>NC_047034.1:2735224-3393474 GCF_011762595.2 Tursiops truncatus | reverse complement strand
TCTTGCTATTTAATCTATTTAATGATTATTAATGATTATTAATGATTATCCTTCCACAGGATTTTGATCATCCTACCCGATTCATTCCATTTTGAACACTTTGAAAATATGGTGACTGCAACTCAAATTCTCACCCTCATGTAAATAGCTATGCATTTCGTTATGAAATATGCAGAGGGAAAAGAAGGCAGAAAATGACCTAGAAGTGAAACTCTTTAGCAACTTGATGCACTGGGTTTTCATAATGTTCTATTCGCCCAGTGAACTTATAATAGTTTAAATGTGCTGATAGTTTGTTTTAGCAATTCAGGTACCATTATCGGGGCAGGGGGGGAATCCCGAAGGTAAAACCCTGATATACTGATCTATAACTTGAGGCCATCTGCACAGACAAATAACCGGTGTGCATATTCCTTCTATCTTCTTGCCTACTTCATGGGTCTCCTTTTGGTAGGAGTTCTAGTCTAGCAAGAAAGCCGCCCCCCGCCTCCCACCCCCCACCAGGTGACTTTTTCCCTTGCACCTAAAATCTACGCAAAAATGTTGCACACTAGCCCTTCCTTCCCGTTGGCCCTAATCTAAGTACTTCAGGAGGTGATGTTTGGTTTGTATACCTGCTTCATCCATCACTCCATGTTTCACTTAAACACTGCCTAGTCCATTCCTAAGTCTTCTTTTAACTCTCATCACTCTGCCAATGACTTCTTGAACACAAGAAAAGTCAATCTCTCTCTTTTTAAATAGAAGAGTTCTTCAGTACTTTTCCCAATGTTGCTATGTGTTTCTGTATCATACTCTAATGGAACTTACATCAGCCTAAAAGCTCATTTCAACACTATTTTACTGCTTTTCTGTTTTGCGAAATGACTAGTTTCTAATAACACGTTTTTGTGTGTTTTACAAGCGTTCACAATTCATGTGTGATGTTTAGCTAGGCTTGTTTGGGCTTTCCTGAGACCCAAGGTAGGCCAAAGAATGATGATAGATCACCCTCTGAGAAACAACCTTTTGTGCTGTAAAACTGGCTATACTTGTAAACATTCAATGCTTGTCTAAAACTCTCTGCAAGGTCCGTGGTCACACTGTCATCAATTCCTTTAATGCAGCTCTTTTGGATTTTGAGATATAATAGATTCCCAGGATTAAACTCTTTAAATGAGAGGGACCGTGTGGAGTAATCTAGTCCAGTCCCCTCATTTTACAGCTGGGGAAAGTGAGACTCAGCCCTTTAAGTGCATTGAAGATTGGATCAAGGATCCAATGGTTTTCTGATTTCCAACGCTGCGTACTTAATTTAGTATAATTACTATCAGCTGGTTTCAGTCGATAAGGCACTGGGCCCAAGGGCTCAGGCCAGATTAAAAATAAATGTTCAAAATAGTCTGAATGTCTTTTAAATGCCCAAATATTCCCATTTTAAAGAAAAAAAAAATGAGGACATCAGAGGATTTGGTCAGATGCAATGTTTGGACATCCTCATGGCCACCGATTGGCACACATTCAAACCTTGAAAGCACAAATCTTTAACAGCATTTAGACATGACCATATTCTTTTGCTCCAATTGGATCCTTAAGGCAACTTCTAGAGAGAGCCATATGAAATCACTAAAATGGAATAAGCCCCAGTTATTAGGAAGGACAGCACACACAGCCAGGAATGAGCAAATATAAATTCCATGACTAATGATTTGGGGACTTACTACTTGACTTCTGTAACAGTGTCTTTCACAGAAATATTTCTTGTACTGCCCTTTAAATGTGGTTCTTTGTCTGGTCTAGAACAAGCTGGAGAAGAAGTGGCCAAGAGCCTTCAGTCTTCACAGTCTCTGAGTCCTCTTGTGGTCCGTTTTCTAACTCCTGCCCTGTACTTCGTTGTGTTCCTTTCCTTAAACCCACGATGAAACACAAGCAGGATGACCTCGGCTGCCTTTGAAAAGAACGCTCATTGTGATGTTTGTATTTGCAAGCTCTTTCTCTGCATTCCACATCATAGGGAGATGTTTTGTTTTTCACTGTCTATATTTTTTATCTTGATCCATTCTGAACAAATAACTGGCCTCCTCCTGCCAATTTCAATTAGTTTCTTGTCAAATTAAAATGGCTCACACATACACAGGGAAGTTATGATCACTGTATTCAAGGTTCGTCTTATTCATGTGCACAAATAATAATTTTTGTGCTATGTATTTTCAGACGTGCATTCTTGGGGCCTGTGTGTATTTTGGAAAGCGACTGTGAATTTGCTATTGCTCACTGGTTTTATAGACATTACTGCTGAGACCAAGTACTTTGGAATCTAGAAGCTGAAATATGATGGATATGAGTTTGATTAGATAGTTCTTGTGGACAGAATAGGGTAGAATAGCATAGAATAAGGCAAAGAGAAAGAACTTTATTGAGATTTTTTAAAAATGAGGTTATAAAATTTAAGAAAGAATTGAAATATGCTAGAAAATACAAGAGGAATAAGTTGGGGAAGGACTAAAATAGAGTTCGAAGGAAATGCAAATTTAAACAAGTACAAATCTGTTAGGCAAAATGTAAGAATATTGGGAAAAAAGATAGGCAGACTGACTACTTTGGCTGTATAAAATAAAATATCTCTATCCATCTATATACCTATCTCTATAATAAAGAGCAGAGAGAACAAACCACAAGTCTGAAATATTGATGCATGAAGAAATGAGAAATAATCACTGCCATTGCTATTTCTTTTACTTTTGGTCACATGAAACACAAATCATTGACTACAAACTGAATACAGTATTATTGTGTTAATCAAAGTAATTCATATTTTTTTTTAACATCTTTATTGGAGTATAATTGCTTTACAATGGTATGTTAGTTTCAGCTTCACAACAAAATGAATCAGTTATATATACACATATATTCCCATATCTCTTCCCGCTTGCGTCTCCCTCCCTCCCACCCTCCCTATCCCACCCCTCCAGGCGGTCACAAAGCACCGAGCTGATCTCCCTGTGCTATGCGGCTGCTTCCCACTAGCTAACTGCCTTACGTTTGGTAGTGTATATATGTCCATGCCTCTTTATTGCTTTGTCACAGTTTACCCTTCCCCCTCCCCATAGCCTCAAGTCCATACCGTATGCTAACACATATATATGGAATTAAAAAAAAAAAAATGTCATGAAAAACCTAGGGGTGAAACAGGAATAAAGACACAGACTTACTAGAGAAAGTAATTCATATTTAATTCTACATCTTTTCTTCACTCTCACTCTTATAAAATGTTTATATTGCATTATTGTTCAGTCAAATTATTGCATGGTGATTATTATTCCCAGTCTTGTTTACATTTTAGACATTTCTAAAAGTGCAGAAATTTGGATTACTATGTAATATCTGTTAGGATTAAATAAAGATCATTTCAAAAAAATACCTAGAATGTTTATCAAAAACACATGGGCTTCCCTGGTGGCGCAGTGGTTGAGAGTCCGCCTGCCGATGCAGGGGACACGGGTTCGTGCCCCGGTCCGGGAAGATCCTACATGCCGCAGAGCGGCTGGGCCCGTGAGCCATGGCCGGAGCCTGTGCTCCACAACGGGAGAGGCCACAACAGTGAGAGGCCCGCGTACCACAAAAAAAAAAAAAAAACCACCAAATTGTTTCTAAATCCCAGGGCTCCCTTACAAACACTTTCTTCTCTGTGAATGGGAAACTTTTTTTTTTTTTTAATTTTATTTTTGGCTGTGTTGAGTCTTCGTTGCTGCACACAGGCTTTTCTCTGGTTGTGGTGAGCAGGGGCTACTCTTCTTTGCGGTGCACGGGCTTCTCATTGCAGTGGTTCTCTTGTTGTGGAGCACGGACTCTAGGCACACAGGCTTCAGTAGTTCTGGCACACAGGCTCAGTAGCTGTGGCTCGTGGGCTCTAGATCGCAGGCTCAGTAGTTGTGGTGCACGGGCTTAGCTGCTCCACGGCATGTGGGAATCTTCCCGGACCAGGGCTCGAACCTGTGTCCCCTGCATTGGCAGGCTGATTCTTAACCACTGTGCCAGCAGGGAAGCCCCGGAAACATTTTTAAGTGTTTAGTTTAATACCTGAGATGTTTAAATTATCTAAATTAATTTTAGTTGATGTTTATTTGGCCACCAGCTCTTTTCTCATGATCTGAATGACAATGATGAAATGAGGTGGAGGAGGAGGAAAAGAGGAGGAAATTTTCTAAAACAGTCACTTTAACTCATAACAGACTTCATTTCTGAACTATGAGGTGGTACTAAATAATCTCTAAACTCATCCAGTGGTCTAAAAGTATTGTCATAGATATGGAGAACAAACAGATGGTTGCCAAAGGAGGGGGGTTGGGGGATTGGGTGAAATAAGTGAAAGGGATTGAGAGGTCCAAACTTCCAGTTATAACATAAAAAGTCAGGGGAATGTAATGTACAGCATGGGGAATATAGTCAATAATATTGCAGTAACTATGTATGGTGACAGATGGTTATTAGACTTATAGAGGTGATCAACTCATAATGTATATCAATGTTGAATCACTATGTTGTATACCTGAAACATTGTAATATTGTATGTCAATTATATTTCAATAAAAAATTAAAAACAACAAAATAAAATTATGAGATTTGTTATGCCTATGTTTTAATTCCCATTTTTTATTTAATATGTATGACCTAATTTTAAAAATCAATTCACAGGTAGACTACCCTAAGTGCAAACAGTTCAACCAGACTTGCTCACATTCAAAGAAAATCTTGATCTGTGGTTTTTTTCTCTGTGGTTATTTTTGAAGTATTTGAGTTTGGGGATTAACATACACACTACTATATTCAAAATAAACAACAAGAACCTGCTGTATAGCACAGGGAACTATATTCAGTATCTTGTAATAACCTATAGTGGAAAAGAATATGAAAAAAAATATATATATGTATATATAACCGAATCACTTTGATGTATACCTGAAACTAACACAACATTGTAAATCAACTATACTTCAATTAAAAAAAAACACTCTACTAAATCCTCATTATTTGAGTCAGCTGATTTTAAGTCATAGTGCATGGTTAGTCAAAAGAGCCCATCCCTTATTCACCAGAAAACTGTGAGTCTTCTCAGAGAAACTTAGTCACTTATTACCTCTCAGAATTTAAGGAAGTTTATCTATATTGCTGAGCACTTATCTTTTCAGTTTTGAAAGGGAAGTTATAACACCAACTTTGAAATATTTTGGCCAGTTAAAAAAGATTATACATAGACGTAATCTAGTGAAATTAAAAGGTAAATAAATAGTAGCTACTGTAAGTAAAAATATGTACATTTGTTTCTCTGTCTTAACATAACTAAAATTTATTAAAAACTGATTTTCAAATGTTATGTACCTACAGTCCTAAATCTACCTCCCTTTTGCATTTCGTTAGGGTTTGCATGCTATTTCATGAATAGGGTTATATTTCAAATAGTGCCAAGTGTTCATATGATTTTACTGTGTCAATTACACAAACTTTTAATATTTGAAAAAGTTATTTTTAATAAAAATATCATTTTCAAAAAGTTTATATTATTTCAAAAGTTGGACTGCTATTTGTTCATAATGTTTCCAATTATTATAAATAACCATTCAGTTCTCATTGAGATATGAATGAATCTTCATCTATCTACTGGTAGAGATAAGAAATATGAATGTGTTTTGAGAAGAAATACACCATGCTGTTTGAGATTATAGTAACTGATTTTGAGTCTATAACATCCGAGAATATACAAATGAATAGATCTCTGTCAAGACATAAACAGATACGATCCTAACTGACTTGAGGTTCAGTATAAAACATGACTGAATCTAATTATGTGGTTTTGCGTAAATTGTGACCATGCTACTGTAACTGTTTTTGATGATGAGGTTGCCTGAAATATTCCAGGTTTTTAAACTAGAGGGGTAAGAAGGAAAAGGTAATGAGTTTTCTTTAAAGAGATGGCTGTGCTGAACTCAGTTTTTATCTGTCAGCCAAGGCATTTCCAAGCACTCTAAATTTTGGTTAACATAGGCTAAAGGTACTGAACTAGAAGAAATTCTACACTCAGAGACACTTACTATAGGAATGAGTGTCCTTGCATATACATTATTAGAAAATAAAATTGATGGACCCACTGCACTGTTGAAGTGAACACACTAATGCAAAGTCCTAATGGAACAAGCCAATATAGGAAGAAGCACTGAAACAGCAAAGGTGGCCACATCATACCAGCATTTCTGGTTTGGATGGTATGATGAATGGTTTTCTGGAGAGAAAAAGAGAGAGAGAGAGAGAGAGAGAGAGAAGAATTTGAAAAAGATATTTTATAGCAGCACTGTTTACAATACCCAGGACATGGAAGCAACCTAAATGTCCATCAACAGATGAATGGATATAGAAAATGTGGTATATAAACATATATATACGTAATATGTGTGTATATATATACATGTATATATACACATGTATATATACACATATTTTGTATATATACATGTATATATACACAATATATGCATACACATTGTACATATATATATATATATATATATATATATATATATATATACACAATGGAATGTTACCCATAAAAAAATGAAATAATGCCATTTACAGTGACATGGATAGACCTAGAGATTATCATGCTAGGTGAAGTAAGTCAGACAGAGAAAGACAAATACCATATGATTCTGCTTATATATGGACTCTAAAAAAAACTGATATAAATGAACTTATTTACCAAACAGAAATAGACCAGCACACATAGAAAATAAACTTACCAATGAAAGAAATTAAAGATAATACGAACAGATGGAGAGATATATCATGTTCTTTGATTGGAAGAATCAACATTGTGAAAATGACTATACTATCCAAAGCAATCTACAGGTTCAATGCAATCCCTATAGAACTACCAATGGCAGTTTTCACAGAACTAGAACAAAAAATTTCACAATTTGTAGGGAAACACAAAAGCCCCCAAATAGCCAAAGCAATCTTGAGAAAGAAAAACAGAGCTGGAGGAATCAGGCTCCCTGACTTCAGACTATATTACAAAGCTACAGTAATCAAGACAGTATGGTACTGGCACAAAAACAGAAATATGGATCAATGGAACAGGATAGAAAGCCCAGAGATAAACCCACGCACATATGGTCACCTTATCTTTGATAAAGGAGGCAAGAATATACAATGGAGAAAAGACAGCCTCTTCAATAAGTGGTGCTGGGAAAACTGGACAGCTGCATGTAAAAGAATGAAATTTGAAACTCCCTAACACCATACACAAAAATAAACTCAAAATGGATTAAAGACCTAAATGTAAGGCCAGACACTATAAAACTCTTAGAGGAAAACATAGGCAGAACACTCCATGACATAAATCACAGCAAGATCCTTTTTGACCCACCTCCTAGAGAAATAGAAATAAAAATAAACAAATGGGACCTAATGAAACTTAAAAGCTTTTGCACAGCAAAGGAAAACATAAACAAGACGAAATGACAACCCTCAGAATGGGAGAAAATATTTGCAAATGAGGCAACTGACAAAGGATTAATCTCCAAAATTTACAAGCAGCTCATGCAGCTCAATATCAAAAAAACAAACAACCCAATCCAAAAATGGGCAGAAGACCTAACTAGACATTTCTCCAAAGAAGATATACAGATTGCCAACAAACACATGAAAGGATGCTCAACATCATTAATCATTAGAGAAATGTAAATCAAAACTACAATGAGGTATCACCTCACACCAGTCAGAATGGCCATCATCAAAAACTCTAGAAACAATAAATGCTGGAGAGGGTGTGGAGAAAAGGGAACTCTCTTGCACTGTTGGTGGGAATGTAAATGATACAGCCACTATGGAGAACAGTATGGAGGTTCCTTAAAAAAAACTAAAAATAGAACTAGCATATGATCGAGCAATCCCACTACTGGGCATATACCCTGAGAAAACCATAATTCAAGGAGAGTCTTGTACCACAATGTACATTTGCAGCTCTATTTACAATAGCCAGGACATGGAAGCAACTTAAGTGTCCATCAACAGATGAATGGATAAAGAAGATGTAGCACATATATACAATGGAATGTTACTCAGCCATGAAAAGAAATGAAATTGAGCTATTTGTAGTGAGGTGGATGGACCTAGAGTCTGTCATACAGAGTGAAGTAAGTCAGAAAGAGAAAAACAAATACTGTATGCTAACACATACATATGGAAACCAAAAAAAAAAAAAAAAGGTTCTGAAGAACCTAGGGGCAGGACAGGAATAAAGACGCAGTTGTAGAGAATAGACTTGAGGACACAGGGAGGAGGAAGTGTAAGCTTGGTTAAAGTGAGAGAATGGCATGGACTTATATATACTACCAAATGTAGTATATATAAGCTCGTGGGAAGCAGCCGCATAGCACAGGGAGATCAGCTCATTTCTATGTGACCACCTAGAGGTGTGGGATAGGGAGGGTGAGAGGGAGACACAAGAGGGAGGAGATATGGGGATATATTTATATGTATAACTGATTCACTTTGTTATAAAGCAGAAACTAACACACCATTGTAAAGCAATTATACTCCAATAAGGATGTTTAAGAAAAAAAAAGAAAAGAAACTTACCAAAGTGGAAAGGCAGGGGAGGGATAAAATAGGAGTTTAAGATCAACATATACAAACTACTATATATAAAATAGATAAAAACAAGGTCCGCTGTATAGCACAGGGAACTAAATCCAACATTTTGTAATAACCTATAAGGGAAAAGAATCTGAAAAATAATATATATATATGATACATATTTATAATATATATAATTGAATCATTTTGCTGTACACCTGAAATTAACACAACATTGTAAATCAACTATACCTCAATTAAAAAGAAATGATACTTTGTTCATTGCCAAAATATTTAAAGATGAATTACACATAGATTGGAACCTAATTTTCAGAATATGACAGCATATGGAGCATTCCCTGAATGCTCAGTTCAACCTTTGATAATGAATTAGAAAAGTCGACATCATTTCTGAGGTAAGAGCGGGACTCACTAGAGAAATTTGTGAATGACACAGGACACTCTAGTTCATCATTTGGCCAACCACTGAGTCACCAGCTGTCACTCCAGCCAGCTCACGTAGAGGCTGATGAGTGTGCCCTGGGTTATCACAACAGGAGCGGCGAGAACAGGCACCACAAGGACAGGGTCTCTTGATACAGAATCCATTCTGACAACCACTTGATCTTTTAGGAAAATAGAGACTGAAATAATTTGGGTAACACTCATATATTTAGCCATTCATTATTTTTAATGACATGTTAATCAATGTGCAATGAGGAAAGTAGTATAAAAGGAGATTGAACTCACCACACTTAAATTATTCAGCTCAATGTCTGGTGAGCAGTCCATCTTTTTTCAGTTAATTTTCCCACAGAGCTCTTCCAAGAAAGCCTACTCATATCTAAAAGGTTCTTGAAGGTTACTTTTAATTTCCACCCTTGACGGAACTACTTTTGGCAATCAAAGACTTCCTATAGCTGAAAAACCTGAAGGTACTCTTAAAGACACAAAAATGCTCCACAGCAGTAACTACAAACACTGCTGAGTATTTGTATATTTGGGGAAGGATGAGATCATGTGAGGAAGTCAGGATAGCCTTTGCAGACCTCTGCCTAAGTTAATATTTGCCATGGTTATCTTTATCCATGCATACAAATTTATTACACAATGCATATTATATTTAGGGCATAGTATGACAGTTCAAATATTTTGGGAATATGGAAGAATCACATACAATAAATACATTATAAATTCTATATTTAGTATTACTCCACATTCATACTTCATACTGTGGTTTTTCTGTGATATTTATATCAATAAATATATGTGTGTATGTACAAATACATAGGTCAAAGGAAAAATGTCCAAATATGTACATCTCTTAGCTATAGTTTCCTCCAAAGACTTTATAAATATTCTCTAGTTATACTGTACAAAATGTTTATACAAAGAATCATGTCCTTTTTTTTTTCAGAGGATAAAAATTAGGAATTGAAATTCTCCTATTTAAAAAGTGTAGTAGCACTTTCTTATTGTTGAGTTTTGCCTTGAGTGCATCCTTTTCCTTGTCAAGAGTTTTGTAATTGCCTCATAGCTATTCAAATACAATGAAACATGGTTTAGGTGTCTCATCATTTAAAATAGAAACACTGACAGGAAATGTTAGTTTATGTGATTTGTAATAAAACATAGTTTGTGATAACAACATTTTAAATTAGAATCTGATAAGTTCATAATTTTTAGACCCTTGTTCAATATTGCTTTCAAAGCCAGAATGTGTAGGATGGACAAACTCAGTGTGCGGTTAATGTCACAGTGATAGAAGAACTTCGATGAACAGAGTTTAGGTTAATTAATTTAGAGTCAATCATATATGTGAGTATATGTGTGTGGAGGAATATAGATCTAGATTGGTCTATCTATCTGTCTATTTCTCTGGTGATTACTCAGAGATGGCAATATCAGATCAGCCATATCCTGGCTAGTCGCTTATCTCCTGTGTCACTTAATCACAGGAAATGTCTCACATGGGAAAGACATAGTGGATGGAATAATTTAAATCTGCTCAGATAACTGTTTATAGGAACCCTTTTCTGCGTTTTTGCGTCTGGGTATACTTTCTATGTCAAGGTGGATCTGGAACAGCACCCTACTTCCTTTAGCATGCTCAATTCATTTCCTGTAAACTTGTCTGTTTCACACCGCTAAATCATTTGTTGAATGCCTACAGTCTACACAATACTAGCTGCTAGAGCCTACATATCCCCATTATATCCCCTAGGACTGAGTACAGTGCCTAGCCCATAGCAGGACTCAGACATGTTTACTACAAATTAGTAAACATGTCTGAGTCCTGCTATGGGCTAGGCACTGTATAAAAAGTGCCTAGCTTTTTATACAAAAGTATAAATGAATACGTGATGAAACAAGAAATTAGACAGAAGGAACAGACATGCTCTCTGAATTCTGAGTTATCTAACTATAATCCTGATTTTTAGATTTAGAAAGCAACTGCTGGTCATAAATGACTTTGGACCTCAAGAGTGGTGTGTCCGAAGTCACAACTGGATGACGTGCAGAGAAAGGCTGTGCTTGGTACTCAAGTCCCAGCTTCTTATTTATCAGAATTGTCTTCTCCTAAGAGGGGCAGAGACCCAAGCTACAGGGACACGTATCTGTTCTTTCTGAATTTCTGTGCTACTCAGGCATCTGAGTTTTACACAATAAAGATGAATTTCTTGCTCCACTCACAGTCAATGCAGATCCTGGAGGTGGAAGTCTCTCTGTATATGCTCTCCACGGGCCAAGCTTCTTCTATTTGTCTCTCCCCTAAAGCCTGGAAGTTCTCGGTGGAATTGTCTCCACCCAGCTGGATAACGAGCAAAGAGAGAGAACACGGAACGTGGCATGAAAGTGTTCAGAGGTCAGATCTGGGAATGGGGCCCATCCGTCTCATCCATCTACCGGCAAAAGCCTTTGGGAGATGAGTTTTGCGATGTTCCCAGGAAGCAGGAAATCATGGCAGCCGCCATGATGGGCAACTCTCCAAGGTGGAATTGCACGTCTAGGATAACTAACAAACCTGCACCATGTTATGAGTTTATTTTAATAATATATATCTGTCACTACCAGGCTTAAAAAGAAAAAGGAAAGGAACGGGTAAGGAGAAAGACATGTACAAACTGTCTACTGGCAAATGACAGCTGATTTTTCTTTTCCCCACTGCAATAACATTAGTCTCAAGTCTTTGGGAAGAGGATAGAAATCAGACTTACATGACTGCTGGAAGGAAGTTCTCCATAAGTTTATAGACATAGAAAAATGACTTAATTTATAATATGCAAGTGTTTATAACTAAATATATATATATGAGTATATGTGTGTGAATATATATCTGAACCTGTCTATCTATCTACCTACCTATCACACACATTCATATACTTCTTCTCAAGAGTTGCATACTTCTTGTCTAAATTAAGGAATGAAGGTGTAATGGGTATTTTCCAGGGTAGGAATAAGAAGTTGGAGTGAGAACTTCAATCCCCACTCAAAAGCAGTGCTTTATTCCCTCCTATTCTGGTGCAAACTCTCCCCTGAAGTCTAACACTTCTCTTTGAATATTTTTTCCTTTTTTCTATGGAAGGAAAAATGTGTCCCCTGGAGGCATTCTCACAGGGTTAAAGCAACAGCTGAAATGTCTCACCCTTGCCTTTTTCAGGCCCTTGAAATCTCAAAGGCAGGCAAAGTCAATAGAGAGGTTTTGTTGCTTATGGTTCAGTGGTCCAACCCTTGCTCTGGGCAGGCCATGGTGACAGTACAAGTTTAAGAGGCTCAGGTTGTATTGAAAGTTTCCTAACACCTGGACAGCTATGAGAGAATTAAGTAGAGTGTCATCTGCAAATACATCAATGCAACATTTGCCTAATACATGACATCTCTCTTTATAAAGGTTCCCTTGTATGCTGTGTGGTTTTATTCTAAAATTATTCATTTGCAGAAATGTCACTTTAGAATTTATTTTTCACTTTTATTATTTCCCCTATAGATTTCCAGATCTTACATTTATTATGATTTAACCTGTAAAAATAATGATATATTTAATACCAAAAATAATTCAAATAATCCTTTTAATTGGTTTAGAATGTATTTGCTTTCTTTTTCTTTCAGTTATACCAGATTTCAAGGTTTAACTCTAACGAAAAAAGTTCAGTGTGGAATAAAAGGACTATACTAAGAAGGCTTTAATTATTTGCGTGTGTTTTCATATAGTTGAAGTCAAGAAAGGCTATTAACACTAGTTACTCTAGTAAAAACCCAAACATCTTTAGATCAAAGCTACTGCATTGTTGTTATGCTGTTGATCTGAAGTTAAATTACTATAAAATTTAATGAACTATATAGACTTTAAGAATATTATAAAAAGAAAAGAATATTATAAATACTTAAAATAACACTTATAAGTATAGTCAATGAAGTGAAATAGCCTCCTATTACATAATCTAATAAAAAATAAAGTTCTAGTTTATTTAATATAGAACAATTACAGGTTAGTTATTAAATGTAGAACTTACCACATTTATTTACTCATCAAATATTTATTGATAGCCTATTATGTTTCAAGTATTACACAGTTATAATTTATAACATGACATATTAATAATTATAATGTAGTATAGTTGTTTTTTACAGTGTTCAGAGAATTTTCATATACAGTATCTTATTTGAGTCTCAGAACAACCAAATGAATTTCTTAAAAAAAATTCTGGGACCAAGATCTATGATTCTTTCTTCTAGTATATCAGGCTGACTCTATTGAAAACTCTCAAATTTCTCGAACATTTTATATAAATAATCTTCTAACCAGAAGATATTATTTAGTCCACACTTTCTTCTTTCACTTGTCTAGACATAAGAAGTTCCATAGCGTGGAGAAAGGGTAGGGCTAAAGAATATCACCCCTAGGAAGGGGGTTTAAGTTAATTGCAAAATCCATCTTCTGTTGTATACCACATGGTAGCATAAAAGTTTCATCATGTGCAAAATAGTAGGAAAAAATAGTTTCAGAGTTCATTTACTGCTTCAACATCCACAGCATGCAGTCATGGAAAGAACACCAAGCTTGAAATCAGATGGCCTGGCTTGTAGTCTTCCTACACTTACCAGCCACGGTACCGGACATGTCACTTAACCAATGTCCACCCCTGTGAATAAGGTTGTTTCTGTTGATGATGATAATAATGACGGTGTTGATGACAGGCTAATAATGACTGGGAGCTTCTCTCTGAAGTTCTTCACCTTCATGCTTGAAAATGTATCCCATTTAATAAAACTTATTTCATGGTAACTTGGTGTGCCTATCTACCATATACATATGTAAGTGTACTTTGACATACACAGATCAAATGTCACCATATCTGAAGGTGTATTTAAAAAATACTGGAGTCTAAAGTTTATAAAGAAAAGTAAAAGATCCAGAATAGCCAATACAGTATTGAAGAAGAGCCACAAATCTGGACAAATAACACTACCCAACTTCAAGACTTACTATAAAGCCATAGTTATCAAAATGGGGAGGTAACGGTGAAAGAACAGACAAGTAAATCAATAGAACAGATAGACAGTCCAGAAATAGACCCACATAAATATGCTCAACTGATGTTCCACACAGGAGCAAAGCAATACAATGGAGAGAAAATAGTCTTTCAGCAAATGACGGTGGAACAACTGGAAATCCACGTGCAAAAAAATGAACATAAATATAGACTTTTCACAAAAATTAACTCAAAAAGAATTATAGATCTAAATGTAAAATGCAGAACTGTGAAGTTCCTAGAGGATAACATAGGAGAAAATTTAGATCAACCTTGGCTAAGGTGATGCCTTTTTAGATATAACACCACAGGCACGATCCATGAAAGAAATAATTGAAAAGGCTGGACTTCATTAAAATTAAAAAATTCTGCTCTTCAAAAGACACTGTCAAGAGAATGAGAAGACAAACCACAGACAGTGAGAAAATGTGTGCAAAAGACATATCCAAAAGAAATATTGACTTTTTTCCTGATATAGCACTGTTATCCAAAATATACAAACAATACTTAAAACTCAACAATAAGAAAACAAACAACCCAGTTTAAAAATGAGCAAAAGACTTGAGCAGACACCTCATGAAAGAAATATACACAGATGGCAAATAAGCATATGAAAAGATGCTCCACCTCGTTAATGAATTGCAGATTAAAACAACAATGAGATACCACATATTAGAATGGCCAAAATCCAGAACACTGACAACACCAAATGCTGGTGAGGATGTGAAGCCACAGAAATTCTCATTCATTGTTGGTGAGAATGCAAAATGGTGTGGCCACCTTGCAAGACAGTCGGTCAATTTCTTACAAAACTAAACATACTTCTACCATATGATCCAGAAATCACGCTTCTTGATATTTACACAAAGGAGTTGAAAACTTATGTCCACACAAAAACCTGCACATGGATATTTGTGGAAGCTTTATTCATAACTGCCAAAACCTGGAAACAACCAAGATGTCCTTTAGTAAGTGAATGGAAAAATAAACTGTGTAATTGCAGGCTATGTAATATTTTTCAGTGTGAAAAAGAAACTAGCTATCAAGCCATGACAAGACATGGGGAAACCTTAAATATGTATTGCTAAGTAAAAGAAGTCAAGAAAATGCTACATACTGTGTCATTCCAAATATATGGCTTTCTGGAAAAGGCAAGACAGTGAAGACTATATATATAGGATGGATAAACAACAAGGTCCTACTGTATAGCACAGGGAACTATATTTAATATTCTGTGATAAACCATAATGGAAAAGTGTATGAAAAAGAATATATATAAAACTTTATATATATAAAATATATATATAACTATATATAATATATATCTATATAAATATTATATATATATAGATAGATAAAACTGGATCACTTTGCTGTAAAGCAGAAATTAACACAACGTTGTAAATCAACTATACCTCAATTTAAAAAAAAGATCAGTAGATGCTAGGAGTTATGGGGTTGGTGTGGGGAGGAATACATCGTTTGAGCATAGAGGATTTTTAGGGCAATGAAAATACTCTGTATGATACTGTAAATGATGGATACATGTCATTACACATTTGTGCAAATCCACAGAATGTACAACACCAAGAGTGGACCCTAAAGTATGGACTTCGGTGAATTAGAATGTGTCTGTGTAGGTCTGTCAGTGATAACAAAAGTACCACTCTGGTGGGGGATGTCGATAAATGGTGGGGGGGGTGATGCATGTGTGCGGACAGAGGGTCTACAGGAAAACTCTGTCTCTTCCTGTCAATTTTACTGTGAACTTAAAACTGCTCTAAAAGCTTAGTCTTTTTTTAAAATGTCCACACTGCCTGCTGTGTATAAAATGAAGACAAAGATAGAATCCCAGAAAACAGTTAGAAGGCGGAAAGGAGAAATAACCAAGGCTTAGGCTAGAGTAGTGACAGTGGAAATAGAATTGAATAAGTTGAAAATATTTTTTGGAAGTAGAGTGAAGAGAATGTTGCAGATTCCATGCAGAGGGTGTGGGAAAGAAAAATATCAAAGATAATGCCTAGATATTTGTTAAGTAGGCAGCTGGATATGAGTCTAGGTCAGGCACAAGGTTGCCAACATATAGATCGGTGGTACATAGCAAGCATCGTACTACCATACTAGAATGCTTGGAAATTTTATGAGAGCCTTTCCTGGATGTCAATGATTGGCAGGTGCTACTGTTATCTGGTTGGCAGTGGCTGGGGCTACTGCATGACCTGAAATATGGGTGACAGTTTGGCAAAACAAATCATTTTCCCATGTCCCGTACAACTTTTCAATGTTCCCCTCAATTAAATACCCTATAAAGATAAATTGGCATGTATAACTGAATCACTTTACTCTATACCTGAAACAGTCACAAAATTGTTAATCAACTATACTCCAATATAAAATAAAAAAGTTAAAAAAAGAGAAGGGGTATTAAAAATCAAGGGGCCTTGAATAACCTGCAAACTGGATCACATATTACTAAACATTGGAAAGTTAATGGTAGTGGTTTTAGAAGGACGTGATCAATTTCTTAACACAGTATATGGATTAAATAAAAAATAGATATTGCAAGTTTAAAAAAATAAATTTGCCATAATTAAGTACATGATAATTTTTACAAGAAGTTACATAATAAGCCTAACAATTTATAAGAAAGTTGTTAGGGAGAGGAAAACCTAAATAAACATAATGTCTGAAACTCATGAAATAAGTTTACCCTCTCTGTTTATCTGTCTCCTCCGTGTGTTATTGTACTTCCATCCATATATTTAGTGATTAAGGGTTCTGGTGCAGTAGCAAAGCTATTTAAAATTCCTGCCCTACAAATAGGTTCATCTGTACATTTTTCTAGTTTCCTCATATATGCGTTAATATGCGATATTTGTTTTTCTCTTTCTGGCTTACTTCACTCTGTATGACAGACTCTAGGTACATCCACATCACTACAAATGACCCAATTTCATTCCTTTTTATGGCTGAGTAATATTCCATTGTATATATGTACCACATCTTCTTTATCAATTCATCTGTTGATGGGCACTTAGGTTGGTTCCATGTCCTGTCTATTGTAAATAGTGCTGCAATGAACGTTGGGGTACATGTGTCCTTTTGAATTATGGTTTTCTCAGGGAAAGTGCCCAGTAGTGGGATTGCTGGTCTGTATGGTAGTTCTCTTTTTAGTTTTTTAAGGAACCTCCATACTGTTCTCCATAGTGGCTGTATCAATTTACATTCCCACCAACAGTGCAGATGGTTCCCTTTTCTCCACACCCTCTCCAGCATTTATTGTTTGTAGATTTTTTGATGTTGACCATTCTGACTGGTGTGAGGGGATACCTCATTGTAGTTTTGATTTGCATTTCTCTAATAATTAATGATGCTGAGCATCTTTTCATGTTCCTCTTGGCCATCTGTATGTCTTCTTTGGTGAAATGTTTATTTAGGTCTTCCACCCATTTTTTAATTGGTTTGTCTTTTTTTTGATATTGAGCTCCATGAGCTGTTTGTTTTGGAGATTAATCCTTTGTTGCTTTGTTTGCAAATATTTTCTCCCATTCTGAGTGTTGTCTTATCATCTTGTTTATGGTTTCCTTTGATGTGCAAAAGCTTTTACGTTTAATTAGGTCCCATTTGTTTATTTTTGTTTTTATTTTCATTACTCTAGGAGGTGGGTCAGAAAAGATCTTGCTGTGGTTTATGTCAAAGAGTGTTTTTCATATGTTTTCCTATAAGAGTTTTATAGTGTCCAGTCTTACATTTACGAATTTAATCATTTTGAGTTTATTTTTGTGTATGGTGTTAGGTAGTGTTCTAATTTCATTCTTTTACATGTAGCTGTCTAGTTTTCCCAGCACCATTTATTGAAGAGGCTCTTTGTTCTCCATTGTATATTATTACCTCCTTTGTCATAAATTAGGTGACCATATGTGTGTGGGGTTATCTCTGGGCTTTCTATCCTGTACCATTGATCTATATTTCTGTTTTTGTGCCAGTACCATACTGTCTTGATTACTGTAACTTTGTAGTATAGTTTGAAGTCAGGGAGCCTGATTCCTCCAGCTCCATTTTTCTTTCTTAAGGTTGCTTTGGCTACTCAGGATGTGCATGGACCTAGAGTCTGTCATACAGAGTGAAGTAAGCCAGAAAGAGAAAAACAAATATTGTATATTAATGCATATATGAGGAAACTAGAAAAATGGTACAGATGAACCTATTTGCAGGGCAGGAATAGAGACACAGACAGAGAACAGACATGTGGACATGGAGGTGAAGGGGAGGGTGAGATGAATTGGGAGGTTAGGATTGACATATATAACTACCATGTGTAAAATAGATAGCTAGTGGGAACACGCTATAAAGCACAGAAAGCTCAGCTCTGTGCTCTGTGATAACTTAGATGGGTGGGACGGTGGGTGGAGGGAGGTCCAAGAGGGAGGAGATATAGGTATACATACAGTTGACTCACTTCTTTGTACAACAGAAACTAACACAACATTTTAAAGCAATTATACTCCAATAAACAACAAATAAATAAATAAAATCAATGAGACCAATTGCAAGTATGCAACAGATGAAACTCCTTGGAAGAGACTCAGAAGTGAATACTATTTAAGAGTTCAGTTTACTAAGGAATTTCATTAATAAATGTTAGAAAATATTTCAGATCCTTGCCAAGATAAGAAATCTACTACAGTGAAAATTACATTCGGAAATGTGGTATTTGTTTCTGGGTTGCATATTGTTTCTCAGTTTTGCTGTGATTCTGTCCCCTGAGGTCTAATATACAACTTTTCTATTGCCTCTTATGTGGCCACTTCTTTTCAAATCCGTCCTGTACTCCCTGTTGCCTGTTGAAAGTGAAATTCTGGGTCTTTTAGAGTACTGTGGACTGACTAAATGTGTGCCTCTATTTGTGGTGGAATTTCAAGACAGGAAATATACTTGAGATTTTGAGATACTTTATTGCTACCTCATACCATGCAATAACTTAGGAATTCTTTTGATACTATCCTTAGAAAAAAGGCACAGCTCCTTTATAGGATATCAAACTTATTGCTTTATCTTGGACAGTTTTCTTACTTCCTTTGCGGTTATTTCCCTCTTCTTCTTATCATGTATAAATGAATCATATTTATTGTAACTTATTCAAAACTAGCTTTTATTCTCATGCCCATTTCTACCTCTTTGTACTTTTATTTTCTTTTACTTCTTGTATGGAATGGCCTCTGATTTTATCACTTCTCCTAAATCCAAACCTATTCATTATAAACAGGCATAAGCATTACCTATGCTATGTCTTCCAGTAAAGACATGCTTAAACATTTCCACGTGAAATGAATTATTTTTTTAAAATTAATTTCCTTTGATTTTTTTTTCCTTTATCTTTGAGTTAGTCACCCTATCGCACTTTTGTCTAATTAAGTCTGGGGGTAAGCTATATGATCTACAAATTTTATGTGGGGATAGTAGAGAAGGCAGTGTTATAAAATATGTCATCTAATAGAAAGCATTAAGTTCAGTAGGAATGAGATGTACTGATAAATGTCATTTTAGCCATATTACAAGATGAGATCATCCAGGAAATGTCATAGCTAGAAAAGAGAAGGGGGCCAACACCCCGCTTTAAGGCACTCTAACACAGAGATTTGGGGTCAAAGAGGCAGACCAGCAAAAGTGATGGGGAGGGGTAGCCAATGAGATAAGGAAAAAACAGGAGCTATCAATTCATGGAAGCCGAGGGAAAGGAGTCTCCCCAAGAGGAGATGGGGTTTTCTTCGTTAAAAGCTGCTGCCGCCATGATGTCAAAGATGAAGGGGCAAGTGTCCTTAGGATTTGGCATGATGGCGGCTCTTGATGACCTTAAGAACAGTTTCCATGAAAATGTGGAGAAGCCAGATTGGAGTCATTTGAACAGTTACTTGGAGGTAGAAGCAGGAAAAAAAATTTTTTTTACAATGGAAATAAAAATTGTATCTAGTGAGGATTTCAGAACAGGGGAAGAATTTTCTAAGATGTGAGATATTAGAACGTGGTGGAAGTAAATTAAATTTTAGCAGCTGAATCTTCTGATTTTTTTTTTTTGATTACACATTGAGCTTATAAAGGAGGATATGTTTGTTATATATGTTAACTAAGATTTTTAAGATAATACAATTTTGAATTCTGGTAAAATAGGCATATATATTAAAATGGAAAACTTGGAATTGAAATAAGAAAAGAAAGTCCCTGGCACACAAAAGACACTCAATATGCTTTCAAACAAATAAACAGATAATTTGTAAATGATCGATGTATTACTGTCCTTTGGAAAAGATGTAAATCCTGAGTCTACTTTAGATGGTTTCAGACTTTCTGTTGGGACTGTATTTAACTTTGCTACTTAAGGAACAAAATGACGCCCCTTATTTTGTTTTCTTCAAAGAACAAGTAGGTACTTGGTGAATATTTGATTAGCCATCTAAGTAAACAACATAGCTTAAATATCAAAACATTACATAGAAAATCATGTGTCTACTTGATACTGGAAGTGGGAAAACTATACAATGATATTTCTTTTATTTTGAAGCACCTCACTAACATTTAGTGCAAGTATTTTAAGTTCTTGTTATAACAATATAAAACTTAATTTTAATTCATATTTAAAATTAATATAAATATAAATTTATATATTTAATATAGATGTATAATATAGCATATATATGATATTAAAATTCTATATAAAATATAGAATAGTAATATAGAATTCAATATATTATACATATTATAAAAATTCTACAATTCCAGTAGAATTTTCACCCAATGAGATTTTCTCTTTAGGCAGAATAACTTAAAATACAATAATAAAACCTGTCTTTCCTGGCAAAGCAGTTTCTGTTGATCACCATAGTGCAGCCTCAGAGAGAATGGCTTTTTATGACACCTGTGTGCTTGGAGTTATTTTAAGATGCAAAGCCAGGTCAGCTTGGAACTTGGAAGCTAAGCTGAAAATTGACTGGAAGTAAGAGATTCTCCAGATGCCTTTGTCAAATCTTGGAGACAATCATTCAAAAGCTTACTTAGTAGGGAGCTATATAAGTAGTTAAATAAGTAAATCTATGTGAACAGAAGGTGTTTCCCTAAATGGTTATTATTGGAACATACATTTCACAAGTCATTTAGCCCTAAGGCACAGTGGTTTATCAACAGAAAGGCTTTAGTTTAGGTCATCCTGAAGCATGTGCCTGCTTTCAAGTTGTTTGTACCGCTGATTTTGGCCTCATCATAATGTTTACTGCTGGCTGAGGGGCGGTGGAAATGGCAGTGGCACTGAAAATTGAACTGGATTCTTGCTTCTGATGACACTGTGAATATCACATTCCCATGAGAAGATCTGTAACATGTCTTGCTCCACAGGTCTTTCAGTCAAAATCACAGAATCAGTCTATTATCTGCCACACCCTCCCAGGAACTCTCCATGTGGAAATGACCAATTTATTCCTAAGAGAAAGTTGACTTAGACTGTTTTTGTGTTAGTCCAGTGAACTTGTTAATGGTATGATTGTTTTTAGGGAGAAGATCATAAACTCAAACGTAGGTAAAAGTATTTCCTCAATGACTAACTTGAAAAACAGTGATGATAATTACATTTTTATAATGTAATAATAGTAATTCTTGCCCTACTATGTGTAGGTCCTACAATAATTCAATTTTATTCTTTGCTAAATTTGTTACTCTTAAAAGCATTCCTTAAAATGTGCATTATCTCTTTTTACACTGGCATTTCACATGTCTCTTTTCCCATCCCTGGGACTACAGACATGTCATCCATCAATAGACATTCCCTTGATCTTAAAAGTTTTCTCTGTGTCTCTCTCTGTCTCTCTGTCTGTCTCTCTCTCTGTCTCTAAGGAATACCATATACTCTGATACATAATGTACTACACCTTGGGAAGTTCTTAGTTTCAAGATCTCACATAATTGAAAATGAATTAGTTCCTTCTTTAACAATTTTTAAAGTTCAATTTTCTGCAGTTTAAGTTTGTTGATAATGAGTAATAGTTGTATTTATGAACACTCTGGAGAATATAATCCATTCTATTCAGAATGCTAAATTATTTATAAATTTATTCTAGACAATGTATTGGGTTTTCTTCTGTAAATAATCAATTGTTCTGGGGATAGAAGCATATTAGCCTCTGTTCCATATGCTGTTGTTTGCAGTTTATGTTCAGATTTTCAAGTTCAGCCCTCAGGGGTTACTTTTTGGTTTCCCATGTTTGAAAAACTGGTGATTTTTTTTTTCTATAAGTAAAACTGAAACGTAGTCATCGTTCAGTTTGTAATTTTCCTAGCAACTTCTACTGTTTTCACAAAACGCAGCAGGTGATTTGTGAATCCAGGTCACTGTAGTACTTGGAAAATCTTATAAATCACCTACTCTATTTGATAGATGAGAAAACTAAGTTCTGACAGGTGAAATGATTTCTTCAAGATCAAAAATTTGGTTAATAGAATTTCTCAAAATTAATTTTCTAAACAAAGTATGTTTCATCACCTGAAAAAAAACCCCTGAAAGTTGATTAATGAAACAAAAACACTTTAAGCAAAATGAAAGTCATTTCTTGTAGATGCATAAACTATTTAGAAAAAAACATTATTATTATTTGAAACACACACACTCATATACATGCACTTGAAATTTTCATTTCAGTTAAAGTTTCAACATTCTTTTCCTTCTAAAATTTACAGGAGCAGTGGTCTAGTTGTGCTCTTAAATATACCTCTGGCTATTTCTCCAGCAGAATCATTACATAACAATCCCTACTCCAACTGTGATCAGATGATGACCTTTGCCCATTTGTACTACATTTGAAAAATACATTTATACTGAGTTGCCATGTCTCAGGACAACGATGATGCAGTCGGGATAAAACTCAGAACAGCACTTCAGTGAACTTGCTGCTGGCTATGAAGAAGTAGCCTTAAATTAAATCAAATACACTCTTGGTCTTACTGTAAATTGAAAGGCAAATTCTCATTTGGTTGCTCACAGTTTAATTTAGTCCAAGAAGAATACATTTCTAGGCATCGTCTTTATTATAAATTCTCACTGCTACCTCTTTATTCCCATGTAAATCATTTTGTTTTATGGCTGAAATAGATGCTTTAGCACATAAATATTTCAAGTCTTGCTAGAGTATTTCGGAAATGCTCTTAGATGTAGAATTTCATAGGCTGCTAACAAAGTTGGGATTTTTTTTTTTTTTTTTGGCTGCGTTGGGTCTTCGTTGCTGCACGCGGGCTTTCTCTAGTTGCGGAGAGTGGGGGCTACTCTTTGTTGCGGTGCGCGGGCTTCTCACTGAGGTGGCTTCTCTTGTTGCAGAGCACGGGCTCTAGGCGCATAGGCTTCAGTAGTTGTGGCACTCAGGCTCAGTAGTTGTGGCTCGCGGGCTCTAGAGTGCAGGCTCAGTAGTGGTAGTGCATGGGCTTAGTTGCTCCGTGGCATGTTGGATCTTCCCGGACCGGGGCTCAAACCTGTGTCCCCTGCTTTGGCAGGCGGATTCTTAACCACTGTGCTCCCAGGGAAGCCCCAAATTTGGGATTTAATCTTTAATGATCGTGCATCATAAATTGAATTCATCTGGTTGTTGGGTGGCTCAGTGAATGCTTATATAGTTTTAGTATTCAGTGAGTAGCTATGTGAATTTTGTTAAGCAAATGACCTCTGGAATGCAGAGTGGTGTCCATTACGGAGGTGACAGAAATCTGATGGCTACATGGACAAAAGGCAGAATCAGCAAGGAAATATATGTATCAAGCCTTGAATCACTTTTTGAAAGAAAATGTTAAAGTTTTTCAGTTGTATTCATGACTGGAAAATTTTAATGTATTAGGTTCAATGAGCGAAATGTGAATAAAGTAATAGCAAGCCATGTTACAGATGTGTTTTGAACAATCAACAGTTTGAGAGAAAAACAGGAAACTCTAATGCTGGTCTCCTGCTGATGTGTGCTATTTCTTTTTTTTTTTTTACAAACAGGAAAGGTTATAGTCACTTGATTTGACCTGTCTTCTATGTAAGACCACACCTCTTAACTGCCTCATTCCCAGTTTTACTCAAAAGAAGACATCACTCTGTCCCAGCCAGCTCTTCCACATTATACCATATCAGTTTGATGGCTCAGTCTATTAAATTTCCACAACTCGATGATTTTTGTTATCTAGATCTTAAAGATACATATCATTGTTATTTTAATGCTGGGTTTATTGCTTAGACTCTGAAAAATACATTTAAAGCCACTCAAAACACACATGCAAAAACCACATTATTCAATGGCACTTAATCCTTAGTTGGATATATAGACTCTACCTCATCAGTCTCATCTTTTCATAAAAGGCTAAAAAATAAAACTTGAAACTTCCCTGCCATTTTTAAATTGCATTTAGACATTAAAAGCAGAAACCAATCGTTTTATTATTTTTTTTAAACAGCAACTTCAAAAAAGCAGATAAAAGTGAATGCTAGGTTGTTTATCAAATGTGCTTGTTTCAGTTTATCTGTAGTGTACTTCCTTTGGAGACCATTACCGGAAGTGGCTACCCCATGCACTTTAATCTTTCTAGTTTGTGATATGGTGTAACTGAATGTGAGATTAAGTCATTATATTATCCTATCTTCACATCAGCAGTATCTGGTGAGAATTAACTTTGTCTATAAATAGCTTAAAATTTTAACCCTTTCTATGTAATATTGATTTAAAATTTTGTTAGGCTTTCCCATATATCAAATGTGAAATGTAATGAATAATTTAAGTTTTTATGGCTCAATTTCTAATCATAGCTATGTAGAAGTATGTGGAGGATTAAACATATTTATAACTAGGAATATTAACTATAGGAAAACTGAAATGTATCTTTTATACTTCTGCTCCTTTGATTTACTGGTACATCACTTTGAAAAGACATCCTCAAAAGTAGGTAACGTACAGGGACCTATGAAGGCCATCATTCATGCTTCATTGCTAAAACTACAGACCTGATAATTTGTTGCAAATGTGACTATAATGTTATGACCTTAACCAACAGTTTTTTGGAGAGTTAGAAAGGATTCCAATAATCTGCTTCCCATCCAATTCAGAATGCCTGTTCTGTACAGATTATCTATTCTGTTTGTACACACACTGAATATATTTATCTCAGCTTTCACATAAGAACCTTGAGAAAAACCAATAGTCATTATTATACCCAACCAAAATATTTATTTACAGTTGAACAATCCTGGTTCTTCTAAGCTTTCATCTATGACAATTTTTCTAGGATATCTTTATTCTAGTCATCCTTTCATAGGTAAACGATAGTTCAAAATTATGTTTCAAAATCCTTTTGAAGAGAGTGTAGTATAGATAAACATAGTATTTGTCATTTTCCTCTAGCTATGGAATATAGCTCTTCCTTTAATTAAACAATATTGAAGTAGTTGGATTTTTTCATTAATGTCTCTGTTGCACAAAAAGCATGGTTCCTAAAACAGTTAGATCCCAGTGCGGCAAGACACTCACATCATTTGATGTCATCACAGATGTACATTTCCCACATCACTCACTCAAGGGGATATATTGAAATTGTGGAATGGCAAACACGATCATCTACATTATTTAAATTTTAATTCTCTACCCCATTAAAATTTTGAATGAGATTCTAGTAAATATATGAATGCATGTTTCCTATCAAAAGTGACACCTCGAGAAACTTTTATTGAAACAATGCACTCAGTTTCTAAAACAAAATAATGCCTCCATGTGTATGTAGTCCTCCCACTTTAAAGGGGTAGTTTCTTTCTATTTTCTACATCCCTCCACAAGAAATCCATCCTCTTCTTACTTCCCCAGGTCCCTGAAAAATAGCACCTGTAAACCCTTATTGTTCTTCAGGGCCCTTTTAAAACTATCATCCCAATGTAAAAAAAAACCAAAAAACAAAAATAAAAGCAGAAAAAGGGGGGAACTCCCTTTTTTTGCAATGTGCCTTTTCTGAATCTACATTTCCATATCTTATACCAGCATTTCTATCTCATAATTTGCATAGTATATATTTATCTTAACACCTAATTAATTGTTTTACTTTCTGCCCTGTCTGTCCACTGACATTAACTTCGGATGTTAACCATACAAGTTAAATACCTAGCTGAGGGGTAGTAATGGTGAATTAAAACAACGCTACTTATCTTCCTTCCAAAAATCTCACTAAAATAAAAGCAAAGGGATTTTTAATGTGGGAACATATAAGAACAAAGATAATGGGACTACAGACAATCATAAGTATATTTTGGAAGACAGCATATGGACAGATAATCACTGAGCAATCTGGAAAAACTGGGTCCTAAATCTGTGACAGAAAAGCCAAGAAACAACTAGTTTATGCTACAGAATATCCCTCCCAAATTATAAATCTGCAGTATTCGTTTTCTGTAGAAGTAAGGGTAAGGTGGACTAAAAAGAGGATGATTAGTTGAAAGCTTTAAGAATTAAAACTAGACAGCCATTAGAATGGCTAAAATTATAAATCTGAATAGCATCAAATGTTGACAACACTGTGGAGTACCTGATGGTACCACCAATTTGGAAAACTGACAATTGCTTAGAATGAGAAGCACACCTAGATATTTATGAAAAAGAAATGAAAACATGTCCACATAAAGATGTGTGTGTGAACATTCACAGCAACTTTATTCGTAATGGCTAAACCCAGAAATAGCTCAAGTGTCCATTAGTAGGAGAATGGATCCACTAAGAGAGGAACATTTATGCAGTGGAATATTATTCAGCAATAAAAGGAACAAACTACCATAAATATAAGAACATGGTAAATATCAAAATAATTATGCTGACAGAGCAGGAGACAAGAGACTACACACCATATCTCATGTATATAAATTGCAAAATCATCTATAGTAGTTGCCTGGGATAAAGACAGAAAGAGGGGTTGACTGCAAAAGTGCCAGGAGGACTGTTTTGTGAATAGCAGGTATATCATGTATCTTAATAGAGTTTGTGTGATCATGGGTGAATGCAATTGTCCAAACTCATTGGACTGCACATTTTAAATAGATGGGGTTGATTGTATGCGCACTATTCCTCAAGAAAATTGATAGTTTAAAAAAGTAATTTAACAAGAACAGACGCAGACATAGAGAATAGACATGTGGACACAGAGGGGGGAAGGGGAGGGTGGGATGGATTGGGAGATTAGGATTGACATAAATACACTATCATGTGTAAAACAGACAGCTAGGGGGAACCTGCAGTATAGCACAGGAAGCTCAGCTCGGTGCTCTGTGGTGACCCAGATGGGAGGGATTGCAGGGGGAGGGAGGTCCAAGAGGGAGGGGATATAGGTACGCATATGGCTGATTCACTTCACTGTACACCAGAAACTAACACAACATTGTAAAGCAATGACACTTCAGTAAAAATATTTTTTTTAAATATTAAAAAAAGTTAAACATCCAGAATAAATAAAGAAAGAAAGAACTGAGAAACAACTAGAACCTCAGATCTTCTCAATCATCGCATGTTGCCAAATGGCTTCTTTGCTTTTGTGCCAGCAAAAGACTGGAGGTAAGTAAGACAGAAGGTCTCTGGCTGGGGGATGCCAGGCACATTCCTTTGAACATGGGAGGATTAAGCAAACATTTACAATACTGAGTAGTAAGCCCCTAGCTTTCTCCCCAGTTTAGCTTCCAGAATGACAACAGCCAGGACTATATCCTCTAGACAAGCTGTGGGAAGATCTATATATGGAGAATCAGCTAAACCAAGAGAAACAATATAAATATACTTATATTTTTTTCCCCAAGGAAATGGCATAACCTATAGTGAAGATCACGGTAACAAGCTCCGTCAAGTTCAATGTCCCCAATCAATCAGCTTTAAAATTCCCCACTTTTATTTTTATGAATATTAATTTTATGTATTCATTTGTTTATTTTTTATTTATTGAAGTATAGTTGATGTAACAATACTTTATTAGTTTCAGGTGTAAAACATGGTAATTTGATATTTTTATAGACATTCAAGGATCACTAGCCATTTACATAAAGCCTCCAAATTAAAAGACAGAGCTCAAAATAAAGAACGAAAAGAAAGAAATCTGTGGAAACAGAGACTCTGCATGGAAAAAGATCAAAATCTTTTATTTATATCCTTAGAGAAACACATGTTTTATAAACAAAGAATAAGGTGCTACCAAAAGTCAGCAAAAATTCTATAGAGATTTTAAAGACAAAGTTGAGGAAACCTCCTGCAAAGTGAGACATATGAAATTTTAAAAAACAAACAAGGAAAATTAAGAGGAATAAAGAGAAGAAAATGAGAGGAATGGTCGAGGAGGTACAACATCCCAATAACAGAAGTGCCAGAAAGAAAGAAAAATAAAGACTGAAGGGAGAAAATGATCAATTAAATAATTCATGCGAATTTCTCACAACTGTAGGACATGGGTCACCAGAATGAAAGAGGCCCCCTGTGTGCTTAGCAAACTAGATTCAACATTGACCCCTATCAAGGCATATTAACATGAAATTTTAGAACACTGGGGGCAAAGATAAGATTCTATAAGCTTTCCCAGGGAGGGAAAAATATCAATGGGTCACATGAAAAGGAGCCGGAATTAGGAAGGCTTCAGGCTGCTTAAGAACCACTCTGGAAATGGGAGACAATGGAGCAATGTCTACAAGATTCTCAGGGGAAATTAATTCAGACCTAAGGCTTGACACCCAGCCAAACCATAAATCAGGGGTGACGGAAGTGACATTCAATGTCGCCAAGGTAATCTATCTTGTACCCTTTCTCAAGAAGCTACTGTACACTCTGCTTCGTTAAGACAAGGGTCTGCACCAATGAAGGTGGAGGCATTGGATGTAGGGGGAAAGGAGAGAGGAATCTGGGGTCATGATAAAATGGAAATTCCAGGGAGATAGCTGTGTACCAAGCATAAGGGAAAATCAGTGCAGAATGGGGCAGACCAGGAGTCTTCAGAACAGACGTCACAAAAGATAAATTTTATTGCTTAACTGATAAGTACTAAGAGGAGATTCAGACAATTGGTGGAGAGTGTGGATTTGAATTAGTGTTAATATATGAAAAAAATACACAACTAGAAGTAGGACAACTATTTACTCTAGAGGATGAAAAATTAAGAAAGGAAAATATTTTCAGCGTACAATATGGGTCAGAATAGCATTTACTTCTTCATAATTATGTAAACATTGATCTAACCAAAATTATGTAAACTATATGAAGAGTATGGGAGAAGATTGTGTGTGTGTGTGTTGGGGGGGTGTATATTTGCGGTAAGAGCAAAGGGCATGAGAGAGAAAGACAACAAAACTTCATCTTTTCTGGAGTGGAAAAGAAATAGGTAATACCTAAACTGGAACAAAAAGTCAAGAAATAGCGATATAATCCTCTGTTTAAAGTATGAAAGTATACACCAAAACAATCAGCTAAAATTGTTGAAAATGACTGTCTCTATAGGTAGGCAAACTGGAGAAGAAAGGCACAAGGATTATTGTCTATTTTGTTATGAGCCTGGATGGACTTCTTGACTTTTCTGGCTTTGTCTGTGTATAAGTAAGTTTGATAGACATTACAACCATTTTATTAAAAACCAAAGCTGGCATCCTGGCTTCAGCATTTCCCAACCACGTAATTTTTAAAGCCTCTCATCTCTTCTTTAGCCATATATCATCACACAATCACACTTTTTACTTGGTCATCAGGTGGGGAAAATTGTATTTTCAGTGTTTTGATTTTAGATCTAAATCAACCTTTTAGCTTTTGATCACATATTTCTTTCAAATATCTGAGCTTGTCATCCTCATTATGATTTACAGTACCTTCCTCTTAATTCTTTCCTATTCCCTATCTTTCAGAGCTTTCTGCTTTTTCTTGACCCCTTAATCACCCTAAGCTATGTATCTAGCCATACACTTTTGCTTCTGTAACAGCCAAGAGTCCCTCAGCTGCTCAAATTTTCTCTACTATAAACCTCTAACTCCTTCTAGCTACATCCTTGACAGGTTCCAAAAGATCTTCAGAGAAGAATGGACTTCTTTACTAACTTATGTTGATTACCAGTTCTATCCTATGGACCTCAAAATACCACTTTCATCCCTGTCTTTTTCATATTTGGTGAATAATTTTAATTTCTCAACTTCTCATTTTCAGTTGATAATTTTTCAACTTTCCTCTTTTTTCTATAAAAATGTCCCTAATGTTTCATCATTTTCTATCCAATAAAATATCCCTGACTTCCCATTTTTAATGAGGTCAGTTCCTCCTCTCTGTGCCATGGGCAGAATTCGAATAAGCCATCTCCTCAGCCCCAAGATTCCTTGTCCCTGGCATATACACACTTTGTCCCAGGTATTCAATCAAACACTAATCTAGGTCCTTCTGTGAAGGGAGTGCATGATGCAATTAGTGTCTTAAGTTTTAATCAGTTGAGTTTAAATAAAGAGATTATAGGGGCAGGTTGGGGGCTTAGGGACTGACCTAATCACATGACTTCTTTAAGAGCAAAGAGTTTCTTCCATTCCAGTTGCAGAACAGTAAGTCAGAGATTTGAAGCAACATTGCTTGAAGATGGAAAAGGATGCATGGCCAGAAATGCAGGTGGCCTCTTGGATCTTGGAGCAGTGAGCTATATTTTAACTGACAAACCCTATTCTTTTTCTTCATTCTTTCTGTTTCTCTGCAGTGTTAATTCCTGGCTGACATCTCTGGTCATCTTGTCCCCCACAATGTTCTCTCCACTTCTGTTGACATGGAATTCTATACCCAGCAAACAATCTTTCTAAACTAAGGGCCAAATAAACACATTTTTATATACCAAAAAAAGAGAGAATTCCTTGCTAGCAAACTAAACCTACAATAAATTCTAAAAGACATCTTTTAAACAGAAGGAATATAATACCTGTTGGAAATACGAATTTCCACAAAGGAATGAAGAGCACTAGAAATTGTAAAAATGTAGGTAAGTAAAGAGGTTTTCTTTCCTTATTCTTAATAAGGAACAAACTACTGAAGACTTCCCTGGTGGTCTAGTGGTTAAGACTCTGTACTTCCAATGCAGGGGGCACAGGTTCAATCCCTGGTCAGGGAAGTTTCACATGCCACATGGAGTGCAGCAAAAAATTAATTAATTAATTAAAATAAAGCAAAACTAGTAACAATGTATCGAGGAATTTATAACATGCCTAGTAGCAAAATGTATGACAAAAACTGTACAAAGGACGAGAGGAAAGGAATGGAGATAAACTGTTGAAAGATTCTTATATATGAAGTGAGGTAAAGTAATAAAAATGAAAAACGTGCTAAGAAAAACACAGAGCAAGTGGAACTGTCATACATAGTAGAAAGGCAAAGTGGAATTACCATTTGGAAACATTTTGAGAGTTCTTTATAAATTAAAATATTCACTTGCCTTATAACCCATCAATTCCACTTCTAGATATTCGCTGAAGAGAAATAAAAATATGTATCCACACAAAGATCTGTAAGCAAATTTTCAGAGCAACTTTATTTGTAATAACCCCAAACTGGAAACACACAAGCGTCCACCAATTGGTGAACGGGTAAACTGTAGTATATCCTTACAACAGAATATGACAGCAACGAGATGCAATTGCCGATACAGGCACCAATATGGATGGATGGGTGTCAAAAGCATCACACTAAGTGAAAGAGACCAGACACAAAAGCCAACACACAGTGTGAGTCCATCTTTATGACATTCAGGAAAAGGCTGGTAGGAAACTCTACAAACAGAAAACAGAATAGTTGTCCTCAGGAGTTGGTGATAGGGTAACGGAGTATTGATTGTAAGAACTGAAATGTCTGGGGTAATAGAAATGCTCTACGCTTTGATGGTAGCATTTGGCAAACCGCATTGAACTGTATATTTTTAAAAGCTGATTTTATTGTGTGTATATTGTACCTCAATAAATGATGTTAAAAATTAATGTATTCAGAAAGTTTATAATTCCACTTTTATAGATTCAGTCGATACCTGTATGATCATATCAGCATATTACTCTGGTCTGTCCAAATCTATTACTAAAATTAGAAACACAGAATCTTGAAATGCCACACGGAGTGCAGTAGTGTTCAAAAAATTGCTTTCCCTAGATTTTCTAAAGAGGGTAGCAGTGCTATCAAAAATGTATTGAGGGCTTCCCTGGTGGCGCAGTGGTTGAGAGTCCACCTGCCGATGCAGGGGACACGGGTTCGTGCCCTGGTCCGGGAAGATCCCACATGCCGCGGAGCGGCTGGGCCCGTGAGCCATGGTCGCTGAGCCTGCACGTCCGGAGCCTGTGCTCCGCAGCGGGAGAGGACACAACAGTGAGAGGCCCGCGTTACACACAAAAAAAAAGTGTGTTGAGGTATTATTATAACTAACATTGGACAAGGTGCCATATAAAACCTATGGTTTTGTCTTCAGATTTCTGCTTTCCAACATGTATATAAGTACATGTTTATATAAAAACATGTTTATAAATATTGTGATTTTTTTTTGTGGCATCAGGTATTGGTGGAGTATATCAGCGCCTTATTTTTCAAAGTGATTTTGACATAACTCTGATCATCCCATTTCAACTTTCTCCTTTGGAAGAATATGCTGCATTTTATTGCAAATAAGGAAGAGGAGATGTTCAGGAAGAGAAAGGGGATGGGAGAATCATTTTATCTGCATGTAAGTGCTGGTGGTTAATTTTCCCAGTGAAAAGGACAGACCCTCAGAAATATACAGATAAAAGAATACCACTCATCTTTCTCCTACAAAGTAACAAAAGCAAATCAGCATTTTAGCTCCATGCTATCTGAAAGGGTAACTTTTCATTTAAAAAGGTGCCTAGGGACACTGAACATTTGGTATCACTTATTTTCTTGAACATATAGAACCGTGTATATAAATATGTATACAGGTAATGGCTTACCTCCTTCATATAAATTTCAGCTTTAAAATAGTTCCCAATTCATCCAGTTTCATAGTACTTTAAAATTATCTTAATAATTTTCATCCAACTCTCCACTCATAATTTGTGTTCATTTTAAATATAAAACCTGGGACTTCCCTGGCGGACCAGAGGTTAAGATTCCATGCTCCTAAGGAAGGGGGCACAAGTTTGATCCCTGGTCAGGTAACCAAGATCCTGCATGCCACAAAGTGCAGCCAAAAAAAAAAAAAAAAAAAAAAGAAAGAAAGAAAGAAAGAAAAGCTTTGTCTTAAAAATAATGTAAAACCTAATTCTAACTTTACTTAATTTTTGATGGTGATATTGGGTTGAAGTTGAACTAATTCTAGTTTTTAAATGTATCTTCCCAGTGATCTAGAGCTGCATTTTGTATATGAGATGTTGACCACTGTGATTTTTAAAATTATCATTATCTGCATTAGAGAGTCCAGAAATAAAAAGTATCACCATTTAGAATTATTCACTTACCAAACCAGCAAAACTCAAACAAAACTTATTGTCGTCATGTAAACAAGACATTCATTATTGTTTTGCTGTCAAATCTCAATCCATTTTTCAACATAACAAGTCTTTTGGCTTGTTTCAATCATTTGTACACTCAAAGGCCTTATTATTCTGTTTAGCATTCATTATACATTTTTTGTATTACACTGCAGAAATCTGAAAATAAATGATCACTGCATGTTGCTGCATTTTCAAATCAATTCCCTCTTTGATCTGAACATCCAGTTTATAGTTAAATCACTACATTTCAATATTTCATGCAAATATCCTTTTTATCGACATTTAAAAAATGTGCAGTAGCTGATTCTCGCCTCACCTTTCATCACTTGACTGCAAGAAAAGATTCCACATATGCAACTTTTCCAGCATTAACCTCAGTCACTAAACCATAATGATCTAAGTAAAACTGGGATCCCCAACACAGGAAACGGATGTTTAATTAAAGATGACTTCTGCCATTAAGTCATTCTTTACATGGTGGCCAAAACCACGGTATTCTCCTGTCTCTCCATAATATTCACTTTTCTCTCCTCTACAAATTTTAGGTTTCAACTCTTTTTCTGGGAATATGGTGTGTGGACAGTAAATGTTAATGACTCTGAACTTACCAATACTACTATTTCTGGAGCCATCTTCTCCTGAGAGGTAGAACTGCTTCCCTATAGAGCCTCTGTGCCTCCTTCACTTTGATTGCAGCCTAATTCTCCCTCCTGCCCTTTATCACCCCACCTCTAAGTATGCAGTGGTGTCTAAAGTCCATGAGGTTTTGCCTTTTGTATGCCAAAGGGAGTCTTTGCACACTTCCTCATCTGTCCTGCTCTCGGGTTGAGGTTAAAACAAATACGTAGAAAGGCAATGGATCCAAGGCCAGCAAGAGTGTTGATGGGAAAAAAAAAAAAAAAAGTGTTGGTGGGTGTTGCTTTCCTCAAACTACTACATTGTATCGCTTTTCCTTTTCTTTTATCATGCAGTCACTTTGACCCTATTCTCAGTAGCTATCTTCCCAGGACATCTCCTGGAATAAGTTATTTTTTTTTTTTATCATTTTAGACACGAAGAGATTCACGATTCATAGCACTTTCACAGTCTTCAAGTTTTATAATCTGACTTTTGAAAGAAGCTCCAATCCTAGTTTATTATTTTGTACATCATCACACTGAAATCGATCATTAACGGTCCCCTTTAAATAAAGGGAATAAATTATTCTCAATCTGTCATTAGCATCTACACTTCTTTTAGTATAAATATTTGAGAAGCTACTTATGTGTGAAATACCACGCGGCCCACAAAGAATTTTAACTGGTACCAAACTCGGTGGAAAATAAGATATGTACAAATAAAATAAATAACCAGGAAGTCAGGGAAAATTTGATAACACTAAAATGAGTGTTTAGATCAGAAAAAGATTTTGGCTACCAAATTCTAACTACATTTGTCATTTCCCCAACCTTACCAAAATGCTTGAAAATGTAAAATGGACTCAGGACTTGCCTTGTTCTTTGAAGAAAAAAAAAACCTATGAGTGTTTTGTATTCCAGTCGTAAGAAATAACTTTACTACTGCAAAGGAACAGCCACATGACTGAAACTACTCCTTTTTAATGCACCGAGATTCACAATGTCTAGCCTCACAGGCAAAATGTGGGCATAACTCCTAACCCTTTCCACTGGCCACATTTCCATAATGGAAACGTGTGCCAATTAGAGGCACCAAATTAGTAGGAGGGATAACCAGAAAGGACTCAGCCAGGCATACCTAACAATTTCAAATCCATTCCCAAACTATTTTTAAAATGTTTACAAGTAATTAGGTTCCTAGTTTCACCACATTTTACTCAACAGAATTCAAGACTAAATGCTCCCATTTCTATTTACAAACAAGTATTAGCAGATAATAAGAGCAGTTTTTGCTAAATGTAGAAGATGTTGGATAAAAACATACCCAATAAAAACACTGGAGAATTTTACTGTGAGATAATCACCACTTCAGAGTTCATCTCACATTTTGAAGGACACCTATGAAGCATCTACGTCCGCGGGGTGAGGAACGGTTTTTCCTGAGGGTTGTGTCAGCAGTTAGGTTTTCTGAAGAGTTCTGATTTATGGCCACTAGGATGTCACACCTTGAATTTTCATTTTTTCCCAACATTCCACCCACCATCTTCCAATTTCAAAGTCAAATTCTCTTTGTAAACGCTCATTATCACTTCCTTCCTCTCTGTTTGGGGATATTTTTGACAATCTTTATAATAGTTCTAACATAACTTCTTCTACAATTGTACCCATTCTTTTCCTTTCATTTTTACACTCAAAGCTACTACTTTATAGTTCTTATATTCATCTATATATGTGTGACTTGGGGTAAGTTATTCAACCTTTCTGAGTTTTTTTCTTTTTCTCATTTGATGAAAAAATTAACTTAATAATATTTAAATTACAAGGTTTAATGAAAATTAAGGGGTTAAATGAGATAAGGTACTAAAAAGCAGAAAACTGAGAACGTCTCTTTCAAGCCAAATACTCTTTTCTGGTTTTCTTCTTTTCTCAGTTTCTTTGATTTTTTTCTTAATTAGGATATTCTTTCTATAATACATAATACATTTACATTTCTCATTTGTGCATTTGATTCAAGTAGACTCAAATCAACTAGGTTGCACTCAGAGGTTCTGTTTTATATTTTTTATATTTCTTTATATGTCTGTGGCCTTATTTGTTTTACCTCCAACAGCTAGGAAATTCCAGGAGACCAGTGTATTTAAAATAGGCTTGATGGTGGCCAGGGCTGGTCAGCTGCCACAGATTCAGCTTCATCTGTTTCAAAAGGCCTTTGGTAGAGCTGGGTGTTTCTGCCCCCCATTCCCCAGGGGAAGGGAGGGGGTGAGGGGTGTCCAGTGTATGTGTGGTATCATGGTCAAAGGCATTTTCGATTCCACGGCTCATACCTGGCCTACCAGTCCTTCATACTCCTGATCATTGCCAAGTCACCCCCTCAAGACTGTCTCCTCCTGCCTCAGCCACAGTTCCCCAGCTACTAAGTCACTGATTTGAGCTGCTTGGGGAGAAAATGCGACCACACTTAATTCTATCATAGATCAACGTTTTCATCAGCGACGCAGGCTTTTACTTTAGCAAGAAAGAAGCAAACAAATGTGTTCTGTTCGTGTGTTTAGTCCCATAGGTTCCAAAGCTCTTTTTCGAGTAAGAATAAAAGCTCAAGTGTTGTGTTTTCTGTTTTTTTGTTTTTGTTTTTGTTTTTCTCTAAAGAGACACCATCTCATGCCATTAGTTAAAGAATACTGAGTTTCAGGGATTGAATTTAAAAATATGGATGCTTGCGAAGCATGAACCCTATTTATCCTGGTCAAACGTCGGGATGCCATTGAAATTGAAGTGGTATTGTGTAAAGTTTTTGCTGGATGGTTGTTTTATTTACTTTATTTTGCATGCAGCTTCTGCAAAGTTCGAACAGTAGCAGTTTGTGATGTGGCAGCCACTCTTCCAACAATACCAAGAATTAGTCTTTTGTCCACACACACCGAGGGCAATGCCGTCTCTGTCTGAGGGCACACTGAGGCTGTTGCCTATTTTCAGCTGGGTTGATGACTACATTCCAGACTCAGGAAAACTAAGCACTGCTGTTATGGTACAAACCCTAGGTTTTCCTCTTGGCAGCCCCTAAAAATAACCCAACGAATTTGTAATTTTCAAGATAATTTTGGCTTTGGTTTTATAAGTGATGGCATGTATCTGGACTATGTCTTTTAACCTTGACTTTGTTTCAAGCAACTATCTCTGAATACATCAGCTCTCAGTTTGGACTAAGCGAATGCATATCAAATTATTTTGGTTTAGTAGCTACGTGAAAAAAAATACAAGTGCAAATATTTTGGAGTTTATTCAGCATATAGTTTACCTAACACTCATTTCATTTAAGAAAAATGAGGTGGGATAAATCAATGACTAGAATATATTAATTTACTAAGGTTTAAGCATTTTCGTTGTCAGTTAATGCAATATTTTATTTCCAGCTACTTTTCTGCTGCTTCAGACATAGAAAAAAGAGGTGCTGTTGAAAAGTAACAAGTATTTTTAGGCTCTGTCAAATTTTCAAACTTTCATTCTTGTGGGGTGCTAATTATATGCACAGGAGGGCGAAAAGTCTTCCTCTGCCGCCTTTGGGATCCTGTGACCACCAGGGGAAGGGATTTGCAGCTGCCCTGCAGTCTCTGCCCAGGGAGGATGGCGCATTGTTTAACAAGGAACTCGGGGCCTTTCCTGGCAAGCGGAGGAGGTGGCTGATTCATCACCATCTGTCCCCGTGACCACAGACTCTACACAGATATGCTCCACCGGGTCATGTATGTCACCTGCGTGCATGATGAGAAAGGCTGGGGGTGAGAGCAGAGGCTGAACAACCATGGACTTTCCCTCAAGCCCTGAGCAAAGCCGGTCCCTGCCCTGGTTTGCCTGACGATGATCCGGAACTTTTCACGCTACCCATTCACATACTAGATGGCTGTCTGTCCTCAACAAGGAAGGTCAAACCACACACAGAATGAATCTGGAATTTCAACTTGGTCAGAGTGGGTCGTGAAGAACAGAATGGACGTCAGGAAAGATGTATTATCTGCAGAGAAATATTCAGCAAAACGGAGAAGTTCCTCCTTTAATAGCCCTTATCTCTCAGTAAGCTGGGCAAGCGTATAAGCTGATCTTTCAGCGTTTCGTCAAGCACTTAAGTTATGTTTTTATTGCGAGTATCTGGTAGGAAATGACAAATCTGCAAGTAGGTTTATCAGTGTTTTTGTTTTTCAAGTTATATGGTGATGAGTCAGAAATGTAGGGTGGGGACCATGACCCTCAGTCAGTAATTGATCTTATCGCTAAGTCAGAGAAAGTCTGGTTAGGAAACATTAATGCCAGGATGAAGGTGAGAAGTGGGAACATCAGGGGGATGACGGAAGGAGGAAAAGACAAGGAAAAACATGCATCTAATGTGGGAAGGATCTTCCTGGTGACATTTCACTGCATAAATGCGCTTGTCACGAATGGCGGGAAGGAAGGATAATGTCTGGCACGTTCTCCCTAAAGAGCAGTACCCCTAGTGGGGGTGGGCTTCTTGTTGCACTTGACAAGAGAGAAAGTTTCATTCTACCCGAAAATATGATGCATCTTTCTCAGACTAACTGACGATATAAATGGGCTCATGTTAAGAATCAGGGTGCCTCTGACACTCCTGAGAATAAGCAGAGGAGCCCCTCCAGCCTCTGGAGCAGATATCTCAGCAGTTGTAATGGGTCCTCCACCCTACGAACCCCACGGAGAACAGAAGCAGGGGGGAGAAGGAATGGCACCCCTCTCAGTGACGTCGCTTCTCATAACCTGACAGCTAAAGGCGTCTACTGCCTATTGGAACGTTACTGGGAAAATCAGAAGACTTCAGTGCATTTCCAGGGCCTCACACAGGCTCCGGCATGTTTTCTCAGCACTTTGTCCTGCACCCTGCTGGGCAGCACAGCAGAGTCTGGCTGGGAGGGTCTCAGTGGTCCTCTGCATCGGATCTCTGATCAAAAGAACAAGGAAGACAGGAAGGACAGAAAGAAGAAGGGAGAGAGGGAAGAAGACAGAGAGAGAGAGAGAGAGAGAGAGAAAAGGAAGATAGTGGAAGAAGATGGGAGTGAGAAGAGAAAGAAAACGAGTACCATGGGCTTCCCTGCTGGCGCAGTGGTTGGGAGTCCGCCTGCCGATGCAGGGGACACGGGTTCGTGCCCTGGTCCGGGAAGATCCCACATGCTGCGGAGCGGCTGGGCCCGTGAGCCATGGCCGCTGAGCCTGCGTGTCTGCAGCCTGCGTGTCCGGAGCCTGTGCTCCTCAACGGGAGAGGCCACAACAGTGAGAGGCCCGCGTACCGCAAAAAAGAAAAAGAGTAACATGAAACAAACACAGTGGAGACATGATCTGTCTTCTGATGGGGACCAGGGGGAGAATGGCAATTAAACTATCTCAAGTCTCTCTTTGAATTGCGTCCTCTTCATTGAAAACAGCTCAGTACGAAAGGGAATTCCACATGATATCTTTTCTTTTTTTTTTTCAATTCAATTGACCAGGACAGAAACCTGATTAGTCGGGGGCAAGCAAAGCAGCCTGGGCTTTGCTCTTTCCGGAGACAGCTGGAAAGGTGATGTGCCAATTGCACGGCTGTCGGCACTGGGGGGATGTGGTCAGGGCCATGCGGGTCAGAACATCAGTGAGTGGATTCGTCTGACATTAGATGCCAGGTACAGTTCAGCCTCCCTTGGAAATTTCAATCCAATTGGAAGAGTATATAAGATTCAGGACTTCTGAAAAACCCCTACCAAGTAGCATACCCAGAGGGACAAAATTCCAGGCACTCAGCTCCAGAATCTATGCCACCATCTTAAGGAATACTCTCCATCCCAGGAAAGAATTAGGATCTTTTCTGGGCCTAGAATTTTCTTCCCTACTTCTTCCACAGATAAGAAGTCCCCTCCAAGAAAAAATGGAAGTACCACTTTGTGGATGTACTTCACCGACCCCAAAGCAAAGAGTTTTGCTTCCTCTGCGAGTCTCACAAGACATTACAGAGGCATCATTCCAACCTGACCTCTTGACACAGAAATTATTTCGTTCAGTCTCTCTCCTGTGGCTTCTCCAGAGCAGGACCCGTGTCTTGCTTATCTTTTCAAAAATGATTTGTTGTGTTGAGACAGTAATTTTTCTCAAAAGTAATGTGGCACAAAGAATGATTGTAGAAGCTTAGGAGATGCAGAGAGAAAAATATCAAGAGGCTTTCAGAGATTATCAGATAAAACTTGACTAGCATAGAAAGGAAAGGGAAGATATAAATTAAGAGGGTTGAAGTGGGAGTGTGTTTAGGGAGAGGGGAGTGGGAGGGTAGGTTAGCAGAGTAGAAATAAGGAGGTGGAACATGGGAACCAGAGAAGGGGCAGCATGTGAAGCTGGGAGATGATGCTGGGGAGACTGTAACTTGAAACTGTGGGAATCAAGTTGAGAAGAAAAGTTGGTTACTTTTTGTGAGGAGAGAAGGAAGGATTCGTGGGAAAAACATTGAAGGCTCCACAAAAATGTTGGTTTGAAATGGAGTCAGTGGCCATGTAGTGAACTGGACCCCGCTGCATACAGTGGAGAAACACCAATAAATAAAAGATCTAAAAATGGCTCGCGTTGTTACTAGGACTTCAGTCGTCAAAGGGATTTTTTTGAGCATTATTTCATTTGGTCCTTGTAATGGTCCTATAAAGAGGACAGAGCAACGATCAGTAACTTTTAATTCATAAATGAAGACACTGGTCCTGTTCTCAAGACACTTACCACAAATTAGGTGAGAGAATGCAAAAGAAGAGGAGGAATAAAAAAATAACAGCAAGCAAGGGCGGTGCCTGACTGAAAATAAGTGTTTTATGTGTTCACAGCTGGCTGGCGGGGTGCTGCCACCGGCATCCAGAGTAAAGAGGTTAAGGATACAGCTAATCAACCCCAAAAGTACAGAAGAGCCCCTACAAAGAAGTACCAGCCAGCCTAAAATGTCAGTAGTGCCACGGCTGAAAAATCTGGGTATACAGAAACCCAGCGAAGATACTTATTTAGACAAATTGTTGATAAAAATAGATACCTTTGTCATATAAACATTAGGTGTTATTAGCACAAATTTCAAATGGCGCTCTTCACTTGGGTGATACGGAGATAACCTGCTTTGGTTCAGTATCTAAAAAACCAGGAATTTTTTTTAAAATGTCATGTTTAAATAGGAAATAATCATTGTTTAAAATAACAAAATCCAAAATATGGGGCTCCCTACAGAATGAATGAACCAGTTTCTTCAGCAAATACGTTATGGGGAAAACACACACAAAAGAGAAGGGGAAAACCATCGACAATAAGAGACTGAAGGGCTTCCCTGGTGGTGCAGTGGTTGGGAGCCCGCCTGCCGATGCAGGGGACACGGGTTCGTGCCCCGGTCCGGGAAGATCCCACATGCCACGGAGCGGCTGGGCCCGTGAGCCATGGCCGCTGAGCCTGCGCGTCAGGAGCCTGTGCTCCGCAACTGGGAGAGGCCACAGAACAAAAACCTCCTTGAAAATGTATAAAACAATCAGAGCAACCGAGCACTAAATGGACGTTTGGTAGTATTAAGGGGTTTTTGGTTTTTAGGTGTGATGGTAATATAAAAATATTATAGTATGTTATAAAAAGAGACTTTCTCTTTTAGAAAGATATATGGAAATAGCAAAGGATAAAAGTATATACTATCTGGGATTTGTGGGAGGAATTATGCGCTGGTGTATATGAAAAGTGACTGGTCATGAGCTGATAATTTTTGAAGCTGGGTGATGCGTAATATGGGTTTACTATACAGTACTATATTCTTTAAGTTTGTATATATTTGATATAATCACTAAAATGATTTTTAAAAAGCACTTCTACCCATACGTATAGGTCAACCTAATTTTTCATAAAAGTGACATCACAGTGCAATGGGAAATGTATAGTATGGTCGATAAACGGTGTTGCATCAATTGATTATCCATTCGAGAAAAGAAAAAGAGTATCTTAACCTCTACTCACCCAAGTCACAAAACTCAATTAAAACGAACTGTGATATAAGTGTGAAAGGTAAAACAGTAACAGTTTTAGATGAAAACATGGGTGACCACCTACATGACTTTGAAATAGTATGATTTTTCTTAAACAAGACATGCAAAAATAGCTGTAAACTAAAAAACAAAGTTAGATTGATAACTTCTGTTTGTCAAGTGACTACATTAATAGAAAAGAAAAGGAGGATATTTACAAGACATTTACCCTACCGAAAATCATGTCTAGGCTATGTAAAGAACACCTACAAACCAACAAAGACAGAAAACCTAGTGGGAAAATGAGCAAAACACTTGAGCAATTCACAAAAATATCGGAGAAGGTACTCATCTTTGCCACTTATTAATAAGATGCAAATTAAAACCACAGTGTTCTATGTCTACTACCTCGCTGGAATTGCTAAGACGAAATGACATACAGACAATATTTGACGTTGGTGAGGCTCTGTAACAACTCTAAGTTTTGTACATTGCCAGCATGAGATATAAGTTCACACAACCTCCTAGGAAAGCTGTCGGGCAGTGTCTTCTGAAGCTGCGTGTACGTACACCACGTGACCCAGCAACACAAATTCTAGGGATGGACTGCCCTGATAGAAAAGTATATGCATGCTTACCCAATTCCTGTACCAAAATGTTCAAAAGCCTCGTGAAACCCTACATATCAATAAAAATGAACTAATTACAACCATAAGCAAAACAGTTATCAATCTCCCAAACATGATGTGAAGCAGGAAGCTACACACAACAAAGGAAATACAATATAATTTCACTGTAATGAAAGCTTAAAGACAGGCAAAACCAAGCTATGGTTTTAGAAGGTGAGAGCTGTCATCCTTGGGCAAGAGAATAATAACTGGGGTGACTGATATCAAGGAGGTTCTGAGATGCTGGCAATTCCCTCTTTCTTGGTGGAGGTGGTGGTCAAACAAGCACATTCAGTTTCTGAAAATTCATGGAGCAGCACATCTAAGATATACACATGTTTATGTAAATATGTTATATTTCAATAAAAAATTGTCCCGCAAGCACTCCCGGCTCGACTTTGTGTTAAAGCCGAGTAAACATCCTAGAGGAGGTATTTCCTGTGATACTTCTGACAGCGTGATGTGATGATAGAAGAAATGTGTCCTTCAAAATAGAAAAACTAAACCATGATAAAAAAAAAATCAAATATTGCCACAGACCGATGACGGATATTAATTTTGATAAAATATCAAAAAAACTGTAAAGAAAATTATTATTGTATTCTCATGATTTTAAAGTAATATTTCAATATAAAATGAATCAATCCACATGTGCAAAGATGTACTTGATTGAGCTATGTAATATCCTATGTAATTTGAAATATTAAAACTTGGAATATTTTTTCTTTACAAGTTTTTACTAAAAAACAAAGCAAAAGAGAAAACATTGTAATTGAAGCAGCGTTTTGCAGAAATACCATTATTTACAAACAAGAGATTACTCTTTGCAGGGGGAAATAATGCTTTGATATCTATCAGTGGGTTCTCAATAATATTTTTAATCTCAGCAGTGTGCTATCATGGCAGGAAAACAATGAAGTGCATATTAAAAAGTATGTCATTAAGAAATAATTTCTCTCTAGAAAAAGACTGGTTATCCTAAAACTATGAAATGGGAGGCACAATTTGATTAATAGAAGGGAAAAAATAAACTATACTGGGCGTTTATCATGTTCTAGACTTAATTCTTGGTCCCATATACGGTTTTTCTTTTAACCCTTAAAACAATCCCTTGAGGTTGATAACAGTAGCTTATTGTGCAAATCAGTAAGTTGCCTAAATATGAAAAACTAGTAAATGGTTGAAATATCAATTGAGGTGTGAATCACACAGAAGGACCTGATCAGTGTGGACCAGAATGACCAAGGGTATTTTCATAACTAATTGATGCTGAATTGGACCCTGAAGCATAGGTCCTATTACATTTTGGAGAAGAGTTCATAGCAGAAGTAGGAGTTATAAAAGTAGATATAAACTGTGTTCACCTTACCTTGGAGGTTTATGGCAGGATGAAAACTGGTCCCCAAAGATAATCAGATCCTAAATCCCTAAAACCTGTCAATGTTACCTTATGTGGGAAGAGGGTCTTTGCAGATGTGATGAAGTTAGAGATCTTGTGATGGGGACATTCTCCTGGATAGTCTGCGTGGACCCTAAATGTGACCACAAGCAACCTTAGAAGAGGGAGTCGAGGGAGATTTCACGCAGAAGAGGAGAAAGCAACCACAGACCAGGAAAGCCACCAAAACTAGAAGAGACAAGGAGTGGATTCTGCCCTACAGCCTCTAGAGGGAGCCTGGCCAGCGAAGACCTTGGTTTTAGCTGATACAAATTATTTTGAATATCTGGCTTCCAGAATTTTAATAGAATGAGTGTGTGTGTGTGTGTGTGTGTGTGTGTGTGTGTGTTTAAGCAGCCAAGTTTGTGGTAATTTGTTTATAGCTACCACAAGAAATAATACAAGGCTTAAATAACCTTAGTTTGAGCCCAGTGACAAGTCCAGAATTTCTACATTGTAGGGACTGACACACAACAGTAAGTCTTCCCTTACTCTGTTTCGCAGTGGAATTGTAGGTTTCATGGGGAGGGGCTGGCAAGAGAGGAATTTTGAAGAATAGGGAGGTCCTAAAGAATCCCATGGGCTTCTTGAAAACCAAACCGTGGAACTGCCAATTCTAGTCCTCAAAGAGAAACTGCTTTCTGTCTTGACTTTCCTTGACTACCCCTCGTGTAAGACAGTTGTAACGATGGAGTAACTGGGCATGAGAACAGCACAGGTCACAAAAGCCAGATTGCAGCTACACCATTAAGGCATCTCTCTTCCTGCCCCGACTGCAAGCAGCAGAAGAGGCATCGCGGGAGATGCCCTGGGGGAATGGCAAAGCGGCCCATCAGCACCCAGCCCACCCCTCCACGCCCCACCAGCCTGAGCCTGGCAGGAGCTAGGAGAGGAGAAAACACTCCTCCAAACTGATGGAGAGACGGAACCTTTAGGGCTGACCTTGCTTAACGCATCGAAGCCTAGAATGTCTCTGTCGTTTGTCCAGGATTTCATCTTGGGAGGGGAAGGAAACTTTGACAGTGTTTATGTAAATAAGAAATAGTGAGAAAGAATAAAGTTGGTTTATGATTAGATTATTCAGTTTAACCTGTTACAAAAAAGTATTCCTCTGCATACTTCATTTCATTTGCACAACACTGAGTTTAAAAAGTTACAGAGTTAGCAAGGTTAAATAATTCGAAGTTATGCAGAAAGGGAAAAACAGTAAGAGCTATTATATGCTTTCTCAACCTATTCTGTTATTTGTGAAGCAGGGTGCTAGCTAAGGGCTCAATGGATATTATCTTATTTAATCCTCATGTAACCCCCAAAGGTAGGTAGTTTATCTCCAGTCATCAGATGAAGAAACAGCCTTAAAGAAATTAAGTGACAGCTGACTGTAACAGAGCAGGGATTTAACCTACATTTATCATATTCTAAAGAACATGTGCTTTCTGCTTTGAAATGTGTAAAGAATCGAACCAGATCTGAACTTGCGCAGAGCATAGGAATTCTCTGTCAATGGATGGCCTTCATTAGATTCATAAAAGGAAAAGATTAGGACTTGTGAAAGTCTGTATGGGAAAGGATTTATTTTGTGACTCTGGTAAATAAAGCCATTGCCAACTTTTACCTGGTTCTGTTTGAAAGAAAATCAACAAATGTATTTCAGACAGGGAAATTCATTTAAAGTCGATTCATGGATACCTGTAATATTGCTACCGAGGTTTTGGTACTGCTGCAACACACTCCCACAATCTACTTAAAAGACAGGTAAGAGCATTAATGTTCTACCTGTAGAAAACTGGTGGACATCGGATGATCAGTTCTGGATAAATACCCTCCCCCTTAGATGCAGATCAATGCATCAATGCAAATGAGGAGGAGTCTGGGCAATTTGCAAGCCCGTGGACCCTTGTCATGCAGGGTGTAACTTGCTAGCAGAAGAGCTGGAATCCAGTGTTTCTAAACCCCTTCAATTCAGGATTGAAGCAGCTGCTAATGAAGGTCTTGGAGAAACTGTTCCATATGAAAGGCACAAGCCACCTTCCAGGTGGACACAGAATGCCTGGGTGTTTGCTGCTTGTCTAGGGAGCCATGAGAGTCTAGAGGAGAGAGATTTGTCACAATACAGAGGGTCTCCTGCAAATGAAGGAAGATTTTGTAGCAACACAAGACATAGATTCATCTATTTTATGATCCAGCAATATTGCAATCAATTTGCTCAAAGATAGTTTAGTGCTATCAGACGTGGGATTGAAAGACCCAGCTTACCGTTCTTCTGCCACTCCTTAGTTGGGTGATGTTTGACCAAGTAGCTTCTATCTTCTCCGTTTTAATCTTCTAAATTGAATATGATAATGCATATTTTCTACAACCGTGAGTCACTGCCACATGACATACAGATATTTTTAAAATGTTGACATAGCTGTTAGATTGGGGATTCCATCTCCCTCTGCAAAATGTTGCTTTTCTATTTCCCAGCACGTGAGAAGAAAAACATAAATGTGACAGGATAAAGGAAAAGAAATGTCCTTGATGTATCAAAAAAAGGGATCCCGCCTAGGGTGATGGCAAGCTGCCTTACAAATGGGAAATCTGGCTGCTGGGAGGTCTTATAGACATCGACTTCCCTTCTCAGCATTTGCACTACTTTTTAAATAGCAATTACTACACATATTAGCATAAATTTTTTCCAATATCATACATGCTAGTTCTCTCTTTCTAGCTAGATCATTAAGTCTTCAAGGTTTTGTTTCCTGGGTTAGACTTTTCTCTTCCTGCTATGTGCTAAACAGGGCTAGGCACATAGAAGTATGCAAGAGGTTTGCCATTGTCTTTCTGAAATAAATTTTGAGGAAAAGCACTATATACAGAGGGTAAGGGCGTGTTTTGACATTAGATAAATCTGAGTTTAAACTATGACCCTCACAGCTTCGGGACCTTAGATGAAATGCATAATCTCTCTAACTCAGTTTTCCCATCTGAAAACTGGGGATAATGTTATAAACTAACTACGCCTACTACAATGAGGAGTAAGTAACATAAATGCATGTCACATGCTTAGCCCAGTGTCTGGCACAGATATAGGTAAATGCCCAATAGATGTTGGATAATTTTTTTTGAATTTTATTTTATTTTTTATACAGCAGGTTCTTATTAGTTATCCATTTTATACATATTAGTGTATATATGTCAATCCCAATCTCCCAATTCGTCCCACCACTACCACCCCCCCTCCGATGTTGGATATTATTTGTATTGTTTTCACCAGATTTGGCAATAAAAAGTGGAATGGTCACGTAAGCCAGGGAAAACTTCTACAATAGCAATAAAACCCATTTCACACTTGCTCTAATTTCATCTTATTGCATTTCATTTATGTTTATCGTCTGCCTCATGTTCTTTTGAAAATGCATAGTTTTAAATAAATAAAGTCAAGGAAAAATGCAAGGAGCTATTTTTAAATAACTAGTTAATTTTAGGCACAAGCATATTAATGTTGTGAAATTTGGCGTATTTTGGGGTTCTGAGGTAATTAACAGTGAAGAAAATGAAGAGAAGACCATAAAATTTTTACTCTCATGTCTCTGTGGAATGGGTAATATTTTTAACCTCAGTAAAATAAAAAATCAGTAATATTTCTAACAGAAGAGCAATATATGAAAAAATAAACTTATCGAAAAACTTTTATAGATAAGAAATCCAATCAGTATTGCAAATCTTAGTAAAAATTATAATTATATATGTAATATATAATGTATATGTTACATTCTTCAAACCTATGTTTTGCACATGTTTTGTTCATGCTCCATTACACTAATATTCAGAATAACATAAGGCGGAGACCTAGATATCATTAAATTTTATAGTCTCATTTCACAGGAGAGAAAACTGAGGGAAAAAATGGCTGAGACCCATCCAGATCATATTGGAAATTAAAAGCAGTTCTAGGGCCATAATCTCTTTTAATTCACGTTGTCATTGGTTTTTTTAATGATTTAGTCACAACAACAGTCATACATCTAAATGTTAACATTCAACTAACCTAGTACTTTTGAGCTCCCAATGTGTCTACCAGTCCTGTGTAATGAAAAAGAGGGTGGATAACAAATGATTTATTCACTTGAGTCTATCTGTCAGCAAGTAAGGAGCCATTGAAGATTCCTTTTCAAAAATACACCTTCCTATGCGCCATGGATCCTGACATTTTGTTATCAGAGGATTATTTATTTGAATTCCATTGATTAAACATTCCAAAGATCTACTAAGATGCAAGAATTGGTTAGAGAAGAAAAAGCTATATATTTAGGGGTTATCAATCATTTACATTTGAAAGAACAAAGAGACAAAACTGGATTCATTAACTGTATGATGCCTGCCTATCTCTATTACTGGACAATGGGCATTTCTGAGGACAGGGGTCAAACCTATTCATCTTTGTGCCATTCCCAACTCCCAGTGTCTGGTACCAAGGAAGACGTTAATTGTTGGATGATTTTTTTAATTGATGTTCATTGGGCGCCTACTATGTGCAATTCACAGTGCTTGGTATTTTTCAGTATGTCGTTTCTTTTAAATTTAACAATACTTTGAAGTAGTTATTCTTTTTCCCCATTTACAGATGAGCAACCTAAGACAGGGAGAGAACAGATACCTTGTCTAAGCTCATACGATTAGAAAACGGAGGTGCTGGAATTTGAATTCAAGTCTTTCTCTTAAGGAGCATTTCTTTCCCTACCTCATGAGCCACCACAATGTCCAGAGAACCACTGACTCTTAGGGCTTGAAGAAATCTTCAAATTATCTAGACACTCAAAACTAGTCTTATTGGGGATTAAAGCCAGTTTTCTTCACTTATTGCCCTCTCGTTTCCCCCTAATACTAGTGTAAATGAACTGATCAAACTGACTCCTTTCTCACTGTTCATCGAAAGCACACAAGTCAATTAATGATCATTTTTGAGGGGAGGAAACAAAGTGGAATAATAGTAACAGCTCAGCATTTATATTGCAATTAATATGTGTGAGGGATATGTATTAGTTCCTTCCATCACCATAGCAACCCTATGAGGTAGAAATTATTATCATCCTCGTTTTATACACAAGTAAACTGAAGCTTGAAAATATTAAAGAACTTTTCTAAGTCTGTATATGTGTAATAAAGAATGTGACCTCACCCAAAGAGAGGCCTAGCCTTCCCACTGACTGTTGAGAGGTAACCACTAAACCCTCAGATTTCCCAAGTGATAGGTGTGTCTTTGTTATTCATAGTAGGTCCCTTGGACCACACGTAGTAACTGATTCTAATGATTCTAATGCCGCAGAGTGGAGAAAGGGTGGCTGAAGATTGAGTTCAACCCCATGGGCAATCAATCAAGGAAATGCAAATTAAAATTACAATGAGCTATCACCTCATGCCTGTTAGACTAACCATCAAAAAGGTTAGAAAAAATGCTGAGGATGTGGATAAAGTGAACGCTTGTGCACTGCTGGCAGGACTGTAAATTGGTACAACCACTATGGAAAGCAATAGGGAGGTTCCTCAAAGATTAAAAAGAGAACTATCCTATGATCTAGCAATTCCACTTCTGGGACTATATCTGAAGAAAATGAAAACGTTATGTCAGGAAATACCTGCACCCTTGCGTTCATAGCAACTTCTTTACAAGAACCAAGACATGGAAACAACCACAGTGTACGTCATCCACAGATGAATGGATAAAGAACTTATTTCTATTATATATATAACAGAATATTGCTCAGCCATAAAAATGGAGACTCTTGCCATTTGTAACAACATGGATGGAACTTGAAGGCATCATGCTCTGAGAAATAAATCAGACAGAGAAAGACAAATACTGTATGATCTCACTTATATGTGGAATCTAAAACAAAGAAAAAAGCAAAACCCATAAAACACCCAAAACTCATTAAAAAAAAAAAAGAAATAAGATTGATTTCTGGTTATCAGAGGCAGGGGTGGAGGTGGGGGAATTGGATAAAAGTGGTCAAAAGGTACGAACTTTTAGTTAGAAGATAATTAAGTCCTCAGGATGTGACGTACAGCATGATGGCTACAGTTAGCGCCACTGTGTGGTAGATTTGAAAGCTGCTTAGAGAGTAAACCCTAAGAGTCCTCACAAGGGAAAAAGCATGTTTTTTTTCTTTTTCTTTTGTATCTTTTTTTTTTTTTTTTCAGATTTTAGGTCTATCCAGCCTCATTCACTTTATTTTTTAAATTAATTGTTACTGGCATATAGTTGCTTTACAATGTTGTGTTAGTTTCAGGTGTACAGCAAAGTAAATCAGTTATACATATATCTACTCTTTTTTAGATTATCCCATACTGTGCTGTACAGTAGGTCCTTATTAGTTATCTACTTTATAGTAGTTCCCTGTGCTGTACAGTAGGTCCTTATTAGTTATCTACTTTATATATAGTAGTGTGTATGTGTCAATCCTAATCTCTTCTATCTTTATGAGATGATGGATGTTAACTAAATTTATTGCGGTAATCATTTCACAATATACATAATCAAGTCACTATGTTGAACTCCTTAAACTTATACAATGCTGTATGCCAATTACAAGTGACCCTTGAACAATGCTGGGGTTAGGGGTGCCAACCTCCTGCACAGTCAGAAATCTGCATATACCTTTTGACTCCTCCCAAACTTAACTACAAAATAGCCTGCTGTTGACCAGAAGCCTTACTGAAAATGTAGGCAGCCAATTAACACATACTTTGTAAGTTATATGTATTATATTCTGTATTCTTACACTAAAGTAAGCTAGAGAAAAGAAAATGTTCTCAAGAAAATCATAAGGAAGATGAAATACAGTATTGTACTGTATTTATCAATACAGTAAATTAACATCATCTGTTTACAAGATGAATCATCTGTCAGTACTTACATCAATATTGTCTTATATAATACAAAACAGTAGACGTTATACGTATTACTAACACTAGACATCAAAAATAAAAAGATAATGTGAAAAACATTCATATTTATTTACAGGTGTAACCATTCATGCATTGATAATGTAGAAACAGCAATATGATTGCTTCATGGTAACCTAGCGAAATCAGTACAATTACTCCAGCTTAGCCTATACACTAATGAATAAACCATTGTAAAAATTTTATGGCACATAGTAATACATATGCATAATACAGTATTGGAAACACTGTTACATTTTCTAAAAATGTATCACCTGTGATACCACAGTGACATGCAGTTTCTCTAATTATAAGACAGAGAGGCATACTGTATGGTAATGTAATTCTTTGAAAGCAAAGTTATAAAACAGTAAGGAAACTAACACATTATTACTTTTATTTTAAATATCACTCACCTTATGCTTATGTAAGGATAGACTAGTATGTACATATATTTTACGCATTCATGACATATGTAATATTTTCTTATTTTTTTCAATATTTCTAGGCTACATGATTCATCTGCAAGTTGTTTCCAACTGTTGCAAATCTCAAAAATAATCCAATTATTTATTGAAAGAAGCTCCACATATAACTGGACATGCACAGTTCAAAGCTGAGTTGTCCAAGGGTCAACTGTACATCTCAATAAAACTGGAAAAAGATCTACCAATCAACCATGCCTACATAAGGACACTCCAGTGGAAACCCTGAACACTAAGGTTCATGAGAGCCTCTGGCATTGTCACCATCAGTACCAGGAGGGGGCCTTGTCTTTTGGACAATGGAAGCTTTGTACTTGGAACTGTCCTAGACTCCATCCTATGTGTCTCTTCCTTTAGCTAGTTCTAATTTGTATCCTTTCCCTGTAACAAATACGACCATGAGTAGACTAGCTTTCAATGAACCTTAAGAGTCTTCTTAGTGAATTACCAAACCTGAGGGTGATTTGGAGAAACGCTTAAACTTGCAGTTTTCTGAGGTTTGGCCTCAGACTGAAATGCTATGCTTACTAGTTCCACCAGACACCAGCAGTCACCTGGAAGCCACCACTGCTTCCTGGCACGCACTTGGGCTGTGGCTGCAACAGCTGTTTGCTGCATTTGCCAGTGTTGCTATGAGTTCCCACCCTGAATTCAGAACTTGAAATATCCCTGGGTTCTAGGCTGAGCTGAGTTCATTGCCTAGCTTCTAGATGACACTCTTGGGGATATCCCTTTATTGATGAACTTAGCTTATGATAGGATCCTCCAAAGGGATCGAGATATGACTTCCCTTCAAGTGCCATGGGACTGGCTTGATCAGTTCATCAGGTGACACTGACAAGTGAGAGGTAAGCTGAGTTGCTGTTTTCGCATATATGTGTCCTGCCCCATTGAGAGAAGGTGTGGGCTTCTGAGAGGCACCCATGTGTCTGGAGCCATACGTGGAGTCACAGTGAGGGCATTCACCTTGGGGACCATGGCATGGTGCCCACGGAAGATGTGGTTCTGAACATAAACTCATGTTGTTGCTTGCCTTGCTGCTCTCCCACTTTGTCCCCTGATCCAGGGGGGAACACAGAATCAGGCTCTTGGAAACCAGTGCACAATGCTAATGAAAAAGGAAAGGGGGAGTGAGGAGGTCACGCAATTGATTCAGGAATGTAAGACACCCAGATGATGTACAAGGACCTTATGAAGCCCTACCTTTACCAGTAGGCTGAGGGCTTTATGCTCAAAACCCAGAGCCTCAAAAATACTGATGAGGCCACTGTCCATCTCCTGGATGTGGGTCCAGACCCCAGAGAGGTCAGTTAAGACAACCTAGACAGGAAGGTTACCTCCTATGGGTAAAGCCACTTGAAAACAACAAGAGATGGTCTGGTAACCACCCAGTGGGTAAAAACAGAGTCAGTAAATGTTTCAAACTTTTACAGAAAAACTGTCAAATGCAGCTACACACCGTTCTGTTGACTGTTGGTCTCATTCTGATTATGCTGGGTACTTTGACTGTTTTGTACTCCAGGGCCCCAAACCCTCCAGTTAAGCCATTGCTTCAACCAGACATGTGCTGGCAGATACTGAGGCCCACGTGCTATAGAACCTTACAACCCAAAGACCTCATCAGATAGCCTATCATCAACAAAACCAACAACCGAGGCAAATGGCCTTATAGGAACTGGCTACAGACTAAACATAGAGCCCCAAACGCAGGCACAGATGTTTTAATTGATGCAACCTGACACTCTGTTAACAAAATACTCTCAAATCAGGCCATATGATTTAAAACTCAATTGCAACAAAACCCCTCTCACCACCTTTCTAAACCAACCTTGTACTCTTGGAAAATTTTAGATTTGTTCACCCCTACTGGGAGCTGTAGTGGTGCCAGTCAGTTCCGACAGTCCATTATGACAGCATCAAGGATGCCAAAGTCATCTTTGCTAGCTGTGCAGCCACAGTTCCCTTGATTTAAAAGATACTTACCGTTGGGATCACTAGTACTAAGGATATCCAAAATTTATATTTTGAGTCCAAACTACAGATTTCCTCCTCCTATATAGACGGGGTCCTCATCCATCTTGCCCCCCAGTGTTTGTTTATGTGGGTTTGTTTCCTAAAACTGTACAAATGTTAAATGTTTAATCTCTGGTGATATGGTATTAAAAAGAAATTGCTTTTCTTCTGTTATTGTTCAACTCAGTCATCTTCACCTATGCTTAATCCTTACTAGTCACTTGTGTTATTTCATTTTCTTCTTCCTTTTTTTTTCATTTCCCTTGGAACATCAGTGTCATTGTTACTAGTTTCTAAGAACTCATGTATGACTAACATGGTAACCATGTGTCATGCAATGCAAATGAAATACCACGTTTTATTGCCATCAATTTACTATGGCGTTTTTTATTTTGGTTCTGTGCTAAAATATAACCATGGTGTGTTTAAATAAATAAATAAATAAAATTTCCAAGTCAGGACCCCAGGCCCAATGCTGCCTTCAAATCACACAAGTGGATCAGCCTCTTTATGACCCTATAGAGCCACAAAACAAGACCCCCCATTAAACCGAGTGGGTATTTACTTGAAAAGGTTTCCCAGTCCCACAACCCCCTTGATATTACCCCAGCCTAAGACCTCATGGCTGGAGATGACTTTGGCCCCTGCACTGAGGCTGACTCTCTCCTGGACACTGAAACCTCTGCCCCAGGGACACCCATGAAGTGCGACTCCTCAGACACTGACGAATTGGATACAGGACATGGATTGATTTTCTTCCTGTGACATAACAGATTCTGATATGTTTCCTGAGCCTACTGTCTGTTTAGCCCATGATCCTAATATCTTCCCTGCACCCTGCCAAGACGCACACCCTTACTCTCTTACCTGAATCGGGTTACTACTATTTGTGCCATTCTAAAAACCAATGGGAATTTTTGCTTTTCCCAGGAGACAACTACCTCCTGAAGGTCAACCACTGGACCTCCTGGGAAGAGGACTACTCACTCGAGTCAGTTCTCCTACTGCCCCCTCAGGCTTTCCATTGCTACTTCCAGCCCTGCCCTGTGTCTCCAACCATGACCAATATGACCACCCTCTTCCCTCGGTCACAAGCAAATATCACTAATATTTACATATACTTTACTAAACTACCAACCACATGCCCTCCACCACATAACTGCTGGACTTTCCAACATGACTCAAGAAAAACAGCAAGATATTATATAAATATGTGTGTGTAGATATATATTATACTTTATAACTCCACCATATTGCTAGAGATCCCAGAATTTTCAGATCTATTTTTTTGGCTAATGCCATACAAGTGGGAAACTTAGTATGGGCCATCCTCCAAGGACTCTTTAAACTTTGACTTGTATTCCTTCTTTCTACTCTCCTAATAAAATGTTTTATATGCTGTTGGGGGCCACTTATGCCCTAATCTCGACAGGTCTCTTCTATCATGACCCCAAAGTTCCCTTAATGTAATGTCAAAGCATCACAGAGCCAACTGGGTTACCATGAGTTTTATATTTTGTTATCTGATGCTTTGATATCTGGGGTCTTATTGACCCTGGAAGGGACTGTCTGTCTCCCCACAAGGTTATCCAAGTCCTAGAGACAGTAAACAACCATCCCCCCACCCCCTCACCCTGAGAGCAGGGAGCATGCCTTTCAAACGCAAAACAACTAATGATCCAAAGCACAAACCCACCACCACCTCCTTCACTGCGCTTTTGATTTCTGAGCTGTTATCCACCTGCCCTAATTACCCCTGGGCCAGATACCAAATATCTTGGTAAGGCCCCTATGCACCAAGGCCCTGTGAAATCATTCCAAATAGCCAATCTTAATCCTCCTAACCCTGCCTTGCCTATTCCTTCCCACAAAAACTACAATAAAGGCTCTTCCCACAGTTTTCCCTTCTGAGCCTCCTACCAACCTGGCACTTTCCTGGGTGCTCCCCTCTCCCTGGATGTGGTGCCTTTTCCTCATGGAACTGAGAGCAACAACTGTTTTTTCAATGGCAGTCATCTTCTGACCTAAATAATAATAAAACCTATTAAAACAGGAAGCTCAGCTTTTCCAAAACAAAGGACTATGTTTATCACCCTTTTGCCCAGAAACACTCAATGGCTCCCAAGTTCCTAACTAATAAAACTCCCAATTTCAACACCCTCCATAACTGTTCCTTTCCAGCCAGGCCGACGTCCACTTGTTTCCCTGTGCAGTCTGCAGAGAGGAATCCAAACTAAGTCTGAGCAAAGTTGTCCTAGGAACAATGTCTAGACTGAAATTTAGAGAATGAGTTGATACAACCAGGTGAGGAAAGCGGGGGTGGTCTGGGCAGAAATAATGGCAGAACATCAGAACTGGAGGAGGAAGAAAGATATACACAGGAGCCACAGAGAGAGCTCAGTATTTCTAATGGGAACTGAGAAGTGGCTGGAAGGGAAATAGAGGGAGAGGCCAGATCATGAATGCCCTAGAGTAACCTTCAAGTGACCTTGGCCCATAATCAGAGGAAAGGGGTAGCCATTGTGGAGTTTTGTACATTAAAACAATCTGGTCAAATGGGAATCAGCTGTTGTACTCTGGAGTTTTAATTAAAGAGGGACAAGACAAAAGACCATGAGCCACTTAGTGGTTATTCCAGGAAAAACATACCTTACAACAAAGGTGTCCAATAGGTTAATGATCCTAAGCATAGAGAAAACGTGCTGATAGAAATAGGTTCCTCCTTCCACAAACTTTTTTGAGAGGTACTGGGGAGAGATGGAGAGAGATAGTTAAGGTGGGATGCTGGGCAGTAATTTTTTTTTACCTGGATGAGAACTGAAGTTTACAACTGTGGTGTAAAATTTCAGCAGAGTTGGAAAAGTTGGAAATAAGTGAGAGATGCAAAGCACATGTGGGAAAGAAGAAGGGAGAGGAAAGAATCAAGAGCATCAACTGGGCGTTTGAAGCAGGAGTGTTTCCTCCCTCCAGGGGCTATGTTGTGATTGGTCTGGGGTGGACATCAGGGGTCTGAATGTGCAGCCAGACTGGGAACCAATAGGGTAGCTTATTCAGTAGTTACTTAGCACCTACTGTGTGCAAAGTACTGTGCAAAGTCATTTGCATCCGTTCCACCTCTGGCTCACACAAAATTTTGGTGTTGTTTTGGTCTCAACGGCAATGTGTTACCTTAAAGAACATACTGTTTAGTCATCAGAGCAAGACTCTCAATGTTAGGATTTTCCATTTCTGCTCTTGGTTTTCTTCTGCAAAATTGCTGAATACATAGTTGCGGACAAATCCTTAACCTCTTAAATATGTCGTCTTTTTTCCTTATGAAAAAGACACATGGACTTATCTCTTCAGTAAAGGTTTTGAAACAATTTTCAGTAGTGTTTCGTCATTCTTGAATGAATGAAAACTTTCAAAACGGACCACATCTCAAGACTCCTGTTCTTAGAAAGTCCCCAACCAGAGGTTTTGTTTTTTTTTATTGCAAAGTGAGGAACAATGCTGCCTGTGATAAGAGGTGCCAGAATTAACATCCAAGGACCAATAGACCAAAGCGGACACCAGTTGTAGGGTGTTTTACTGTAGAGCAGCTTCCATGGTTCCAAAGGTGCCCTCTCGCCTTGGTGTCCTGCGGCTGTGTCTGTGGTGTTAATGTCTGTTGTCTCCACATCTGTTGACCACTGCTAACATGTTGCTGTGATACAATGGATTAACTAAACAACTTGTAATAATTTTATTCAAAGATGACGACGCTACTACAGCACGATGCAGTCGTCCTTTCTTTCTCTTCAAGCCCATATCCACAAGGATGACGATTTCACAAATCCTAAGATAAAATGGTGGGGAACCAAGACTGACGCTTATGGCGCTCAAGAGTGCGTACTATTTAACTACGATAGGAAACAAATACTAACGACTTGTAAAGGTACCAATTTAATGATAATTTTCACAGTTTTCCTTTCCTTCCTTTAAAACTTTTCAATCAAGTTTCATTAGATCAACCCATTAACTTCATTTGTCAAACATTCACATGAATGTATAATAGAAGGAGATGAAGTAAGTAGCCGCACAGAGTTAGAATTCCAATCCAAGGGTGTCTGACTTAAAAACGGATGCTTTTCTCATTATGCTGCATCCTTGAATAGGGTATTTGAAAGTATCCTGCATATATTAAGGGTAAATTAAGTGTCATATTTCTTTATTCTTCAAAAAAAAAATGATTCAGGCATGAACTGATAGCTTACTTTATAGTATCCTGGGCTTTTTTCTGTTCCTGGTCCAAGTGTCTAATATCTCCCATAAAGACATGTATCTTTACTGTTTGTTATCAGTTCAAGCTGCCATTCATAGAAATTCTTTCCAGTCTAAATAAGATTATACACATGTTCACAAAAAGTAGAGATATACTCTTCTCGCTCCCTCTAAAAATCACAAAGTTTTGTATAAATAGTAACTATGGGATTTTTACATGGATTATTCAAGTTCAAAACAAAATATATGAGGTTCTGCTTTGTTTAAATAAACCATCTATTTTTACTACAGTAGAGGATCAAAGACATTATGTTTCTAATGCTGACATGGAAAGGGATTAAATCATGGGTTAGGTGAAAGAGATTAAAGGGGGAGGCATGGCTTTGTAGGCTAATTGGTACCTAGATTCTGTGGACCTATGTTTTGAATGGTAATACTGCTAAAATTCTGCAAAAGGGTTTTAAACTTAAGATACTGGAATGAAACTATGTTATTTCCTTTTCTAAATTGCCTGCTTTGCATCTCGATACAGAAGCTAATAAAAGCTAAGAGCATCCTAGTGAAATACCTACACTAGCTTTTTTTTTTTTCTGGCCTGGACCTACTCAACAGTAAATCAGAATGAAAACAGCTATTTCAATGAACATTAATAGCGTACCAATGTTAAACATTAAGCTTTTGCATAAGTTCAAATGTAAAAGGTAAGCAGAAAGCAACTATGGCAAAATGCAGTTGAAGGGTATTATTGTTCAGTAACATTTCGTACAATTGCCCAGATTGCTACAGTTTTAGTCTAAGTGATTTCTATTTAACAATTAACCAAAATCTGTATTCTTATGTGAAACTTACATAAGGAAAGGTACACTAGTACCTGAACATTGGCCTTGATGGAGAAATTATTTGTGTTGATGGTTCTCATTTTGGAATTAATAAAAATTGTTTCTATACTTCCACATGGATTTCATATTTTAAAATGACATTATTCAGATTAACCATGGTTGATTACTAATTCCAAAATGTCCTGTGAAAGAGCCAGGTGCTATGAGCCTGGACCTCACCTCTATCTTTATCCCCAGTCTTGCAAAATGAAACCCACACTTAACTTCAAACAACTCTAAATAGTTTTTAAAATGTTTCTTCAGTTAAACACCAGACTGATTGAAGCACAGCTTTCTGATTAGTTTACTTCAATATTTATTTGTTTTTGTTAGTACTTAATATATTTCATAATAAGATGACTTTGCCCATTACCTTGTTAGCAGTCTGGAGCCAGAGCTTTCTCAAGTTTTGAAAAAATAAATTTAATAAATAACTGTTCTGGGGTTATACTCTGCTATTTTCTAAGTTGCTTTTATTTTTCAGAATTAGACTGATTATGTGTGTCATGCTCAAAGTGGCTTTGAGAGAGCAAATGTAATAATCTACCTGGAACTGAGCCAACCACTTTAGATACTACACGTCCAAGTGGCCATAAGAGTCTGCTCTCTGTGGGCACCTAGCAACCAGTCCTCAATGACAGGAGGTATTTTTGACTCTGTGGCTATAGAAAACCTTTAACCAAAACCACCGTCTGAAAAGAAAGAGGATCAAGACAGATAATTTTTTACATTCTATATAGTATATAAAAAATGACACAATCTCCTTTTTCTCCACTAGGGTGACAGACACCTGCTCCCATTGCTTTTAACCCCTTGGCAGATTTTTCATGAATTGATACTTTTTAATGGAGGAAAACCAGACAAAGATATCACAAAAAAGAAAATTATAGACCAATATCATGGATGAACGTAGATGCCAAAATCCTCAGCAAAATAGCAAACAGAATCCAACAGCACGTTAAAAGGATCATACACCATGATCAAGTGGGATTTATCTCAGGGTTGCAAGGATTCATCAATATATGCAAATCAATCAATGTGATACACCATATTAACAAATTGAAGAATAAAAACCATATGATCATCTCAATAGATGCAGAAAAAGCTTTTGACAAAATTCAGCACCCATTCATGATAAAAAAAAAACTCTCCAGAAAGTGAGCATAGAGGTAACCTGCCTCAACATAATAAAAGCCATACATGACAAACCCACAGCAAACATCATTCTCAATGGTGAAAAACTGAGAGCATTTCCTCTAAGATCCGGAACAAGACAAGGATGTCCACTATCGTCACTATTATTCAACATAGTATTCACACATACATTCACATAGCCACAGCAATCAGAGAAGAAAAAGAAATAAAACTTATACAAATTGGAAAAGAAGTAAAAAGGTCACTGTTTACTGATGACATGATACTATACATAGAAAAACTTAAAGATGCCACCAGAAAACTACTAGAACTAATCAAAGAATTTGGTAAGGTTGCACAATACAAAATTAATGCACAGAAATCTCTTCCATTCCTACACCACTGTAATCAATGTAATAGGCATATCCATCACCTCCCAAAGTTTCCTGGTGTTTTGTTTCGTTTTTCTAAGAACACTCATGAGATCAACCCTCTTAACAAAATTTTCAGTGCATGGTACAGTATTGTTGACTATTGGCATTATGCTGGACAGTAGATCTCTAAAACTAATTCATCTTGCATAACTGAAAATTTATACCAATTGAACAACTCCCCATTTCCCCTCCTCCTGGCCCCTGGTAACCACAGTTACAGTCTTTTGCTTCTCTGAGTTTGCCTATTCTAAGTACCTGTATAAGTGGAATCATGTGGTGTTCGTCCTTCTGTGACTGACTTATTTTACTTATCATAATATCCTCCAGGGCTACCCATGTTGTTGCAAATGGCAGGATTTCCTTCTTTTTAAATTCTGAGTGGTATTCTGTTGTATGTATGTGCCATATTTTCTTTGTTCATTCATATGTTGGTGGAAATTTGAGTTATTTCCATAATATGTTTTCATTCCTAAAATTTCTATTTAGTTATTTTTTTCAGGTTTGCCTGATCACTTTTGATAGTATCTTATAGCTTGCTCATTCTGAAAATTTAATTATTTCTTTAAATAGCTCATCCATAGCTATTTCGTGATCTCTAGCTGATAATTATAATATTTAAAGTTCTTGAATATCTAAAACTATTGTCTTTGCTTTTATTGATTTGTATTCATGTGTACTTGCATGTTTGGTGATTTTGATTATGTGTGTATATGTAAACATACATATAGTGATTTATGATATCTAATTGAATATATGCACACATAGTTTTATGAGTTTTATATAGAAAAATATATAAAATAAAACCTGTAAACCTACAATGCAGAAGCTTTTCTTAGAGATGATTTACAATTTGTTTAACCTGGCAGCAGCAAATCTTTAGCTCACTTCCAGAGTCTTGACTTAATCCAAGAATCTTGCATTCAGCTCTACCTTTTTGCTCTATACCAAGACTAAATGTCTTCATTACAATGCTGCAATGCATTTGTCTTCAGAGCAACATGACTTTCAGATTTGCTTACTACTCTCTGCTTTTAGTTTCTGATTATAGTTCTTTTTTTGGTTTTTATCTCCTTGATGTATTCCTTACCTCCTCCAAACCCATCAATGTAACAAGCATTATGAATATATATGTTTATATCTCTAAAAAAAAAAAGAAACCTCTTGAATTCCTACACACTAACAAGAGAAGATCAGGAAGAGAAAATAAGGAAATGATCCCATTTACCATCACAACCAAAAGAATAAAAATACCTAGGAATAAATCTACCTAAGGAGGCAAAAGACATTTACTCAGAAAACTATAAAACACTGATGAAAGAAATCAAAGGTAACATAAACAGATGGAGAGATATACCATGCTCCTGGATTGGAAGAATCAATATTGTGAAAATGACTATACTACCCAAAGCAATCTACAGGTTCAGTGCAATCCCTATCAAATTACCAATGGCATTTTTCACAGAACTAGAAAAAGAAATTTACAATTTGTATGGAAACACAAAAAAAATCCTGAATAGCCAGAGCAATATTAAAAAGAAAAATGGACCTGGAGGAATCAGGCTCCCTGACTTCAAACTATACTACAAAGTTACAGTAATCAAGACAGTATGGTACTGGCACAAAAACAGAAATATAGATCAATGGAACTGGAGAGAGAGCCCAGAGATAAACCCACGCACATATGATCACCTTATCTTTGACAAAGGAGGCAAGAATATACAATGGAGAAAAGACAGCCTCTTCAATAAGTGGTGCTGGGAAAAAAGGATAGATACATGTAAAAGAATGAAATTAGAACATTTCCTAACACCATACACAAAAATAAACTCAAAATGGATTAAAAACCTAAATGTAAGGCCAGACACTATAAAACTCTTAGAGGGAAACATAGGCAGAACACTTTATGACATAAATCACAGCAAGATCCTTTTTGACCCACCCCCTAGAGAAATGGAAATAAAAACAAAAATAAATAAGTGGGACCTTGTTAAACTTAAAAGCTTTTGCACAGCAAAGGAAACCATAAAAAAGATGAAAAGACAACCCTCAGAATGGGTGAAAATATTTGCAAACAAAGCAACTGACAAAGGGTTAATTTCCAAAATATACAAGCAGCTCATGCAGCTCAGTATCACAAAAGCAAACAACCCAATCCAAAAATAGGCAGAAGACCTAAATAGACATTTCTCCAAAGAAGACATACAGATTGCCAACAAAGACATGAAAGAATGCTCAACATCATTAATCATTAGAGAAATGAAATCAAAACCACAATGAGGTATCACCTCACACTGGTCAGAATGGCCATCATCAAAAACTCTAGAAATAATAAATGCTGAAGAGGGTGTGGAGAAAAGGGAACCCTCCTGCACTGTTGGTGGGAATATAAATTGATACAGCCACTATGGAGAACAGTATGGAGGTTCCTTAAAAAACTAAAAATAGAACTATCATATGACTGAGCAATCCCACTACTGGGCATATACCCTGAGAAAACCATAATTCAAAAAGAGACATGTACCACAATGCTCATTGCAGCACTATTTACAATAGCCAGGACATAGAAGCAATCTAAATGTCCATCAACAGATGAATGAATAAAGAAGATATGGCACATATATACAATGGAATATTACTCAGCCATAAAAGGGAAAAAAATTGAGTTGTTTGGAGTGAGGTGGATGGACTTAGAATCTGTCATACAGACTGAAATAAGTCAGAAAGAGAAAAAAACAAATACTGTAAGCTAATGCATATATATTGTATTTAGAAAAGCAGTACTGATTAACCTAGTAGCAGGGCAGGAATAAAGACTCAGACACAGAGAAAGGACTTGAGGGCACAGCAGGAGAAGGGGAAGCTGGGACGAAGTGAGAGAGTAGCATTGACATATATACACTACCAAATGTAAAATAGCTAGCTAGTGGGAAGCTGCTGCATAGCACAGGGAAATCAACTCAGAGCTTTGTGACGACCTAGAGGGATGGGATAGGGAGGGTGGGAGGGAGGCTCAAGAGGGAGGGGATATGGGGATGTATGTATACATATAGCTGATTCACTTTGTTATACAGCAGAAACTAACACAACATTGTAAAGCATTTATACTCCAATAAGGATGTGAAAAAAAAATGATGCAATCTTCTTTTTCTCCACTAGGGTGACAGACACCTCCTCCCATTCCTTTTAACCCCTTGGCAGATTTTTCATGAGTCAATACTTTTTAATGGATGAAAAATGTTCCCTGTGGTTGTTGGGTTAGTAATTCGAGACCATCTTTCATATGCATTTAAACAAGAATATTTTATTTATTTTAATTTTTACTATCATTATTATTTTTGGAAACTGGGTTAAGGAAAGGAAGAAGTAAAACTGTCACTATTTGCAGATTACATGATACTATGCATTGAAAATCCTAAAGACACCACCAGAAAACTACTAGAGCTCATTAATGAATTCAGTAAAGTTGCAGGATACAAAATTAATATACAGAAATCTGTTGCATTTCTGTGCACTAACAATGAAGTACCAGAAAGAGAAATTAAGGAAACAATCCCATTTACTATCACATCAAAAACAATAAAAAACCTAGGAATAAATCTACCTAAGGAGATAAAAACCTCTACTTGGAAATTATAAACTGATGAAAGAAACTGAAGATGACACAAACAGATGGAAAGATATACTATGTTCTTGAATTGGAAGAATCAATATTGTTAAAATGAACATACTACCCAAGACACTCTACAGATGCAATGCAATACCTATCAAGTTACCAATGACATTTTCACAGAACTAGAACAAATAATTTTAAAATTTGTTTGGAAATACAAAAGACCCTGAATAGCCAAGACAGACTTGAGAAAGAAAAACGGAGCTGGAGGAATCAGGCTCCCTGACTTCAGACTATACTACAAAGCTACAGTAATCAAGACTGTATGGTACTGGCACAAAAACAGATTTATAGATCAATGGAACAGGATAGAGAGTCCAAAAATAAATCCACATACTTATGGTCAATTTATCTACCACAGAGGAGGCAAGAATACACAATGGAGAAAAGACAGTCTCTTCAATAAATGGTGCTGAGAAAACTGGACAGCTACATGTAAAAGAACGAAATTAGAACATTCTCTAACACCATATACAAAAATAAACTCAAAATGGATAAAATACTGGCTAAAATACCTAAGCTATTGGTGTCACAAGCATTGTGGACATAATTACTGGTATGTGACCCTTGAAGAGTCCCATTCCCAAATAGAGGTGGCTATTATTTCCTAGGTAGATAGTCTTATCCTGACGACAGCTGAAAACTAAACTACTAGCAAAGTGGAAGCCTCAAGGATTCTCATCAACAATCATTCCTTGCTTTGAAACGCCTAAAACTCTGTTAAAGCACCATGGATGATAACAACGAGAACTGCTTCCTAATTCACTCACTATTTTACTTGACTTTGAGCAAATTACTTCCCTTCATGGTTCTCAGTTTCTTCACCTGTCATATGAGGAATGTCAAATTAGAAAAACATCAAGGGTTTTTACCTCTTAAATATTCTAGAAAACCATGATTCTAAAATCTGCTATTTGATTTCCTCTCTACCTAAACGTTTTGAGTACTTATTATGTGCTAGACACTTTCTAAATGTTTTAGAAGTATTAAATCATAATATCTTCACAAAATCTTTATCAGGCAAATTATATTTGATACCCATTTTATAAGTATTAGGAAGCATGTAGAGCTTAAGTATCACGCCTGCAGTCACAAAGTTAATTTGTCGTGAAAATAGGGTTTGGCTCTAGGCAGTTAAACCTATGCATTAACTATTCCACTATACTTTCTCTAGATTTCTCCAAAGTGTTCTGTGAAACACTAGTTCTCTAAAATTATTGTGAAAAAAGAAAAGTTGTGATCTATTAGTTAGGACTGTTTCAGTTTTAAGTGACAGAAATATTAATCCAAACCTACTTAAACAAAAAAGAAATTAGCTCAAGAAGCCAACATGTCCAGGGTGGAGGGTGACTCTGGCTTGATTCAGATTATATCATGATGATTTGACTACCCTGACTTTACCTTTGGTGCTTCCTTGGGCTCCAGGCAGTGGGAAGATGGGGACAGCAACTCTAGTCCTTACATCCTTAGACCTTCTCAAAATTATGTCATATTATCTCTGATTGACTCACATATCCATATCCAAATCCATCACTGGGAAATGAGTTGACTGGCTTTAAGCCTGAATCTCATGCTCCACCCTGGGATTCTTGGAGGAATGACATCACCAAAACCACATGGATGAAAAATGGGAGAGGAAAAGTTTTTCCAGACAGAAGTCAGGGTGTGATCACTAACATTATTTGATAGATGTCTATAAATGTCCAAGACATGTAATTAAGCTTATTTAAAAAATATTTTATAACACATTTTTATTTCATAATACCTTTCTATATAAGCATCTTAAAACCTCCAAGAGGTTCTGTAACAAAGAATTTGTTTCAACTCGTTGTTTTCCAAATGTATTTGGCATGGTACAAATTATTCAAGTAAAATTTATTAGCATCCTTTTGAACTAGTATTTATGCAGAACTTATTTTGGGGGATGACACCGAAGTTCAGCTTCTGACATTTAGAAACTAACATAACATATAAGACATGCAAATGACCCCTCATTTCATGTTTCCTGCATTATCAACTTCCCCTGATTTACATAAACCTGCCTTATATTGAGCAGTATTAAAAATAACACTCCTCCAGTATATAATATTTTTAACAATACAACTCATTAAGCCCTTCCAAGAGGTGCCCGTATGATTATAAAGCAAAATCACAAGTTAGAATGCAAAATCACAAAGTTAATCACAAGTTAGCAAAATCACAAGTTAGAATGTCTATATAATTTATAAGGAGTTTGTATTAACTTTTGCAAAATTTGAACAAACTTCAGTGGTTTAAAATCACAAATATTTATTATTTGTTATGACTTTGTAGGTTGACTAGGTTGTTCTTCTGGACTGGGTCAAATCAGCTGGGATGGGTGGTCTAGGATGGTCTCAGGCTTTCATCTGGTCTTTGGTTGACTGGTTGATCTGCAATGGCTTATCTCTGCTTTATGTGGTCTTTCTTGCCCAAGTAAGCAAGCAGGGCTTCTTAGTATGGCTGTTTCACGATTCAAAAAGATCAATAAGTGAGGGAAAATGTCAAAGTGCAAGCACTCTCCTAACCTCTGCTTTCATCATCTGTATTGCCTTGGTTAATATCCCAATTGCTAAAGCAGTGACATGACCAAATCCAGCTCCTGATGAAAAAGGCTACAATGGCACATGGGAAAGTGGCGTGAGAGCAGAATTGTAAATTGGGAGGAATCAGTGGCCATTTTTATAATCTACCACAAAGCTCTTAAAATCTGCTTACCTGAATCCTAGCTTTAGTTTATTGATCAAATGGCTTAACTGCTTCAATGAGCTGTTGAATATCAGCTTTCGTTTATTATCAGAAAATATTTATTAAGCATATATTTGTATTTCTTCTTATGCTGATTTTCAAGCAGATAACTACAATAACTAGACCGGTCTTCATTGATCTGTGTTTACAAATAGATATTGCTTTAGGCAATGTCTGTTTGTTATACGGATTTGATCATTTGTAGCTAAAGCAGTAATTTTGAACAATATTACCACTAAGTACTTCGTCATCAATATAAGGTTCATCTGACAGTTTCGTCTTAATGACTAAAATGCCTATTTGACCAATTCAATTTGACCATTTATAAGGTAATCAATTGTTATAATTATTGACCTGTAAATTACATATCCAGGAAATCACATTAACCTAGTCTCAGGCTCTTTATATTTCAGATGTATTTTTTAGTTAACTATGTCTCTGATTCACAAGGTACCAATGTAGATTTGGGTCACATGAATAATTAAAGAAAATAAAAGTTTCAAGTCCTTTAGTTTGATTGTTAAGGTTGAAAATACAATTGGAAGTTTTGTGTGTGTGTGTGTGTTTGTGTGTGTTATAAAAGAATTTGAATTGAAACTCCAAGGACATAAATTCACATTGTTCTGGTTTGGCATGGAAATTCAAAGTTACTTCCAAAACTGAAAAATTCCATGTGTCCATCTTTATCTTTAGTTTGTAGCAGAAGTTTGGGTATTTAATAATCATTTATGCACCTTTTTAAAAATCAAATGCCAAGTACAATTGACTGTAACTGATCAAGAAATGAGGGAATTTCTGTTTTCACTTAATTAACTTAAAATTTTATTTATATTAGCAAGAAACTATTAATTACAAATAGAAATTTCAGGAAATGGGGATTACAAAAAGAATAAGGGCAACAAAAGTCTATCAAAGTATTTTTCTTAATAAAAGTAGACTTCTTTCCTTAAGAATATTCTTCTATCCTCCTAAAATAACCAACTAAAACTCTAGCCAGTAGTTTCTTAAAAAATCACTTGTAGTCTCTGCTATAATGGGAGAGAGAGTTCTGGATAGACATACACTAAGATATTTTTTAAAGTTTTAAAGTTACTTCTGGGAAGGGGTAGGTTATGAGGATCTTTTATGAATTACTTCTTTGTTTTGTACTTTCTGAATTTTTTTTTGCAATGAACAGGTATTGATCAGAAAAGGAAACTATGAAAGTACAAGCAAGAAATGGGTGGATGATGCCTTCGAAAGAAAATTTACTCTTCATAACTTGCATTGTTTTCAAAATTGCTTGATGTTTTTATCTGCAATTTCCCTGTGAAATAGATAGGGTACATAGTATTAACCTCATTTAATTTGTCAAGATATGGGCATATCAGTGATTTACTCAGAGTAGTGCATTGAATTGGAGGTGGACTTGGGGAAGAATGGAAGTATTCAGTGTTTCTCTCTTCCCAGACATTGAGGTGAGAATCATAACTGCTACTTGATGTTCTTTCTATTTTTTTTTTTACTTTAATAGATCTTTATGGCAGTATAATTGCTTCATAATACTGTGTTAGTTTCAGTTGCACAACAAAGAGAATTAGCCATATGCATACATTTGTCCCCATATCCCCTCCCTATTGAGCCTCCCTCCCATCCTCTCTATCCCACCTCTCTAGGTCATTGCACAGCACAGAGCTGATCTCCCTGTGCTATGCTGCTGCTTCCCACTAGCTAATATTTTACATTCGGAAGTGTGTATATGTCGATGCTACTCTCACTTCTCCCCAGCTTTCCCCACCCACCCCATGACCTCAAGTCCATTCTCTATGTCTACCTCTTTTTTCCTGCCCTGTAACTAGGCTCATCAGTACCTTTTTTTATTTTTAGATTCCATATATATTCGTTAGCATATGGTATTTGTTTTTCTCTTTCTGACTTACTTCCTCTGTATGACAACACTAGATCCATCCACCTCACTACAAATAACTCAGTTTGGTTCCTTTTTATGGCTGAGTAATATTCCATTGTATATATGGGCCACATCTTCCTTATCCATTCATATGTCGATGGATATTTAGGTTGGTTCCATGTCCTGGCTATTGTAAATAGTGCTGCAATGAACATTGTGGTGCATGTCTCCTTTTGAATTATGCTTTTCTCAGGGTATATGCCCAGTAGTGGGATTGCTGGGTCATATGGTAATTCTATTTTTACTTTTTTAGGGAACCTCCATACTGTTTTCCATAGTGGTTGTATCAATTTACATTTCCACCAACAATGCAGGAGGGTTCCCTTTTCACCACACCCTTTCCAGCATTTATTGTTTCTAGATTTTGGATAACGGCCATTCTGACCGGCATGAGGTGATATCTCATTGCAGTTTTGATTTGCATTTCTCTAATAATTAGTGATGTTGAACATCTTTTCATGTGCCTGTTGGCCATCTGTATGTCTTCCTTGGTGAAATGTCTATTTAAGTCTTCCACCCATTTTTTCACTGGGTTGTTTGTCTTTTTGATATTGAGCTCCATGAGCTGTTTGTATATTTTGGAGATTAATCCTTTGTCTGTTGTTTCATTTGCAAATATTTTCTCCCATTCTGAGGGTGGTCTTTTTGTCTTGTTTATGGCTTCCTTTGCTGTGCAAAAGCTTTTAAGTTTAATTAAGTCCCATTTGTTTATTTTTGTTTTTATTTCCATTACTCTAGGAGGTGGGTCAAAAAAGATCTTGCTGTGGTTAATCTCAAAGAGTGTTTTTCCTGTATTTTCCCCTAAGAGTTTTATAGTGTCTAGTCTTACATTTAAGTTTTCAATCCACTGGAGTTTATTTTTGTGTATGGTGTTAGGGTCGTTCTAATTTCATTCTTTTACATGTAGCTGTCCAGTTTTCCCAGCACCACTTATTGAAGAGGCTGTCTTTTCTCCATTGTGTGTTCTTGCCTCCTTTGTCATAAATTAGGTGCCCATATGTGCGTGGGTTTATCTCTTGGCATTCTATTCTGTACCATTGATCTCTATTTCTATTTTTGTGTCAGTACCATACTTTCTTGATTATTGTAGCTTTGTGGTATTGTTTGAATTTGGGGAGCCTGATCCCTTCAACTCCATTTTTCTTTCTCAAGATTGCTTTGGTTGTTTGGGGTCTTTTGTGTTTCCATAAGAATTGTGAAATTTTTTGTTCTAATTCTGTAAAGAATACCATTGGTAGTTTGATAGGGATTGCATTGAATCTGTAGATTGCTTTGGGTAGTATAGTCATTTTCACAATATCCATTCTTCCCATCCAAGAACATGGTATATTTCTCCATCTGTTTATATCATCTTTGATTTCTTTCATCAGTGTTTTATAGTTTTCTGAGTACAAGTCTTTCGCCCTCTTAGACAGGGTTATTCTGAGGTATTTTATTCTTTTTGTTGCAATGGTAAATGAGAGTGTTTCCTTAATTTCTTTTTCTGATATTTCATTGTTGGTGTATAGGAATGCCAGAGATTTCTGGGCATTAATTTTGTATCCTGCAACCTTACCAGATTCATTGATTAGTTCTAGTAGTTTTCTGGTAGCATCCTTAGGATTTTCTATGTATAGTATCATGTCATCTGCAAACAGTGTCAGTTTTACTTCTTCTTTTCCAATTTGTATTCCTTTTATTTCTTTTTATTCTCTGACTGTCATGGCTAAAACTTCCAAAACTATGTTGAATAAGAGTGGTGAGAGTGGGCATCTTTGTCTTGTTCCTGATCTTAATGGAAATGCTTTCAGTTTTTCACCATTGAGTATGATGCTTGCCTTGGGTTTGTCATATATGGCCTTTATTTTGTTGAGGTAGGTTCCCTCTATGTCCATATTCTAGGGAGTTTTTATCATAAATCGGTGTTGAATTTTGTCAAAAGCTTTTTCTGCATCTATTGAGATCATATGGTTTTTATTCCTTAATTTGTTAATGTTGTGTATCACATTGATTGATTTGCATATATTGAAGAATCCTTGCAACCCTGAGATAAATCCCAATTGATCATGGTGTATGATCCCTTTAATGGCCTGTTGGACTCTGTTTGCTAGTATTTTGTTCAGGATTTTTGCATCTATGTTCATCTATGATATCAGTCTATAATTTTCTTTTTTTGTGATATCTTTTTCTGGTTTTGGTATCAGGGTGATGATGACTTTGTAGAATGAATTTGGGAGTATTCCTCCCTCTGCAATTTTTTGGAAAAGTTTGAGAGGAATTGGTGTTAGCTCTTCTCTAAATGTTTGATAGAATTCGCCTGTAAAGCCATCTGTCCTGGACTTTTGTTTGTTGGAAGATTTTTAATTTTGGGTTCAATTTCATTACTTGTGATAGGCCTGTTCATAGTTTCTAATTCTTCCTGGTTCAGTCTTGGAAAATTGTACCATTCCAAGAATTTGTCCATTTTTTCATGGTTGTCTATTTTATTGGCATATAGTTGTTTGTGGTAGTCTCTTATAATCCTTTGTATTTCTGTAGTGTCAGTTGTGGTTTCTCCTTTTTCATTTCTAATTTTATTGATTTGCGTCCTCTTCCTTTTTTTCTTGATGAGTCTCGCTAAGGGTTTATCAATTTTGTTTATCTTCTCAAAGAACCAGCTTTTAGTTTTATTGATCTTTGCTATTGTTTTCTTTGTTTCTATTTCATTTATTTCTGCTCTAATCTTTATGATTTCTTTCCTTCTACTGACTTTGGGTTTTCTTTGTTCTTCTTCCTCTAGTTGTTTTAAGCATAGGGTTAGATTGATTATTTGAGATTTTTCTTGTTTCTTGAGGGGAGATTGAATTGCTATAAACTTCCCTTTTAGAACTGCTTTTGCTGTGTCCCATAGGTTTTGGGTCATCATGTTTTCGTTGTCATTTGTTTCTAGGTATTATTTTATTTCCTCTTTGATTTCTTCAGTGATCTCTTGGTTATTAATAGCACACTATGTAGCCTCCATATATTTGTGTTTTTTACAGTTTTATTCCTGTAATTGATTTCCAATCTCATAGCATTGAGGTCAGAAAGATGCTTGATACAATTTCAATATTCTTAAATTTTCAGAGGCCTGATTTGTGAACCAAGATGTGATCTATCCTGGAGAATGTTCCATGTGCACTTGAGAAGAAAGTGTATTCTGCCACTTTTGGGTGGAATGTTCTATAAATATCAATTAAATCTATCTGGTCTATTGTGTCATTTAAAGCTTGTTTATCCTTAAGTATTTTGTTTCGATGATCTGTCCATTGGTGTAAGTGGGGGGTTAAAGTCCCCTAAAATTATTGTATTACTGTCAATTTCTTCTTTCATGGTTAGCATTTGCCTTATGTATTGAGGTGCTCCTGTGTTGGGTGCATAAACATTTATAATTGTTATATCTTCTTCTTGGCTTGATCCTTTGATCATTACGTAGTGTCCTTCCTTATCTCTTGTAACAATCTTTATTTTAAAGTCTATTTTATCTGATATGAGTATTACTACTCCAGCGTTCTTTTGATTTACATTTGCATGGAATATTTTTTCCACCCCTTCACTTTCAGTCTGTATGTGTCCCTAGGTCTAAAGTGGGTCCCTTGTAGACAGCATATATATGGGTCTTGTTTTTGTATCCATTCAGTTCAGTCTGTGTCTTTTGTTTGGGGCATTTAATCAATTTACATTCAAGGTTATTATCAATATGTATTTTCCTATTCTTATATTCTTAGCTGTTTTGGGTTTGTTTCTGTGGGTCTTTTTCTTCTCTTGTGTTTCCCACTTAGAGAAGTTTCTTTAGCATTTGTTGTAATGCTGGTTTGGTGGTGCTGAATTCTCTTAGCTTTTGCTTGTCTGAAAAGCTTTTGACTCCTCCATGGAATCTGAATGAGATCCTATCCAGGTAGAGTAATCTTGGTTGCAGGTTTTTCTCTTTCATCACTGTAAGTATATCCTGCCACTCCCTTCTGGCCTGCAGAGTTTCGCTGAAAAATCAGCTGATAACCTTATGGGGATTCTTTTGTATGTTATTTTTTGTTTTCCCTTGCTGCTTTTAATATTTTTTCTTTGAATTTAATTTTTGTTAGTTTGATTAATATGTGTCTTGGTGTTTTACCTAGGGTTTATCTTGTATGGGACTCTGTGTGCTTCCTGGACTTGGATGACTATTTTCTTTCCCATGTTAGGGAAATTTTCAACTACAATCTCTTGAAATATTTTCTCAGTCTCTTTCTTTTTCTATCCTTCTTCTGGGACCCGTATAATTTGAATGTTGGTGTGTTTCATGTTGTTCCTGAGGTCTCTGAGATTGTCTTCAATTCTTTTCATTCTTTTTTCTTTATTCTGCTCCTTGGCAGTTATTTTCACCATTTTGTCTTCCAGCTCACTTATTCATTCTTCTGCCTCAGTTTTTCTGTTATTGATTCTTCTAATGTATTTTTCATTTCAGTTATTGTGTTGTTCATCTCTGTTTGTTTGTTCTTCAGTTCTTCTAGGTCTTTGTTAAATATTTCTTGTATTTTCTCAATCCTTGCCTCCATCCTATTTCTGAGATTCTGGATCATCTTTACTTTCATTACTCTGAATTCTTTTTCAGGTAGATTGCCTATTTCCTCCTCTTCATTTATTCGGTCTTATAGCTTTTTACTTTGCTCCTTTATCTGTGACTTTTTTTTTTTTTTTTGCCATCTCATTTTTTTTTTTATTTTTTATGAGTGGGGTTGTATTCCTGTGTTACTGGTTGTTTGGCCTGAGGCTTCCAACACTGTAGTTTGTAGGCTATTGGGTAGAGCTGGGTCTTGGTGCTGAAATGAGGAACTCAATGAGACCTCACTCTGATGAACATTCCCTGGGGTTTGAGGTTCTCTGTTAGTTCAGTGGTTTGGACTCAGAGTTCCCACTACAGGAGTTTCAGCCCAACCCCAGGCTCATGAACCAAGATCTCACAAGCTGCCTGGGATGGCGAAAAAAAAAGAAAGAAAGAAAGAAAGAAAATAACAGAGTAAAAAATGAAATTAGACTAGGAAAATAACAGATATGTTAGAAAGAATGTAAAAATAAAAATATAGATAATCAACAACCAGAAGGTACATCAGTACCACAGTAGTAAAAAAGAGGACGAGGGAAAAGGAAAAAAAAGAAAAAGTGTGGGGCAGAAGGCCTTGGCTGTGGAGGGTGGGACCTAAGCAAGGGTGAGGTTTGGGTGGTGGGCAGGGCTAATACTCAGGACCCACAGGGCTGGAAAAGTCCCTGGGGGCTGTGGGGGGTGGGGCTTAGGCTCAAGGAATAGAAGGGGCCCAGGCGTGTCCTCCACCCCTGGTCTCGGAGGGTAGGGGACCTCACCTCTGCCCCCAAGTACCCATGTGAACTGGATGGGCTTTGGAGGGCAGGGGACCAGTCTGGGGACTTAGTAACCTCCACAGCCCAAGTGGGCCAGCAGCTGCCCTCTGCTCCTCTGCTGCTCTTCCCAGAGAGTCCCTCCTGCCTGCCTCTCCTGATCTCCCGGCCTCAGGGGTGCCGATCCTGTCTGGCCTCCACTTCTCCCCCCACCCTTCAGTCCCCTCACATCCTACTGGTTCACTTCGGGGTTCCCCCATCTCCTTGGCTATCAGAGTCCCCCACCAGCGGTTGGTAGGAGCCCTAGTTGTGGGGAGATGCTAACTTCACATCTTCCCACACTGCCATCTTGACTCCACCTCAGCTACCTGATCTTATTGCATTCTGTTTCTCTAGTGATATAATCTTTCTCTTAATACAGTTTTTTTTTTCTTTTCCTTTTTTGGATCACTTGTAGAAATTCTAGTTATAAAAATCAAATTGGGAAGACTTTGAGGCTTCATTGAATTCTATGCACACCAGGGGCTTCCCTTGCAGTCCAGTGGTTAAGACTCTGTGCTTCCACTGCAGGGGGCACCGGTTGGATCCCTGGTTGGGGAACTAAGATCCCATATGCCTCGCGGCACAGCCAAAAGGAAAAAAGAAAAAAAAAAATCTATGCACGCCAAATCCACTCAATTGAATAATTTGGAGGCTATAATTTGATGTTTTTACTTTCTGCCTCTACACCTTTCTCAGAAGGTTACAGTATTAAGGGCAGATAATTTGCTTTAAAATACTGTCAATTACTTTAGAGAAGATGAAAATTTTTGAGACCTGAGCATTTTGCATAACGTATAAGAGAAACTTTCAACTCTATCTTGAAATGAGTAGTAATGATCGATGTTTTCAATAATTTGCTATTTTAATTTAAGCTACAGAAAACAAGGATGGTAGAACCTAGTAACTACTGTATCTTAAGTGTTATCAGATATAACTGTAAAGCCATCATCATTGGCAAATCCTCCCAGCGTAATATCCGTATTATAGACTTTAATGACTCTTAAATTTATTACCTTCAAGATGCAAAAACTCATGAGATAAATAATTATAAGGATAAGGAACTTTTCAGTCTGAGTTGAGATCACGTTTTTATCCTCTTCTACACTCACTCAGCCTTACTGATGTAACTATATGGTTTGTGATCCACACAGACTGTTTTCTAGAAGTGTCTGACCACAATCCTACATCTTGGGTTCATGACTGGTAAGAGAAAAGAAAAAATACTCTTTAATTAGTGCCTATTATGTGCCCAGTGTTTTATATTTATTATCTTGATTAAATCTTAATTTAAAACTATGAGTTAGGTATTGAAATCCTAATTTTTCAAATGAGGAAACTGATGCTTAGAGAGGCTAATTAACTGGTCCTAAGTCTTCTTTATAAATGGCAGGGCTGGAATATGAAACCAGCTTATTTGTCTTTGAAGCTGGTGACATTTACAATATGTCACTGTTTCTCAACAAAGGGGACACCCGGCACCTACATCACAATTGCAAGGGAAACTTGTTAATTTACATATTCCAATGCATCAGCCCAAACTAACTGAATGGGTCTCTGAATGTGGTCCCAGAAAATTACAGTTGAAACAATAACCCATGGGTGCTCCCACATCCTTGACAGGTGAGGTTACCTTTCAGTCATGGTGCATCCCCTTCCATAAGCCCTAATGCAAATGTACCTACCAGTAGATGAGTAGATACCCCTGGAATTTTTTTTTTTTTTTGCTTATTTTGGTCACTTTTTCATCCTTATGATGGAGATCGAGAATTTCCCGGTAGAGACAATATGGGCATTTTATCAATGACTGGAAGAAGATATGGATAGTATGCTGATCAAACCAACTGCTGGCCCTGAGCTGGACGAGACAGCATGTTACCTGAGAGTCATTTACAAAACCAAGATGGTCTTGACAAGAGAGAACAATTAGTCAAGTCAGGCACTAGAAAATGTAGGAGAGACAAATTCTATATACTTCAAAGAGGGCCAAGAGAACTGACCTCAAGTGAACAGTATTAAGAAGATGGGTCTAAAGCTGTATGGAACATACCATTCCTCCTCTTGATAAAAAATAAAATGTAACACAATCTCAGGCTTTTTTGATAGATTTAACATAGTAAGGAAAGACACAGTTTTCCCCTCTTTGATTTTGTGCTAGTTGGACTGCTTCTGGAGTTTGGTTAAAGGTTGTAAACGCCACAGTAGAACAATAGAATGATGACATTGACAAATTGCATTGCATACTAAGGAGCTGACTCCAAAAGGTGAGGAAATGTGATACCATGTCATGTGAGGAGTAGATGAAGACAAGGCTATGTTTAGCCTAAGAAAGAAGTCAGAGGATATGTGATAGCTATCTTTTTAAATTTGAAAGTCTACTCCATAAAAATGGGATCGGTTTATTTTATGGGGCTACAGAGTCTGAATTAAAAACAGGAGTGGAAGCTTTAAAGATTCCAGATCCACATAAGAAAGAATTTTTTTATAATAATTAGAGGAATTGATAAACACAGGAAATAGCAGTCTCCATACATATCTACTTGTTCAGGGTGTTGCAGAGGGTCAAGCATGATATCTGATCCCTTTTGCTCCATCATGGCCAAAATCTTTTCTGTCTTGATCTCCATTTTATCCCCAGCACTTGGTACAAAATCACCTCTTAAAAAATGTTTTTCAATGCATCAGTGCACAAGATTCTAAGATTCTGAACAGTCAAATGCCTATTCCACATTTACCCATGTTATTAGGGAAGAATTAAATTCATTTTTCTGCCACGCTCAAGTTTCATCCACTTTAGACAACTAAGAAAAAACCTGCCTCAGTCTGGCTAACTGTGATTGATAACTGAAAATTTGTTTTTACTAGTAAAACTGTGCTACTGAGAAACCTTGAGTTTTTACTATTTTTGCGAACAAATCACTCTTGAACAGTCCAAATGAGCAGGTCAGTTGACTAAACTCCAATAAGCTACTAGTAAGAACACATGTCAGAAAAAAGGCAAATTTCAAAAAGAAGAAAGAAAATGAGGCAATTAGAAACAAGCCTTTACTGGTTGTGCATAGGGAAGTTGAGATATCTGACCTGCAAAAGTGTACATAAGTATTTTTAAAATGGATATCCAAGGCCAATGCAAAACTATGCCTAAATATATATATATTATATATAATACATAAAACATGTATTATATATATATATATATATAACTGAATCACTTTGCTGTACACCTGAAACTAACACTAACATTGTAAATCAACTATACTTCAATTCAAAAAAAGAAAGAAAAAACCTGTGCACAGAAATGAAAAACCATCATAACCTCCCAGCCAAATGATACATCATTAGAATTTAATTTACTTTAATTGTTATTATTTTTTGATCCATGTTAACATCTTGGGCCAGAGGAGGAAAGAAGGTTGGTGCTTTAAGCCTCTATGAAATATCTACCTTATTGTTATACAGAAAACAGTGCTGCCTCAGTTAAGGCAGAGCAATAGGTGGTTCCAGTCAACACTGGGTTCCAAAATATTATAATTCCTCATGGTAAACATGCATCAGACTTCCCCAATAGGTAACTGATTTGGAAGCACATCATATTGACTGAGTTACATGTTAATTTAGATTTGTTTCTCTTCAGTAGATGTCCTACTTTTATTCAATTCCCAGCAACAGGTATGCAAGTTTTCAGGATTTAGATTTAAGTTAGAGTACTCAGTAAGTACTTATTAGAGATGGTCTTTCTTCTCTGCCTCTCACTCACCCTGGAAGAAATTGTTCTGATTGGTAATATTCCCAAATTAAACCCCTTTGTTTGTTATGCATTACAAGTTTCTCAGTTTCAGCTATTTATATGCTCTGTTTAACTTTTCTTAAGCATAAGGTAGTATAAATATATACAAGATCCTTCAGATGTTTTATTCCAGTGATTTATCTCCTGTAATACAGCTGTGGTTGAAAAGTCATAATGGTAACTAGATAGCAAATTATAAATCTCCTGTAAACACCTATACGTCTTAAATCACAAGACATTCCAGAATGCAGTACGTATTGAAAACAGGTAAATTATCTAGTAATAATTTGATATTCACTGGTAAACAAAAGCTTTTTCCAATTATTTTATCACACAGAATTTGTCTGATGCATCAGAACAGTTTGGGGAAATATTGAGTAAAGGCATCTTCCCTTCTGTTCTAAAATTAGGGAAATTAAGGCAAGAAATGAACAATTCATCTTTAGACATGCTTCATCTATAACATTAACAGCTTATTTTTACTATACATTAAAAATAGCTGGTGGTATATAATTCAGTATTTCTTTCAACAAGCTTTATATCATTGGACGTTTATCTTATTACCTTGTGAACCAAGAATGTTATTAGTCGGTTCACATCATTTTAAATATTCTTGCTGCTTGACAACATCGGCATGCAACTGGGACTCTACTTTTGTGTTGGAATCCATATATTTCAGGAACTACACCAATGATGTGAAGTCTCCTGGTTTCAACTTTATAGTTGGCTCCGCATCAACTTTATAGTTGGCTCCGCATTCTGCTTTCTTAGGAGGACCTGCACTTTTTTGTGCACACACCACACACATACTCACACTCATATGCACACTCACGCTCACACACTGCCCAGATAACTGGTTGGGGTATCAGATTCAGAACCAGTGGAAACATTTCTCCCAAGCAGGAGGGATTTACTCGTAGGGCCAAAATATAATGCTATGAAGGTGAGTGAGCGGATTGTCATAATGGCTTAAGAAGGTAGTGTGGTGAGGGACTGACCCAAGACAGTAGTAATGAGTAGGAGAAAGTTAATTTAAAATTATATGGATGGTAAATTGACATAGCTTAGTGATGAGCTGCAAGTGGGGATCTATTACCCTCTCCTTTGCTCTCAAATGTGTTTCCCCTTGATTATTCTCTCCTCTCTAATATTTTCAACTATGCTTTATGTTTCTTTCAAGTAATTGCAATACTATGTTTGTCCTTTAAGTATCGATATTTCCCATGGATTTTTTCCTCAGTCTGAGTATTCACTTCCATATTCATTCCTTCATTCATTATTCATAGTTACTGAGTGCACACAACCCATTTCCTAAGGAACTCGAAATACAAAGAGTTGTAATATTCACTCTCCACCCTGAAAATAAGCATCTAATCTCATAGGTGATAAGATCAAGTAAAAAATAAGGTAGTAGGTAAACATGAGCTTGCACCCAGATACATCTCTCCTCCTGCTTCTCCATGTGTTTCTTGAAAGCAAGGTTTACATATGGTTTTCCTTTCCAGACTAAATGTTAATATCATGCCTGACAGGTAAGAAACTGAGTAAATGTTTTTTTTTTCTGAATTCTTCACAATTTATTGCTTTATTCTCATGAAACTGATTTTAACTCATTCTAAATAATTGGTGAGTTGCTTAAGTACTTACTAGTAAAGCTCAATGTCATTGGTCTTCATTAACTATTTGTGTTTCCTGGGTCACTTTAATCAATATAATCATAATGGCTGAAAAACAAGATGCCCATTGAATGTTTTTCTATTAAAATATCCAATGCTATTATTTTGTATTTTCCAAATGAAGTAATGATTATTATAATTACCTATGGAGTTATCACATGTTTCATCAATACATCATCTTAGTGTTGTGTGTTTTCTTAAATACTGAATTGATTCTGAGAAGTCAGTAGAAGAGCCTATTAAGGGGGCATTTGGCCATTTGCCCGGTGGCTTCGTATTAGTTCATGCTTGATGAGTGATAATGGAAAAAGGAGGAAAATTTACTGTGACTAACAGTTGGTTGATTTATTTCTTCGTTTCTGTCCTCTTCCCTTAGTAGTTTAAATATGGAAACCAATGATTGACATGCTTTGATTGACAAATGGTGCACTGGATAACACAGTTGAAAAAGGAACGATTTTTTTTAGCACCACCATGTCTGAGACACTCTATTGGACCCCTCTGAAATGAAGAAAAAGATACATACTGCACATGTCTTGCATGTTAATACTATACAGAGACACAACCATAAATATTTCTTCATAAAAGATCTTACAGCCACTTCATGGATTTGATCTCTGCTCTGAGGCCTTTTCTTAATTTTAAAATCTCTGAGAGACTAATAATGAGAATGGTTTGTTTAAAACCTAGCAAGCCCTAGATCTCTTATATTTAAAAGTTCTTCCTTTAGTTTACCTTTTTTTTTTTTTTCTTTTCTCCCACACTTTACTATAAGCAGTAAGAAGAAGCCAAGTAGCACCTTCAATCCCCTGCTGGATGTCATCTAGAGCATCCTGTCCAGTAGGGTTATTTTTTATTTTCCTGGTAGCCTCTGGTAACAGTGTTGCTAACATTTGCCACTATACAGCAAGCTTCCCTTCACCTTCCCAAAATCCTTTCCTCATTTACCTTTTAGTTCTCACTAGCAGCTTCCTTGAGGGTCATCAAACATTAACTAACAGTCTTTCTGTGGCCCTTTAAAATTTCTTTAACACTTTCTTCAAGGTCCTTCCAGTTTCTTTTCACCTTCATTGTGATCCCAAAATATCATGTTTTCAGTTGTGTTATGGCAGTTTTCTACTCCTACTACAAAAATCTATTCCAGATACTATGAATGCATAACAATCTACCACAACACTTAGTGGCATAAATCAACCCTATATTATGGTCCTGGGTCAGGGTTTCAGACAGGACACCTAGAAAAAGGCTCATCTCTGCTCCACTCGGTTTCAGCTAGGGATGCTCAAAGCCCAGAACTGAGATCATCTTAAGGCTTAGTCACAAGTCTAGCAGGTGGTACTGGGAGGGTCAAACAACTGAGGGAAAGAACACCTGGGCTTCTCAGGCTCCTCCCTCAGTCTACATGTGCCCCGTCCGTGTAAGCTCTCCATCATGTGTCCTCAGGGTAGCCACACTGCTTACATGTCAGCTCAGGGCTCCCAAGGCACATGTCCTGAGGCAGAGTTGGGCAAAGGCTCTATCATCTGTCCTAACCTGTACTAAGAGGTCACACAGCATCATCTCTGTCTCATTCTATTTATTTATTGATCCATTCATTCATTCATTCATTCTCACTTTCTCTGAATACTTATGTATTAAAAATTATGATTACCAAGTATATCATTCTGTTTTCACACTCTTTAATATTCTCTTCCATTATGGTTTATCATACGATATTGAATAGAGCTCTTTATGTTTATATATATGTGCTATATGTTTGTAGAGTAGAACCTTGTTGCTTATCCATTCTCTATATAATAGCTCACATCTGCACATCCTATTTATTAAAGGTAAGTCACTGAGGATGGCCCGTATCCACAGGAAAGAGAATCAGACTCCACACCTTGTAGCAGAAATGTCAAGGAATTTGGAAACATGCATTAAACCAAGACATATAGGTATGATGCAGAAAAAAGAAACATAGAATTTGAGAACAAGAAAACACACAGAATTACAGTTCACAGCATGGAAAATCACGGCTCAAAACTGGGATCAATGACAGTGCAGTTTGGCTGCATGTAGTGTGCCCGCTGGGAAGTCTTGAGAGACAGAAATGCTGGTGGTGTTAGGCAATGCCTCTCTTACCAAACTCTCTATCTCATGCCCCAGAGCTTTCCCTATTTTTCCTTCCACCTGTAGGCTCCCTCCTATGCACGTTCACAGGTCAAGCCTCCCATAGGGCAGGAGGTACTTAGACCTGGCAGTGTTAGCATCTATCTCTCCTCACTGCTTCACTCTTGAGCTATGAGTTGTTGAGACTGAATCCCTGGTCCTTATCTCCAGCCTCAGGTCTTACACATGGACTCTTGTTTTTATTTCTATTGCATCATTTTCTGCAGAATTTTTACTCTGAATTATCTTACCTATAGTTATGCTGGACTCTCAAATCAGACTTCTAAGGAGGGAAAGCAGTTCTGGTGAAGAGCATAGGAGGAAAGGAAGTTAATGCTCATTGGGTTTGGTCCTGAAATAGACACTCACAGATACTATATTATTTAGGCTGAGAAACAGGGAAGCGAGTCCATCTCCTTGGGTGAGGTTGGGCAGGGTTGGGAAATCAAAGAGGCACCCCGGATTAACAAGAAAGGCTACAGTCTCCACAAAGACCATGGCAGAAAGAGAGCTGGGAGAGACACTTAGTCACAAAGACTGGATAAAATGGGAGATATGTGGACTAGAGTTGTGTGTGTGTGTGTGTGTGTGTAGATCTGTTGTCTATCACTTTGAAATCCACAAACATTGTTGAATTCATATTCATATCCCCAGGGCCTGGTTCTGGCTTTCAATAAACTTTTGTGGAACTGAAAAAGAACTGAATTATTGAGCACATGGGTGTCAGTTCAGAGAAAAAGAGAGAGAAGGGGATCTATCTAAGGCAAGCAAACACAGATGATGCTAAACTGTAAATCTAAACTGTTGAGTGAATTGGGTCCTTTCTATATCGTGAGGGTCGTTTCTGCCCGCAGAAAGTCAGTGGGACTGTGGTTGTAGTTTGCAGGGCTGTAGTTCCCGCAAGGAAGCAGGAAGAGGACTACTTATGAAAGATCAGAGCCCTTGCCTTTCCTTTTCATTCTCCCTGAAAACTAACTTCTCTCAGAAGACTAGAATTCTGCTTCTTGTGAATGGAGACAAATACAAGAAAAGCAGGACATCACTCTAACGTCTTGCTGGCATGATGTGCCTAGAAGTTGAGATCCCTTCGGTTGAGGTCCTCTGTTCCACTCTTGATCTGGGCTGAGATCAGAGGTGGTAATAATTCCCAGGCACATAGAGCGGCCTGAGCTCTTTCTTCAGTTCCAAAAATTCAAACACCAAAGTGAGCTTTAGAAAGGTGGGGGACTCAAGACAAAGGAGAAATTATACCCTGGAGATGGGACAGAGATGGCAAGCTATTACAATTTCCCTTCTACAGGACACACAGCCAGACTCTGTTTCCCAGCCTCCCTGCAGTTAGGTGTGCCCATGTGACTAGGTCTAGACAACAGACTGTGAACAGTGATGCAGACATAGTAAAACCCCTTCCAGTTTGATTTTGTCTGACATGGTGACCTTGGAAGGGTGTTGAAGATGGCAGAGTCCTAGATGGAAGGTGACTGACCCCCTGGGTTGTCACTTGAAGGAGAGATGCCTAACTAATTAGAATTCCTGCTTGAGATACTTATAAACTAGAAATAAGCTTAAATGATGTGAAGCTTCTGAGTTTTGAGAGTATATTTTTTACATCAGTACCCATTCCCTTAACAGATAGAAAAGGTGCTTTTGAGTTAGGAAAACTAAATATGGAACTTCTGTCCTCCTTGAGCTTTAAACATATTCTTGGAAGAGAAACATGACCATCTGGTAAGTTAATGAACAAAGGGGTATTAATATAAAAAATATATATAAGTTCTGTTGTATCATTTTCTTGGGGAGGTAGGATATTAGCTAGGTTTTTAAAAATTGGCAAAGTTTTTTTATAGTAAGAAGGAAGGAAGGAAGAGTAGTTTAGGATGTGGCACTGATGAAGGCACGTAACAAGAAGGGATGCCGGGTTCAGAAAATCATCAACAGATAAGGCTGGCTGGAGCTTGTAGTGTGTGCATGATGGTAGAGCCCAGTATGTATGTAAAGGTATATTGAAAACAGACTTCAGAGATGCTTTCATACAAAATAGGGAACTTATAATATTTTTATATGCAATAAAAATACTTTAGATAGGACTGAAATGGTGATGGAAACATTTTGGAAAAGGGGAGGCATGGGACAATGGGTATCTTGAATACCAGTGAGAAAAATATCGAAATTCTTGTAATATTGGGAGTAAGTGCCCAAACTAAGTTTCAGGACACTTCCTCTTTTAAACGGAGTCATTCGTGTCAATTTAAAAAATGCACAACGTGAGGGTTGTGAGTTAAGTTTTATTTGGGGCAAAATCAGGACTATAGCCCAGGAGACAGCATTTCAGATAGCTCTGAGGAACTGCTCCAGAGAGGTGGGGGGAAGGTCAGTGTTATATATGATTTTAGTGAAGGGTGGACGTGCAGTGAAGCACACATGTTGGCAGAGGTTTGCTGCTAGTCACGAGGAGCAGATGTCACCATTAATGATTTTAGTGCTTTTCTAGAAAAGAGGAAATGCAAGAATTGTGCTCATAAAATCTTCTCCTGAAAATATCTATCTGAAGACCTGTTCTGCCAGTTTTTCCCAAAGCACAGATGCCTCGTTCCCGATCTCTGCCCTCAACTCCTTTCAGGGGGTGTTGAAAGTCAGCAACTGCAGCAACTCATGCTCATGATGCAGTTTGTAGCTGGCATATGAGACTAAGCCTTCCCCCATAAGCAACCGTAAAACTTGGGGGAAAAATATGGGAAATGGCTGTTTCAGGCATTAGACAACAGAGAGAACAAGAAGAGATTCCTGTAAGAAGAGATACTGGTCTCTGGGAGTGCCACGGTGCTCTTCCTGAGGACGTTCTATCAGTGACAGTACAGCAAGCTGGTGTTTGAGAAGAACAGGGTGGTCTTGTTGAGAAAATAGAGGCAGAAACCAGAGAATGGAGCTGCTGATGTGAATGGAATCTATGCAATGAGGATTAGGAGCTGAGGGTCTACACAGAGGGAGGGCCTCACAAGTCTGTGTGGAAGTTCCTTGAAAAATCCCACTTCCCGACATGAAAGCAAGAAGAAAGAAAGAAAAAGTTCCAAACAGCTATCTACAGAGAAATAAAACTCATTACCAAACCTTCCCACAAAAATAACCTCAGGCCCAGGTGATTTCATGGATGAATTCTATCAACACTTAAAAGGGAAATAATACGAGACTGACATAAATTCTTTCAGAAGCTAGAGAAGGAGGAAACTAAGAGCATAATCTCAATAACACACCATGAGAATGGGATTATAAGAAAAGAAAATTGCAGATTAATATCCTTCAAAAACATAGGTTTTGCCAAGATACTCAACTAAATATTAGCAAAATGAGTCCAGCTACATAAAAAAGAATAAGACATTATAACCAAGTGGAATTTATCCAGGAATACCAGATTTGTTCAGCATTTGAAAGTTCACTAACATTCACCAAAGTAACAGAATAAAGGAGAAAAAGATCATGTAGATCAATGAGAAAAATAATGTTGATCAATAGTGTCCATAAATAGACCTACTTGATTGATTTTTGACAAAAGTTCCAACATATGCAATGCTAAATCTCTTGTCTTTTTCAAAGAATGATGCTGAAACAACTGAATATTCATATGGGAAAAAGTGGACTTTGACTACTACCTTACAACACTTGAAGAGTTAATTTGAAATGGTCATAGACCTAATGTTAAGAGTAAAAGCTATAAGGCTTCTGGAAGGAAACACGAGAAAAAATCTTTGATTTGATGGCAAAGATTTCCTAGATGTAAAAAAGAACTGAAACACAGCATTAACCACTAGAGGTGTATCAAAGTTAGGGTGGTGACAGCGATTGCCCCTGAATTTAGGAGTTGCATTATTTGTATAGAATTTAAACAATAATAAAACTAGCTAAATTTAGTCTGCTTTTTTTTTTTATCACCATGTATTCACAATTCTAATCGATATCTGTGATAAAATATTCCTCAGGTGGTGGAGGGATGCCTTTTTATGGTTTAAGTTTTAAACAATCACTATGATTACTTTGAGTTTTAATAATATCTAAGTAAGCTTCTTATTAGCAATACTAATTACGGATCTTTCAGCAAACATTATATTCCACGTGGAAGTTAATGCAACACGGAATCATGCAACTCCTAATTATCCAGTCAGCCACACACACAGAATCAGCTACACGTGTTCATTTTAGAAGTAAGTTCGTTTTGTTTCAGAATTATCCATGCTTGCATTGAGCTGAAATCATGATCACCCTTTGATATTACTCATACTGCGTCTAAACAGTAGCTTTAAAATATAAAATGATAGCAGAGTGACTGTAAGACCAAGAAACTACCTGAGCTAATTCAATTCTGTCACTTCATGTGAACATTTGGAACTTTATTTGTGATAAGAATTTAAAACAGCAAAACATTGTGAATTGTGTGGTGTAATATTTTTACTTGTAAGTGAAAATTTTAGTTCATGAATGAGATATTTTCTGAATTGGAACACTAACTTTGAAATTAAATATTTCTCCTTTTAGTTGTTAAAGATTTGTATTAAAACTAAATAATGAATCAAGAAAACAGAGATTGTAATATTATTAATTTCTGCGACAGACCAATAAGTTGATTAAGTTATTTTCCTTTTGTAGAAAACCTACTTTTGTACAGTTAAAAGTACTGAGGCATTACGCTTTCCTCTTCTGCACTGTAATATTTATTTTTTACTTTATTTCTAATTGCTTATTTTTACGAGTATTGATATATATCAGTACTATATATATATATAATTTATACTTTTAAATAGATACACACACACACTGTGTGTGGTTCTATGCTAAGGCAAGAGTATACTAGGATAAATAAAACATAGTGTCTGCTTATACAGGATAGAAGACAGTGTCTATCCTCTAAGGAAAAGAGCTTTTTTTCACCTTCCCCAAGTAGATACATAATAACTTCCTTAAATGCTACCTTTCTTGTTGTTTACATGTGACTATAGCATCTTTCACTTAACCTCTTCCTTTATTCAATGGAGTCCATGTTCAGAAATCAGTTATTATACACATGAACAATGAAGGTGTGGCCAAAAGGCATAAAACCCTAGGTTTGGAGACTAACATTTTGAAAGAACCATACAATCATGCTAAATAGAAAATGTTTTAAAAACATTTGTTCCTACTTTGCTTCATCTGTAAACTTAGTCTATCAGACAGGTCTCTGTCCATATTCACACGCTCTCATCACAGCTTGTCACTCCAGCAAGTATTGTGGGAACCACCTGTGCAGACGGGGATCCTGATAGCACGTCAGCCACGCTGACCACTGGAGTCCTGGAAACGAGAGACAGCAGATACCCAAGTGTTGGCACTGTTCAAGGGACAGGACCTGGTAACACACCTGTCCTTTGGGCTTGGCAGGCCATGGGGGTGTTCTACTGGGCTCCTCAGAAGGTCTACAGTGGGACTGGGCCCAGTGTTGTATGGTGGTGAACAACTCAGACACCAGCTCTGAACAACACACTCTTGCATTGATTCTCACCCTTCTCTATTTAGCATTTCAGTCTTGTTCCTCTGATCACTTCCCCAAATAAATTACCTGCATACAAGCTCTCGGCTCAGGCTCTAAGTGTTTGGAAGACCCAGGCTAAATCATTTAGTCAAAGTGTATTTTATGGGTTTTTTTCTCAGAACAGTACTGTTCTTTACACTTATGTGAGATCTTTCGGCTTATTTCACAAAGGCCATTTACTTTGTGTTACCTGCCCACCAAACACTGACAGTTCAAGTATAGGTTAGTCTGTGTATATGAATGTCTACACACACACATCATGAAAAAAAACATATTTGTTATCCTGGCATTGAAAGCCTTCTCTATTCTGGTCCTATTTACCTTCCCAACTCCATTGGCCATTTTACCCTAATACAGAGAGATAATTAAATTCAAAATCTTTTTCCTTACTCCCCTCCCTCAAATCCAAATCTCTTTTTGCCTCTAAATATTTTTTATTTCCATGTCTTCATTTTATCCAGTTCCACCTGTGTCTCACCCGTGAACTGTATACAAATGTTTAATATTTATTAGATACTGCATTTTATTATTTCCAGAATAAGTAAAAGCCTTCACAAATGAGTAAGACATTTCCTGGGAGGCAAAGAATGAGGTGGAGAGAAGGCAAGCCATTCTAGGTAGAAGTATCTGCTTACACCAGGAAAAGAAACAAATGTATAAGAATGTATTCTTATGTAAGAATCTGCTTATACAAAGAAATAAAATAAAGAGAAATATATGTTCAGTGAATTTCAATTTTATTAACATGTTAAGGAATAAAGATCTAAGAAGCCAGGTCTCTCTAAAGCCTGTGTTCCTAACCATTAAATTTTGTGCTACCCAGCCTCCCAACAAACTTCTTCATCTATGAAATGGTGTTAGTAATACCAATTTTGTAGCACCTTTATAAGGACTAAATGAGATCATGTTTATAATGGATGTATTCATATATCTATGTAAGTAAAATGTATATAAAGAGTATTTATAGTGGAATCTAAAAAATAAAACAAACAAATGAATATATACAAACAGACTCACAGATATGGACAATAAACTAGTGGTTACCAGTGGGGAGAGGGATGATGAGGGAGGGCCGAAGTGGAGTCAGATTTAGAGGTACAAACTACTAGGTATAAAATAAATAAGATACAAGGATATATTGTACAACACAGGGAATAGAGCCAATATTTTATAATGACTTTAAATGGAGTATAATCTATAAAAATATTGAATCGCTGTCATATGGCTGAAATATATAATATTGTAAATCAACTCTAATAACAAAGAGTATTTATATATAAGAAGTAAAAATTAAAAAAAAATCCAAGAAAGGCTTGGGGTATTTACTGTTTGCATACTAACAATTTACTGTTGTGCATACTAAGAAACATACATTTTACTTTACCTTCCATTATTAGGGTAAACATATATATTCTCATCCAACCTGTGACATTGTTGAATGTGAAAGGGACCACAAGAGATACTTAGGCTGGGAGAACAGATATAAATGAGACTACTTGTCCTTGGCAAACCAGAATGCATATATTCCCTAACCAGAGCATCCACAAATGTCTTCAGCTTTACCGTGAGCAATGCACAAGGAAATTTCTATTTCGTATTTTTGAAAATTCTATGGTGATCCATTTCATTGATGACATGCTCACTAAGGATGAAGAAACAGTGGCTTAGAGGAAGAGAAAGTTGTGCTTGAAAGCCCATACCTGTATTCCCCACCAGGAACTGCAGACGTAACTGTAGGTAATGGGAAATCTTTGAAAGAATATGAGCACTGGTGCGACCTGACTCCATTTTCATGTTAGAAAGCCTGTTCTTGCAGGAGGGGCAAGGCGGGCTTTGAAGTTGACATAACCAGGGGTTATTATGGAGCACAGTCTTTTCTGTTAATTCTCACTCTAGTTAATTAAACAGTTCATTTAAGGAAGATTATTCAGCTCAGTCCAGACAAATTAGAATTCTGGACAAATTAGAATATATATACAAGAAAATATACTAAATTAAATGGAGTTTTACTAAAAAGATAAAAAATTTCTCCCCAATAGTCCATTTTCTTCACTCAGTGTTAACTGAAAATGCCTATTTCTTGATCTCTTCAGATTGTTTCAAGGTATGTTTCTGAGCTTTCTTATACATCCTACTTTCTTTGGTTTCCAAACTCAGTTTAAGTTTTGCGTGTCAAGTCTCCATTTTATCCCATGTAAACCAGAATTTGAGGATAAGCACCGAGAAAATTAATATTTATTGAAATTGTGTTCCATTTTTTCCCAGGGAAAATGATAAAGTATGATTTAAAGACTTTAAACTTTACTTGGACAATCAATTGCAACTAATGTGCAAGACAGTACAGAATAACATTTTCAGTTATGTGATCCACTCCATGATTTCTATAGGAATCAAAGAAAGAGGCAAATGTGAGCTGATATATTCTAGAACATCTTTGTGATTGTAATATTACTTGGATCTAAACCTTACAGAGTAAGATGTGAATGTAATCATTTCAGAAAAAATAATTCAAGAACATGCTTGAGCAACAAGGATTCAACAGTATCATCCATGTCTCAATTCATTACAGAAATGGACAATTAATAGGTCTTGTCACGTTTTTGCACATTTTTGTTTCCTATGGCATTTCTTTGGCTCACGATTTATTTACACTGTATCGCTGTATTGAGGCTAACAATTATAACTGATGATTTTATAAAACACAAGTTATGAACAACATAAGAAACAAACACTCAAACATCTCAGACAGAGCCCAAACAGCAGTCAACAATCGGAAGAAAAGTAAATGCTGAATTTTGATTATGTGGAGGAAAACTAAGTCGGTTTTTTTTTTTTCTGTTGGATTATGGGGACAGTGTTCATCAGAATTAATTACATTAACAAAACATGTTTTTATGGGTTTGAATATGATTTTCAGCAGTGCTTAACTTCTATTTGTTTGCATATGTTTTCAAAAGACTGGAAGACCTATAAGAGCAACCAGTAGATTAAGTTGTGGCACAAGTCACAATTTAGAATGAACAGTGAAATGTTGTGGGTTTAACCCCACATGACTAGAATGGGAGTAAAAAAGAAATAGCATCTTTAATTAATTTGGGAAACTTTACTAACCTTAAAGCCATGATCTGGGAAGATGAGAAATGGACAGAATGGAAGAATAGGATGCCTAAAAAAACTGCAGAGGAAAACAATAAGGAATATATATATAGGGATATAAAACTTAACCTTAATATTATTGGAACTTCATACACAATACCCAAAATTAATGCGCCAAAAAAGAAACAGAAGGTTTCTGGCTGTACATATAAGGAGTTTGAAAATTGCCTCTGAGGAAAAAACTGACCAGACTTAAAAGCCAGCAACTCTTTTTAGATCTTTAAGAGAGAGGAGGGCACAGGGAAAAACACTATCCCCAAGACTGGAGAAAAAGGACAGGCGAATAAGTGGATTAACAGCTCACAAGAGCAGAGACCTGAGTTAGAACCACTGTGCACAGCAGCGTGGGGGTAGAAACATTGGAAACGTAATTGACAAATTACTGGAGGCTCAGCACAGACGACTCTTTGAGAGTTAAAAAATCCAGGCCAACCCAGTCACAGGCAGACCCCATAATATTGTGAGATTTACTCCCAGGAGCTCAATCACGTTCCCACAGTAAATAGCAGAGAAAAATTCCCTTGTGCTTACAGCAGCGGGAGGAGAAAAGGAACCATTTTGAAATTTGCCAGAGAACTGTTTTTTAACAAGTCTGCCCACAGGGGAAGCTAGTTAACCAGAGCCTGACCTGCTGAGTGATGATCAGACCTTAACTACCTGCAAAAGGGAAATACCCAACTCCAGCCCATTCTACCCATCCTGTCCCATCTAAGCTGTGAGAAAAAACAAACAAACAAACAAACAAAAAAAAACCTGAGAAACTCTTCTGAAGTTTGCACCCTAGGGCATAGGCTCACTAAAAGACTGAGACCTAATTATAGGAATAGAAACACATCCCCTCCACCTGGACTTCACAACCACATTACTAAAGGGCTATTTAGAGCAGTTCCTTTTACCCAGCACATCATGTATGGCTATCAAGAAAAAGTTACTATGCGTGCCACAATACAGAAAACACAATTTGAAAAGACCAAGCAAGCATTAGAACCAGACATGGCAGGAACGTTGGAATTATCAGACCAGGAATTTAAAATAACTATGATTAATATGCTAAGGGCACTGATGGATAAAGTAGATGACATGCAAGAACAGATGGCCAATGTACGCAGAAACATGGAAATTCTAAGAAAGAACCAAAAAGAAATGCTAGTGATCAAAAATACTGTAAGAGGAAGAAATCCTTTGATGGGCTTATTAGTAGACTAGATACAGCTGAAGAAGGAATCTCTGGTCTGGAGGATACATCAACAGAATCCTCAAAAACTGAAAAGCTAAGAGAACAAAGACTCATATAAAACAGAATATCCAAGGATTATGAAACAACTACAAAAGGTGTAATATACACATAATGGGAATACCAGAGGAGAAGAAAGAGAAAAAGGAAGAGGAGAAATATTTGACACAATAATGACTGAGAATTTCCTTAAATAAAGGTCAGATACCAAACCACAGATCCAGGAAGCTCACAGAGCATGAAGCAGGATACATGCCAAAAAAACACACACTGGCATATCATTTTCAAACTACAGATAATCAAAGATAAAGAGGGGGAATTGCTCTTTGGGGCCCCACAGGAAACCTTCTATGTAAGGTTACTCCTTCAAGACCAGGAGACATATGGATCCACCTGGTACATAGAAACAAACACAGAAAGTTAGGCTAAATGAGGAGACAACAGAATATGTTCCACATAAAAGAACAAGATATAGTCTCAGAAAATGAACTAAATGAAATGAAGATAATCTATCTGAAAAAGAATTTAAAGTCACAGTGATAAAGATGCTTACCACACTCAGAAGAATGGATGAAGACAGTGATAACTTCAACAAAAAGGCAGAAAATATTTTTAAAAAGCCAATTAGAACTTAAGAATACAATAATTGAAATGAAAAATACATTAGATTGAGTCAGTACCAGAATAGATGATTCAGAAGAATGAATCAGCCATCTGGAAGACAGGGTAGAAGAACTTGCCCATTTGGAACAGCAAAAAGAAAAAAAATAATTTAAAAAAATAAGGATAGTTTAAGGGATCTCTAAGAGAACATCAAACATACTAAAAATTGCATTACAGAGGTACCAGAAGAAGAGAGAAAGAGACATAAAACTTATTTGAAGAAATATTAACTGAAAATTTCCATAACCTAATGAAGGAAACAGATATCCGAGTACAGGAAGCACAGAGTCTCAAACAGATGAGCCCAAAGAGACCCATACAAACAAACATTATAATTAAAATGTCAAAAGTTAAAGGTAAAGAAAGAATCTTAAAGGCAGCAAGGAAAAACAACTAGTTACATACAAGGGAACGCCCGTAACAATATAAGCTGATTTTTTCAGCAGAAACTATACAGGCCAGAATGGAGTGGAACTTTATCAAAGGGCTGAATTAAAAACAAACAAACAAACAAAAAACAAAAAAAACCCTACAACCAAGAATAGTCTACCTGGAAATGTTATCATTCAGAGTTGAAGGAGAGATAAAGAGGCTCACAGACAAGCAAAAGCTAAAGGGGTTCACCACCACTAAACTGGCCATACAAGAAATGCTAAAGAGACTTCTTTAAGCAGAAAAGAAAAGTCCATAGCTAGAAATAAGGAAATGTATGAAAGGAAAAAACACATTGGTAAAAGCAAACATATAGTCAAGGTAGTGGGTCAACCACTTACAAGGCTAGTATAAAAGTCAAAAGACAAAGTAATAAAATAAACTAAAACTATAATAATTAGTAAAGAGATACACAAACAAAAAGATGTAAAATATCATGTCAAAGAGTAAAATGTGGGGTGAGGGAATAAAACTGTAGTTTTTAAAAGGTATTTAAGTGATCAACTTAAAATAAACTGATATATATATATATATATATATACACAGATATAGATATATACATATATCTGTGTATATATATATATATATATATATATAGTTATACACAAATCTCATGACAACTGCAAACCAAAAACCTATAATACATATAAAAAAATAAAGAGAATGGAATCTAAACATAATACTAAAGAAAATCGTCAAATCACAAGGGAAGACCAAGAGAAAAAAGGAACAGAAAAGAACTACAAAAAACAACCAGAAAACAGTAAAATGAAGAGATGGAAAAAGATATTCCATGCAAATGGAAACAAAAAGAAAGCTGAGATAACAATACTTATATCAGCAAATTAAACTTTAAAACAAAGATTGTGGGTGGAGCGGGAAGATGCTGACTTAGCATCTCCCCACAACTAGGGTGCATGCTGGCTGCTGGTGGGGGGACACTCACACCCAAGGAGATGGGAAGAACCCCCAAGTGAAACAGTAGGATGTGGGAGGACTGAGCGGGGAGGAGAAGTGGAGGCCAGACAGGATCGGCGCCCCTGAGGCTGGGGAGATCAGGAGAGGCCAGTGGGAGGGACCCACCAGGAGGAATGGGAGAGGAGTGGAGGGTGATTGCCACACCCATTTGGGCCCAGGGAGCCTGCTCAGCTCCCAGGCTGGTCCCCTGCCCTCCAAGGACCCCCTCTCCCTGGCTTCATTTGTCCTGGGGGCATATGAAGGAGGCTGAGGAGAGACAGGAGACGGCCCTCCAGGAGGAGCAGGATGTCCACTCTCGCTATTGTTATTCAACATATTTTTTGAAATTTTATCCACGGCAATCAGAGAGCAAAAAGAAATAAAAGAAATACAAATTGGAAAAGAAGAAGTAAAACTGTCACTGTTTGCAGATGACATGATACTATACATAGAAAATCCTAAAGATGCCACCAGAAAACTACTAGAACTAATCAATGAACTTGGTAAGGTTGTAGGATACAAAATTAATGCACAGAAATCTTTAGCATTCCTATACACCAACAATGAAAAATCAGAAAGAGAAACTGAGGAAACACTCCCATTTACCACTGCAACAAAAAGAACAAAATACATCAAAATAAACCTGTCTAAGGAGGTGAAAGACTTGTACTCAGAAAACTATAAAACAGTGATGAAAGAAATCAAAAATGATATAAACAGATGGAGAAATATACCATGTTCTTGGATGGGAAGAATGAATATTGTGAAAATGACTATGCTACTCAAAGCAATCTACAGATTCAATGCAATCTTTATCAAACTACCAATGGCATTCTTCACAGAATCAGAACAAAAAATTTTACAATTCATAAGGAAACACAAAAGACCCCAAATTGCTAAAGCAATCTTGAGAAAGAAAAATGGAGTTGGAGGGTCAGGCTCTCCAACTTCAAACTATACTACAAAGCTACAGTGATCAAGAAAGTATGGTACTGGCACAAAAACAGAAATATAGATCATGGTACAGGATAGAATGCCAAGAGATAAACCCACACACATATAGGCATCTAATTTATGACAAAGGAGGCAAGAACACACAATGGAGAAAAGACAGCCTCTTCAATAAATGGTGCTGGGAAAACTGGACAGCTACATGTAGAAGAATGAAATTAGAACACACCTTAACACCATACACAAAAATAAACTCCAAATGGATTATAAACTTAAATGTATGACCAGACACTATAAAACTCTTAGAGGAAAACATAGGAAAAACACTCTTTGACATAAACCACAGCAAGATCTTTTTTGACCCACCTCCTAGAATAACGGAAATAAAAACAAAAATAAACAAACAGGACTTAATTAAACTTAAAAGCTTTTGCACAGCAAAGGAAACCATAAACAAGACAAAAAGACCACCCTCAGAATGGGAGAAAATATTTGCAAATGAAACAACAGAAAAAGGATTAATCTCCAAAATATACAAACAGCTCATGGAGCTCAATATCAAAAAGACAAACAATCCAGTGAAAAAATGGGTGGAAGACTTAAATAGACATTTCACCAAGGAAGGCATACAGATGGCCAACAGGCACATGAAAAGATGCTCAACATCACTACTTATTAGAGAAATGCAAATCAAAACTACAGTGAGGTATCATCTCACACCAGTCAGAATGGCCATCATCAAAAGATCTAGAAACAATAAATGCTGGAAAGAGTGGTGAAAAGGAGAGCCTCTGGCACTGTTGGTGGGAATGTAAATTGATACAACCACTATGAAAAACAGTATGGAGGTTCCCTAAAAATGTAAAAATAGAATTACCATATGACCCAGCAATCCCACTACTGGGCATATACCCTGAGAAAACCGTAATTCAAAAGGAGGCATGTACCACAATGTTCATTGCAGCACTATTTACAATAGCCAGGACATGGAACCAACCTAAATATCCATCAACAGATGAATGAATAAAGAAGATATGGCACATATATACAATGGAAGATTACTCAGCCATAAAAAGAAACGAAATTGAGTTATTTGTAGTGAGGTGGATGGACCCAGAGACTGTCAGAGTGAAGTAAGTCAGATAGAAATAATCAAATACTGTATGCTAATGCATATATATGGAATCTAAAAAACAAAAAAGAAAAATGGTACTGATGAAATTAGTTGTAGGGTAGGAATAAAATGTAGACATAGAGGATGGACTTGAGGACACTGGGTGGGAGGGGTAAGCTGGGTTGAAGTGAGAGTAGCATCGACATATATAGACTACTGAATGTAAAATATTAGCTAGTTGGAAGCAGCAGCATAGTACAGGGAGATCAGCTCGGGGTTTTGTGATGACCTAGAGGGTTGGGATAGGGAGGATGGGAGGGAGCCTATAGAGGAAGGGGACATGAAGACATATGTGTGCCTATTGCTGATTCACTTTGTTGTACAACAGAAACTAACACAGTATTGTGAAGCAATTATACTCCAATAAAGATCTATTAAAAAAAAAAAGTTAATGAATTGACTAGCTATTCTGGAAGCAAAAAAAATAAAGGGAAATATAAATGAAAAAAGTAATAAAACAAAGGTTGTAATAAGAGACAAAGAAGTACGTTATATAATGATAAAAGGATCAATACAACAAGAAGATATAACACTTGCAAATATTTATACACCCAACATAAGAGCACCTAAATATATAAAGCAGATTATTAACACACATAAAAAGAGAAATTTATAATAATACAATAATAGTGGGGACTTTAATACCCCACTTACAACAATGGACAGATCATCCAGACAGAAAATCAAGAGGAAACATTGGCCTTAAATGATACTTTATAACAGATCGACTTCATAGACATATACAGAACATTCCATCCAAAACAGCAGAATAAACATTCTTTTCAGATACACCTGGAGCTTTAATATGTGATAGATCACATATTAAGCCACAAAACAAGTGTCGATAAATTTAAGATTGAAGTCATATCAAGCATTTTTTTCCGATTTTGAGAGTATGAACTAGAAATCAACCAGAAGAAGAAAACTAGGAGAAAACCCAAACACATGGAGGCTTAACAACATGCGACTAACAATCAATGGGCCATTGAAGAAATAAAAAGGAAGAAAAAAAAAAGTGAAATGGAAACAAAACCTTCTAAAATCTACGGGACACAGCAAAAATAGTTCTAAGAGGGAAGTTTATAGACATATGAGTCTGCCTCAAGAAATAAGTAAAATCTCAAATAAATAAAGCTTACACTTAAAGGAACTAGAAAAAAAATGAACAAACAAAGCCCAACATTAGTAGAAGGAAGGAAATAATAAAGATCAGACAGAAATAAATGAAATAGAGAAAAAAAGTTAGAAGAGATCAATGAAACTAAGAGCAGATTCTTTGAAAAGATATATAAAATTGACAAACCTTTAGCCCAATGAGAGAGAGAGAGAGAGAGAGAGAGAGAGAGAGAGAGACCAAATAAATAAAATCAGAAATTAAAGAGACGTTACAACTGATACCACAGAAATAAAAAGAGCATATGGGACCACTACAAACAATTATACACCACAAATTGGAAAATATAGAGGAATTGGATATATTCCTAGAAACATACAATCTTCTAAGACTGAATTTTAAAAAAATAGAAAATATGAATAGATAAATTACTAATAATGAATTTGGATCAGTAGAACAGCAACAACAAAAAACCTCAGCAAACGAAAGTCTAGGACCAGATGACTTTACAGGGGAATTCTACCAAATATTTAAAGAAGAGTTAACATTTATCCTTAAACTATTCCAAAATATTGAAGAGGAAGAAAGCTTCCAAATTCATTCTATGAGGCCAACATTACATTTATATCAAAACCAAACAAGGACACCACAAAAAAAGAATGTTATAGGTCTATATTCCTGTTGAACATAGATGCAAAAGCCCTCAATAGAATATCAGCAAACCAAATTCAAAAACACGTTAAAAGGATCATACACCATGATCAAGTGGGATTTATTCCAGTGATGCAGGGATGATTCAACATCCACACATCAGTCAGTGTGATATATTGTATTAACAAAATGAGGATAAAATTATATGATCATCTCAATAGATGCAGAAAAAGCCTTTAACAAAATTTAAAACTCATTTATGGTAAAAAACAAACAAACAAACAAAAACCTCTCAACAACGTGAGTATAGAGGAAATGTACATTAACATAATAAAGGCCACATATGACAAACCCAGAGCTAATATCAGACTCAATCATAAATGGCTAAAACCGTTTTTCTTAAGATCAGGAACAAGACAAGGATGCCCACTCTTGCCATTTTTATTCAACATAGTATTGGAAGTCCTAGCCAGAGCAATTAGACAAGAACAAAAAAGATAGCCTAATTGGATAGGAAGAAGTAAAACTGTCACTCTTTGCAGATTATATGGCATTTTACATAGAAAACTCTAAAAACTCTACCATGAGACTACTAGAACTAATAAATGAATTCAGTAAATTTGCAGGAGACAAAATTAATATACAGAAATCTGTTGTATTTCTGTGCACTAATAAACTATCAGAAAGATAAATTTAAATAATTTAATTTATAGTTGCATCAAAAAGAATAAAACACCTAGAAATAGATTTGACCATAAAGATGAAAGACCTGTACTCTGAAAACTATAAGACACAGATGAAAGAAATTAAAGATGCCACAAATAAATGGAAAGATCCTACCTTCATAGATTGGAAGAATTAGTATTGTTAAACTTCCCATAATACCCAAAGATATATACAGAGTCAATGCAAACCTGTCAAAATATCAATAGCAATTTTCACAGAACTGGAAGAAATAATCCTAAAAACTGTATTGAACTACAAAGTATGACAAATAGCCAAAGCAATCTTTAAAAAGAAGAACAAAACTGGGAATATCATGTGCCTTGATTCAAACTATACTGAAAAGCTATAATCATCACAGCAATATGGTACTGGTGCAAAACAGACACATCGATTGATGGAATAGAATAGAGAGCCCAGAAATAAACCCACAGACATTTGGTCATTTATGATGAAGGAGGCAAGAGTATACAATGGGGAAAAGAGAGTCACTTCAGTAAATGGTGTTAGGAAAACTGGGCAACTACAAGCAAAAAAATGACTCTAGACCAGCATATTACACCATATATAAAAATAAAATCAAAATAGGCTAAAGACTTGAATATAAGATCAGAAACCACAAAACTCCTAGAAGAAAGCAAAGGCAGTCAGCTCTTCTACATTATAGTTTGTGAAATTTTTTTGGATCTGTTTCTTCAGGCAAGAGCCTCAAAAACAAAAATAAACAAATGAGACTACCTGAAACTAAAAAGGTTTTTCACAGTGAAGAAAACCAGTAGCAAAATGAAAAGGCAATCTACTGTATGGGAGAAGATATTGAAAATCATATATCCAGTAAGGGGTTAATATCCAGAATATATATAAAGAACTCATGAAACTTAATATAAAAAATTGATTAAAAACTGGGCAAAGGGGCTTCCCTGGTGGCGCAGTCATTGGGAGTCCGCCTGCCGATGTGGGGGACGCGGGTTTGTGCCCCGGTCCGGGAGATCCCACATGCCACGGAGTGGCTGGGCCCGTGAGCCATGGCCATTGAGCCTGCGCGTCCGGAGCCTGTGCTCCACTGCGGGAGAGGCCACAACAGTGAGAAGCCCACACACCGCAAAAAAAAAAAAAAAAAACTGAGCAAAGGACCTGAACAAACATATTTTTCCGAAGAAAACATACAGATGGTCAACAATGACATGAAAAGATGCTCAACATCACTAATGTTCAGGAAAACACTTCAGAGTCTAGAGAATAATGAAAACACATGGAGATTAAAAATCTTAATTTAAGGTTAGCTTGGTTTCCATTTACACATCTTATTTAGCACACTTGAGCTGATATAAACTCTTAATTCTATTAAAACCATAGTAGTTCATGGCCACACAGGGAAAGACTTTGGGGAAAACATAAAGGTAACAGAGGAAATTATTGATATTTTCTGAAAGCATGTCCTGCTATAGGGTAAAGGATAAAACTTATTTTTCTTTAGCAGCAAAAAAGCTCTGCCCTAGAATATTCATCAGCAATGTGAACAAAGCTTGCTTTGTGAAACAACTAAACACAACCTATTTTTGTTTGTTTGTTTTACTTTGGTGGATTCCTCACTAAAAGGGATTCCTTCCTACAGCTTCAACATAACAAATTTCCATGATTATTAAGGTTGAGATGTATTAGCCTTTTAGGCCCCTAAATTAAGGACCATTATTGTGGTTAATTTTAACGTTGACTTATACGATATTTTCTTTATCCCTGTACAAATTAAGTCTCAGGATTTTGCTTTAACTCCAAATCAGGTGAACTGGGTCTAGTTGCATCTAATTCCTCTAGCTAAATCTAATTAAATATTACCTAAGAACCCACTAGATGATGGCAAATCATCTAGCAATTGCCCTTTAAATATTCTCTCTCTAAAATTAAATATGAAAGCATTTTTCCATTGCTGATACATCAGCTATTTACAGAAGACTTTTGAGGAGGTTTACAAATGAGGGGACCCCAAAAGGCATAAATCAGGAGAGTTAATTTTTCCTGTTTTTACTGTGAAACAAAGTTAATTTCTCCCTATCATGAATACCACAATAATTTTTAGGTTGTAAATCATTTTGTGATCATCCCTCACCTATTTTCCTCTCAAATGTATACACTTTCCATTGCATATCATTGCTTAGATTAGCTCTTTCTTCTGAATTTTATTATAATAGACACATTGGGGTTGGCTAGTCCTTGTTCTATCCTTTCTTGTTAAGAACCCTGTCATCCTTGTCCAACGGCTTTGTATACAATTCAAATGTTGCCTTTCACAGAAGCAACTTTTAACCTGCGAAGCAAACATCACCATTATGGGAAGGATGAGAACAAATGACAGCATGAGCTGGCTGTCTTCTGAACTGTGCTCTTATTGACCTATTTACCAATTATAGCCATCTCGTTTTAACATTGTACGTTATGGGTATGCTCAAAGGACAGCAGATAACGCAACTCTTATGAAAGAAGAATCCATATTAGCATGAGGTGAATTTACTCTATTTCCTGTAAAAATTTACCAAAGGCAAGCATTAAGAACCCGTTGTGAGACTGAAGATCTGAATTAATCTGTAACTGTTTCTGTGCTGCAATGGAGGATGTGATGGACTAGTTAGCATTTCAGTACACATTCAATATACATTAATACAGGTATTAATGTTATGTACCTATGCTGCTCTTATAAAATAAGGGATGTTTACTTTTTTTTTCTCAATGGTTACTGAACAGGACTCCACAATTATCAAAAACATTGCAGAGCAATGTTACCAGAGTCATCTGCCACCAGCAGTTTCCAAGTTCACAACATGAGTAGTAAGGGAACCATGTTAATCAGCAGTGGCACATCTTTGCCATTTCAAATAAGACAGATGCAAATAGGTGTGTGTGTGTGTGTGTGTGTGTGTGTGTGTGTGTGAAAATAGATTAACATGCACTTTGTACAATTAAGCTCAGTGAAGTCATCAGATGATATGAAAATGGATTAAAAACCAAACTCCATAATTCTCAAAATTTGAAACTATATTCATAAGAACCAATTTTAATTTAACTATCTTGCCTTAGAAAGTGCCAATAATACCTTAAATTAATTCAGGATTTTTTATACTTTGAAGATATTTTGACGTATACATTCATTCTTATTTTTTATTCTTTTCAGAGGTATACAATGGATGGAAATTACTCATGAAACACATATGATAATGTGTCTCAATAGTAGAGAAATGTAGATAATTCATTATTTTATTATGAATATATAAAAATGTTAGCTTTATAAATATGTTAACTAAATTATCAATAATCCTAGGCAAGAAATACATCTACCACCAAGAAAAAAATAAACCTTTGATTTTTGCCTAGAAAGGTTAGTAGTCATTGAAAAAGTAGGTCAGTGAAATAACTGGATTATTGAAAATAATCAGAACTGACAGGTAGACTACCAGAAGTCTATAGGCTATAGATTTTTGGTACGAATGTTTTCGTAAAGATGGTACCTCTTTGGAGATGGATGAAAATTAATAAGATTATGCTAATTTACAGCATAAATTAAAATGTTTTATAAAACTAATAACATTGAAGATTTTTTACTGGGCAATGTTAAAAAGTTAAGTAAATTTAATCATTCTGATTGTATATTCATTTTATATTTTTCAAAATCATTACACTTCCAAAATTAATGCAGTTATTTGTAGATGCAAGTATCACTGGGATGAAATATTTTATAATGCTTAACCTCAAAATGATGGTAAAATTTCAAATACTATAGTTTCAAGTTCATGCAATGCAAGTAATCTAATTGATATAAAGAAAATAGGTGTAAGCAAGTGTAAACATAATGTTATATTAAAAAATAGTTTCTAGGTAGATTTAATACTTCTGTATTGTTATACTTTACAAATTTAGCATATTTGAAAATGTATCAGAAGGCTAGAATTTAGAGAAGAGTGATAGTGGATTCACTTATGCAGGTCAAGTTTTAAATTCTGTATTATTCTGAAATGATTTCTTATGTTACTTGATGTGTCACTGCATTCTCTGGATTTCAAATTGATGGTTAATGTCTTTACCCCCAGTTGAAGATACCATGTCAAATATGCTGTCTGCAAAAAAAAAAAAAAAAGCATCACTCTAAATTGTATTTTAAATATATTAGTAAGGGCACTTTCCACCCTGGTAATTTACACTGAACACAGTGAAGCAAAGAAGCATGCAATGCTTTCCAGCTAGATGCTAATAATGCCACAGGGGAAAAGAAAGTTATTTCAAATATATTCTGCATAATACCCCGTGTCTTTCTCTAAAATAAGCTGAAGATTCCTCCATAGCTTATGCTGAGAAAATTTAGAACACTTCCAAATAAAATATATCTTTACCACTTTTCTGAAGGAAATTATTACATGTTGCCCTTAACTGATCTATTTTTAGGAGCCAAAAGCAGCAGGGTATGTCAGAAAGGGCTGCTTCATGAATTACGTATTTATCCTTTTTCCACTTGGCCACATTCCCTTTATTTTATGAACCCTTGAAAACCTGAGAATGGTAAGTTTTAGGTTGAAATTTTCAAAATTTTCTAGCCACATGCTTCATTGTCCAGCTACATCTTTCTACTGGTCACTTGCTCCTGAGAGAGACCCATTTCAAACCTTTTCTCCACGAAGTACACTAAATAGATTCATTCCCTGAAGTGAAGGTTGTAGCTCACTTGAACTTCTTTTGTTCACCTCACAAACTTATTCATTCCTCCTCTTGTCATTTTCACCTTCCTAAAGTTGTAGTTAAGGGTTCATTCAAAGTGTATGAGCTTCTCAAGGCTTACATGATATTATACAGCTCATATTTTAATATTGCCTTACTGCTTTGCCAGAAAACAGCAACTTACTGAAATTAAGTAAAAATGGAAAGGAATCGGGTTGTACAAATCCTACAATTCCCATTAGTATAATTTTGTAACTACAAAATTATAAAACCCATATGCACAACTCCTCTATAAAACTTTGTTCAAGTAACACAGATAATTCTGCTAACATCTGTGACTAATACTCCAGAAATGAGAGCCTTTTTTCTGCCCCCGAGCTGAATATTGAACACCAAAACATTGATTTCCTCCTCGTATTCGCACAAGAGCATTTACTCAGATGTGAGCGGGAAGGACTGCCTTACAGAAAGAAGCTCTCCCTCGGCCACTGCATCCTTTTGTCTTTATCTGATTCTGTCATCTCAGATACCAAAGACTCCCTTTCACAGTGGTTTGCGGTTGCTTGTCATGCATGGCCTTCCGTATTTTGCCTTCTCCTTTTTCTGTCCCGGAAAAGCTAAAGAGGGAGGAAAAGTAATAGTTCTACTGCCTTTCCCAAAGCCTGTTCATGCTCACTGCTCTCACTGGAGCAGGTCAAAGGTGAAACTCCTTTTCGATAGACTGCGTTTTTTACCCTTAGAAGTCCACTTCGTACTTGATAATATATCAAATGTAATTTTAGCCTTTTAACCATGATTCCGAACAACAAAATTTGAAGAAGTTGGTTAAGATTTATTACAACTATTTTTTATAATACTATTATAAACTTAATATGGTGGTAAGACTTTTTGGAATCATCTCTTTAGAGATTGGGTATTATGTTCGTTGATAATTTGTTTGAGAGTATTAGAAACATTACTTAAAATAAAAGTTCAGTGTTTAAAATGAAAAATTTTTTACTTGCAGAACAATTTTCTCCTGTTAAAAATCATTAATTTGCAACAAATATTTAATATTCAATAAAATAATTTTCTGGAATTGCTTTCCAATAAAAGTAAAATTTGTACTCATTTTTTTTCTATTCAAAATGTTAAAACTTTTGTAATTTCTGGTGACTTTAAAATACAGCAATAATATGTCAAAACAAGGGTTAAGTATGAGCAGAAGTCAGTAATGTGAAAAGACAAAAAACAGAGTGTGTAAAGAGGAAATTTACAAATTATGACTCCTATAATTTAAAAATTATTGTTGGAGAAAAGAAAGTTATTACTTGTGTACACTTATTTTATCTTTTAACTAATGTTCATTGATTTTAGAATTTCTTCCAAGTATTTCTCTATTCTAATCTACAGTACTTCTCCGTGAACTTATCATACATTTCCTATCTTTAAAGTGAAAACAAAATTTCAAACTAGCATGGGCTATTTTTCACACATTATAGGTGAATGATTCATAATGAGCACTTACTTGATGGCTTTAGAAACTTTTCATCTACTTTTATTTGTCAGAAAACAATGTTTGTAACCAATGCAAGAGAGAAGCATCCCTCTTGGTCCCAATCTCTTATCTTTACAACACTCACACTTAATGTATATGATAAAGTTATGAGATATTTACAAGTGATTTACAGGCCCAAAGCCAGTTACTAACTTGATGTCTATTGGCCCATTTCATACAATGTATATTCCATCAGTGCTTAAATTTTCTAGAAAAAAAAGAATGAAGTTTTTCAATTTAAGTATCAACAGAAGTGTTCACATCTATTCATAAATAAACACTTAGATTATTAAATTGAGATTATTTTCAAACTGATTTTTAAATTCTACATTATTAATTGATTAGGAGAATTCTATTTCTAAAGGAATAAATCACCTGTGGTTTATTAATTACAAGAATGTATTATGAACTGGTGGAGTATACCTCCTTCTCTACCCTACTTTTTACTAAATTAAAGTGAATCAGAAAAAGAAAGCAGGTGGATAGTTGTAAACATGTTTCATTAAAAAAAAACAAAACCACACTGCAGCGCATTAAAAGGATCATTCACCATGATCAAGTGGGATTTATCCCTGGGATGAAAGGATAGCTCAACTGAGGCATACCAATAAATGTGACATATCACATTAATAGAAAAAAATCATAAAATCATCTCAACTGACAGAGAAAAAGCATTTGATAAGACTCAACATCTGTTCATGATTAAAACTCTTAATAAATTAGGTATAAAGAAACATTCCTCAACATAATAAAGGCCATATATGACAAGCCTACAGCTAATATCATACTCAGTGGTGAAAGATTAAAAGCTTTTCCTGTAAGATCAGAAACAAGACAAGGGTACCCACTTTCATCAATTCTATTCAATAATAGAGCTGGAACTCCCAGCCACAGCAATTAGGCAAGAAGAAGAAACAAAAGGAATCAGAGTAAGGAAGAAAGAAGTAAAATTGTCTCTGCTGATGACAGGATATTATATATAGAAAATCCTAATGACACCCACCAAAAAGCTGTTAGATCTAATCAACTAATTTAGTAAAGTTGTAGGTTAGAAAATTAACATACAAAAATCAGTAGCATTTCTATACACTAACAATGAATTATCTGCAATAGAAATAAAGAAAATGATTCCATTTACAATAGCATCAAAAACAATAAAATATTTAAGACTAAATTTAACCAAGGAGGTAAAAGATCTCTACACTAAAATCTACAAAATATTGGTGAAAGAAATTGACACACATAATTGTAAAAGTACCCTGTGCTCATGGATTACAAAAATTAATATTATTAAAATGTCTATACTACCCAAATCCATCTATAGATTCAATGTAATCTCCATCAAGATTTTAATGGCATTTTTTATGGAAGTAGAAACAACAATCATAATATTTATATGAACCAAAAAAGACCCCAAAGAGCCAAAGAATCCTGAGAAAGAAGAACAAAATGGGAAGTATCACACTTCCTGATTTCAAGCTACAGTAAACAAAACAGTATGGTACATACAAAAACAGGCACATAAACCAATGGAACAGAATTGAGAACCCAGAAATAAACCCAAGCATTTACAGTCAACTAATATCTAAAAAGGGAGCCAAGAATACTCAATGGAGAAAACACAGTCTCTTCAATAAATGGTGCTGGGAGAATTGGACATCCACTAGTAAAAGAATAAAATTAGACCTTTATACCACTCATAAAGATTAACTCAAAATGTATTAAAGACTTAAACTTAAGACTAAAACCCATAAAACTCCTAGAGGAAAACATAGGGCAAAAGCCCCTTGACATGGGTCTTGGCAAGGAATTTTTAAATATGACATAAAAAGCATAAGCAACAAAATCCCAAATAAACACATAGGACTACATCAAACTAAAATGATTCTGCACAGCAAAAGGAATGATCAATGAAAAAGCAAACTTGAAAAGAATGCTACAAAATGGGAGAAAATATTTGCAAATCATATATTCGATAAGGGGTTAATATCCAAAATAAAGAAAGAATGTATACAATTCAACAGCAGAAACCCACAAATAATCCACTTTAAAAAATGAGCTAAGCCTGAATAGACTTTTCTCCAAAGAAGATATATAAATGGCCAACAGATACACGAAAAAGTACTTAACATCACTAATCATCAAGGAAATGCAAATCAAAGCCATAATGAGATGTACCTCATGCCTGTTAGAATGGCCATCATCAAAAAGACAAGAAATAACAAACGCTGGACAGGATGTAGAGAAAAGAGAACACTTGTACGCTGTTGGTTGGATTCTAAATTGGTGCAGCCACTATGGAAAACATAGTATGGAGGCTCCTCAAAAAATTAAAACTAGAGCTCCCATATGATCCAGCAATTCCACTTCTGGGTGTATTTCCAAAGAAAACAAAACACTATGTCAAAGAGACATCCACTCTTCCATGTTTACTGCAAAATTATTTACAATAACCAAAGGATGGAAACAACCTAAGTGTCCATTGATGCATTAGTGGATGAATAGATCAAGATTTGGTATATATGTGTGTGTGTGTGTGTGTGTGTGTGTGTGTATAATTCAGTCATTAAATATCAAGGAAATCCCATCATTTGTCTCATTTGTGACAACATGGATGGACTTTGAGGGCATTGTGCTAAGTGAAATGTCAGACAGAGAAAGACAAATACTTTATGATCTCACTTATATGTGGAATCTAAAAACAAACAAACTTATACAAAGAAATCAGCTTTGTGTTTTCCAGAGGGCTTGGGTGTGAGGGGTGAGGAAATTGGATGAAGGTGGTCAAAATGTACAAACTTCCAGTTACGATATAAATAAGTCCTGGGATATAAGGTACAACACAATGACTATAGTTAACACTGAAATGTGATATATATATAAAAGCTAAGAGAGTAGGTTTTAAAAGTGTTCATCACAAGGCAAAAACATTTTTTCTTTTTTTCTATGTCTATATGAGATGACGGATGTTAATTTATCGTGGTGATCATTTCACAATATATGTAAGTCATTATGCCGTACACCTTAACTTTGTACAGTGCTGTATGTCAAGTATATCTCAATACAACTAAAAAAACGAAAAGAAAAAGTCACAATATCCAGAAAGAACATTATGTTCTTTGAGTAATAAGTTCAAGATTCTCTAATACTCAGACCATTGCTGAATTTTATGTTATGTAGGATGTAAATGTGATAGAAACAGGTGAGCTTGCAGTAACTTTGCACATCCACTCAAAACAGAAGCATTATTTTTCCTAATGATATTCTTTATCATTAATCATCAATTGTGAAATAAGATTCTTTTTGTTATGCTATTTCAAGTTGCAGTTTCTTCATTTCCTTATACAATCCATTTTTGCATACTGAATATTGTACTATATTCCCTGCTACAGAAATATAAAGATGAAACTGTTCATTATGTCCAAAGAACCTGGTTTTTTCAAAGATTACATAGATTGTTATCTAAAGTCACTCAGCAGTTATTTGTAGTGAGGTGGATGGACCTAGAGTCTGTCATACAGAGTGAAGTAAGTCAGAAAGAGAAAAACAAATACCGTATGCTAACACATATATATGGAATCTAAAAACAAACAAACAAAAAAATGGTCATAAAGAACCTAGGGGCAAGATGGGAATAAAGACGCAGACCTACTAGAGAATGGACTTGAGGACACGGGGAGGGGAAAGGGTAAGCTGGGACAAAGTGACAGAGTGGCATGGACATATATACACTACCAAACATAAAATAGACAGATAGTGGGAAGCAGCCGCATAGCACAGGGAGATCAGCTCGGTACTTTGTGACCACCTAGAGGGGTGGGATAGGGAGGGTGGGAGAGAGGGAGACACAAGAGGGAAGAGATATGGGGGTATATGTATATGTATAACTGATTCACTTTGTTATAAAGCAGAAACTAACACACCATTGTAAAGCAATTATACTCCAATAAAGTTGTTAAAAAAAATTGCCACGGCAAAAAATGTGACATTAAAAATGCATAAAGAGGATGGATTGGGAGTTTGGGGTTAGCAGATGCAAACTATTATAAATAGAATGGATAAACAACAAGGTCCTACTGTATAGCACAGGGAACTTTATTCAATATCCTGTGACAAAACATAATGGAAAAGAATATGAAAAAGAATGTATATATATGTGTGTATACACATACATATATATGTATACACACACACACATATATATATATATCACTGAATCACTTTGCTGTACAGCAAAAATAAGCACAACATTGTAAATCAATTATACTTCAATAAAATAAATTTCTTAAAAACTCAAAAAATAAAGCCACTCAGCAAGTATGTAAGGAAAGAGAAACATTGTTCTGAGAGTAAAAGCTATTTGCTTTGTAATTTTTAATATTTTTAAGGAGAGCAAATTATGTGTGTATATAGTTCAAAACTTGTAAACAAAAAGCCAGAAATCAAGTAAAAAGGTAGAGTTGCTTTTTGGTTGTTTCTTTCTTTTTTTTTTTTTTTGGCCGTGCTGTATGGCATGCAGGATCTTAGTTCCCCAACCAGTCCCCCTGCATTGGGAGCACAGTCTTAACCACTGGATCACCAGGGAAGCCCCCAAAAAGGTGGAGTTTAAATGTTGAACCCAGTTCTCACTGAATTATTGAAGAAACAGCACAAAACAGGTGGCGAGAAAGGATGAAATCAGTCGTTAGGAAATCAAGTTGCTTTTGAATTAGCCATGGGAATCGGCACTTAGCTTCTTGCGAGGTCTGTCTTCTCTGAGTCCCGCTCCCAGTGAGGGGCCAATTTAAGTGGTATCTTCTCTGTGGTCCTTTCGACATTCCAAACAAGTCACTCACCTGCTCATACACAGCCCTTCATGCTAACGCTGCAGTAACTAAGTGTGCACGTCTCCTCCATTAATTTGCTAGCTTCTCAAAGACAAGGACCACGTATTAGTCTTCTCTGGTCCTTCTAGCACCCAGCATAGTGTACTGAGTACTCATAAACGTATAGAAATAGAATTGAATTGAAAATATATCATTATCGACCATTCATTTGGGCATGGGAAAACTCACTACTCTTGAATCTTGGCCAGAGATGCATTTTAAAATGAATCCCTTCTCTCCATACTTCATGTACATATACCAAATATTATCTTCAAAGAAGAAATAGGGACTTCAGCAACAGTAATTTAATTATTGCCAACTTCTTTGGCCATGAAACAACTTCTTTGCAAACTGGATTTACAGACCGTAAGGAAATTTGGTCTACTGGATATCATTTTGTGTAAGAACAACTTAATAGCAACACTGAAAAAGAAATTTCCACGTAGAAGTCATGAAATCACCCTCTCTCACCCCTGTGCCAATGGCTCATGGTGTTTCTAAAATGAGAGGAAGGAAATAGTTATCCCTAATTATGTCTTGTTCAATTGTGTCATTTAAAGCATTAACCTGTTTTTAGCAAGGCTGTTTTAGATATTTTATATTGACTAAGCAAATGCTGCTCTCTTTTGCAGTGTTTTCCCTGTGGAAAATAGTTTAGATTATTTGCCAATCACTAACATTAGACAAAATTAAAATATACGGATTAGCTTCAATTTCCAAGGTTTGGAAAGAACATGTCTGCGATAATAACTTATGGATCAACTCAGGAAGCCTGGTGCATGGTAGAACTCCAGTGTCTGTCAGATATGTATGTATTCGGAAAATATTGTTCACTGTAGCCTGCTTTCAATCTTTTACTGAGCCAACTACATATTAATGGCTGAGAGGAGTTATACTAAGAGAATATATTTGATTTGATTTGATTTTGGATTTCTCAACCTTGGCACTGTTGGCATTTAGGGCCAGGTCATTCTTTGTAGGTGGGGGATGAGAGGGGTGGCCGTCCTGAGCACCACACATGTTTAGCACCTCCTTGACCTCTACCCACTAGATGCCACTAGTGCTGTCTCCCCTCCCCCAGGCATCATGTTTCCAGACACTGGCAAATTTTCCCTGGTGGACAAAAATCACTCCGGCTTGAGAACCACTGATTTAATCCAAACCCTTCCCAAAGGCTTTTACCTAAGAATTTCTCATGAAAGTCGTATCAACACCAAAATAAAGCAATTGGAGAAATGTTACTGGAAATACCTTAACTCCTTTTGTACTACTAGTAATGACTAACTCTTATCTACACCCCTAATTATGAGAACTGCACTCTTCTAAGCAGTTTTCACTAAACTCATGAAATTGACATAACATTAACTCAAATATTTTAGTTCCTGTTGCTTTTGGATAGCTGTCTTACACATGAAGATGGACACAGAAATACTTATCTTTTTTTTTTAAGTTTGTCTTAGATACAAAAAGGAGAGGGAGCAAGGGAATGAGAAGACAAGCCACAGACTGGGAGAAAATATTTGCAACGGACACACCTGATAAAGGACTGTCATCCAAAACATACAAAGAACTCTTAAAACTCCACCTTAAAAAAATGAACAACCCACTTAAAAAATGACCAAAATGAGATCTGAACAGACACTTCGCCAAAGAAGATATACAAAATGGCAAATAAGTATACGAGAAGTCCCTCTACATTATATGTCATTAGGAAACTGCAAGTTAAAAAAACAACGAGGGCTTCCCTGGTGGCGTGGTAGTTGAGAGTCCGCCTGCCAACGCAGCGGACACGCGTTCGTGCCCCGGTCCGGGAAGATCCCACATACCGCGGAGCGGCTGGGCCCGTGAGCCATGGCCGCTGAGCCTGCGCATCCGGAGCCTGTGCTCCACAACGGGAGAGACCACAACAGTGAGAGGCCCGCGTACCGCAAAAAAACAAAAAAACAAAAAACAAAAAAAACAACAACGAGATAATGACACACCTATGAGAATAATCGAAAGCTGTAATAATCGAAAGCTGTAACACTGACAACACCAAATGCTGGTGAGAATGTGGAGTCACTGGTGGGAATGCAAAATGGTGCAGCCACCTTGGAAGGTGGTTTGGCCGTTTCTTACAAAACCAAGCACATTCTTACAATACAACCCAGCATTTGGGCTCCCTGGCATTTACTCAGAGTGGAAAACTTATGTCTACACAAAAACCTGCACATGGATGTTTATAGCAGCTTTATTCACAATTGTCCAAACTCAGAAGCAACCAAGATGTCCTTCAGTAGGTGAAGATATAAATAAACTGTTGTACAACCAGACAATGGAATATTATTCCATACTAAAGAGAAATGAGCTATCAGGCCATGAAAAGACACAGAGGAACCTAAAATGCACATTACTAAGTGAAAGAAACCAATCTAGAGAGTCTACATGCCATATGATTCCAATTATATGATACTCTGGAGAAGGCAAAATTATGAAGATAGCAAAATAAAAAAATCAGTCCTTCTTAAGGGTTGCTGGCAGGAAAAGATGAAGAGGCAGGGCACAGAGGACTTTTAAGACAGTGACTGTATTCTGTACAACACAATAATGGCGGATAACATACAATTATACACTTGTCCAAACCCACAGAATGTACACCACCAAGAGTGAACCCTAATGTAAACTGTGGATGTGGGGTGATAATGATGTGTCAGTGTAGGTTCATCGATTATAACAAATGTACCATTTGGTGGGGATGTTGATCATTGGGAAAACTGTATGTAGGTGAGGCCAGGGAATATATGGGAACTCTCTGTACTTTTCTGCTCGATATTGCTGTGAACCTAAATCTCTAAAAAATAAAGTCTACCAGGAAAAAAAAGTGCAAGGTGTGTGACAGTTGAAACCTGAAATCTTCAGGGATAATTATCGTGCATCACTGTAAACTAGCCTTTCTGCATGCACGTTGTACCAAGTGTGCTTTCCATTTATAGGGACTCACAAGGAGCAGGTGGCTACTCTCAGGGCATGCATGGGGGGCCGTGCACTCAGGGCCAGATGACTGCACAGTCAGAGAGGGCTAGAATAGATCGCAGTGCAGAGAAAGAAGGACACAGAACTGATCCTGCCTCCCAGGTACTCTCTGGCTCCTCCTAAATATGTCTTCAAAACATTACCTTTTTTTCCCCTTTATTATTTTTCTTTCCCTGTTTCTCTCAAATGCTGAAAAAAAGAAGGATGACTATAGGCCCCATAAAGTGTAAAGGGGAAGACATTTATGGCTGGGAAAATGATAGGTGTAGTTGAAATCTGGAGTGCTGTTAAATTTTTAACTCATTCTCCTAATTATAGCCCTTGTGACACTTTCTGCTTTAGAGCTCCATCAATGTATGGTGGAAATGACCTCAATACATTTTGTTAACTAGATCTCAAATTTTTTTTTCCTTCTTTAGTCACTTAAGCAAAGCATCTCTTACCTGTGAAAGGTAAGATCTCCTTCATGAATCTGAATGACTCCCTTGGGGTTTGAGGGTCATTTACCTGTGGTTAGGACAGCAGATGGAATGTCACATGCTTGGCTTGGGCCCCTGGCTCAGTGCCCTGGGCTGGGAGGCCAGTGGCTTCACTCAGAGGGTGGCTTCAGATTCAACCCTATCCCATCCTTCTAGGGCTCTAGGCTGGAGAAAGCTATGAATTACTGTCATTAAAATGTAGGTCCAGAAGTGGTTTCAGTAATAAATAATTGTTCAGGTGTTCAATAATGAATTATTGTCGTTTCATTTCTACAACTTAGACATGGTGGGCCAATGTCTTAGAGAAATGAGAAAAAAATGAGTTCCTTATTTGGATACTTATTTCTTCTGCTTTTACTGTAGTTACATCAAAGCATCGGCACTAAACACCATATGTTTACCAAACAACTTAAAAGTCCAGAGAGAACATAACGCATGCCTCACAAATGATCAGAATTAGCTGAAATAGATGAGGTGATGACACTTATTGGGTGCCTGCTGTGTGCCACGGGTGGTGCTGCACTGTTTACAGGGTGTTATCATGTTTATGTCTCATAGCCACTTTATTGTTTTTCTCTCTCTTGGGCACATAAGAAATTGGAGACTTAGAAATAAGATAAGTTTGCCCAAGTTTACACAGCTGGTAAATGACAAAATTGGGATACGAGCTCATCTTCTGTCTCTTATTACCATACTATCAACAGAAAAATGCAAGATGGCAGAATTTGAACCCAAGACTTCTGACCTTGAGTGCATTTTTCTTGTTTTTACTATGCCTGACATAGTCCTATAAAATATCTGAGAACTTTCTTGTGGACTCAATACAAAAATGGGAGTGAACACCAAAGTGTACTGAAAAATTCATGGATCTTTTGAACAAGACTCACCTGGGTCTAAATCTCAATGCAGCAATTTAAGAGACACATGATTTGGGGCAAATTATTTCATCTCTCTAAGCCTCAATATCTACCTCTGAAAACCAATGATAGCCACGTCATAGGAAGAAATGGACATAAAATCTGTTGTATGTATTTGATACTGCGAAAAAATGAACATAAAATCCTCATGTGGCTCAGTTGTTGAATACTCAACTGTAGAGAATGGGTAATTTTCAAAATATCATTCTAAAATTGGTATAATATAAAAATATCTTGAAAATATAGTTGCCTTTCTGAGTCTATTGATCCAAATTGGAGCCCAATAGCCTACGGGATAGGGGATGATCTGAAAGCAAAGATAACAACAGAGGTAGGAAACAAACTTATGGTTACCAAAGGGGAAAGAGGGGAGGGATAAATTAGGAGTTTGGGTAACATATACACACTATTATATATAAAACAGATAAACAACAAGGACCTACTGTATAGCGCAGGGAACTCTACTCAATAACTTGTAATAACCTATAATGGAAAAAAAATCTGAGAAAGAATATATCAGTATAACTGAATCACTTTCCTGTACACCTGAAACTAACACAATGTTGTAAATCAACTATACTTCAATAAAAATTATTTTTTTTAAAAAAGGAAACTATTTTCTCAAATGCAAAATAGGAGGTATAAGAAAGTAATAACACTGTAAGACAGGCTAATGTTTTGAGAGAAAATTATCCAAATTTCTTCATCCTCCCTACCCTCTCCCATTTGAACATATTAATGACTAAACCATCTCTGATGTGGGTGGAGAAAATGCCTCCATGCCTGTGACAGCCAGGCACCACCAGCAGTGAGACAGTAAGAGAACCCAGAGGAGGCTGGTGCATCACATCAGCAGGGGGGACGAAGAGCAGAGGCAGTCCTCCCACACCTCCTCTCCCAGCCCAGCCTGGAGGGAGGAAATGTGATCTGGATTTGAATCACCTGTGCTCTCTTGATTGTCTTTCCTATGCTCCTGAGCCCATAAAGTAACACTCTTAGTTTACATTTTGTTTTTGGAGGGGGGATCCAATGTTCTCTTCTTAAGCAAACTTTACCACCAGGTTTGAATGATTTTGCCCCAGGTTGGTGGTTCCTTCCTCAACAATAACAACAAAATAAACAAACAAAACAAAACAAAACCTACCTAGCAAGCTATAGAAGGCCAGGGGCCTGGGAGTAAGCTCTGATTGGTCATGGATAAAATTTAAAAATCACATTTTCTCTACATAGTCTGGTTAAGTAGGAATAAATTTGCAAGTCTCTAAGAAAAGCTCTCTTCCTCTTCCCCAATTCCATCTTTTTTACACCTTTCAAATCAACTATACAGTCTACTAGAGATATTTTATTTAGGTAGCTAGTGAGTGGTATTTTGATTGGTATTAGATGATGCTTTGAAATAACTCACCTGGCTGGATCATTTAATATTTTAATTATTTCTTTTTCTTCCCACCACCTTTTGCTTCCCTTTCTCTTCCTCTCATCAGCATGTAGTCAGCTCTGTGCTCAATGCCTCAGGAGAGGGAGGAGGCAGAGAACACAAAAGTCAGCAGCCATCGTTTCATTCGTTAAAAAAAAAAAACTAATTCACGCTTTCAATATGTGGAACTCCTGAGAGAATCCCAAAATAGTAGCATCTTTTCCCTGCAAAATATGTTGGAAGAGTCATGCCAGCTCATTACACACACTCATATTCATTTATTCAACGAACAAGTTTGCATGTGTGTGCACCCCTACTATGTGCCAGGGTGTTCTGGATGCCTGATGCTATAAAGAGCAAGGAAAAAAGTCCCACTTCATGGAGAGTAAGGGGCCAGACAGCAAAAATAAAAACAAATATATATATGACAAACTATGAGCACTGAGGAAGGGACTGCCTCGATAAATTTTCTTTGCCAAAAGTCAACCTCGAGGAGGGGAAGAAAAGTTGGGACATAAACACAGGAAGACAGAGCGACGTCAAAAGAAAACGATTTTCTTCAGAGAAGGATCTCTCCTCCCATGAAGAGGAAAAGGCAATAATGAGCAGGCTGGTCTCTGTGGCAGAAGGCATCTCATCTCCTATCTCCTAGGAAAGCACATCAAAAAAACCAAAATGGCTCATACTGCTTCTAGGCAGAAGAGAAGATACACCTTCTCCCCAAAGTTCTGCCAATGAACCAGAACAATGCTGATCCCGGCCGCTACCTGTGTGTTCTGATGACCAACAACCAAATGGGGCATCCCAACTCCTTAAGTAAGACCTCAAAACTCTAGCACAAGCCTGAGTAGAAGGACCTCAATAAGGTTTGGGGTTTTGGAGTTGGGGCCTTTTTCCTCCAACAGGCTAGTGGAATTTGGACTGGCATCAGAAATTAGATAGTTTGTAAAAATAAAGTTATATGTCAGTGCTCTTGATTTCATGCATTGAGATTCACATCTATCACACCAGTATTGTGCCTGAGTGAGTTGGCTTGACCTCCTTCTAGCTCTCAAGGCCACTTTAAGGCAGTCGTCAAGTCTGTGTGGTCATCCAAGTATTTCTCACCACGCTTTTTAAAACAAAATTTATTGGAGTATAGTTGATTTACAGTGTTGTGTTAGTTTCTGCTGTACAGAGGAAGACAAGTATCATATGATATTGCTTATAGGTGTAATCTAAAAAAAAGGTACAAATGAACTTATCTACAAAACAGAAATACTGTTACAGATGGTAGAAAACAAACTTATGGTTACCAGGGGGAACGAAGGGAGGGGGGGCGGAGGGGGGAAAATTGAGAGATTGGGATTTGACATATTTCTCAGCACTCCTGGTGCCCAACTTCATCGCTGTTTTCTTGGTTCATCTCTGAATCCCTACAATAACTCCGTAACCAGGTTCCTGCTTCCAAATCTTAATGTCCTTCAATCAATCCAATACCCAGAACATTTAATTGATGATCTGTATCTCATAACATTACGTCTCTGTTCCATGGTGTCCATGGCTTCCATTTGCCACAACATCAAGGCGTTGACCCAGAAGCCCTGCAGGGACGGTTCCTCTGTTCTCCAGGTGTCTCTAACCTTCCCTCACTCTCCACCTTTCACCGTGACTTCTGCTCCAGCAACAGCGAACGGCCGCATATTTTTCTCAGTTTCGGCTCCTTTGCTCATGCTGTTCTCTCTGCTTGGAATCACCCACATCTCCCACCCAGACACCCATGCTGATGACAGTAAGCCCCCTAGACACGCACCTTCAAGTTGCAAACTTTCAAAATGTGAACGTGCGTTCCCATGTCCTGTCACGTAAGGTAGCTCACAGGGTCTGGTGTACGTTGTCACGTGTGTGCATCCTCTACAAGTGGTTGTGCTTCTGTGTACTTTACTGTACAGAACTGTGTAGAGTACAGTAGTACAGTACCTTTATTTCAAGCCCAGGATGTCCAGAAGCAGGCGTAAAAGTAGCAGCGATGTAGCTGGTACTACTGTACTTTTCAAGGTACTGTACTGTAAGATTAAAAATGTTTTCTATATTTTTTGTGTTTGTTTTTATGTATTATTTGTGTGAAAAGTATTATAAACCTATTACAGTACAGTACTCTATAACCGATTGTGTTAGCTGGGTCCCTAGGCTAACTTTGTTGGGCTTACGAACAAACTGGACTTACGAACGTGCTCTGAGAATGGAACTCGTTCTTCATATTTAGCGGACTTACTGTATCTAATTTCTACTTACTTTTTAACATTCAACTCAGGCATCCCTTCCATCAGGAAAGGCTCTGATCTCACTGAAGACCCCCTGTGGAGTGCCACTATAATTTATGCAATAATTGCACATAACTCCACTTTATTTTCTGTGAACATCTAATTGCATAGCTATCTCTGCCCATAAACTGTGAGCTCTCTGAAGGCAGCAGCCATGCTCACTTCTCTGAGTCTCTGCTGACTCCAGCCATGCCTGGTCTGTAATAGGCATCCATGTTTGTTGAGCTGGAGAAAATTATCTACACAGAAATCTGGTGACACTTCAGGAATCTTTCATCAGGAATCTAAATTTAGACAATCCAGATGTTCCCAGGAAGCAAATTAATGTGCTGATAATTCTTCAGGGAGCATCAACGTATACTTCGCCTGATGAGTTTAAGGACTTAGATGCTGCTTCACAGATGGGAACCATGTATAGCTGTTCCCAAGGCAGATGCTTTCATTACATGGACGTGCCTTCAGGTCCGTGCTCAGCTGTGTTCTTGTCATCACAACAACAAGAACCCCCTGCATTTATACAGCATCTCATAGCGTGCAACGAATTTTCTTATCCATAAGACCCATCAGAGGTAAACAGCGTAGGCATCATTATCACCACTTTATAGATAACTGAGGTTCGAAGTGATTGAGTGTATGGTCTAAGACCTCAAGCGTATCACATTGCAGAGCCAGGATTGAACTGACTTGTCAATCTTTGATTCATGATGACTTTTGAAACTCAAGTCAACTCTCCTGTTTTCCAGAGGAACTAGGAGTTTCTGATGCAACTGACTTTTTCTAATTTTAAATTCAGATGCAAGATGAACCTACAGAAAAATGGATAAACAGGTAAAGATTTCTGGTACATATCACTGCTTTGAAGTTCTCTAAATAAAGCAGTTAAACTTCAGTCAATTTCTAGTAAATAAATGAGTAACATACAATAATTGCTGCTGAACATCTGAAGGCAAGGTAATGGCTACCTAGCTGTTTTCAAACCTGAACATAATATTTGCACAGCTATATTGGAATGAAGAAAGCAAAGTCTTCTGGGGGCTTCTTGATCTTATTTGTTGGTGTCTTCTCTCTAACACTACATGATAAACTTAAAGCAACTAATCTCCCAATAAGTCTGTTCTGTGCCCATGTCTTATTTCTTGTCTTAATTGTCAAGTACCCTAAAGGTAGCATTAATATCTCATTCACTCTCATTAACATACTCAATAAAAATGAACTGAAAGTCAATTGAATGCCACAATTCTCAGATACTCTGGTCAAAATGAGTAGGACATAGCTAGTCTCAGCTCTTGTGTAGAGCATACCATCCAGTGGGAGAAACAGGCCATAATAAAAGCAGTGTTTTTGCAGATTGCAGAAATATGTGATATCATAGCTATAGCCCAAAGAAGAAAGGAAATAATCAGTTCAGTTTGGAGAATCCCAGTAAGACATCAGAGAGGATTCATATGACCCTCAAGCTTCAATTTCACTGAATCTTACCAAGAACATGGCATGTAGTAGGTGGGCAATAAATATCTGCTGATCAAATAATCACATAACCTGGTCCAAGTTAGCTATCAAAGCATTAGATTCCTTCTCCTAGAGGTGTTAACCTTGTAGCTCCACCTGAGTTTGTGGACTTAGGTTTATCTCTATAACCAACAAGGACCTACTGTATAGCACAGGGAACTATACTTGATATTTTGTAATAACTTGTAAGGGAAAATAATCTGAAAAAATATATGTATAAATGAATCACTTTGCTGTACACCTGAAACTAACACAACATTGTAAATCAACTATAAAAAAGTTTATCTCTCTATTCTAGAAACTTCAAGCAACTGCAAAGGAAGGGAGGATGATGCTCTAGTGAGACATCCTTCCAGCTCCATTTGGCAATCACCTCCACACCTGTGAGTAGATGGTAATCCCCATCTCACAAGTTCTTCACTCTGAATGAATTCTGCATCACTTTCCTGGGGACTGAGCGCCCCCTACACAAGAGAGGTCTGTTTCTTATCCAATTTAGTTATTTTTTCTACTGTTCTAAGATTAAAAGTGTAGTAAATAGACGTGCTTCCCACCTACCCATTTCTTAGTCAGATGAATCAACATCTTTTGAAACAACAAAGGATTGATGATTACTTAAAATATTCTGTGATCCTTTAGAGTTGAGCCTAAATTTTTTTTAACATCTTTATTGGAGTATAATTGCTTCACAACGGTGTGTTAGTTTCTGCTTTATAACAAAGTGAATCAGCTGTACATATACATATATCCCCATATATCTCCCTCTTGTGTCTCCCCCCCACCCTCCCTATCCCACCCCTCTAGGTGGTCACAAAGCACGGAGATGATCTCCCTGTGCTATGCGGGTGCTTCCCACTAGCTATCTATTTCATATTTGGTAGTGAATATATGTCCATGCCACTCTCTCACTTCGTCCCAGCTTACCATTCCCCCTCCCCGTGTCCTCAAGTCCATTCTCTATGTCTGCGTCTTTATTCCTGTCCTGCCCCTAGGTTTGTCAGAACCTTTTCTGAGCCTAAATTAAATATGGCTCCTCTAAATAAAGGCCAGAAAAACAAATGAACTGTCACCTATGATATTTCTCCTCCTTTGCTGACATTCCCTAAACATTTGCTTTAAAGCAGATCTTTTTAGTAATGTTTTTTAAAAAAACAGTAGGAGGAGCTTCAAGATGGCTGAAGAGTAAGACGTGGAGATCACCTTCCTCCCCACAGATACATCAGAAATACATCTACATGTGGAACAACTCCTACAGAACACCTACTGAACGCTGGCAGAAGACCTCAGACTTCCCAAAAGGCAAGAAATCCCCCACGTACCTGGGTAGGGCAAAAGAAAAAAGAATAAACAGAGACAAAAGGATAGGGACGAGACCTGCACCAGTGGGAGGGAGCTGTGAAGGAGGAAAGATTTCAACACACTAGAAGCCCCTTCACGGGCGGAGACTATGGGTGGCGGAGGGGGAAAGCTTCAGAGCCACGGAGGAGAGCGCAGCAACAGGGGTGCGGAGGGCAAAGCGGGGAGATTCCCGCACAGAGGATCGGTGCCGACCGGCACTCACCAGCCCGAGAGGCTTGTCTGCTCATTCGCTGGGGCGGGTGGGTCTGCGAGCTGAGGCTTGGGCTTCGGTCGGAGCGCAGGGAGAGGACTGGGGTTGGCGGCATGAACACAGCCTGCAGGGGGTTAGTGCACCACAGCTAGCAGGGAGGGAGACCAGGGAAAAGTCTGGAGCAGCCGAAGAGGCAAGAGCCTTTTTCTTCCCTCTCTGTTTCCTGGTGCGCGAGGAGAGGGGCTTAAGAGCGCCACTTAAAGGAGCTCCAGCGACGGGCGCAAGCCGCGGCTATCAGCACGGATCTCAGAGACGGGCATGAGATGCTAAGGCCGCTGCTGCCACCACCAAGAAGCCTGGGTGTGAGCACAGGTCACTATCCACACCTCCCCTCCCAGGAGCCTGTGCTGCCCACCACTGCCAGGGCCCCGGGATCCAGGGACAACTTCCCTGGGAGAACACACGGCGCGCCTCAGGCTGGAGTAACGTCACGCCGGCCTCTGCTGCCGCAGGCTCACCCCGCATCCATGCCCCTCCCTCCCCCCCGCCTGAGTGAGCCAGAGTCCCCGAATCAGCGGCTCCTTTAACCCCATCCTGTCTGAGAGAAGAACAGACGCCCTCTGGGTACCTACACGCAGAGGCGGGGCCAAATACAAAGCTGAGCCCCTGGGAGCTGTGAGAACAAAGAAGAGAAAGGGAAATCTCTCCCAGCAGCCTCAGAAGCAGCAGATTAAATCTCCACAATCAACTTGATGTACCTGCATCTGTAGAATACATGAATAGACAACGAATCATCCCAAATTGAGGAGGTGAACTTTGGGAGCAAGATATATATATTTTTTTTCCCCTTTTTCTCTTTTTGTGAGTGTGTATGTGTATGCTTCTGTGTGTGATTTTGTCTGTATAGCTTTGCTCTTACCATTTGTCTTAGGGTTCTGTCTGTCCGTTTTTTTTTTTCTTCTTTTTTTTACTATAGTTTTTAGCGCTTGTTATCATTGGTGGGTTTGTTTTTTCGTTTGGTTGCTCTCTTCTTCCTTTTTTTTTTTAAATTACTTTTTAAATTTTTTAATAATTATTTTTAATAACATTATTTTATTTCATTTTATTTTATTTTATCTTTTTCTTCCTTTTTTTCTCCCTTTTATTCTGAGCCGTGTGGATGACAGGCTCGTGGTGTTCCAGCCAGGCGTCAGGGCTGTTCCTCTGAGGTGGGAGAGCCAAGTTTAGGACATTGGTCCACCAGAGACCTCCCAGTTGCATGTAATATGAAACAGCAAAAATCTCCCAGAGATCTCCAGCTAAACGCCAAGACCCAGCTCCACTCAAGGACCAGCAGCTACAGCACTGGACACCCTATACCAAACAACTAGCAAGACAGCAACACAATGCCAACCATTAGCAGACAGGCTACCTAAAATCATAATAAGTCCACAGACACCCAAATCACACCACCATACGTGGACCTGCCCACCAGAAAGACAATATCCAGCCTCTTCCACCAGAACACAGGCACTAGTCCCCTCCACAAGTGAGCCTACACAACCCACTGAACCAATCTTAGCCACTGGAGGCAGACACCAAAAACAACGGGAACTACGATCCGGCAGCGTGCAAAAAGGAGACCCCAAACACAGTAAGATAAGCAAAATGAGAAGACAGAGAAACACACAGTAGATGAAGGAGCAAGGTAAAAACCCACCAGACCTAATAAATGAAGAGTAAATAGGCAGTCTACCTGAAAAAGAATTCAGAATAATGATAGTAAAGATGATCCAAAATCTTGGATATAGAGTGGAAAAAATACAAGAAAGGTTTAACAGGGACCTAAAAGAACTAAAGAAAAAAAACAATGATGAACAACACAATACATGAAATTAAAAATTCTCTGGAAGGGATCAATAGCAGAATAACTGAGGCAGAAGAACGGATAAGTGACCTGGAAGATAAAATAGTGGAAATAACTACTGCAGAGCAGAATAAAGAAACAAGAATGAAAAGAATTGAGGACAGTCTCAGAGACCTCTGGGACAACATTAAATGCACCAACATTCGAACTATAGTGGTCCAAGAAGAAGAAGAGAGAAAGAAATGGACTGAGAAAATATTTGAAAAGATTATAATTGAAAACTTCCCTAATATGGGAAAGGAAGTAGTTAATCAAGTCCAGTAAGCACAGAGGGTCCCATACAGAATAAATCCAAGGAGAAACATGCCAAGACATATATTAATCAAACTATCAATAATTAAACACAAAGAAAAAATATTAAAAGCAGCAAGGGAAAAACAACAAATAGCACACAAGGGAATCCCCATAAGGTTAACAGTTGATCTTTCAGCAGAAACTCTGCAAGCCAGAAGGGAGTGGCAGGACATATTTAAAGTGACGAAAGGGAAAAACATACAACTGGATTACTCTGCCCAGCAAGGGTCTCATGCAGATTTGATGGAGAAATTAAAATCTTTACAGAGAAGCAAAAGCTAAGAGAATTCAGCACCACCAAACCAGCTTTACAACTTTAGCAGCTTTACAGTTGCTAAAGCAACTTCTCTAGACAGGAAACACAAGAGAAGTAAAAGATCTAGAAAAACAAACCCAAAACAATTAAGAAAATGGTAATAGACACATATATATCAATAATTACCTTAAATGTAAATGGATTAAATGCTCCAACCAAAAGAGATAGACTGGCTGAATGGATACAAAAACAAGACCCATATATATGCTGTCTACAAGAGGCCCACGTCAGACCTAGGGACACATACAGACTGAAAGTGAGGGGATGGAAAAAGATATTTCATGCAAATGGAAATCAAAAGAAAGCTATAGTAGCAATTCTCATATCAGACAAAATAGACTTTAAAAAAAAGACTATTAGAAGAGAACAAAGAAGGACACTACATAATTATCAAGGGATCAATCCAAGAAGAAGATATAACAATTGTAAATATTTATGCATCCAAAATAGGAGCACCTCAATACATAAGGCAGATGTTAACAGCCATAAAAGGGGAAGCTGACAGTAACACAATCATAGTAGGGGAGTTTAACACCCCACTCTCACCAATGCACAGATGATCCACAATGAAAATAAATAAGGAAACACAAGCTTTAAATGATACATTAAACAAGCCAGACAATTGATATTTATAGGACATTCCATCCAAAAACAACATATTACACTTTCTTCTCAGGTGCTCATGGAACATTCTCCAGGATAGATCATATCTTGGGTCACAAATCAAGCCTTGGTAAATTTAAGAAAATTGAAATCGTATCAAGTATCTTTTCTGACCACAACGCTATGAGACTAGATATCAATTACAGGAAAAAAATTTGTAAAAAATACAAACACATGGAGGCTAAACAACACAATACTTAATAACAAAGTGATCACTGAAGAAATCAAAGAGGAAATCTAAAAATACTTAGAAACAAATGACAATGAAAACACAACAACTCAAAACCTACAGGATGCAGCAAAAGCAGTTCTAAGAGAGGAGTTTACAGCAATACAATCCTACCTTAAGAAACAAGAAACATCTCAAATAAACAACCTAACCTTACACCTAAAGCAATTAGAGAAAGAAGAACAAAAAAACCCAAAGTTAGCAGAAGGAAGGAAATCATAAATATCAGATCAGAAATAAATGAAAAAGAAATGAAGGAAATGATAGCAAAGATCAATAAAACTAAAAGCTGGTTCTTTGAGAAGATAAACAAAATTGATAAACCATTGGCCAGACTCATCAAGAAAAAAAGGGAGAAGACTCAAATCAATAGAATTAGAAACGAAGAAGGAGAAGTAACAACTGACACTGCAGAAATACAAAGGATCATTAGAGATTACTACAAGCAACTCTATGCCAATAAAATGGACAATCTGGAAGAAATGGACAAATTCTTAGAAATGCACAACCTTCCAAGACTGAAACAGGAAGAAATAGGAAATACGAACAGAACTATCACAAGCACTGAAATTGAAGCTGTGATTAAAATCTTCCAACAAACAAAAGCCCAGGACCAGATGGCTTCACAGGCAAATTCTATCAAACATTTAGAGAAGAGCTAACACCTATCCTTCTCAAACTCTGCCAAAACATAGCAGAGGGAGGTACACTCCCAAACTCATTCTACGAGGCCACCATCACCCTGACACCAAAACCAGACAAAGATGTCACAAAGAAAGAAAACTACAGGCCAATATCACTGATGAACATAGATGCAAAAATCCTCAACAAAATACTAGCAAACAGAATCCAACAGCACATTAAGAGGATCATACACCATGATCAAGTGGGGTTTATCCCAGGAATGCAAGGATTCCTCAATATACACAAATCAATCAATGTGATACACCATATTAACAAATTGAAGGAGAAAAAACATATGATCATCTCAATAGATGCAGAAAAAGCTTTTCAAAAAATTCAACACCAATTTATGATAAACACCCTTCAGAAAGTGGGCATAGAGGGAACTTACCTCAACATAATAAAGACCATATATGACAAACCCACAGCCAACATTGTCCTCAATAGTGAAAAACTGAAACCATTTCCACTAACATCAGGAAGAAGACAAGGTTGCACCCTCTCACCACTATTATTCAACATAGTTTTGGAAGTTTTAGCCACAGCAATCAGAGAAGAAAAAGAAATAAAAGGAACCCAAATTGGAAAAAAAGAAGTAAAGCTGTCACTGTTTGCAGATGACATGATACTACACATAGAGAATCCTAAAGATGCTACCAGAAAACTACTAGAGCTAATCAATGAATTTGGTAAAGTAGCAGGATACAAAATTAATGCACAGAAATCTCTTGTATTCCTATACACTAACGCTGAAAAATCTAATAGTGAAATTAAGAAAACACTCCCATTTACCACTGCAACAAAGAGAATAAAATACCTAGGAATAAACCTACCTAAGGAGACAAAAGACCTGTATGCAGAAAATTATAAGACACTGATGAAAGAAATTAAAGATGATACAAATAGATGGAGAGATATACTATGTTCTTGGCTTGGAAGAATCAACATTTTGAAAATGACTATACTACCCAAAGCAATCTACAGATTCAATGCAATCCATATCAAACTACCAATGGCATTTTACACAGAACTAGAACAACAAATTTCAAAATTTGTATGGAAACATAAAAGACCCTGAATAGCCAAAGCAATCTTGAGAAAGCAAACGGAGCTGGAGGAATTAGGCTCCCTGACTTCAGACTATACTACAAATCTACACTAATCAAGACAGTATGGTTCTAGCACAGAAGCAGAAATATAGATCGATGGAACAGAATAGAAACCCCAGAGGTAAACCCATGCACATATGGTCATCTTATTTTTGATAAAGGAGGCAAGAATATACAATGGAGAAACGACAGCCTCTTCAACAAGTGGTGCTGGGAAAACTGGACAGCTACATGTAAAAGAATGAAATTAGAACACTCCCTAATGCCATACACAAAAATAAACTCAAAATGGATTAAAGACCTAAATGTAAGGCCAGACACTATAAAACTCTTAGAGGAAAACATAGGTAGAACACTCTATGACATAAATCACAGCAAGATCCTTTTTGACCCACCCCCTAGAGAAATGGAAATAAAAACAAAAATAAACAAATGGGACCTAATGAAACTTAAAAGCTTTTGCACAGCAAAGGAAACCATAAATAAGACAAGATGACAAACCTCAGAATGAGGGTTGCAAATGAGGCAACTGACAAAGGATTAATCTCCAAAATTTACAAGCAGCTCAAAACCAAAATTACAAAAAACCCAATCCAAAAATGGGCAGAAGACCTAAATAGACATTTCTCCAAAGAAGTTATACAGGCTGCCAAGAAACACATGAAAGAATGCTCAACATCATTAATAATTAGAGAAATGCAAATCAAAAGTACAATGAGGTGTCACCTCACACCAGTCAGAATGGCCATCATCAAAAAAATATACAAACAATAAATGCTGGAGAGGGTGTGGAGAAAAGGGAACCCTCTTGTAGTGTTGATGGGAATGTAAATCGATACAGCCACTATGGATAACTGTATGGAGGTTCCGTAAAAGAGTAAAATTAGAATTACCATGTGACCCAGCAATGCCACTACTGGGCATATACCCTGAGAAAACCATAATTCAAAAAGAGTCACGTACCACAATTTTTATTGCAGCTCTGTTTACAATAGCCAGGATATGGATGCAACCTAATTGTCCATCAACAGATGAATGGATAAAGAAGATGTGGCACATGTATACAATGGAATATTACTCAGCCATAAAAAGAAACGAAATTGAGTTATTTGTAGTGAGGTGGATGGATCTAGGGTCTGTCATACAGAGTGAAGTAAGTCAGAAAGAGAAAAACAGATACTGTATGCTAACACATATATATGGAATCTAAAAAAAATAAATAAATAAAATGGTCATGAAGAACCTAGGGGCAAGACAGGAATTAAGATGTAGACCTACTAGAGAATGGACTTGAGGACATAGGGCAGGGGAAGGTTAAGCTTGGACAAAGTGAGGGCACGGCATGGACATACGTACATTACCAAATGTAAAACAGATAGCTAGTAGGAAGCAGCTGCATAGCACAAGGAGATCAGCTCGGTGCTTTGTGACCACCTAGAGGGGTGGGATAGGGAGGGTGGGAGGGAGACGCAAGAGGGAAGAGATATAGGGATATATGTATATGTATAACTGATTCACTTTGTTATAAAGCAGAAACTAACACACCATTGTAGAGCAATTATACTCCAATAAAGATGTTTAAAAAAAAAAATACAGTAGGCGAGCAAAAAAAAATCCCAAGGTTTAAAAGTTTCATGTTCCCCAAAATGGAGTTTTGACAACATATATTTGTGGTTCTAGGAAATTCAAACAAAAATACTAGTGTTTGAAGACCTCAATAAATTCCCAATGAAGCTATGGTCTTCTCGAACAAATGTGAAATATTTTTTTGCCTTTAGGGTATATTTCTTTTGCACAATTCCTATTTTAAGAATTTTCTAGTGACATTGACTCTAGTGCCATAACATTAGTTTCCTGGTATAAATAATTCTGAAAACCAAGCTCACAAACAAACACTGGGCTGGATGCTTAAATGCTGAAATTAAATGAACCCCTGTTTGCCTCTTGTCTTCACCACCCCCCAGCCCGTCATCTCACGCCCAACCCAAGTTTCACAGCCTGAGAAACCCAGCTCACACAACGGAAATATTAGTGATATTTTGGAAGTAAAAATACACAGATTCCAAATAGATGGAAACCTTTATCTGATTCTTACAAACATGACCACATTTAACTATTGCATTAATTTCTGTCAATGGTTTTGCTGTTTTAGCTTCATGACTTCTGCCAAAATAACCTTTCCAAAATGGAGAAAAATTCTTGTAAAATGCCTAGTATAGTATTTATATAGAAAAACCTTCAGAAAAACACTCTTCTTCCCCAAAAAGTTTATGTAAAAATCTAAAATATTAACTTGTTGAATACAACTCGAAGGCAGTGAGGTATACAGCAAATAAAATAACCCTACTTTCAATTTTTATTTATGTCAGGTGAAAGCTGAGAGAATTTGCTTCACATCAAAATGCAGGTTAGTGACATGGCAGCTAGAAATGTTTTTTATTTTCTTCTTCCTTATATGAATAAACATTCAACTAGTATTATTATTCTATGATTCGTGAATTCAGATACAATTCAACTGTGCTTTCATCATTTAAATGAGGATGTCCAATGATCACATACTAATCTACAGTAAATTCCCCAGAATAAATGAGTTTAAATTTAATGATTTAGAGTGTCAGTCATCAAAAGTAACATATAGTAGAAAAAAATGATGAATCAAAAAGAGCACGACTTTAGTCTTATATCTGCCACTTCTTTTAGCTGTTGGGGTATAAGAGAATTACTAAATATCTGTTTAAAAACAAAACAAAACATGAATATAGTTATTACTTCCTAAAAATCTCATTGGGTTTTCATTGCTAGTATGATATTGTATGTAAAGGAGCTGTTGTATATACTTTACAGATAGTAGAAGGAAAATCTAAATCCATTTATAACACTTGAGACTGATAGAATCGAAATGGGTTTATTATCCACAGAAATAATGGTTAAGACTTATTGAACTCTATCTGTATGCCAGGTATTAAGCACAACCTACCTACTAAATTATTATTCACCAGGACAACCCTGATTCTCATCAACAGCTGAGGAGACTGATGTTAACAGTTCTTGGTTCTTCCTACTGTTCTGTTTGCAGAATCTCTACATTTGAGTATGGCTGTCAGATTTTCAGTCATTCACTAGTTAACACCAAGGTCTTCCTACAAAATAATCTCTAGTTGAATGAGGCTAAAGTTGCAGGTAACAAAGTGTTAAGTTTTATTTGTGGGTTTTATTCCTACTTCTAGATATCTACTTTTCTCACTTCCTCTGTCTCTATTGATAGATGATAGATGATAGATAGATAGATAGATAATTGATGGATAGATAGATAGATGATGTTTGGGTGGATAGATACATATAAAGAGAAATAGATAGATGATAGATAGGGAGATAGATAGATAGATCTGTTTATGTCCTGAACATGTCTATAAACAAAGCTGACCATCCTTGAAGAAACTTTGGGTCTCTATATATGTGTGTGTTAGAAGTGACTTTCAATTTCTTTCAAACTAAAAGTTAATTCATATACATAATGGACTATTGTGACATCTAAGAATGTTTTTCTCTAGACTTTTTCCTAAATTATATTTTATAGCTTAGGAAACAAGAAAAACAAAAAGTACAATGTTGTTTCATCAAGAAGGCAATGTGATTGAATAGATTACACCATCAGATACATTTTTCCTTGTTGAAAATGTACAAATTGTCTTCAAACAAGAGATTCCATTGGCTTCGGTTGATGTATTATTATACTTGGCATCAAAATTCTGAATTAAAAATGTTTCTCTGTACTTATTTTACGGTATCTAATTTTGTGCTAAGTAAAAGCCAGCTATTCAGAAATTTTGAAATAAAGATGTCATACTCTTTAATATTGATGCTTTCAGTAGTGAAAGGACAATTGATGTAACCACTTAATACCTTTAAACTGTTACCTTATTTTGAAGACGTAAAGATTTCAATTTTTACTCAGATATCTTCGTTCCAAGGAGACCACACTTAAAGTGAACATGTAGGTTTGGATAAATGTCACCATATAATTTACAGAGTGGTAAATCTCTACATAGTCTAATTTAAAAATATGTTCAATATTTAGAGTATGTATTATAATATCAATACTATAGCGATATCAACTTGATGGGAATCTTATATAAAACGTTCAATCAACTAATCTATGTGTATTCAATGGGCTCAATATTGTAGCAAGTGCCAAGAGGACCATACAAAATATTTAAAAAGCCCATGGCCTTCTGAGCTTGTAATGGAAGGAGGAAACCTTATAAATATGAAGTCATTTCAGCACTGTACTAAAGTATGTATAATTAAGGGTTTGCCCTGAAGGAGTTACCCATAAATAGAGTATAGAGACAAGAATCTGGGATGGAATAACTTTTCAGATACATGTAAAATTTATGTCATCTCATTCTACAGAGTCTCTAACAGAAATAAATTATAAATTCTAATATTCACTAATTCATGCATTCAATAACCATTTTAAAAAAATCTATTACGTGCTAGGCTTTAGGTAATGCACTGTGGGGAAAACAAAGATAATTAAGCTAACCAGCTATTTAGGAAGGAAAAGAAAAACATTTATAGCAGTAAGTAACACACAGGTCAGAATGTGTCAACTGCAGTGAATGGCCTATGGAATTCAGGGAAGGGAGAATCCACTTCTAACTGAAATAAAAGAAAGTTCCAATGACATTTGGCTGAAAACTACAAATGATGGAAAAGATGTTTTCAGGGATGGATACACCAAGAAGGAAGAATAAGAGCAAATATACAAGGAAAGCAAAAAACAAACTTATTTGGGGGAAGTAAAGGAGGTGAGATGAAGATGTCTTTTCATCAAGTAACCAAGAAGCACAGAATTTTGTCCTTTGCTACCTGATTCCTGATTCTCACAAGGTCACCAGAAGACATGTATGCACAGAAGCAATGACCAACCAAAGAATAATCTTTATTTCCACGAGGCTGTGACTGCAATCACAAATGTAATGCCTTAGTGAACGAAATTGACCTAGGTAGAGAAATCTTTCCCCTAGGCGAGAGTCAGTCTCAAACCCAGGGCCAAAGTCTGCAAAACTGTGTTTTTACCCTTTCCCCACTAAGATCATGCTCAGGATCTGGGTCTTCCAATGACACAGAGAAAGGACTATACAGAGAATACCTGCAGAGTAAAGAATGAGGAGACAGTGAAACCATCAGAGGGAAAGCGGGAACCAGTGCTCATGGCCGTGTGTCTCAGCCTTCTGAGACGAGGGCCTTACAAAGAGGAAGCAAAAAATCCTGACCCTTCTGGTTGTTCCAAGCACATAAGAGAGTCCAGAGAGCAAAGACAGAGCCAAGGAGAAAGAGAGTTGGCTCTTCTAGCAAAGACTACTGGCTCAAAACAGCCTTTTGCAAATTACTTTCCTAGAAAACAAGGCTCAGTGGCTACCCTTTAACTTAACCAATTCATTCATTCAACAAACATCCATTAAACCCATGTATTGCTCGGCAGACACTCTTATAGCCCTTGGGATACGTAGGTGAAGAAAGTAAAGATCCCTAAATGTAGTGTGTAGTGTGTTTAAAATTTATATTTGCAATATAGACATGCAAATATAAAATTTTTTTTCTTTTAATTTTTACTGGAGTATAGTTGATTTACAATGTTGTGTTAGTTACTGCCGTACAGCAAAGTGAATCAGTTATATATATACATAAAAGCATCTCTTTTTTGATGCTTTTCCCACATGGGCCATTACAGAGTACTGAGTAGAGTTCCCTGTGCTATACAGTAGGTCTTTATTAGTTACCTATTTTATACATAGTAGTTTGTATATGTTAATCCTAATCTCCCAATTTATGCCTCCCCCATGCCGCTTTCCCCTTTGGCAACCATAAGTTTGTTTTCTACATCTGTGACTCTATTTCTGTCTTGTACCACTTTTTTAGATTCCCACCTTCAAGCAATATCACATGACATTTGTCTTTCTCTGTCTGGTTCATATAGACAATGGAAATTCCTCAGCCATTAAAAAGAACGAAATAATGCCATTGGCAGCAACATGGATGGATCTAGAGAATTTCATACTGAGTGAAGGAAGTCAAACATAAGTTTCTTTATCTCTATATAATTTAACTAATCCATGAACTCGCATGCTTTTCCCTTTCTGATCCAAGATATTCAGTTAATTTTCTAGCTTCCATGGAACTATGTAGAGAGATTATCCTGAAGTTCAAGAGAAATGAAGAGCTCAATCTGATTCCAGCTAAAGAAACTAAAGTAACCAGCAGGGATGGGCCAGCCAGTTGCCCCCACAGGAGAGTAAAGAGAAGACCCTGCTGCTGGAGTCTTGGTTTGAAGGTCTTGGCTCCAAGAGGCATCAAGGCAAAGAAGGAATGCAAGTTTCTCAAGGACAGAATGTGGGCTTTTCCAGAAAGAGAGCTGACCTGGTATGATTTTACTTCTGCCAAGAATCCAGAGAAGGAAGTCTGCTTGGGCGGATCACTAAAGAATAGTCAAGGGTTAACTGATAAAGGCATAAAAATACCCAGGAGAGAAAGGATCAGCTTTAAATACCTGCCAGGCCCAGAGGGAGTGAAATCATTCTCTGACAGCACTGGTCCTCTAGGAATTCACCTGCCACCCCACACTTCCTCCCTCCCACATCTTGTGTTAACCGCTGTGGGAAGCAGAAACCATGGTTACCCAGGTAAAGATGAAGGCACAGAGGTGGGAGATATGTCCGTACCCCTATCTTCTGCCTACAGAGGGGATATCTGTAGAGGGGATGGAGGGGATATCTCCATCTGGGCAAAAGAGAAATTTTAACTTTAGATAAGCTTTGAAATGTTGAAAATTAAATGGCACTGAACACAATCAATGATGTGCTTTTCTGAAATCGACCATAAGACTTATTACCTAAGTGTGATCAGAAAAGTCGTAAGCTTGCCTAAGTTTTCATTTAGGGGCAAAGAACCCCTGGATAAGCATTCAGTGGTAAGTGGGAGAGGGTACAATATTGATTCCTTTTCCCATCCCACAAGTCCTGCTTGGTTCAACATACAAGGTTGAGGTTACAAGAGTAAGGTTACACCTTACTCTCAAGTGGAATTCAGAATTAACATAGACTTGTGTAAAACTGAAGCTTCTGGGCTTCCGCTGTCCTCCAGCCCGTGCTAGTCGTCCTTGGACTGTGAGCTGCTCACCTTGCTGAATCAGCGGCTGAAGCAATTCACCACCTTCTCTCTAAGCCTGGGACCTGCACATTCATCAATTCAGGAGGGGCTCAGCAGCCCTTCCTACTCAGCCAACAGCCTAAGAACAAGTGGGAAAAGCCTTCTCAGTGGAAGATCCCTTGATGTTGAAGATGGTGTGAATTCCTAAGACATGGCGTGACTCCCGTTCAGTGCCTGAGTGGTACGACCCACTCTGCAACTCTGCGACAGCATCGTTTTTCTGCTTATTTCAGCTCCCATCTACACCCCTTGCTGGGGCACCTGACACATCGGATCTTCTTCACACATCATTGAACATAGGAAGATGAGCAGAATCTCTCTGTCTCCATCTCTCTCTGTCTCTGTCTCTCTCCCCCTCTCTCTCACACATGTAGAACATTTTTTAAGGCTGCTTCCAACCAGATAGTAACATTTTCTCTAGAAAAAGATGTATGAACCAGGAGTACAAAGATTAAAACTTTGTTCAGTATGTACCATGAATTGGAGGTAGATAAAAGATTCAGATTAAGTGAATACTGATTGAATGTCTTCTCCAGGAGAGGCAATATAACAGGAAAAAGATATTAAAGGACTGGCAAAGAAGCAAGCTGAGGCAAAAGTAGTAGGACTTGGTTGGCTGTTGGATATGGGAAAGAGGAGAACCAGAGGACTCTGTTTCTCCCCGAAGGAGCTGGGAGAAGGCTCAGGACGTTAGCAGAAACATAAAGCCAGGAAGACGAGCAGATCTGAGTTCTGCTTGAAAGTGTGGGGTAGGAGGTGTCTGAAAGGCAGCCAGCAGGCGTTGGAAATCAGGCTCTAACTTTGGGCATGAGGTCAAGGCCAGCAACCCGCTCTTGACAATTATACTAGAGCAGGTCATGCGGAGCTGAGGGAGAGGATGAGATCACTAATGGAGGAGAGAGCTGAAAGATACGGCCAAAGTGAGAACACTTGGAAGCCTCTATAGTAAGGGAAACAGGAGGAATAAGAACAAGTGAAAAAGAAAGAGCAACATAAAATGGTATCAGAGCCCTTTTATGAAAGATACACTAGAATATCCTTCACGGACCTTTTCCTCAGACTTAGACTGCATTCTGCAAACCAATTTTTAACAGACATGTTAAATACAAGATACACACCAATGAAATGTCCTGTTTTGGTTAAACAATAAAATGTGTCTATATAAATGTAATGTACATCTTTATGACAAATAATATGGCTTTTAAAAATAGTTTTCCTAAATCAGTGTGTCATTTCTTCTTCTTTTTCCTAGGGATATGAAGTTGGCTCATTTTATCATCCACATCACTGGAAAATACGGGAAAGTAGGAAAAAATGGAGAAACCTAATTTCTTATTTATAGTTTGTAGTAGTGTGTAGTGAAATGATCGTTCTACTGTCTCTCCAAGTTATTCTTGTATCTGACAGAGGGACGGTCAGGGAAGTAAAATGACTCATAGGATTTTGTTAAAGATGTGTTAAATAACTTTTCCTTTTCTCTTTTATATTTATGGCAAATACATAAAGCCATATGAATGGGGAACAGGATGTGCTGCTGCATTTAGAATAGCTCCCATCACTACATCTCCAATCATTGGGTAAGATAATAAAATATATCACAGAAATTGAAAGAGGACATAAACACTACCAAGATTGATGTAAACATTTCATTGAGAGCTATAGAGATCAAGTGTGAGGGCTTCAAAATGGATTTCTTTTTCTTTTAAATCCTCAAAAATAATTTTCTCTAGATTTGGAGGTTGAAGTTAGATTATGATAGGATTAATCTGGGGGTGGGGATAGAAGAAGTGGATGTAGAAGGTATGGAATATTCTTTTATAAGGTGTTAACACTGCAATGAAGAGGAAAATGGGATTTTAACTTAATGAGGTGACAGTGTTGAGGAAATGTTGGTTTTTTTGTTTGTTTGGGTTTTCTTTTTAGCATACTAGAGATTTTTAAGACGTTTGTTGAATGAATGTTTGATTGAATGGATGGAGTAAGTGACCATGTGATAGACAGTGATGTCCACAGAGAATTACACGCACTTCCCTGTTTCTCTCAGCCTCCCTTGAGGTTAGGTTAGGCTCACATGACCAGTTCCAGCCAGTGAGCTGTGGGTAGGACGGATGTGTGTCAATTCAGGGGACTGTCCAAAGTCCCCTTTGGAGAGGGGACTCTCCAAAGCCAGTCTCATGTTGCTATGGTGATACCACAAGATGGAGAATCCCTGGATCCCCAAGCTGCCAGGTGTATTAGTTATCAATCGCTGCATAACAGATGACCCACGAGCAAACATTTATTATCTCGCAGTTTTTGTGGGTTAGGAAACCAAGCACAGCTTAGCTGGGTGCCCCTTGTTCAAGCTCTCTCATGAGACTGCTGTTAGGCTGTTCTCTGGATCATCGTCTACTCTGAAGGCTCAGCTGTGGTGAGGCAGGATCTATTTCCAAGCTCACTCATGTGTGTTGACATGCCTTGGTCCCTTGCTATGTGTGCCTCTCCCTAGGGTCCACTCATAACATTGACTTCCCCCAGGGATAAGTGTTCCAAGAGAAAGTGAGAGATGAAAGCCATGGTCTTTTATAAGCTAATCTTGGAATTGCTACTCTGTACTTCTGCAGTGTTTTATTCACTGATGTGAGTCAACAAGTCCAATCTCTACTCAAGAAAAGGAGATAACTTATGGAGATGTAGAGGGCATAAATACAAAAAGGGACCACTGGAGACCATCCTTAAGGTTACCTATATTACCAGATGAAGGAGAGGACCCAATACTATGGTCTGAATGTTTGTGACCTCCCAAAATTCATATGCCAAAATCCTAGCCCTCAAAGTGACGGTATTAAGAGGTGGGACCTCATGGAGGTGATTAGGACATGAGGGTGGAGTCTTCAGGAATGGAGTTTGTGCCTTTATAAAAGAGACCCAAGAGAGCTTCCTCACCCCTTCCACCCTGTGAGGTTACAGATAGAAGACAGTTGGCCACCAGTGAGGAGCCAGCTCTTATGAGACACCAGATCTGCTGGTGTGATGATCTTGGACTTCTCAGCCTCCAGAACTGTAAGAAATAAATTTCAGTTGTATATAAGCCACCTAGCGTATAGTATTTTATTTTAGCAGCCCAAACGGACTGACATCCATCAACATGCAACTTTGTAGGAGTAAGAAGAAAAAATTTGTTTTATGCTTTTAAAATGTTTGTATTTGTTAATTCAGTGTAGCTTCATCTAACAGGAGACAGAATTGAACTACACAGAAACAAATCATGAATGTAGATGGAGATGACAGGGCAAATAATAAATCCAAGTTCTATTTAAATATTAGGCTCATAAGAGACTTAAAAATAATTTGTATACCAATGGAATACTACTTGGGCCTAAAAAAGAATGAAATAATGCCATTTGCAGCAACATGGATGGACCTAGAGATGATCATACTAAGTGAAGTAAGCCAGACAGGGAAAGACAAATATCATCTGATATCACTTACATGTGGAATCTAAAATATTGCACAAGGGAACTTATCTATGAAACAGAAACAGACTCAGAGACATAGAGAACAGATTTGTGGTTGCCAAGGGGGAGAGGGGCTTGGGGAGGGAAGGATTGGGAGTTTGGGATTAGCAGATGCAAACTATCATATATAGAATGGATAAACAACAAGGTCCTACTGTAGAGCACAGGGAACTATACTCAATATCTTGTGATAAACCATAATGGAAAAGAATATATAGAAACGAATGTATACCTATATGTAACTGAATCACTTTGCTGTACAGCAGAAATTAACACAACATTGTAAATCAACTATACTTTAATAAAATAAATTTTTTAAAAATTGTATGCTACTTTACTACTTTATACATATGACTATGTACACCTTTCTTTTTTAAAAATGATTCTTATATAGTATCAAATACCACTAGCATGCCTAAGTGACATTAATGTGATAGAATCTTTTTCCGTGGTGAATATCTATGGTTGCTTGTATGTATGACTGTTAAAACATATCTAGAGACTTTACAAACAGATGGTTCCTTGGATCTTCCTACACACTGCCAGCATGAGAGTGCAACTAACAGCTTTCTGTGATCTTCTACACCTCCACTTCCTCCTTTTAGTTACCAAAATTGATTTTACTTTTTTTTTCACACCTCCAGTTTTGGTAATCTAAAGTAGGTCACTCTGTAGCATCTGAAAAACTCACAGTAGCTCTGTTCAGAGAGGGTGTGAAGTCAGACACTTTTAACTCATTCAAAGTGAAAGCCAGCACTGGGAACAGAAACATAAAATGTGTTCAAGTAGTTCTCTAACAAAGCAAGATACAACCTAGATCCTTTAATATAGTAGAATCTGATAATAATTTTCAATGTGATTTCCATACAGCTTAGGATACACCTAGGGTTTAGTCATTATCAGAAGTCTTAGCAACATCCTCTTGTTGGTTAGCTGCTTTCCCACACCTGTCATATTTCTTGGTCCTGGAACGTGAGTCTGAGCCCCAAAAGACATATCAAAGAGAGGTACTGTTTTGAATAGTATTCCCCCCAAATTCACATGCAGCCGGAACCTCCGAATTTGGCCTTATTTAGAAAGACTGTTTGCGGATGTAATCGAGTTAAGATGGGGTCATGCTGGATTCGGATGAGCCCTATAAGATGTGGAAAATTTGTACACAGACTTGCACAGACACAGAGGGAAGATGCCAATCCAAGATGGAGGTGGAGACTGCAGTGATGCACCTACAAGCCAAGGAGCACCAGAGAGTGCCAGCAACTGCCAGAAGCCAGGGGACAGGCCTGGGCCTCCAGAAGGAACCAACCCTGATGGACCTCCATTTGGGATTTCTAGCCTCCAGAACTATAAATTCCTCTTGTTTTAAGTACCCAGTTTGTGGCACTTTGAAATGCCAGCTCTAAGAAACTAACACAAGAGGGGAAGAACAGCCTTATGCCTGGGGGAAGTTTGGCCACCTTGTCCCCCAGCAGTCCTACACTCAGCTCCAGCCCTGCTCCATCTCCTGCCCCACTCCTGCCTCAGCTCCGGCCCCAAAGGCCAGCACCTTCTGTAGCTCCAGCAGCCTCTCTGATCCACAGGGTTGGCAAAAGGAGCAGTGAGAAAAAACGCTTCAGGCACAGTCTCTCTTCTCTAAGGCTCCCTGAGCCTTTAAAAGAAAGTTAGTTGTTGTTCTCTGGAAATTCCCATCAGTTAAATAGCTTCAAAAGGGTCCTGCAAAAACACATTTCCTGCTTTCAAAAGCCTATGATGTTTTTTTCTTTCCTTCCTTTTCCTCTTTTTCTTTACTTTTAGTATTTCTCTTCCTTTCCTTTCAAAGAAATCCTTGTTTCTTCTATCTTGATTTTAAATAAAGTCAAGAGAGTACAACTCTTAGAAGAAAATATAGGTGTAAATTTTTTCAACCTTGGGTTAAGCAATGGTTTCTTAGATGAGACACCAAAAACACAAGTGACAAAAGAAAAGAATAGATACATTGGGCTTCATCAAAATTAAAAAAAAAAAAGTTGTCTGCAAACTATACCATCAAGAAAGTGAGAAAGCAATCCCTAGAATGGGAGAAAATATTTTCAAATCACATATTTGATAAGGAACTTGTATATAGAACATAGAAAGAATTTCCTGCAACACTATAATAAAAAAAAAGAAAAATAACCCAATTAGAAATAGGCAAAGGATTTGAATACATATTTCTCCAAACAAATTATACAAATGGACAATAAACACATAAATACTTGCTCAATGTCATCAGATTTCCTTAAGGAAATGCAAATTGAAATATCAGTAGTCTACCACTTCATATATAATACAATAGGATGACTATAATCAAAAAGACAAACAGTGTTGACAAGGATGTGGAGAAATCGGAACACTTGTACATTGACAATGGGAATGGAAACTGGCGCCGCCATTTTGGAAAACGGTTTGGTTGTTCTTCAAAGTGTTAAGTATTAAGTTGCTATATGGCCCAGCAATTCCTCTCATAGGTATATATCTATGAGACTTAAAAAATATGTCCACACAAAATGGATATATACATGACCATTCTTATCAACGTTACTCATGAAAGTCAAAAAGTGGAGACCACCCAAATGTCGATCAGTGGATGAGTGGAGAGTTAAGTGATGAGGTATATCCATACAATTGAAAATGATTAGGTCATAAAAAGGAGTAGGAATGAAGTACTGATAAGTCCGAAACATGAACGAAACTTGAAAACCTCATACTAAGTAAAAGAAGCCAATCACAAAACACCACATACTGTATGATTCCATTTATGCAGAATGTCCAGAACAGGTAAATCCATAGAAACAGACGGTAGATTAGTGGTTGCCTAAAGCCTGGAAAGGGTGGGGTTGGAAGAAATAGGTAGCACTTGTTAGTGGGTACAGGGTTTCTTTGGGGGATGATGAAAGTATTCCAAAACTGGATCGTGATGATTGTTGCACAACTCTGTGAATGTACTAAAAACCATTCAACTGTCAAAAAAATCAAGAGATTATAGTTGAAGCTCTTTGTTATTTAAATTTAAATACTACAGAGCAAAATGAATTGTGAATAACATTCAAATTAAAAGTTTTGTGCAGCTTATGATACTTTAAATATGACATTAAAAAGACATTATCTAAAGGGCCTTATCTTTAGCACTCTTTTGGAATTAGTAGTGGAAATAAATTATTTTAATAAATATATTTAATGTGGTAAAAAAGTATTTTTTCAAGTGAAAATAATTTTTATAAAATTACCATTGTTTAGCTGAAGTTTCAAAATCAAACTTTTCTTTGCACTTATCTAGTGGGCATCACCTAACTACCAGTTTGTACATCAGCTGGTTCTGCCCATCAGCCTTCTCAGATTCGTAGACACCCACATGTGAGAGATTTTGTTCCAGCTTTCCTTTTCCTGTCGTTCTTACTTTACTTTTGCCTTGAGGTAGTGAATCAGAACAGAGAAAAGACAGTTTGCTTCCCCTTGTTTAGCAATGCTTGGAAAACAGCATCCTGTGGTATGGAGCTAAAAATACTTCATTCAGAGTGATGCCATACTTTGACAGGGGCTTCTGTGGTTTTGTGTTTGAAATGGGAATCTGGAAATCAGAGCGTTCTTTGTAATATTCCTACATTAAAAAAAATTGTGATTCAATGTAACTTTATTTCAAGGTATCGTTTGTTCAATTTACTTAAAGCATTTTTGTATTCTTGAGTTATTTTTAAATTATGTCTCTCCAACTTGAAGAGTACTTTTGGTTGAAGATATGTGAATTTTCTTGGTAAGAGTCGATATGAATTGAGAGGAATCACTCTGTTTAAAAATCAAGGACCCTCCCGGTGCCTGGTGTGATTTTAAACTTATGCACAATGTAAGAATACCCACCACGAACAGCATCCGTCATGGGCTTGTGGCTGAACCCCATACACCACATGCTAGAATCACAGTCGCCTGGTGAGGGGAGGCTGAGAGTTGTCATGTGCAGTGAAAAGAGAAAAGGAAAAACCAAAGGACTCTTCAATAGAGATAGAGGCTACTGGTACTGAGTATTATAAACTCCCTAATTCCATAAAAACATGCAAACAAATTATTTTCCTTTCCCTAAGCATTTGTGAAACACTTCCTCCTCCGTTCTTCTGAAGTGCTACTGGGGAATTTTCCTTTTGAGGCTTTAGTGCCTAACTTTTCCAGCAAAAGCATCCCTTTGAAGTCAGTCTGAAGCAGGTCAAACCACATGGGCAAGAACCTAAAACACTGAAGACTGTTTAAAAAGGGTCCTCTTTAAAATACTGTGTTGAGGGGCAGTAAGATGCTCACACTGCAAACGTTGGTGGTGTTTTTTTTGTTTTGATTTTGGAAGGTGGGGTCTTATAACCTGTATTACTTTTGTTCTTAACTAGCACCAACGTAGGCCTCTCACATAGCTCTGGTTTAGAAGTGAGCATTTTCAGATTTATGCTGTGTATGTTCCTAATTATAGCTTTTCAATTCTGAAGACAGATGATTTCAGGAAGTGTTTACATTTTCATACACATGTAAAGATTCCATATTTGATTTACACATTATTTTATACACTATACCTCTGAATATTCTAGAAAATTCAGAGAACAAAAAGATTAATGACTGATAAAATCAAATTACAGCCTACATGAAGTTCACTAATACATGAATGTCACTTCTGAATTGGTTGGAAAGAAGAGTCTGGGAATTTTTAATGACCAAAAGCTTTGCTTTCCTGTGGGTGTTTGGAAAAATACATTCATGTTTATTCTTCTGGAATGTCCTGTTAATTATTAGAGAAAGGATCATTCCAAAATCCCTGTTTGCTGATTTGGAAAGATAATTGAGTAAAAACTGCAGAAGCATAAAGACTTGTATAATATATTATTATTATATCCAAGTCCTGCTGAGTATTTCCATCATCATATTCTACTGGCATCTGAAATTCAAAATATTCCAACTTGCTATAATTTTATACACTTCTTATTCCCAATCCCCAAATTTTTCATTCTAATCTTCATCTCAGTTCGTGCTGCCATTTTTCTCTGACACATCAAGCCTAGAAACTTTGAATCATCATTAATTCTTCTTTCTCTCTCCCCCACTCTATACTCCTCATTATTCTCCAAGTTCTACACATTCTATTTCTGTGTAGGTTTCACATGCATTTCCATCCACACATTCCCACTGCCACAATTATGTCATACTCACACTATCTCCAATGTCTCTTTCCATACAACACTGACATTTGTATTCTTTCCAAATATGAGTCAGAGGGTCCTGCTTTAAAAAAATTTAAAAAAACATTATTTAATTTGAAAAACAATGCCTTCAGCATCTGGTTTCATTGTATCATTCTAGCCTCATATTCTTTTAAGTCCATCATGTTTTCTATATTTGCCTTTATGCCAGAAATTTCAATCTCCTTTAAGCCTCTCTTACATTTGTCCATGGAGTTCTCTGACTCTGGAAGTCTCTGCCTATCAAAGTGTTACCACATTTTAACACGCATGTTGGATAAGATACTTTCATCATTAAACAACAAAGTATCAATGAAATATGATTTTTAAACTAAGGACCTCTATTATCTCACATATCAAGAAGTCTGGAAGAAAAGAAAGTCCAGAGTTGCTTCATTTAGTATCTCAAGGTGATGGAACGATACATTAACTTCCCTGAATCCTTCCAGTTTTTCCCTCATGGTGGCAAAATTGCTGCAGCTCTAATCATCACATCCTAACATGACTGTATTTAAAAGAAAGAAAGGTCACATTTGTAGCTCACATCCTTTCTCAGCGTTCTGCTTGGAGCTTACTGACCACTGCTGCATTACCTGCTCTGCCTAAGGAAAGGAAAGGAATTACCACGATTCGTTTTAAACAACAGGAATGATATTACCCCCACGCAAGAGGGCAATACCTGGTGGGTGGGTGGTAAAAAATTCTTACTCTCGGGCTTCCCTGGTGGCGCAGTGGTTGAGAGTCTGCCTGCCGATGCAGGAGACACGAGTTCGTGCCCCAGTCCAGGAAGATCCCACATGCCTCGGAGCGGCTGGGCCCGTGGGCCATGGCCGCTGAGCCTGTGCGTCCGGAGCCTGTACTCCACAACAGGAAAGGCCACAGCAGTGAGAGGCCCACGTACCGCAAAAAAAAAAAAAAATTCTTACTCTCCTTATGTTCAAAGTATAGATATACATGCAGTATACAAACAGATACACAGCACGTTGGTGGTATTAAATTTTCATGTGGAAGGGTAATTAATATTAGGGAAAAACAAGTCTGAAAAGCCTCCTGAGGGGGTAAGATATTGAAAGAAAAGGTTGACAAACACTGGTGTAAAGTAATCAGTATTCACCCCTTGACCAGATGGTAAGGCCAGGGAAGCCCATGACAACAAAACACTGAAATTAATCAGAATCTTATTTGCAAATAATGGTCATTGGTGATTTCTGCTGCAGACCCAACTAAAATGGTATAACTTTGGGAAGGCGTCGTTTACCTCCTCCACCTGGAATTAATTTCGTCTATGCTTCTCTGTCATAAGCATGTATCTTGGGTCGTTGCTGTTGTATTTAATTTATGCTGCTCTGTGTTATAGTGAGTTGTCTAAAGAAACTTCCCACCCCAACTCCAACTGAATAATAAGCTACTTTTTAATAAGTTACGGTGTCAATAATTCTTTTAGATTTCCCAAAGAGTCTTTAAAAGGCCCTAAAATATTTATAGAATTAAATAGATTTATTTAGTTTTTTATATATTTTAATATATGGGTATTACCTCCTAAAGGCCCCCATCTCCAAATATTATCATATTAGGGGTTAGGGCTTCTATATTCCTATTTATATAGATCTGCCTCAATTTAGGATAGGATTACATCCTGATGAACCTATTGCAAGTTAAAAATACAATAAGTGAAATAATATTTTTGAATGAAATAAAGTGAAAATTTAAAAATTCATTTTTATCATAAATGAAAAAAATCATTTCATTATGATTTCATACTATCATAATAAAATTCATTTAATGCAGCTAACCTACTGAATATCATAGCTTAGCCCAGCCAACCTTAAATGTGCTCAGAACACTTAAATTAGCCTACCATTGGGCAAAATTATCTAACTCAAATCCTATTTTACAATAAAGTGTTGAATATCTCATGTTGACTACTGTGCTGAAAGTGAAAAACAGAATAGTTGTCTGGATACAGAATGGTTGTAAATATATTGGTGTTTACCTCTGTGATCACCGGGCTGCCTGGAAGCTGAGGCTGCTGTAGCCCAGCAACATGAGAGAGGGTCATTCCACACATCACTAGCCTGAGAAAAACTCCAAATTCAAAATTCAAAGCATGGTTTCTACTGAATGTGTATCACTTTCACACCATCATAAAGTCAAAAACTCATGAGTTGAATGACCACTGTAAGTCAGAGACCATCTGTTATCTATCTTGTATGAACTGAATTGCTATGTTGAAGCCCTAAACCCCAAGTGTGGTAATATTAGGAGATGGGGTCTTTGGGATGTAATTAGGGTTAGATTAGGTCATGAGAGTGGAGCCTTCATGATGGGATTAGTGGCTTCACAAGAAGAGGAAGAGAGAGAGGAAAAGGCCAAGTGAGGACAGAGCAAGAAGTCAGATGTCAGCCAACCAGGAAGAAAGCTCTTCCCAGAAACAGAATTGGCTGGCACTTTGATCTTGGACTTCCCAGCCTCCAGGACTGCAAAATAAAGTTCTGCGGTTTATGTCGCCACAGAACATTCTATGTTACACCACTACATGCTATGTAGTGTTACATCACTAGCTGCCATGTAGTTTGGGGATCCCAAGCAGACTGAGATGTATACATACATATACACATATATTCATAAAATTATGTATAGTTATGCTCATTTATAAACATACTTAATAATCTTTATTATAATTCAATCATTTAAAGTAGGCAGAGCAAGTAGCATTAACCATACTATTTTTTACAGCTGAGAAAACCAAAGGTCTGAGAAAGTAGGTGACAGAGCTAGTTGAGCTAACTGAATTGAATCTTAGTTGAGAAAAATCACATCTCACACAAATGTCCATGTTTTCTAAACTACTATGCTTTAATTACTAATGATACTGCATCTGAAGGTAGTGAATATCTGAACTATGTATTATAAACTAGGCACCATAATTAGGGAGAGAAGTGGTCTTTTCAATAGAATATTTATATCCATCCCAAGACCAAGCAAAATGTAAATATTCAAAAATGTTTACTGACTGAATTTCCAATTAAAAGAAAACTCCTATTTTTTAACTTCTCTTAGTCACACATTAATTCCAACTTATCCCAATTGTTGAACTGGATCAAGCAAAGGCTCTGAAGTCAGTTCTGAGCTCTAATTAGAACATCACTAGTGACAGCTATGTGACCACAGATGTGCCCCATACCTGCCACGTCGACGTGAAGGATGCGAGGTGCAATCATAAAAGCACCTCATTTTTATCCCCCCTGGTCCCATCAAACTTATTCAGTGGGGCTAGAACCTTTCCTGTCTCTTGGAGGAATCTAGAGCAAGTGTCAGGACTTTTCTTGCCACTCTCTATTAATAAATAGTAGCACCCTATTCCATGTAATAGTGAAAATCTCCAACCTCATTTGAATAAAAACTTCTCCCTTTCCTTAATTCCGCTAATTTTTGGCCTGGCTATCTGCGTAGGACAGGTGACACTGTCGCCTAACTCTTAGTGCTTTCTAGTGCTACTCCTCCTCCTCACTGGACTGCACTGGCCCCTCCAGGGTGCAGGACCTGAGGGGAGGTGGGGAGGTGAGGGGCAGCGGCCGCATCCAGGTGGTCTGACTGCTCTCTGGGAGAGTACCAGGGGGGCTCTGTTGGCCCACAGTCACTGATGAACTTCCACTTGCAGCCCCACCACAGGGGTAAGTACCACTCCTGGGCTGTCACTTAAGACTCCTTTTGCTCCTAGGCTTTCAGCAGTACACCTGCAATTCCTTTTGTCCATCTAAGCAGAGATCAAGGAGAAGGATGTGAAGCATCATTTTCTGATTTCTTTTCTTTTTCATTTTTTGGAATGACTGAAACTTTGCCCCAGTGGTAAAAATCTACTGGAGGCTTGGTTACACTTGCTGACTCTTTGGGAGCATAAAAACAGTGCAATAAGGTGGCATTGAAAATACTGTAAGAAAACAATGATGGATTTGTGGGCATCTGAATATACCGGCCTAGATTGTCAAATTAAGACAAAGTTTCCCTGGGCTAAGTCTTTTTCAGTACGTTAGCTTGTTAACAACAAACCCCATTTACTTTATGCCTTCAAGGACTGGCACAGCACTTCTTAGCCATTAAGGTTTTACATGCAAAGTTTATTCTTAAAGGACTTATAAGAACAAAAACTGGAAAGCTCAAAGGGAATGCTGTATTGTTGACATACTACCACTCCTTGGGTTTAATCTACTCAGCAATAGATGATTGTAAGAAATAACAAAATTATAGTTTTATTCTAAAGTGATCACTCCTAGACGGGAAAAATTCTCAGTTAAAATAACAGTGAGAAAGCAAAAGTATTTACAAGCTTTTTATTGACATTACTGAGTGTGTTTCTCCTAGACATGGAATTGAGTAAAATACTGTATTTTGAAGAATATAGCGTAAGAAATGTTCATAAGAGCTAAGCTTGAAAATGAGGAGGGGGCAAGAGGAAGCAGAGTGACCCTTCTCCAAGGTCTGCAACCATGGTCATCTAAACTCCTTTCTTTATGAAACTGGCCCGTAGAGTGAGTTCTGAAGCTCAGTCGGTGTTTGCCATACTTCCCTATCCCTCGAAACATTTAAAATTAGGAGAAAACGAACGTACAGATGTTTACGTTGACAAAAATTCAAAAAATGAAGGAGAGAGAACAAGACACAAGGTAACAGTAAAGAAAAAATCTTCCGTGCTGAGTTGGCACGTTCATTTCACCCACCTCCAACTCATGCAGGCAGGCGCAGTTAACCCCCCAGTCAGGCGTGATGGCAATTCTCGGTGCGCGTATTTTAGTCCTTAATGCACTGCATCACTCTCCTTCCTCACTAGACTATGTGCCAGCAAGTGTGTGGCAGCACACAGGTGTGTCAGTAAAATGTTAAGGTTACAAATATTTTATAATGATGAAAATAGCTTAGTTTTTAAAATATAATAAATGCGTTCAATTTATCATTAAAGTGACCCATAAGCCTTTACATTTTCAGATCATATATGTTTTAAATATTTGATAAAACATGAATGAAAGTAATACTTCTATCTTATGAAATGTTTATAATTTGTTAATTTGATGAAAATTAATGTTCTAATACTATTTTCTCTCATATTTAAGTTCAAACTTTCATGGATTTCTTTTACAATATTCTTAAGAATGTTGAATATTTTTAAATAAATTTTCTGCCAGTATAATGCCCTATATATTTCTTAGGTACTTTATATTTAAATCTATGTATTTCATTCAAATATATATTTTCCAAACATAATGACAACTTTTCGATTAAAGGTGGTAAGTCATCAGATTCATAAGACAGACATGGTAATCTAAATTTTAAAAAGTTAAACTCATTAAATAAGCAACATAATAAAGATAAGATTAAATTTGGATTTATGTGCCTGGTGAATATTCTCTTCCTCAGATGAAATATATTATTTTTTTCTTATTTGCAAGGGAAGGTTATCAAAAAAAATTAATGGGATCAAGAAAACTATATACATATTACACAAAAAATGATGACAAGATTTTTTGAAAGATGGAAAATGCAAAATAAGAAACAAAGTTATTTTCAGAGTTTAGTTATTTATAACTCTATTGGAATGAGCTCCAGAAGTGAGATACAAGGTCATTCAATTGTATCTGAAGTCAAAATGCCTCACTCAATCACAGAATTGCTTATTTTACAAGCCTGCCAGCAAACTGTCAACACTGTAATATGGGACTAATAAAAATGAAAGAAATAAAAGAGACAATGCTTGGTTAATAGCACAGTAAGTTCAACTTTCCCATTTAAATTTTTAAAACAGTTTTATTTGGATTTGTTATACAAATTCAATATTCAGTATATCCCCAATCTTTCAAATTTTATTTCCCTTTTCAAAAATTATTATTTAAAGAAAACATAATAATTTTTTCCCAAGCCCCATGTAGATGTTCCAAATCTACTACATTTTATCCCCACTGTGCTGTAGAAATATTACTATTTTCTATATGGTATTATATGGAACAAAGTTCATGAATCATTAGACAAGTGCTTCTCAATGGTAGGTATGTAGCTTATTAATTAATCCATGCCGAAACCTATAACCTATAACTCCTCAAACATAGTACTCAATAAACGTTTGATAAATAAATGCAATGAATAAACAAATGAATAAAAGAACACATTCTGGGGCTTCCCTGGGCGGAGTCATTAAGAATCCATCTGCCAATGCAGGAGACACAGGTTCGAGCCCTGGTCTGGGAAGATCCCACATGCCGCGGAGCAACTAAGCCCGTGAGCCACAACTACTGAGCCTGCACTCTACAGCCTGCGTGCCACAACTACTGAAGCCGGTGTGCCTAGAGCCCATGCTCCACAGCAAGAGAAGCCACTGCAATGAGAAGCCCGCGCACCGCAACGAAGCGTACCCCCCCTCACCGCAACTAGAGAAAGCCTGCGTGCAGCAACGAAGACCCAATGCAGCCAAAAATAAAATAAATTTATAAAAATAAAATAAAATGATACGAAAAGTTATCTTTTAATTTAAAAAAACACATCCTTTTATCTCTATATAAAAGGTTTTCCAATGATCATCAGTTTTTCCAATGGTTCTTTATTTCTTTAACTTTTTATGATAAAATTTTTCAAATATACAGTAAAGTAGAAAAGTAAAATAAACACCCATATGTTCACCACCCAGATTCAACATTTGATAATAATTTGCCACATTTTTCTTATGTGTGTGTATATTTAATGAACTACTTAAAGAAAATTAAACGAAATTTTGACACAATCTTCCCTACCCCACCAAACACCAAATATGCCTGGTAAGTCACAGATACATGAAATGAACACTCAGAATCAGGATTAAAGAAAGAGTTTTGTTTTCTTCACTTCTACCATATGTCATCACTGTCTCTCTTTCTCTCTGTTTAATTATTTGATTTTTCTCAGTGCAAACATCTGTACATTTGTTTTATTCTAATTTTACATGTTTCAAGTGACAGGAAAATATGGCAAACTTAGACTGAGCTTCAGAATCTCATGCAAAAATCTCCAGCAAATAAGGGTTTTCTCCACCATCATGACAATATCATTTTCAAATCTGACAAAGTAGAATTATTTAATATGTAATCCATATTGAAATGTACTACTTCTTCCCAAACATTAATTTTACAGTTATTCAAATCAGGATCCAATCAATGCCACAAATTACATTTGATTGTGCTCCTTCTTTTTTTTCCATGAATTTCAGCTTTATTGAGGTAGGATTGACAAAAAAATTGTAAAATAGTTAAAATCTATATAATGATTTATAGGTATATGTATATAATATGAAATATGTATACTTTAATATATGTATAGTGAAAGGATTCCCTTCATCCAGTTGACACATCCCGTCACCTCACATATTTATCTCTTTTTTTGTGTGTGAAAACATTTAAGTTCTACTCTCTTAGCAAATGTCAATTATAAAAGACAGTGTAATCAACAATAGTCGCCATGTTTTACATTAGATTTTCAGACCTTATTCATTTTACAGCTGAAAGTTTGTACCTTTTTACCAACCTCCCCCTGTGTCCCCTATCCTCTAACTCCTAGAAATCACTTTTCTACTCTCTGTTTTGATAAGTATGACTTTTTTTAGATCCTACATACAAGTGATACCATGCAGCATTTGTCATTCTCTGCCTGACTTATTTCACTAAACATAATGCCCTCCAGGTCCATCCATGTTGTCACAAATGGCAGGATATACTTCTTTATCATGGTCTCCCCTGAATACCATTCCATATATCATATTGATATGGAACATATGGAATGATATTCAGAGGAGACCATGATAAAGAAGTATATCCTGCCATTTTATATATAAAAGTATCATCTACTGTATCCATTCATCTAATGACTGACACTTAGGTTGTTTCCATATCTTGGCTATTGTAAATCTTACTGTGATAAACATGGCAGTGCATATATCTCTTTGATATCCTATTTTCATTTCCTTTGTATATATACCCAGAAGTGGCATTGCTGGATCATATGGTAGCTCTATTTTAATATTTTGAGGAGCATCCACATAGTTTCCTATTGTACTTGCAGTAATTTACATTCCCAGTAATAGTATACAAGGATTCCCTCTTATCCACATCCTCACTGAAACTTCTTATCTCCGTCCTTTTGATGATAGCCATTCTAGCAGATGTGAGATGGCATCTCATTGTGGTTTTGATTTGCATTTCCCTGATGATTAGTGATGTTGAGCACCTTTTCATGTACCTGTTGGCCTTTTGTATGTCTTCTCTAGAAAAATATCTATTTGATACCTTGGTTCTTTTTTTAATTGGATTGATTGGTGTTATTTGTTTTGTTTTGCTTTTTGCTATTGAGTAGTATAAGTTCTTTATGTATTTTGGATATTAACCCATATGAGATAGATAATTTGCAAGTATTTTTCCCATTCTGTAGGCTGCCTTTTGATTGTATTGTTTCCTTTGCTGTACAGAAGTTTTTTTAGTTTGACATACAGTTGACCCTTGAACAATGCAGGAGTTAATCTGTGTATAATTTATAGTCGGCCCTCTGTATCCAAGGTTCCTCCACATCAGAGAATTCAACCAACCATGGACTGTGTTGTACTGCAGTATTTTCTATTGAAAAACTCCACATATAAGTGGGCCTGCATAGTTCAAACCCACGTTGTTCAAGGGTCAACTGTGGTCCCACTTGTTTCATTTTACTTTTGTTGCCTTTGTTCTTGGGGTCCAATGTAAAAACACAAACAAACAAACAAACAAACAATCATTGCCAAGACTGATGTCAAGGAGCTTACCTCTTATGTTTTTTCTAAGAGTTTTATTGTTCAGGTTTTATGTTCAAGTCTTTAATAAGTGCTTTGTTGATTCTTATGTTTGGTGTAAGAGATGTCCAGATTCACTCTTTTACATGTGGCTGTCTACTATTCCCAACACCATTTATTGAAGAGACTATCCCTTCCCTATTGTATATTCTTGTCTCCTTTGCTGTAAATTAATTGACCATATATGCATTTGGTTTATCCGTGTGCTTTTTTGTTCTGTTCCATTGACCTGTGTCTGTGTTTATGCAAATACTGTACTGATTTAATTACTACAGCTTTGTATTATAGTTTGAAGTCAGGAAGCATGATGCCTCAAGACTTGTTCTTTTTCTCAAGATTGCCTTGGCTACTTGAGGTCTTTTGTAGTTCAACAGAAATTTTAGGATTATTTTTTCTATTTCTGTAAAAAAAAAATGTCATTGGGAGAGTTTGATAGGGATTATATTGAATCAGTAGATTGCTTTGTGTAGTATGTGTACTTTAACAACAGTAATTCTTCCAATCCATGACCATGGAATATCTTTCCATTTATTTGCGTCTTCTTCAATTTCTTTCTCCAGAGCCTTATAGTTTTCATTGTACAGATCTTTCACCTCCTTGTTAAATTTATTCCTAGGTATTTTATTCTATTTGATGCAATCATAAGTGGTATTGTTTTCTTAATTTCTTTCTCTCTGACAGTTCATTGTTAGTGTATAGATATGTAACTGATTTTTCTATATAGATTATATATCTTGCAACATTATTAAATTTATTTATTAGCTCTAACAATTTTTGGTAGAGTCTGTAGGGTTTTATGACATTTCCAAATAAAGACAGTTTTACTTCTTACTTTCCAATTTGGATGCCTTTTATTTACTTCATTTTATTTATTTTATTTTCAGATTTGCTTATATTTGTTTTTATTTCCATTACTCTAAGAGGTGGGTCAAAAAGGATCTTGCTGTGATTTATGTCATAGAGTGTTCTGCCTACGTTTTCCTCTAAGAGTGTTATAGTGGCTGACCTTACATTTGGGTCTTTAATCCATTTTGAGTTTTTTTGTGTGTATGGTGTTAGGAAGTGTTCTAATTTCATTCTTTTACATGTAGCTGTCCAGTTTTCCCACCACTTTTTGAAGAGGCTGTCTTTTCTCCATTGTATACATATTTTTAAATCTTTATTGGAGTAAAATTGCTTTACAATGTTGTGTTAGTTTCTGCTGTACAACAAAGTGGATCAGCTATATGTATACATATACCCCCATATCCCCTCCCTCTTGAGCCTCCCTCCCACCCTCCCTATCCCACCCCTGTAGGTTGTCACAAAGCATCAAGCTGATCTACCTGTGCTATGAAGCAGCTTCCCCCTAGCCCTCCATTTTACATTTGGTAGCGTATATGTCAAGGCTATTCTCTCACTTCCTGCCAGCTTTGCCTTCCCCCTCTGTATCCTCAAGTCCATTTTCTATGTCTGCGTCTTTATTCTTGCCCTGCCCCTAGGTTCATCAGTACTGTTTTTTTAGATTCCATATATATGCATTAGCGTATGGTATTTGTTTTTCTCTTTCTGACTTACTTCACTCTGTATGACAGACTCTAGGTCCATCCACCTCATTACAAATAACTCAATTTCATTCCTTTTTATGGCTGAACAATATTCCATTGTCTATATGTGCCACATCTTCTTTATCCGTTCATCTCTTGATGGACATTTAGGCTGCTTCCATGTCCTGGCTATTGTAAATAGAGCTGCAATGAACACACGTAGTAAGTGACTCTTTTTGAATTATGGTTTTCTCAGGGTATATGTCCAGTAGTGGGATTGCTGGGTTGTATGGTAGTTCTATTTTTAGTATTATAAGGAACTCCATACTGTTCTCCATAGTGGCTGCACCAATTTACATTCCCACCAACAGTGTAGGAGGGTTCCCTTTTGTCTACACCCTCTCCAGCATTTATTGTTTCTAGAATTTTTTATGATGGCCATCCTGACTAGTATGAGGTGATACTTCATTGTGGTTTTGATTTGCATTTCTCTAACGATTAGTGATGATGAGCATCTTTTCATGTGTTTGTTGGCAATCTGTATGTCTTCTTCAGAGAAATGTCTATTTAGGTCTTCTGCCCATTTTTGGATTGGGTTGTTTTGTTTCTTTGATATTGCACTGCATAAGCTGCTTGCATATTTTGGAAATTAATCCTTTGTCAGTTGCTTCATTTGCAAATATTTTTTTTCCCATTCTGAAAGTTGTCTTTTCATCTTATTTATGGTTTCCTTTGCTGTGCAAAAGATTTTAAGTTTATTAGGTTAGATTTGTTTATTTTTGTTTTTATTTCCATTACTCTAGGAGGTGTGTCAAAAAGGATCTTGCTGTGATATGTGTCATAGAGTGTTCTGTCTGTTTTCATCTAAGAGTTTGATAGTGTGTGGCCTTACATTTAGGTCTTTAATCCATTTTGAATTTATTTTTGTGTATGGTGTTAGGGAGTGTTCTAATTTCATTCTTTTACATGTAGCTGTCCAATTCTCCCAGCACCACTTATTGAAGAGGCTGTCTTTTCTCCATTGTATATTCTTGCCTCCTTTATCAAAGATAAGGTGTCCATATGTGTGTGGGTTTATCTCTGGGCTTTCTATCCTGTTCCATTGATCTATATTTCTGTTTTTGTTGGATGTCCTTTATTTCTTTTTCTTGTTCAGTTGCTGTGGATACAAATAGCATGTTGAATAAAAGTATTGAGAGCAGGTATCCTTGTCTTTTTTCTGATATTAGAGGAAAAGCTTTCAGCTTTTCACCACTGAGTATGCTGTTAGCTGTGGGCTTGTCATACAGGATCTTTATTATATTGAGGTACATTCCTTTTATACATACTTTGTGAGAGTTTTTATCATAAATGGATGTTAAGTTTTGTCAAATGCTTTTCCTGCATGTACTGAGATGATCATATGATTTTTATCCTACATTTTGTTAATGTGGTGTATCACACTGATTTGCCAATGTTGATCCATCCTTGCATCCCTTGAATAAATCCCACTTAATACTGGTGTATGATTCTTTTAATGTTCTGTTGAATTTGCTTTGCTAGTATTTTGTTGAGGATTTTTGCATCTTTGTTTATCAGACTTATTGGTCTGCAATTTTATTTTCTTGTAGTGTCTTTCATTTTGGTATCATGGTAATGGTGGTCTTGTAAAATAGGTTTGAACGTGTTTTCTTATATTTTTTGGAGGAGTTTGAGAAGGAATGGTATTAATTCTTTTTAAAATGTTTGTTAGAATTCACAGTGAAGCCATCTAGTACTGTACTTTTCTTTGTTGTGAGGTTTTTGATTACTGATTCAATCTCCTTACTAGTAATTAGTTTGTTCAGATTTTCTACTTCTTCATTGTTTAGTTTTAGTCTGGTGTCGTTCCAAGTAATTCATCCATTTCTTCTTTGTTGTCTGATTTGTTGGCATACAGCTGTTCATAGTAATCTCTTATGATCCTTTTTGTTTGTGGGGTGTCAGTTGTAATGTTCCCTCTTTTGTTTATAATCTTATTTATTGAGTACTCTCTCTTTCTTGGTAAATCTAGCTAAATGTTTGTCAATTTTGCTTATGCTTTCAAAGAACCAGCTCTTAGTTTTATTGATCTTTTCTAGTGTCTCTTTAGTTTCTATTGGATTTGTTTCCACTCTGATCTTTGTTATTTCCTGCTTTCTGCTAAGTTTGGGCTTCATTTGTCCTATTTGTTGTTGTTGTTGTTACTTGAGGTGTAAAGATAGGTTGTTTGAATTTTTTTTCTTAATATGGGCATTTATCACTATAAACTTCCCTCTTAGAACTGCTTTTAAAGTGCTCCATAAATTTTGGTATGTAGTCTTCCCATTTTCAATTGTCTAAAGTTTTTTTTTTTTTTCTCCTTTGACCCTGTTGTTCAGTAGTAAGCTGTTTAATCTCCACTTGTTTGTGAATTTTCCAATTTTCTTTTTGTAATTGACTCCTAGTTTCATACCATTGTTGTCAGAAAAGATGCCTGATATGATTTCAATATTCTTAAATTTTTTAAGACATATTGCGGCTAACATGTTCTATTCTGGAAAAAGCTTCATGTATGCTTGAGAAGAATCTTTATTCTTCTGGTGATAGATGGAATGTTCTATAAATGTTTGCTAAGCCCATCAGGTCTAACACGTCTTTTACATCCAATGTTTCCTTATTGATTTTCTGTCTGGATGATCTACCCATTGTTTAAATGGGGTATTGATGTCCCCAACTATTATTATATTTCTGTCTATTTCTCCCTTTTGGTCTGTTAATCTTTGCTTTATATATTTAGGTGCTCCTGTGTTGAGTGCATAAATATTTACAAACGGTATACTCTCTTGCTGGATTGACCCTTTTATCATTATATAATGACCTTCTTTGTCTTTTATTGCAGTCTTTGGCTTAAAGTCTATTTTGTCCTGTATAAATATAGCTAACATCACTTTCCTTTGGTTTCCATTTGCATAGAATATCTATTCTCATCCCTTCACTTGCAGTGTGTGTGTCCTTAAAGCTGAACTGAGTCACTTGTAGGCAACATATAGTTAGTTCTTGTTTTTTGGTCTTTCTGTTTTTTTTTTAATCCATTCAGGCACTCTATGTCTTTTGATTGGAGAATTTAGTCCACTTACATTTGAAGTAATTATTAATAGGTATGGACTTATAAATGCATTTTGTTCAATGTTTTCTGGCTATTTTGTAACTTCTTTGTTGCTTTCTTCTCTTTGTCTCTTCCTTTGCAATTTGATGATTTTCTATAGTGGTATGCCTAAATTATTTTCTCTTTACCTTTTGTGTATCTACTATAGGATTTTTGCTTTGCAGTTACCACAAAGCTTATATAAAATATCTTAAGTTTATAACAGTTTGAGTGCATGCTAAAGCTCTATACTTTTACTCCTTCCCGCACATTTTATGTTTTTGATGTCACACATCCATCTTTTTACCTTGGACATCCATTAACAAATTATTGCATTTATAATTATATCTACTATGGTTTTTAACCTTCAAAATCAACTTATAAGTGATTTATTCACCACCATTACATTAGAGTAATTTAAATTAACCTTTACTGATGAGATTTATTTATTATTTACCTTTACTGATGAGATTTATACTTTTATATTATTTCCTGTTACTAACTAGGATTCTTTTATCAGCTTGAAGAAATCTCATTAACATTTCTTGTAAGACTAGTCTAGTGGTGATGAATTCTTTCAGCTTTTTATTTTTGATTGACAGATTTTTTTTTTCTTTCAGCAATTTGGATATATCAAACCCTTTTGGCCTGCAAAGTGCCTGCTGAAAACTCTGCTTTTAGTCTTATGGGGGTTACTTTGTAAGTAACAGGTTGTTTTCCTCTTTCTACTTTTAAGATTCTAACTTTTGACAATTTAACTACAATGTGCTTTGATGTGGGTTTCTTTCAATTTATCCTAGAATTCTATGGGATTCTTGGATCTGGTGTACATTGCTTTCTCCAAGTTAAGAGAATTTCTAGCCATAATTTCTTTGCATAAGCTCTTTGCCCCTTTCTCTCTCTTTACTCCTTTTGTGACCCCATCACATGTATATTGGTCCAGTTGATGGTGTCCTATAAGTCCCTTAAGCTATCTTTACTCTTTCTTATTTTATTTTTTTCTTTTTGATGCTGCAACTTGATGCATCCCACGTCCGTGTCTTTAAGTTTGTTGATCCTCTCTTCTCCTTAGTCTTCCATGGGACCACTTTATTGCCTTTCAGTTCAATTGTATTATTCTACTCTGTGATTTCTGTTTGGCACATTCTTATATTTTCCATTTCTTTGCTGAAATTCTCACTTTGTTCATGCACTGTTCTCTTGACTTCAGTGAGCATATTTATAACTGTTATTTTGATCTCTTTATTGGATATATCATTTACCTCTGTTTCATTAAGATCTGTTTCTAGAGTTTCATCTTGTTCTTTTGTTTGAAACATAAACTCTGTTTCTTCATTTTCCTTGACTGTGTTGATTTCTGTGCATTAGGTAAGACAGTCACCTCTCCCACTCTGACAGAGTGGGTTTGTGTAGTAGATGAGCATCATCATTTAGCTTAGCTTAGACATTTCATGCAAATCCTTTGCTCCTCAGGGAGAAGCTGGGAGTTGAGAGTTCCTTCCCGACTGTATGTCACTGTGCCAGGAGTGGGGTTTATGGCAGAGTGTCTCTAAGCCTTTCCTACTTGTTTGGATGTGAGTATTTTCTCATTTGCCCAATGTGGAGGACTCACTCAGCTAGTTTCTGGATTTATCACTGAGATAATTGTTCCATGTTTAGCTGCAGATGTGGTGTGCCCATTGGAGAAGGTGTGTTCAGGAGCCTCCTATGTTTCCATCTTGGACCAGATCCTAAGTCTTTAATGGGGTGAAATTTTAAGGGTACTTGCCCTCTATTAAAAATAATAACATTTGAAGCATATTTAATTCAAAAAATCATGTTTGTTTTCTAGAGTCAGTTATTAATACTTCTGTTTGTCACTCTTAAAGATTATAGCTATTACACCAAATCACATTAAGGTGTTATTTTCTATATTTCCACCAAACAAGGGAATCAAACTGAAAGCTTACCAATATTTTTGCAGTAATAATTCAAAGGACCTTGGAATATGCATTTTGCATGCAAATGATTCTACTGTGAACCAACTGTGCAATCACGTTTGAAATGTACTTCCTACAACACACACGATGCCATATAAAAGTATTATATTTGGACAAACCATAATATAACCAACATAATAAACTAAGATCCTCCAAGTAAATGAATTGAATTCAACTTACAATAAAGGAAAGTGATATTATGAGATGCTAACTAAATAATACAACTGATGTTAAAGCACCAAATACCCAAAATTAGTTTAAATCGCTAGACCCAGGGTATGGATTTACCCGGTGCTTTTAGCACAACAAAGGTTTGGGTTTTTTTTTAAGATTTGCAAATAAATAATATTCAACCTATGGGACCTTATTCTCTCCTTACAAAGTAAAGAAGTTTTGAGGGTTAGTAAAAAGTGGAATACTGTCAATAACTATAAATGAAGTACCTGCCATGAAAGAGGAAAACAGGTGTTAAGAGTTTAAGTCAAAAGAAAAGGTTAGTGAGCCCCATGCTGTGCAGCATCAGTTATCAGGTGAGTTTACGCTGTGAACTTTGCAAGTCAGATTTACAATGTGATGGGTAAGAGTAAGTAGACCAGAAAGCAAACTTCCTTTGTCCTGCTTCTAACCCATCAATGGATTAAGAAGAAGTCAGGATAACGTATGGAGGATTTTGTTTCCTTTTTTATTCGTCTTTTTCTTAATGCTATAGATACTTAAGTCAGGAAAGCTTTTTGAAAGAATTTACTGAGTTAATTCCTGATCAAGGACTTTTTTTTAATAAAATTTTACTTAGGGACCCAAAATGTCAGCCACACGGCAGCTTTCAAAATAAAGCATTCTTAGTCATCTGGCAAAACTCACCAAACACAGGAAACTTAAACCTGCATAGAAAACAAGAAAAGGGTATTGTTGACCTGTATATGAAAGTGCACACATTCATATTCAAATGACATTGTAGATTAAACAGATGTCACTGAATTACGGATTTTGTAGAATGTCCAGCTATTTGGGTGGAAATGAGGTCAGAGTTTCAGAATAGATTCAGAGTTTCATGGGTATACTCATGCTTTAGGTTTCTGAGCTTGCATCTGGGATAAACCTTTAGGATAATTCTGCATTCTAATTATATATGTCATCAGTGTAATCTAGTTTCAAATTAAGTACATAAATTAAAAGCAAATACTATCTTTAAAAAAGCAAAACAATACAGTCTAACTTGAATTTGGGAAAGGACATTATTAATTGTAATGTAGCCTAACTAAACATGTCCATTAGTATTTTAAGATGAATTCAGTCTCTTTCATATTATCTTGATAATGAGTCTGTTTGTTCACTGCTACCCCAGCACCTAGCATAGTACCTGACACCAGAATGTGCTCATGAAATGTGTTTGGTATAAAGGAGTGAATAAACTAATTAATTAACATTAAATATATATTTTTCCTAACTGGAACAAACCTATTTGATGACCAACTTCCTCTCCTTAACTGTGCACTAAAGTATAAACAAAGTTGATTTAATTGTTTTATCCATATTTTGAAAAGTCGAAAGGCTATCTTTTACTACTATCATGAGCAAAATTTGCAAAATATGCAAAATAGACATAACATAAATTTATGGTCATATGACCAAGTTAAAAACACGGGATCCCTAATGGAATTACTTACTTCTAAAATAGTCAATAACACAAATTGGCTGTATATAATGAAAATGACATGGACATTTTAAATTTTAAGCTTTGCTTTCAGTTTGGTGATTTAAATAAATGATCAGTAGCTACTTTATCCTCTGCTACTATGAGAGAAAATCCATAGAAAAGATCATATATAGGAAGCCAAAAAAGATTATATAAAATAATTATAAACATAAATGTAATACATTTTTTTCTATTCTGATCCATTATGTACCTTTTTCTCCTAATCCTGGATTTCTAAAATATATTATTTCTCATTTTCTTTAGTGTATCTGTGTATATCTACATCATGTCTGTATCTATGTCTATCTATATAGACACAGAATGAAAAAAAGAAAAGATAAAAGCTCAAAACAACCAAAGCTTAGTAAAATGACATGAGAAAACTTAGTTTACAATGAAACTAATCTGCTTCTATATGGATAGATCTATATAGATAGTCACAGTTATAGGTATATGTGCAAATATTTTTATATATGTGTGTGTGTATATACACACACACATATGTTTCTCACCATGTACCAAAGTACAGTACAAAAGAAATCAATTTCTAAGACCTCAGACTGGGTCTTTTGGTACCAGGATGGCAATAACTAAGCTGATGGGAAGGGAATGTTCTTTTTAAATGCTCAAAAATTTAATAAAATTCAGCAGTTCCAGACACATAATAAAATTCTGATTAGTATATTGGCTTAGGCTGGGAATAAGTCTGTATAACTTGCCATTAATAGATCACATAAGAGTGTTAGGACATTCCAAAATTTTAAATGATTCTAATTTATCACACTGCAGTTGTTCCACCTGCATCTTATAATGGGATTAGAATCTCACTTGGAATTTTTTTTTTTTTTTTTTTGAGATTCCCACTGTAAGTAAAATCACAGCCACCACCCCTGAAGGCTGAGAGACTTTTTTAATGGGGAGGCACGATCTATTTAAAAAGGAAAGAACAGGAGTTGTGGGGGTGGGCCAGACCAAAGAATCCATTGCAGGAGTTAACTGCCTCAGCCATGTCCAGATAAACTCATCAGCAACAGGTTCCCATCTAAACACAGAATTTATTTTCTCTGTGTGAGATTATTTTTTCAAAAGAACGCAGTTTTCCAGAAAATAATAAGTACAACTTAGAAGAATATGAATTGATTCATCTTTGCCACATTACAGCTATCCATAGAGAATAAAAAATAAATTAAAAAAAAAGAAAGGGTAAAAGCTCAAAACAAAGCTCAGTAAAATAAGACTTGAGAAGAATTGTTTTATAATTGAACTAATCTGCTCCTAAACCTGTCCTGTTGCTCTTTGGTCAGCACCCGTCCCCCACTCTAGAATATACACTTTAAAATAAAAACCAAGCTGTATTTATTGTATTGAGGGCGTCCTGACAAGAAAATGGTCACCAGAATTTTCTAAATGATAATCCATTTTTAAAGAGAATCACACACATTTGCGTGTTTAGGGGATTTCCCATTACTCAAAATAAGGTCCCAGAGAAAGTATAACCAAGAGGACATGAGGGCAGCCATTCCTTCACCAACGGAACAGCCTGGACACGTCATGTAACTTCTCCAAGTTGTGTCCTTACCTGCTAAATGGGGACACTGATGACCTTACTGCAGTCTTATAGGGATTAAATGAGATAATTATCATCACGTGCTGAGTACAGTGCCTGGCATATATATAATCAGCAAGTATTCTTTTTATTATTTGAAAGCAAAAGAAAAGTGCTGCGTTTTCTTTACTGAATGTGCCATAGTCACCTCTCTAACTATCTGGGCACCATATGCAAATCTATTATCTATTTTTCCCCTTAGTTTTCACACTTGTAAAATAGAAACATTTTCTAGAAACTAGAGTTGTTGAGAGAATCAAATGAGAGGATGTATCTAAAATTTATCTATCAAATCTCAAGTGAACTACAAATGTCAGTGATTATCTCATATTCAGTGTCCACTGCCCTGATAAGTGACCTTTGACTAAACTGAAGATATAGAAACTGACAAAACAGAGAGTGACTCTTTACAGGGGAATGTGAGAGAAGATGCGAGGTAAATGCTCAGTTACGGCTATCTTCTCAAAAATTTTTATTTAATTACATTTAAATGACTCCTTTTGTTTGCAATAAATTTAATTGGAATGTGCAGCCATATCCTCCCTATATTCTGGATTATACCTTTCTTGAGGTTGCAGAAAATATGCTGATTCCATATAACAAAAAGGCTGGTGTTTTCCTTCTCAGATCAATTTATGCAGCTTTCCTGTTTTCTAAGGTAATGAGGAGAAGAGCATGCATTATTTCACATCTGTAGGTAACATTAAGTTGCTGACTTATTTTCAATTTCCTTCTCATTGAGCCCCTTACCAGACCTGCACACAGGTAAAAGATGAGCTTAAATTTAGGTCTGTCCCATTCCATTCTCTTTTTAGGTGACGATGCAGTGTAAGAACCAAGCGAGTGAGTAAAATACTAGTGCTCAAATATTTCTGAAACTGAGCCATTAGTCCCTGACTAATTTGAAATGTACCATCTTTATTTTTTATTCATTGCTGTTTATTTTTAGTTTACAAAAGGTTTAAAAATTATAAAGCCCTAGTCTCAGCACAAAGAATAGGATGTACTCAGATAATACTTACTGTTTTTCTCAGGTGTTCCAGAGTAAAAACTATTGATGCTTGAATCGGCCATATTTCTGCATTATGGATATTTATATAGCTTGGTGCTCTGTTCTTTATAAGCAAAGGAATTAAAACTTCAAAAGAAGCTTGAGCTGTGAGCTTGTAATACAAGCTTCTTGGGACAAAAAGTTTGCACTGTGTGACCATTTTTTATTTTAAATGAAAATACATATTTTCCCAACACGCCATTTCAGTTCCACAAAGAGAGGCAGTCAGGAGACTTTACGGTGAAATATTTAAAGAGAACCTTGAACCTTAGCCAAAAATATGCCTGTAAACTCTTAAAACAACTCAGATCCAGGATTTTATTTGCTCGTTAGGTTTGTAAGGGGCTCAGACAGACTTTTATAAAGAAAGAAAAATTCCTTTCTAGGTTATGACTCTAATGGCTTCGTGAATTATTTAAAAGAAAACCTATAGCAAGAGGGGCTTGTGGTTTCAAAAATGACCCTGGAAAGACAGGTAGCATACTTTGGAAGAAAGAATTCGGCAAGAGTATGCAAAGAGAACTTAAATGGGACATAAATAAAATACACTGAATAAAAGAAATATTTTGCAGACAGTGAATTAAAATTAAATGTCCCAGAGAAGACTCTTTGTATGACCAGAGCTACACAGGAGCTGCATATAGATCTGGTAGATCACAGTTGGAACAGGGACAGTTAAGTTCCTGGCCTTGGTAACCATTAGAACTGACCATTCCTTGAGGTCAGTATGCCGTTCCAGGTGGTGAACAAGGGGGGATTCATAGTAACTCTGAGATGAAAACCAGGATCCCATGAGCCGAGGACAGTATCACAGCTTTGATCACTCTCGATTCAATGCCTTAGCTCTACCCACCCAAATCCCTTCCACCTCAAGGTCAACTCTCCTGTGAAAACTTCACTATAGTCCTGCAGAGCATTAGCCTCTGACCCATAAAGTCCTCCTTCAGGTTACTTGTATCTCTATACAGTGTTGTGCTTCATTAACTGGTCAATGCCTTTAGGGCCTGGGCCTATGTCTTTATGTTTTCATCGTTTTCTCCCCACGGAGAGATTAACACATTAGTGTGCATGGACTAGGTGCTCAACAAGTTTGAGTTTAATCACATTAAATAAATTCAACCCAAATTTACATAGAATAGCATGTCCTGTAATGAAGCATTTGAATATAAGCCCCAGGAGGACAGGGGCCTTCTGTGCAATTCTGCATCCCCAGCTCTTAAAGCTATGTCTGTCCTATGGGAAGTATTCTGTAAGTATTTGTTGGATGAATGTCATTAAATGTGTGAATAATATTTACCTAATTTTTCCTGTGTGCAGTCAGAACTTGGTCCTATAAGGAGATTCTGTATAAATGAAATATGGTAGATGTTCTCAAGAAGCTTAAAAGCCCAAGAGTTGATACACATGACAACAGCAGAAATAATGTGGTGAAGGAAGGTAAAAAAATCTGGGAATTAAGTAATGAGGGAAGTGTCATGAAAAGGAAGAGAATAAGGCAGAGATAATAATGCATGGTTTTCTGAAAGGAGTCCCAAACACCCCCTTAACCCTACACTCCAGAGTTTAAAAAAAAGGAAAGATAGAACTGAAGGAAAGAAAGAAGAATGAAACTCAAGAGAAAAGAATATTTTCTTTTTTTTTTTTTTTTGAGAAAAGAATATTTTCAAACGTGCAGAAGGAGAAGCTAGATTACCATCATATGTAGATGGTTTGAGAAAAGCAGGAAATATAAAGAACATGTGTGTTTGGGTAATTCTTTGTTTATAATTTGATGGAAAGACGGAAGGATTAAAGTTTGTTGTTGGATACCTGAAAGCCTGGAGAGAAGTTGAAAGCAATACTTAAGAATTATTATTTCAATGGTTTGATTCAGATTGACTCAAAAACAAACAAAATGTCCCCTCTACAGAAGAGAATCTAATGAATTCATGACCAGTGGTAAAAGTTAATGGAAGAGTATGGCAAACCCACCCAACTGGGAGCATGAAGGGCTCAGATCCCTTAAAAAATAAAGGATTGGGTCATCTCTCCAGATAAAGAACAGACAACCTGAGAGATTTTTTTTAAGGCAAATGGATCATGAAACAATTAGTGCAGGAAGAAAGCATAAATATCAGCTATAGCCTTTTGACCAATTGCAGAAATAAAGACTGTGGTACCTACCCAATATCCTTTTGGTGAATTTATTTTCATTAATAGCAATGACAATAATAATAAGCTGAAGTCAACTGAAAACATCAAATCAACATAGAAGTAAACAAGTTTTTAAATGAAAATACCTCTCCAGGTGCCAAGTAGAATTGCATTATGGAATTTTATAATTTGGATAAAAAGAAATGACCCTAAAACCTTCCAGAGGAAGAGAGAGAACAGAGAAAGGTCACCTTTAAAGGAACACGGATCAGTCTTCCATCAGCATCCTGAGAAGCACTGTTAGGATGCAAAAAACACCTTCAAAACCACAACCAACAAAATCATCTTCAAGGTGCTTAGGTACCTTCAAGGTAAATGATCATAAGTGCAGAGTTCTATGCCTTGGGCAAAGTATCAATTAATTGTGAGGGCCATATGAAGACATTTTAAAACAATCAAGGGCTGTGTAAAATCACCTCCTATACGTTACATTTCTGAATATTTAAGGAAATATTCAGAAAATGATGACAACATTTGGAAGAGAAAAGTATTTGGAGTATAAAAATAGGAGAAAGTAATAGGCAAGAAGTCAGTGACCTGTAAGAAGATCTTAAGGAAGAAGAACTGAATGGACTTTAGAAAAAAAAAAAGAGAGAGAGAGAAAATAATCAAAGCTCTGGATAACTTTGGAGGCACAGTGAAGAAAATATAATGTCTTGTATCAACCAACAGGAAGAAAGCAATGAAAAACCCTAGAGGAAAAGAAAATTTAACAGCCTATGTAAGAAAGTAAAATATGGAATTAACCAAAAGAAGAAAATAGAATTCCTTTTTGCCAAACACTAGGAAAAATCTTTCAATTGGCAGAGGGGTGGTGCATTAGGCAGAGAAGGTAACTAGCACACACTGGACGTTGCAGTGAACAATACTTATCTAGACCCAATATCGTGTCTAGCCAATACATATCTAGACATAATAGTGTAAATGCTATTTTTAATTTCAGCATTTACCTTCTAGAATCAGCACACAGCTAAGAGATGGAAAACTTAAGTTTGGCTTCAGAACAGAATGAAAATCTTAACTTCCATAACAATGTGGAAAAATTTATAGGTGCCTAAAAATGGGAAGTGGAATGTAGGGAGGTGTGGTGGGCTGAATGGTGGCCTCCAAAATACGTCCATGTCCTAATCCGTGGAACCTCTTAATATTACTTTATCAGGCAAAAAAGAGTGTGATTAAATGAAGGATTTGGGGGAGAAGCTTATCCTGGATTATCTGGGTGGAACCTAAATGCAATCACATGTATCTGTATAAGAAGGAGGAAAGGAAGTTAAGAGGCAGCAGGGGAGAGGCAGTGCCACGATGTGAGGCAGAGATTGGGCTGATGCAGCCACACCTGGAGAGGGAAGAAGCAAGGACCAGACTCTTCTCTAAGGCTCTGAAGGCAGCCCAGATCTGTTGATACTTTGATTTCAGACTTCTGGCCTCCAAAACTGTGAGAGAATAATTTTTGTTGTTTTAAGTTACGCAGTGTGTGCTAATTTGTTACAGCAGCCAAAGACAACAAATGCAAGTGGAGAAACTTATATTTTGATGTAAATCAGAACCAAATGTCACATGTTTAATCAAGAAAATAACAAGACAAACACACACACACACACACACCAACAACAACACTGAAAGTGAGAAAAGGTGCATAGTTACCACTATGAACGATATTTTAAAATAAGATTATACTATATGGAGAGATTATATGAATATATTTGAAAATTGGGAGGGAATGGATAATTTTTAAAAACCTATATGTTCCCAAAATTTTGTTAGAAAAGGGATGAAGAGACTAGTATATATAAAATAAATTGAAAAGATAGCCAAACACTTATTTCTAAATAAGCACCAGTTCTGGATGCCTTTCAGGAAATTTTGTAAGATATTAAATATAGGTAATATCTATGGAAGTTAAATCCATGCATAAAAAATAGTAAATTTTCTAAAGGTCTAACAAAACCATTTGTGATTAATACGTTCATTCATTATTTACATATACACTAAATTCTTAAATAAAACATTATTAAAGGGAAGCTAGCAGTTATATCATGAGACTAATATGTCCCATTCAAGTAAGGTTTAATCATAAATATAAAATATGTTTCAACAGTAGATAATAATCACTAGATTAAAACATCTGGAAAAATAAAAATTGGAAAACAAGACACAAATTTTGGTAAATTTAACAGCCATTCATGATTCTAAATTAGTAATAACAAAGACTGGAAGAAAACTTCCTTAGATTGATAAAGCGTATCTGAAATAAACCTATAGCAAACATCATTATAATGTTAAAATATCATGGTTAAAATAAGGCAAAAGCTATCCTCACTACTGTTCAACTTTGCACTAAGATTCAATAAGTACAGGGAAAAAACAATAAAGACTATTTGAAAGGATGATACAAAACTGACATTATTTGAAGAAAATTATCTTGAAAAATTCAAGAGAAAAAACTTTTTAAAAATTAATAAAAAAAATAGAGCTCAGTAAGTTGGCCAAATGAGCACAATAAAACTATATAAAATATTGGATTAAAACTGGCAAAAATGTTCAGGAGGTATGTATAGAAAATCATTAATCTTTATTAAAGTAGAGGAATGAAGATCAGAATAAGTGAAGAACCATTTATGTTCCCAAATTAAATGACTCAATAATGTTAAATGCTTAATTTTTCCCAAATTAATGTGTAAGTCTAATAAAAATCTCAATAAAAATTCCAAATCTTTATATAACTTCACAACTTGATTCCTAAGTTCATCTGTAAGAAGTAACATAATTAAAGAAAAATAATTAAAAATAATAGAGAACTTGTTTTAGCAGATATTTATAAAAATATACCAGAAACTATAGTAATTAAAACAGCATGGTGTTGACACAGGTATAGATATATAGACATATATCATTTGTATAAATGTGAAACTATTTTATTCTAAAGGTAGCATTTTGAATCAGTGGTAAAGATGATTACTCATTAAATAGTGTTGAGATATTGGCTATCTTGGTAAAATAGTAAAGTTAGGTTTCTCTCTCACATTGCATGCAAAAATATATTTGATTCATCAAAAATAGATGGAAAATATTAAAAGTAAAAATTATTAGAATGAAATAAGAATGAATTTTCTGTTTACATAGTGAAGGGAAAAAAAAGATCCTTTTTTGGAAAGACAAAGCCCCAAACACATTCATAAACTGTTAAAGGAACCTAAACTTTACAATCTTTTTGAAGACCTGTTATTTGACATGACATTATCAAGACAGAAAATGTACATATCACTTTTTCTCAGGAATTCTACCCTTATGAAACTACAAAGTCATCCTACAGAAATACTCATATACAGATTCAAAGATACCATTCACCAGAGTGTTCATTTCAGCATTGCTTTTAACACTGAAAAATTAGAAATAACCAAATAATTAAATGTGGGAATAGTTGAATTAATAATGGTTTATTTATACTATGGAATACTTAAACTATCTGAAGACATAAAAATTGGAAAACATGCCACAAAAGCTTGATAAATTTAACAGCCATTCCTGATTCCAAATTAGTAATAATGAAGGCTGGAAGAATACAGTCATTAAGATCAGGAAGAAGATAAGGGTGCTTACTCAGTCACTTTTATTCAATATAGTGTTTGAAGACCTAGACAGAGCAATTGGGCAAGAAAAAGAAATAAAAGGCATTCCAATTGGAAAGGAAGAAGTAACACTGTTACTATTTGCAGATGACATGATATTGTATATGGAAAACCCCAAAGTCTCCCTCTAGAAACTGTTAGAACTAATAAACAGTTCAGTAAAATTTCAGAATGCAAATCAGTACAAAAAGTCCATGCATTTCTATAAAATAATAGTAAGCTCTCAGAAAGAGAAATGAAGAAAACAATCTCATTTACAATTGCATCAAAAGAATAAAATACTTAGAAATAAATTTCACCAAGAAAGTAAAAAACCTGTATATTGAAACCTATAAGATGTTAATGAAAGAAACTGAAGAATATACAAATAAATGGAAAAATATTCCATATTTATGAATTGGAAGAATTAATATTGTTAAAATGTCCATACTACCCAAAGCAATCTACAGAATCAATGCAATCCCTATCAAAATTCCAGTGGAATTTTTCACAGAAATAGAACAAGCGACCTTAAAATTTGTATGGAACTATGAAAGACCACAATTAGCCAAAGCAATCTTGAGGAAGAAGCACAAAGCTGGAAGCATCACACCTCCTGTTTTCAAATTATATTACAAAGCTACAGTAATTAAAACAATATGGTACTAGCATAAAAACAGACTCATAGATCAAAGGAACAGAATAAAGAGCCCAGAAATAAACCCATGCATATATGGTCAGTTAATTTGTGACAAAGGAGTCAAGGATATACAATGTGGCAAGGATAGTCTCTTCAAAAAATGGTGTTGGGAAAACCTGGACAGCCACACGCAAAATAATGAAACCGAACCACTCTCTTACACCATGCAAAATATTTAACTCAAAATGGATTAAAGACTTGAACGTAAGACCCAAAAACATGAAACTCCTAGAAGAAACATAGGTGGTTAGCTCTCTACATAAGCCTTGGTGATGATTTTTTGGGTCTGACACCAAAAACAAAAGCAACAAAAGCAAAAATAAACAAGTGGGACTATATCAAGCTAAAAAGCTTCTGTACAACAAAGGAAGCCATCAACAAAATGAAAAGGCAACCTACTAAATGAAAGAAAATATTTGTAAATCATGTATCTGATAAGGGACTAATATCAAAATATATAAAGAACTCATACAACTCAATAGCAAAAGGCCCAAACGATGGGCAGAAGATCTGAATAGATATTTTTCCCTTGTGCACTGTTGGTGGGAATATAAATTGGTATAGCTACTATAGAAAAGAGTATGGAGGTTCTTCAAAAACTTAAAAAGGGAACTATCATATGTTCCAACAATTACACTTCTGGGTATTTATCTGAAGAAAATAAAAACAATAACTCAAAAAGATTTATGCACCCCATGTTCCTTGCAACATTATTTTCAATAGCCATGATATGGAAACAACCTAGTTATCGTTGGAGAAATGGATAAAGAAATGGTTGTATATATACATATATAATGTAAAGTTATTCAGCCACAAAAACAAATGAAATCTTGTCATTTGTGACAACATGGATGGACCTTGAGGACATTATGCTGAATAAAATAATTTAAACAGAGAAAGACAAATACCAGATGATCTCTCTTATATGTCGAATCTAAACATAAATAAATAATTTTTTATAAACAAAGCTCGTATATACAGAGAACAGATTGGTGGTTGCCAGATGTGGAGGGAAGGGGGGAGAGGGAAAAGTGGGTAAACTCTTTTTGTTTTTCTCTAGGTTAAATAAATTGAAGAATTAAAATGGCAAAAATGTAATATACTTAAGTAGGTTGGTATATACGGTCTAACACAGAGTCTTTAATTTACTTAAAGGAAATCCATATGATATAATTTTATTTATGGTTAAACATCAAATCAGAAAGTGTGTATATGTGTATGTAAATGTAAATATATATATATATATATATATATATACACATATATGTAAGTGGAATAGGAAAAGAATTCTGCAAAAAAATATACACTAAACTGTCAAGTTTGTGGAGTGAAATGCAACAGCCTGTCAGAGCAAGTATGAAATAATGGATAATTTCTGAGATTTTTCCATAATTTAATGCTCCTTAAATGCTTTATGAAAATGCATTCCTTTGTTATTTTGTAATTAAAAAAATGAAAAGACAAACACTAAAAATGGATCAAGAAATACAAATGGAGGAACAAGAGCTACACTTTGTAGCAATGCTGATCTGAGCCTGACATGGCAAGTGCCCCCTTGATAAGACCATCTCTGAGGACGTCAGTGGTCGTTTGTCAAGCACTAACTCCAATCCAATCAAAATAGGCATTGGATTAATTAATTCCCACAAAAAAGTATAAAAATAGATGATGATTCTCATTTTACAGATGAGGAGATGGAGTTTTAGAAAAATAAATTCTCCAGGATCACACTTTCATGGATTAAGTATCAAAATCCAGATTGTAGGACTGCCAACCCCTTTCCTTTTGCTGTGCTGCATGGTTGCCAGCATAATAATCACTTCGGGTGATGTGTATGGAAAGTTGACTTCACTTCAGAAAATCTCGTTCTTGTCATTATCTTCAAAAACATAGATGGGAACCCATATGTACCAGTACTGCTGAAACAAGAGCATGAAGAAAATGTATAGTCTCAAGGAAAGAAACAAAAAATACGTTAAGAACTTATATTTTGCTAACAATCGTAAGTGTATTCCAACATTCAAGAAGTGAAACTCAAAACTGTTGTATTTTATATTTTACCACTGACCTATAATCTGAGGGTATTTTTATAGTTTTATTAAAATAATACATAAAAGTGTCATGTGTGACATATACATTTCAAAAATGTTATTTACTATTTTTTATTATTGTTGTCATAGATTAAAAAGCAGCAAATATAAAGGAAATACATTGAGAACTAGTTTTTTTCAGAGCCTGGAAACATATACTAATACTGTCAAAAATCCAGAAATAGTAAAAAATAAAACCAGAGCAGTAAAATAATATTTAGTAAGAGTTTATTGTGCATATAACATCACAAACTGGGAGCTTTTAAACTCAAAATGGGTAGGAAGCTCAGAGGCATGACTTACAGGATGGCTGATAATGTGAAAAAGAGGAAGTTGTTTAAACTTTACAGTGACTGGTTATTATAATTGGGTTTCCAGATGGCAGAGGATTGGTTAAAACTGATTATCTTATACCACTTTAGGAAAATGACATGTTTCTTTTATGATTATCAGAGCCATATTCTAAGTTAAATTTTTCTTAAAGATATAAGCTAGATTTAGTTTTGTTTATGTGGCTTACATGGTTTTGTGTGCTCAGGGAATTCTCAAGTCTGATCTCCATTTTGCATTTAATTTTAACAATACAGTAAGGTACCAGAAATCTCAGTATTATTTTTTTTCTTTTACCTGAAAACTATACATAGTCAATCAGCCTATACTTTACAAAACTCTTGGAAATTTACCACAATTAATGGATAATCTGTTTTCATTAACTTTTTTTAAAAGGTAGGCCACTTTCTGGAGTATCAGTTTGGTTTTCTTTTTATCATCTTTATTGGAGTATGATTACTTTACAATGTTTTGCTAGTTTCTGCTGTATAACAAAGTGAATCAGCTGTACATATACATATATCCCCATATCTCTTCCCTCTTGCGTCTCCCTCCCACTCTCCCTATCCCAAACCTATAGGTGGACACAGAGCACCGAGCTTACCTCCCCTCTGCTATGTGGCTGCTTCCCACTAACTATCTACTTTACATTTGGTAGTGTATATATGTCTATGCCACTCTCTTACTTCATCCCATCTTACCCTTCCCCCTCCTGAGGTCCTCAAGTCCATTCTCTATGTCTTCATCTTTATTTCTGTCCTACCTCTAAGTTCTTCAGAAGGTTTTTTTTTTTTTTTTAGATTCCATATATATGTGTTAGCATATGGTATTTGTTTTTCTCTTTCTGACTTACTTCACTCTGTATGACAGTCTCTAGGTCCATTCACCTCACTACATATAATTCAATTTCATCTCTTTTTATGGCCGAGTAATATTCCATTGTATATATGTGCCACATCATTTTTATGCATTCATCTCTTGATGGACACTTAGGTTGTTTCCAAGTCCTTCCTATTGTAAATAGAGCTACAATGAACATTGTGGTATATGACTCTTTTTGAATTATGGTTTTCTCAGTGTATATGCCCAGTAGCAGGATTGTGGGGTCATACGATAGTTCTATTTTTAGTTATTTAAGAAACCTCCATACTGTTATCCAGAGTGGCTGTACAAATTAACATTCCCAACAACAGTGCAAGTGTATGCTTTTCTCCACACCCTCTACAGAATTTATTGTTTGTAGAATTTTTATGATGGCCGACCGGTGTGAGGTTATACCTCATTGTAGTTTTGATTTGCATTTCTCTAATGATTAGTGATGTTGAGCATCCTTTCATGTGTTTGCTGGCAACCTGTATATCTTCTTTGGAGAAATGTCTATTTAGGTCTTCTACCCATTTTTGGATTGGGTTTTCTGTTTTTGATATTGTGCTGTGTGAGCTGCTTGTATATTTTGTAGATCAATCCTTGTCAGTTGCTTCGTTGGCAACTATTTTCTTCCATTCTGAGGGTTGTCTTTTCATCTTGTTTATGGTTTCCTTTGCTGTGCAAAAGATTTTAAGTTTCATTAGGTCCAATTTGTTTATTTTTGTTTTTATTTCCATTTCTTTAGGAGGTGGGTCAAGAAGGATCTTCCTGTGATTGATGTCATGGAGTGTTCTTCCTATGTTTTCCTCTAAGAGTTTCATAGTGTCTGGCCTTACATTTAGGTCTCTAATCCATTTTGAGTTTGTTTTTGTGTGTGGTGTTAGGAAGTGTTCTACTTTCATTCTTCTACATGTAGCTGTCCAGTTTTCCCAGCATCAATTATTGAAGAGACTGTCTTTTCTCCATTGTGTATTCTTGCCTCCTTTATCAAAGATAAGGTAACCATATGCGTGTGGGTGTATCTCTGTGGTTTCTATCCTGTTCCATTGATCTACATTTCTGTTTTTGTGCCAGTACCATACTGTCTTGATTACTGTAGCTTTGTAGTACAGTCTGAAGTCAGGGAGTCTAATTCCTCCAGCTCCCTTTTTCTTCCTCAAGATTGCTTTAGCTATTCGGGGTCTTTTGTGTTTCCATACAAATTGTGACATTTTTTGTTCTAATTCTGTGAAAAATGCCATCAGTAGTTTGATATGGATTGCACTGAATCTGTACATTGCTTTGGGTAGTACAGTCATTTTCACAATGTTGATTCTTCCAATCCAAGAACATGGTATAGGAAGAGGCCAGGGAGGGGGACCTGTTTGTATCATATTTAATTTCTTTCAGCAGCGTCTTACAGTTTTCTGCATACAGGTCTTTTGTCTCCTTATGTAGGTTTATTCCTAGGTATTTTGTTCTTTTTGTTGCAATGGTAAATGGGAGTGTTTCCTTAATTTCTCTTTCAGATTTTTCATCATTTATGTATAGGAATACAAGAGATTTCTGTGCATTAATTTTGCATCCTGTACTCTACCAAATGCAATGATAGTAGTTTTCTGGGAGCATCTTTAGGATTCTCTATGTATAGTATCATGTCATCTGCAAACAGTGAAGTTTTACTTCTTTTCTGATTTGGATTCCTTTTATTTATTTTTCTTCTCTGATTGCTGTAGCTAAAACTTCCAAAATTATGTTGAATAATAGTGGTGAGAGTGTGCACCCTTGTCTTTTTCCTTATCTCAGTGGAAATAGTTTCAATTTGTCACCATTAAGAAGGATGTTGGCTGTGGGTTTCTCATATACGGACTTTATTATGTTGAGGTAAGTTCCCTCACTGCCTACTTTCTGGAGGGTTTTCATCATAAATGGGTGTTGAATTTAGTCACAAGCTTTTTCTTCATATATTGAGATGATCATATGGTTTTTCTCCTTCAATTTGTTAATATGGTTTATCACATTGATTTATTTGTGTAAATTGAAGAATTCTTGCATTCCTGCGATAAACCCCACTTGATCATGGTGTATGATCCTTTTAATGTGCTGTTGGGTTCTTCATGCTAGTATTTTGTTGAGGATTTTTGCATCTATGTTCATCAGTGATATTGGCCTGTAGTCTTCTTTTTTTTGTGACATCTTTGTCTGGTGTGATACAGTGTGATGGTGGCCTCATAGAATGAGTTAGGGAATGTTTCTCCCTCTGCTATATTTTGGAAGAGTTTGAGAAGGATAGGTGTTAGCTCTTCTCTAAATGTTTGATAGAATTTGTCTGTGAAGCCATCTGGTCCTGTGCTTTTGTTTATTGGAAGATTTTTAATCACAGTTTCAATTTCAGTGCTGGTGAGTGGTCTGTTTATATTTTCTATTCTTCCTGGTTCAGTCTCACAAGTTGTGTTTTTATAAGAATTTCCATTTCTTCCAGGTTGTCCATTTTATTGGTCTCTAGTTGCTTGTAATAATCTCTGATGATTCTTTGTATTTCTGCAGTGACAGTTATTCTCCTTTTTCATTTCTAATTCTGTTGATTTGAGTCTTCTTTTTTTTCTTGAAGAGTCTCACTAGTGGTTTACCAATTTTGTTTATCTTCTCAAAGAACCAGGTTTTAATTTTATTGATCTTTGCTATCATTTCCTTCATTTCTTTTTCATTTATTTCTGATCTGATCTTTATGATTTCTTTCCTTCTGCTAACTTTGGGGTTTTTTGTTCTTCTTTCTCTAATTGCTTTAGTTGTAAGGTTAGGTTGTTTATTTGAGATGTTTCTTGTTTCTTGAGGTAGGATTATATTGTTATAAACTTCCCTCTTAGAATTGCTTTTGTTGCATCCCATAGGTTTGGCGTCATAGTGTTTTCATTATCATTTGTTTCTAGGTATTTTTCGATTTCCTCTTTGATTTCTTCAGTGATTTCTTAGTTATTTAGTAGCATATTGTTTAGCCCCCATGCGTTTGTACTTTTTACCGATTTTTTCCTGTAATTGATATCTAATCTCAAAGTGTTGTTGACAGAAAGGAGAGTTGATACAATTTCAATTTTCTTAAATTTACCAAGGCTTGATTTGTGACCCAGGATATGATTTATCCTGGAGAATGTTCCAAGAGCACTTAAGAAAGTGTATTCTGTTGTTTCTGGTTGTAATGCCCTATAAATATCAATTAAGTCTGTCTTGTTTAATGTATCATTTAAAGCTTGTGTTTCCTTATTTATTTTCATTTTGGATGATCTGTCCATTGGTGAAAGTGGGGTGTTAAAGTCCCCTAGTAGGATTTTGTAACTGTTGATTTCCCCTTTAATCGCTGTTAACGTTTGCCTTTTGTATTGAGGTGCTCCTATGTTGGGTGCATAAATAATTACAATTGTTATATCTTCTTCTTGGATTGATCCCTTGATCATTATGTAGTGTCCTTCTTTGTCTCTTGTAATAGTCTTTGTTTTAAAGTCTATTTTGTCTGATATGAGAATTGCTACTCCAGCTTTCTTTTCCATTTGCATGGAATATCTTTTTCCATCCCCTCACTTTCAGTCTGTAAATGTCCCTAGGTCTGAAGTCCGTCTCTTGTAGACAGCATATATACAGGTCGTGTTTTTATATCCATTCAGCCAGTCTATGTCTTTTGGTGGGAGCATTCAATCCATTCACATTTAAGGTAATTATCGATATGTATGTTCCTATGACTGTTTTCTTAATTGTTTTGGGTTTGCTATTGTAAGTCTTTTCCTTCTCTGGTGTTTCCTGCCTAGAGAAGTTCCTTTATTATTTGTTGTAAAGCTGGTTTGGTGGTGCTGAATTCTCTTAGCTTTTGCTTCTCTGTAAAGGTTTTCATTTCTCCATGAAATCTGAATGAGATCCTTGCTGGGTTGAGTAATCTTGGTTGTAGTTTTATCCCTTTCATCACTTTAAATATGTCCTGCCTCACTCTTCTGGCTTGCAGAGTTTCTGCTGAGAAATCAGCTGTTAACCTTATGGGGATTCCCTTGTATGTTATTTGTTGCTTTTCCCTTGCTGCTTTTAATATTTTTTCTTTGTATTTAATTTTTGATAGTTTGATTAATATGTGTCTTGGCATGTTTCTCCTGGATTTATCCTCTTTGGGACTCTCTGCACTTCCTGGACTTGATTGACTTTCCTTTCCCATATTAGGGTTGTTTTCAACTATAATCTCTTCAAATATTTTCTCAGTCCCTTTCTTTTTTTTTCTTTTCCTGGAACCCCTATAATTCAAATGTTGGTGTGCTTAATGTTGTCCAAGAAGTCTGTGAGACTGTCCTCAATTCTTTTCATTCTTTTTTCTTTATTCTGCTCTACAGTAGTTCTTTCCACTATCTTATCTTCCAGGTCATTTATCCATTCTTCTGCCTCAGTTATTCTGCTATTGATTCCTTCCAGAAATTTTTAAATTTCATTTATTGTGTTGTTCTTCATTGTTTGTTTGCTCTTTAGTTGTTCTAGGTCCTTGTTAAACATTTCTTGTATTTTCTCCATTCTGTTTCCAAGATTTTGGACCATCTTGTATATCATCATTCCGAATTCTTTTTCAGGTAGACTGCCTATTTCCTCTTCATTTGTCTGGTCTGGTGTGTTTTTACCTTGCTCCTTCATCTGCTGTGTATTTCTCTGTCTTCTCATTTTGCTTAACTCAGTATGTCTGGGGTATCCTTTTCTCAGGCTGCAGGTTTGTAGTTCCCATTGTTTTTGGTGTGTGTCCCCAGAGAGTAAGGTTGTTTCAGCAGGTTGTGTACGCTTCTTGGTAGAGGGGACTGGTGCCTGTGCTCTGGTGGATGAAGCTGGATCTTGTCTTTCTGGTGGGAAGGACCAAGTCCGGTGGTGTGTTCTAGGGTGCCTGTGAACTTAGTATGATTTTAGGCAGCCTCTCTTTTAAATAGGTGGAGTTGTGTTCCTGTCTTGCTAGTTGTTTGGCATTGGGTGTCCAGCACTAGAGCTTGCTGGTCGTTGAGTGAGCTGGGTCTTAGCATTGAGATGGAGGTCTCTGGGAGAGATTTTGCCATTTAATATTATGTGGGGTCAGGAGGTCTCTGGTGGACCAATGTCCTGAACTCAGCTCTCCCTCCTAAGAGCCTCATTCCTGACACCTGGCCAGAGCACCAAGACCTTGTCAGCCACATGGCTTAGAAGAAAAGGTAGGGGAAAAAAGAAAGAAAGAAAGAAAGAATAAAATAAAGTTATTAAAATTAAAAAAATTATTAAAAATTTAAAAATAAAAGTGATTTAAGAAAAGAAAGAAAGCAAGAAGAGTGCAACCCAACCAATAAACAAATCCACCAATGATACGAAGCACTAAAAACTATACCAATAAACAAACAAAAAGAAAAATGGACAGACAGAACCCTAGGATAAATGGTAAAGGCAAAGCTATACAGACAAAATCATACAAAGAAGCATATACATACACACTCACAAAAAGAGGTAACGGAACAAAAAAATATGTATATATTAAAAAAAGGAAGAGAGCAACCAAATCAATAAACAAGTCAACCAATGATAATAAGCTCTAAATACTAAACTAAGATAAACATAAACCAGAAGCAAATTAGATGCAGAAAGCAAACCCCAAGTCTACAGTTGCTCCCAAAATCCCCCGTCTCAATTTTGGAATGATTCTTTGTCTATTCAGGTATTTCACAGATGCAGGGTACATCAAGTTGATTGTGGAGATTTAATCTGCTGCTACTGAGGCTGCTGGGAGAGATTTCCCTTTCTCTTCGTTGTTCGCACAGCTCCTGGGGTTCAGCTTTGGATTTGGACCCACCTCTGCATGTAGGTCACCTGAGGGCATCTGTTCCCCACCCAGAGAGGATGGGGTTAAAGCTGCAGATGATTAGAGGGCTCTGGCTCACTCAGGCTGGGGAGAGGGAGGGGTAGAGAATACGGGGTGAGTCTGCAGTGGTAGAGGCCAGTGTGACATTGTAGCAGCCTGAGGCACACCATGTGCTCTCCTGGGGAAATTCTCCCTGGATCACAGGACCCTGGCAGTGGTGGCTACACAGGCTCCCAGGAGGGGAGGTGTGGATAGTGACCTGTGCTCGCACACAGGCTTCTTGGTGACGGCAGCAGCAGCCTTAGCGTTTCATGCCGGTCTCTGGTGTCTGTGTTGATAGCAAAGGCTCGTGCCCGTCTCTGGAGCTTGTTTAGGCGGTGCTCTGATCCCCTCTCCTCATGCACCCCGAAACAATGGTCTCTTGCCTCTTAGGCAGGTCCAGACTATTTCCCAGACTCCCTCCCAGCTAGCTGTGGTGCACTAGCCCCCTTCAGGCTGTGTTCACACAGCCAACCCCTGTCCCCTCCCTGGTGTCTGACCTCTGAAGCATGAGCCTCAGCTCCCAGCCCCCACCCGCCCCAGCAGTTGAGGAGACAAGCCTCTCAGGCTGGTGAGTGCTGGTCGGCCTGATCCTCTGTGAGGGAATCTCTGCTTTGCCCTCTGCACCCCTTTGGCTGTGCTCTCCTCCGTGGCTCTGAAGCTTCCCTCCTGCCCACCTACATCTGTGTCCGCGAAGGGGCTTCCTAGTGTGTGGAACTTTTCCTCCTTCACAGCTCCCTCCCAGAGGTGCAGGTTCCGTTCCTATTCTTTTGTCTCTGCTTTTCCTTTTTTGTTTTGCCCTACCCAGGTACATGGGGAGTTTCTTGCCTTTTGGGAAGTCTGAGGTCTTCTGCCAGCATTCAGTTAGGTGTTCTGCAGGAGTTGTTCCACATGTAGATGTATTTCTGATGTATCTGTGGGGAGGAAGTTGATCTCCACGTCTTACTCCTCCGCCATCTTGAAGGTCCTCCCTGGTTTTCTTTTATACCTACGTGAATCTCAGTGACAAGCTATTTCCTTCTGGTTTCCATTTCTTATATCTCAAGTCCTAAACCCACAGGAGATAAATGAGTTTTAAAACTTTGGTATCTATCTATTTACCTCTATCATTCTTCATCTATCATTTTTCATCTATCTATCTATCTATCTATCATTTATCTATCTCTTATGTGTGAGTATTCCTGGATTTACAAAATCCTCTGAGTTCAGAATTCCAATTGTCTTGAGCTTTTAGGATGCCAGTTTTAATACCAGAATTGTGCCTACCATAAGAACATTAGCAGACATGGGATAGAAATTAGGGTAAAATTATCCTTGACCATTCATCAAAGTGTAGAAAACATAGTACATGTGCTTAATTTCTCCCAGATCCCTTCTATTACTCAGGGAATGTGCACACTGGGCCAGTTATCTCTAGCTGATTTATTTGGCCAGTGCTTTACTGAGTGGTAAGTGCAGGATATTAGGGGATATTAAAGTTATTAAAAATATTAAAAAAATAGCAAATCAATAATCACAAATTTCAAAATATAACTATAGAATGAGGTGAACATAGTACTGTTTAAAAAGTCACAATTGTAACTCCCCAGATACACCTGTATTTCATTTTATTACTAAAAATAGAATAAAGTGAAAACGGATTATACTTAAGATTTGATTTATTTTGCAACAGTGGCTAAGCGTTTGCCAAATGCATAGAACGCACTGAAAATATGGCAGACTTAAATTTTCATCATAATTAGATCCTTTTGGGTCTGCCTGAAATTGCTTACACAAGAAGCACTTAATTTTTCAGAAGGCCAAGGAACTAACAAAGTGTAATAGTAATTAAGAGTTACTGGCAAAAGAAATAGATGGAGTGTGTAAAAGGAAGCATTTGTGGCTTAGAATTTTCAACCAAGCCAGGAAAGAAAATTCTCTCATTTAACCTCAAATACAAGTTTGATTTTTAATTAACATAATGATGTTATTCAAATTAGCTTCAAACATATTAGCACATGTACACTGTACAAAGCTCCCAGGAACTATCGACACAAATGCTGATGACCTTCTCCATGACTTGAAACACGTTTTTGCCTCTCACTCAGAGAAAGAGGATCTTCCACAGTGGAGTAATAGCCTAAGCAGATTTCTCAGTAGAGTGCACATTTCCAGGAAATAGTCAAACTTGGGTACACGTTCCTGGAGTGGATATATATTTATATATACTGGATGAATTTCAGAAACGCCAGGTTTCAGGCAGCAAAAGATATCTCCTTTATATTCAGAGAAAATGGAGGACATCTAAAATAAAATCGATTTAGGACCTAATATAATGCAAAATTTTATTATGTGCAGACTTTGTTATAACCCAGGTCCCCACTTCGTGATGTGGGGACCATGATCTGTAAGTCTATAGATACAGAGTCTGTAAGACCATGTAAGACCATTGTCTTACATACTTGGTGTCAGGACTTAATTAAAGAAGGGTAAACTTTAAAGGTTGAGGAGTTTAAATTCCCTGAAGGTACAAATGCTTCTTTACTGCTTCTCTGAACCCATGAAAAATTTCACGTAAGAATATTTAAAATTTTAAGAGAACTTACATATTACTTACTTCTAGAAAGCTTCTAGATTGTAAGTTAACACCATCCCATCCATTTTAAGAATATTTTTAAAAAGTATTTGACCAAGAGCCAGCCTGTGGTTAAATCTAAATTGTGTAACATAGTAAAGAGCCCTTTCAGTCTTAATAAAGTAGTGTGACAGTCACTGCCCGAAGTAAGAGGCTATGTCACCCCCAGGTACGTCCCCTTCAAGGAGTTCCTCAGAGGAGCTAGGATATTGGTGAGAAAATTGTTTGGCAAGGTAAAAGGAAGTTAAAGGTGGAGACCACAAAGCTAATGTGTTAACTCTTTGAGTCTTATCAACATCCAGGGAAGTTTATCTGCCAAGACCCTGCATTACCTACATTAGAAAGTCCTAACTTCTTGGCATGTGACATTCAAGGCCATTGGCTTCAGAACTGTCACCTGAAGCCAACTGTAGAGTCTTAGTTCCTATCTCCTCTCTGTAGACCCACCAACTACTCATTGGGGATGTGGTGGGCACATTACATCAGTTCATACACCCATGAGATTGGTCCCCCTCCCTGGCCTCTTCCTGAAACATTCTCTGGCATTCCTGACAACTGCTCTTCACCCTTCCAGGCTTAGATCGAAGTTTACCACCTTGATGACACTTTCCCTGAAACTTAGGCAGTATTAGTCACTTAGCTCTTTGTGTACTATTTACTATAGCACTCGTTACATTTTTACTGTAACTATTTATATTTTTTCCTGACAATACCAGACAGTACAAAAGGCAAGGATATTATGTTATTCATCTTTGAATCCACCAAATTTATCACAGTATTTATCAAAGTGGCCTTTAGGGTATCATTAAGGTATATATGAAAAAAGTTCAAATTATGCTTGAAAATTATTCTACTAAAGAAAATTAAACAGGTTTATTTCCTATAGGACTTCTTAGAATCCCCAATATGCTAATTTACACTAATTTATACTTAATATGCTAGGTAGCATAACATGCTGGATTTCAGTTCTTTGGTTATGGAGTCTTATGTAGAAGAAATCTTTCCTATAGAACATACCTTGCCAGTTGCCTTCTTAGGACATGGTAGATACCCTGAAAATGTTTGTTAAATAAATAAGTAAAGAATTATTTTTTTATACTATAAGCTATTTATTTTATCATAGAGTTTGGATTTCTCTGTGGAAATACTGCTCAGTGGTTAACCTGTTCATTTCGAAAATTACTATTTCTGCCTTTTCTGGGCAATGGCATTTATGGCAAATCATACAACTTGTATGCATCTCTATTTTCCTATGTTTGGAGCAGGTAATAATCACCTCGACAGTGCTTGGGAATAGTTTTGAAGTGCTCTATCCTGCTGAAGTGCAACTTGCAGTGAAGACATATGATTATTGACTAAAGCCATTATATAAAAAAATAACAGCTTGCTCGGCTATGGATAAAAAGACCTGGTCTGTGTCATTTTGCCTGAGATATGATCACTATTTTTGGCCATCATGAATAAGCCTTTCATTTTGGTTTAGTGGTAGTTCTTATATAGAGCAAACCATTTCCTTGAAAAAAAAAAATGTCTCCTTACCCTAAACTGTCTACCATAACTAATTCTTTCAAAGTCATTGGGAAAAAATAGACGTATTTTCTGACTTTGGTGTCTGGCTCAAGATCTCTCTAAGTTCCCTGAATATATTTAATTAAAACCTTCATATAAAAATCACATGAAACAGATTTTTGAAGCCCTATAATCTGGGCTATTTGTAGGAGCCATCACCTTGCTATAGACAGACTTCTCTTGGTGGAAAAACCCTCTTAACCAATTGCCAACTAAGGGTCACTTAGAAGTATGCTGGGCCCAGTTTTTCATTACTTCTTATTTCACTGTGGGTTTTTCTTATACTTTTAAGCTAGCCATTAACCCCATAATTAAAATGTCTTTCAAATAAGGAAAAACAAATGTTTGTGTATTTCTCACTCAACTACAAATTAAATGCATATTTCTTTCTGTTGCTGATAAAATTTTAATATTTTAGTTAGTTCTTAAATGCATATTTCTAACTAGATAGACTAGATGAAGTAGGGCCATTTCACACTAAGGGAGCTTGTTGACAAGAATATCTGACCCTGGATATTTCAATTCCCCACCTGGAGGCTAAACTTCTGAACTGTTTATCCACTGTCATGGTCTTTGTTCTTTGTATTTCCTGGAAAGTGGTATCCATGGAGAATAACTGTTGCAACAAAACAATCTAATTCTATTGCATTTTTCTATTGTATTTGGTGAACTTTGTGTGTGTGGGGTGCCTGTGAAACCAACATATTCACTCATACTAACTAAATGAAAATTATTAAATTTGGATTCCATGACTCATTCGCTAAGTATTTACCACAGACCTACTGTGAGCCAGGCGACACTCTAAGAGGCACTAAACATACAGCAACGAACCAAACTGACACAGTCTCTTCCCTGATCAAACTTGCATCCTGCTCTTTTGCTCAGCAAAATATGCTTTTTCTTCTGCTTCTCCTCTAGACCTAAGTATCCCTTTCCAACTTGTTACTTTTGTCCTGTGAAGTGCTTCAATTTTCTGTTTCTTTGAACCAATTCAGCTCTGGAATGAGAAAAATAATAATGCTAAACTCCATGAAACTAAGCAGAGACTCAGGTGATAACTTATAGGGGGAAACGAAATGATTTCCCTCCATTTACAATGGCTTGAAGTTAGCATGTATCTAAAGTAAGCTCACATGCCTGACCATGATCACTAAGGTAAACAGACTTTATACCCAGTCTCCCAGCCTTCCAAATCTCTGTTCAGTAAGAGACGACCCTTTGTAACATTTTCACTCAAAACTATTTCTGAACCTTGTTCTAATTTCTCATGCATAAAAGTACACAGAAATGTATGTGTATGTGTCAATCTCAATCTTCCAATTTATTGACACATACAAACTACTATATATAAAATAGATTACTAATAAGGACCTACTGTATAGCACAGGGAACTCTACTCAATACTCTGTAATGACCTTTATGGAAAAAGAATCTAAAAAAGAACCAATATAGGTATATATATAACTGATTCACATTTCTGTACACCTGAAACTAATACAACATTGTATATCAACTATACCTCAATAAAATTTTAGAAAAGAACACACAGGAGACTGGGAATTCATAGAGTATAATTTTGCCTCAGATAAGTCCCTCTAGTATTGGTCTGAACCTTGCTCCCTCATGATACACACTGTTAAGGGAGACCTTATAACCTTGTAGATTTAGATTCATCATTTTAGAGCCAGAGGAGACAACAGGGAACTTGTCCCCATCTCAGTTCTTTGTCCAGGCTGTATCCTCTTTATTCCCAAGTGTCCTTCATCAACACGGAGAACACTCTGCAAATCTATGCAGCAGCCTATTATGATGATGAACCACTGACATTTGCATTTGTAAAACTAGTAGTTCAAATGTACATTTTTGTTTTAAAAACAGTGAAAGTTTAATTTCACAGAGAGATAATAAAGTTTCTTTTCCCCACCTCTGACAGCGCTGGCTTCAATCTACTAAGCAAATAAGCTGTTCAGTTATTTAGGAATATGTCTTAACACCAATCCGAAGCCTTCACTTTTTCCTTCTCCTTTAGAAACCTCTCTCTGTTCCTTCATGCTCCTCATCTCCTCAACTGGAGGATCTAATTTGTCTTCTTTCAAAGTCTATTTCCCTCTGCTCTTCTCCAGCCCCCAACCAATTACAACACTCCTCAGCTACTTGACAATTATAAATAAGTGCTTTGATCTATCTGCCTTTGTGTTTGCTAGGAAATGGGTCACACTTCCTTTAGAAAGTATAATTAAAGACTTGTTCTAGTCAAAATAAAATACTCCATAATGAGCTTCCACAAGTGGCTGGCCAGTAACAGAGTGCGTGTTGGTGTGTGTGTGTTCGGGCGCACGCACGTGTGTGTGTGTGTGTGTGTGTGTGTGTGTGTGTGTGTGTGTGTGAACTTTAACACCCTGAGAGTCACACATTCTATTAGGGAGGGCTGGAAAGGCAAATGGGCTTTGGGGATCTATAAATGTGCCACTTACCTCTACGGACAGCACTGCAATTTCTCTAAGGCTCACTTCTAAGTAAACAAAAGCGGCTGTGACAGAAGTTCCTAAATTTTGGGTGTTTTTCATTTTTTATTGAAATACAGTTGACTTACACTGTTGTGTTAGTTTCAAGTGTACAGAAAAGTGATTCAGTTTTATATATATATATATATATATATATATATGAATACTCATATATATTTTTTCTTAGATTCTTTTCCATTATAGGTTATTACAAGATATTGAGTATAGTTCCCTGTGCTACACAGTAGGTCCTTGTTGGTTATCTATTTTATATATAGTAGTGTGTATATGTTAATCCTAAACTCGTAATTTATTCCTTCCCCTTCTGCTTTCCCCTTCGGTAACCATAAGTTTGTTTTCTATGTCTGTGAGTCTATTTTTGTTTTGTAAATAAGTTCATTGTATCATTTGTTTTAGATTCCACATATAAGTGATTTCATATGATATTTGTCTTTGTCTGACTTACTTCACTTAGTATGATAATCTCCAGGTCCACCCATGTTGCTGCAAATGGCATTAATTCATCCATTTTTTATGGCTGAGTAACATTCCATTGTATATAGGTGCCACATCTTCTTTATCCATTCGTCTGTCAATGGACACTTAGGTTGCTTCCATGTCCTGGTTATTGTAAATATTGCTTCTATGAACATCGAGGTGCATGTTATCTTTTCGATTATCATCTTCTCTGGATATATGCCCAGGAGTCAGATCACTGGGTCATACAATTTTGGATTGAAGCTGTGCCAGAGGCAGGACAGATGGGAGGAGTGTCGGGTGGTCGCTACTCCTGCACTGACTCTTCTTATTATTGGGGCATAGCCGGCATAGGTTGGGTTCTCTGGCTGAAGATACTGAGTTTGGAGTGCACAATGTTTACTATAAACACCTGTGAAGGTAAGGTGGAAAACCAAGATCTGGTGGGGGTGGGGGGAATCAAACTGCACTAACCATAATGTGGGCCCAACAAAGCCGCTTCTAAACTTGTACCCATGCACCCAACCTCTGGTGAAAGAATTAGGCTTTAGAGTGTCAGTGTTGGACTGAAATGGCTGAGCCTTTATTTTTCTCTGAACCAGTCACCAGATTCCAGCAGCCCTGGGGAGGGAAGACGCTAACAAGTAGAGACTGCCTACCGACCACAGCTGAGCAACAAGTTCTTCCTTGGAGGGGGATCTGAGTGGTGCATCTTTGTGCCTCCACAACAGCTAAGCAAAACTGATTACAAACATAGACGCACATAGGAATAATTTCAAAAGAATGTGTCTCCAAGTTTGACAACACAACGGGACTCCTCTCCTGCAGAGCCAGCTAAATAGAGTAAGTCACTGATTCCGTGGCATTACGTGAGGGACCGTGACACCTCCTGTACACCCCTGGAACTTATAGCTTCCAGATGGATCCAGTAGCCTTCCTGTGGAAGCACAGTAGGCTGTCAACTTAACCCAGGAGTTCTCTCGACTATTACCTGTAGGCAAGGGAAGCAGTCTTCCTATATGGTTTTACTCAGTTATGCAATCACTCACTTGCTCATTTATGCAGTAAATAATTCACTCATCTTTCCTTCTGCCTACTTCAAGAGTGTATCTGAGTAACGTGGAACCATCAAATTTCCTTAGAGGTCAACCTCCTCTTCCATAGGTGCCCAGACTAAAAATCATGCAAATGTACCCAAGGCCTCCCATCTAATCACTGTCTAAATTACGACCAGAAGTCCTTGTGTTTGACTCTTAATCCATTGTCACCAGACCTAATTCCTCCCAGAGTCGAAAACATTACTAAACTATAATACTATAATGGAAATACTATACTACATACTAATACTAATACTATACTATACTATACTACACTAATACTATACTATACTATACTAATACTATATACTAATATTATAATACTATAATGGAAAATGTAATCAAATTAACTTTATTCAACATTATCTCCTAAAAATTCCTCTGTAATAAGAGTTTAAACTCAAGCCATAATTTATCTTCATATCAAATGATTTAGCTATAATAGAGCAAATATATTTAAACACACACAGGTTTGCTCAGTGTATACAATAAATATAATAATATTAATGAATAATAAATGCATTATTAAATCAGTCCACTTAATTTATGATGACTATATCCAAACAAATATATCTAAGTGAATCATGTCATACTTTCATGTCTTGACTATCATTCCAGATCGCTACGGCTGAATTGCTTGACGGTGATACTAACTGAATTGATTGGCGATTTACCAATCCATTTTTTTTTTTGAATATCCAGCTCCATGTAAATGTGGATTCTATATGACTTAATAGGATCATATGGTCCTAGGAAGAAAGGTGTGCCTGGTTCTAGTTCTATTTATTCATATGTTGTATTCTAAGTAAACACCAAAAAAATTAATTCTGCTAACAATGATTACCATTATTGGGTATTCACCATATGCTTTAGAAATTGCATCAGATTGTATACGTGTATATATAATAGTATATACGTGTATATATAATAGTACACTTAATGTATCTTTTTATGTGTGTATATTAATATAATTTAATAAAATAAAAAATTATTTAAAATTTATAAATATTTAAAATTTGTAATAAATATTTAATAAAATATTGATAGATATTATCTCCATACCAACTTTCCTAAGATGAATTACTATCCTCATTTCACACTTTATAGAGGAAGGGTAGGCTTAGGGATTTTAATAATTTGCCCAAGGTCACAAAACTAGCAAGTGACAGAGCCAGGATATCAATCCAGGTAGACTCGGCCTGAAAGTCTTCACTTGTTTCCCATTATTATGCTTGGGAACCCGGACCCACATTTTGTGGGTGATTCACTGAATCTCGTATTATTTTGCCTCCAGTAGCAAATCCTCCAAAGTGGAGTTGTTAGAAACTAGGGCTCTTGGATGTCCTGAGCACTCAGCTCATAGCCACGTGGCTTTTCCTGTCATAGAAAGGCTCAAATATATTTTAGATAATAATAAATCTACTTGGGAAAATAGGTCTCGTAAGAATAGTGCTCTTTAAAGACCTTCTTGCATTAACTCGTTATCCATCTATCTGTTAGAGTTGTCTATATCCTGATTCCAGCCTCATACATGGACGGTGTACGAGTTGCTTCTGTTGACTGTGTTTTTAGGAGCCCAAAGATTAAAATCGCATTATACAGACAGGATATAAACAGGTGAAAAGTTCACTAAATAAACAGCAATCAAAATAGCAATAAAGGACCTAGAACATTCACCGTGTCCAGATACGGATGAGAGAAACAATGGAGGTCAGCAGAGACGGATATAGACTGAAAGAGAAATACGTCACTGGAATAAACTGACCTGACCATTTCAAACATTTAAAGGTGTGGATAAAATGTTGACAGGTAAAGAGGGAGGGCTAAGATTGTGGATTGAGGCCAGAATATGGAGGATCTTCAATATGAGGTCAGGAAGTTTGGACTTTGTCCTATAAACCCGGAGACATTAAGTGTGACTAAGTAGGACTGAAATTATCAAAGTAATGCAGTAGGAATATTAGTTTGGTGACCATGTGGAAGGTTACCGAAAATGGAAGAAATAGGGAATTTATGGTGGAGTGGCAGTGCCAGCCTGAGTGTAAAAAGTGATGGGTGGACGGCTCTCTAAGGTGAGTCCAGGGGAAGGAGGTATAGGTTTGTGAGTCTCACAGATATACTGACTTCTCTAAATGTTGATCTTGTGAAATTCAAATTACTATTACCTTAGATTAGCGAGGACAACTGGCGACATCTGGAGAGATCTGGGTTAGTCACATCTCCGGGGCCATTATAGGCACCTAGTTGGTAGAGGCCAGGGATGCAGCTAAACATCCTACAATGGATAGTCCAGCACGACACCACCACCCCCCCACCTCCTTCATCAAGGGAGAATTTTTGGTTCAAACTGTCAATAGTGCTGAGGTGGAGAAACCCTGCCTTAGAGTGGAGTGGTCTGCATTGCTGTTTTTTTGAGCTTGCTGTATTTACCACGTACATTTTTTTTTTCTCAAGAAGCTCAGCCTTTAATAGAAGCATAAAATTATCTTGTTTGGATAAATATTTCATAATAAATTCTAATAGAAGGAGAGTGCTTTTAAAAACCTACTTATAGGGAATTACTGGAGTGAGGCAAGGAAAGAATGAATTTTCTGGTCCTTCTTACAATGGTCACTTACATTAAAACATCTCAATGACACTACATGAGGAAAATGTATAAAAAGGAGAAATCTTGACTATGTCTGTTCTATAGGAACTGATCCATCCTCTCTTTTTATAGCAAATCAAATGTCCTTTGCAGCTCCACCCTTGACATAACCCAAAAGCTGTGATAGATAAGGAGAGAATAAGCGTATGAGTGGCATTGCAGATTCTTTGGTCCAACCTGAGGAAAAATGATGCCCTGACTAAATGTTTGTTTATTTCCCTGAGGTCAGTCCCCATAATAGATACCTCTTTTGCCCTTGTATCTGCCCTTCTCACTCTCCTGCAAAGATTTCCCAGATAAAGTACAGAAAAGAAATCGAGGAAGATCTGGGGTAGTGGAGGTGGTGTTTCTCATACGTCAAGAAAGTCCCAGGCCATTTTCATCTTCTGAAACCTCTGCTTCATTAATAAAATAAAATAAAATAAAAATGCCAAGACAGCATTACCAAAAAAACTTGTTTTAATGTAATAATTTAGCAAACTATGACATTTTGTCCAAAGAATACAATACTGTTCACAGGGAGATGAGATTTATAAAACTATTCATTTATAGTCTATCTCAGAGAGTATGATCTGATAATGGGATGATGGGACCAGGTTGAAAGTTGTACAATAAAAAACGTCTTCTTTCAAACCTGAGCATCTCCAGAATGTATCTTTATCATTTCAAGATAGTATCAAAATGTCTAAATTTGTTAATTGAGTTAGTTACTAGTGAACTCTGGACACTCCCTCCCACAGGAACCCTCACGGGCTCTGAAGGAAGGAGGAAGGATGGAGAAGAGCACTGAGAAATGGCAGGTGAGCAAAGAGACACTCCGTGGTCCTCCTCCAGACTCCAAGTGTTGGTGAGTGCACAAGATTGTGTTGAAAAGGGAGTGGCTGTCAATCACCACCAAAGTGGATGTGGCTGGTTTGACTGCCTAAGGGGGGAACACCCTAAACTGGAAAAAAAAATCAATTTGAAAACTAATATCGCTCTTTTATTCATTTAAGCTATTTTAATTTTATAAATTACTGTTTTAATTTTCTTGATCACTATGAACAGTGACTTTCACACTATTAGAGATGTGGGAGATTTTCCACTTTCATTGTACTTTTCTAGATCTGGGAACACCAACTCCCTGCCTTCCCAGGATACCCCATGGCTGATGGAGTATCCTGATGGATATCCTGAGCTCTCCTCAGTCTAACCCTGCACACATTTCTGGACCTCCAACTATAATTTCCTCACTTAGGATACAAATAAAATTATTTTCATTGAAAGAACAGGGCAAAGGAAAGAGATAACGATTGAGTCTATCAGGTGCTGGACCAGTTTCGGCACATTGTCACATTTATCCCGCCTCAGAAATCCATGAGATGGCTGTAATTAGCACTATTTTGCAGATGAGGAATCTGGGGCTCAGAGATGAATATGTGAAACTTTGTAAAAATAATGAGTAGTGGGGCTAGATTTAAGTCTGTCTGCCCCTCCAACTTCTGCTCTTTCCACTTTTCAGCACCCCTTTCTTTTAATTTAGGAAATAAAACTTCTGTTCCAGCCTAAAGGAATGACCAGCATCAGTGGGTGGACACAGAGCATTTAGAAAAGGAACTGAAAGCTTTCCTGCAGCCTCTGAAATCACAGTGAGTGGCCAGTAGTGCACCTGCTGCGATGGGGACAATAGCTCAGAAATTCCATCCCTCAGCTGGAGAATCTTCCCACAACACAGAGATCTGTGGTTGTTTCCATCTGACATTTCGGTACCTGAGGAGGGAGCCTTAATGATCACGTCTGCAATTGCTGGAGGTTCGGAGCTCAGCTTATCTAACCCTTCACTTAAAAAATACAGCCAATGGGATCCAGTGGGGTGAAGTGACCTCCCCAAGGTCACACAGCTAAGAAGGAAAGGGGCAGACAGGAGACCAGGAAAATCAACAAGCTTGATACATGTGGAAGTTCTCTATGACTACTCTATATGTTAATATGAGACTTTGCTGAAACAGAAAATAAATGACCACCTGAGTGTCTTATATAACACAGAACTTAAATGTATTTTAAAGTGTTGATCATGATTCTAACATTTAAAAGTTTAAAGCAGTAAAAATGCTGACAAAGATCAAATACTGTAATCCAAAAAAATCATTAAATACACTTGGAAGACTTAAGAGTGTAACCTGAACAGGATCTTGAGGACGCCTTGGGACGTGTATAGGACACGAACAGGAAACGTCTGCCTGGTACCAAATGTTCCTCCTCCGTCATCCATGGTGACAGCATCAATTATGACCCTCGTTTGCCCCCGAGACCTCACATGACCTCGGAGTCCTTCTGAGCACTGTAAAAATGAAGTGACTTGGCATGCGAGATTCAAACTGTTTCCATCCCTGAGCTACCAGTGAGAGAAAATGGGCCGAAAAGACATCCACGTGGGACGACATGGGCCGGTCAAGGGGAGTAAAGTTGACTAGGGTACCTGCATCCAGCTTCCAAACCGCAGAGTGTGAAATTAGCATGAGGAAGACTCTGACCAAAAGCTTCGAGCAGCTTTGTTCTTGGATAAGTCTTCCCCGTATTACAAGTCATCGCTCCAAGAACCTCATAGCACATTTTTGAGAAATGTTTGAATTCCTGGACCATTACCCCTTTGTCTGTCAGTGAAGACATGGTTTCCTCTTTGCTTCCCGCATTTTGAACAGGGCAGTTTGAAAGGTTTGAACGTGTGCTGAGAGACTGGGACAGGACTCACTTACAGATTGAGGCACTCAGACAATTCTACATCAAGCTACTCCTCAGCATCTGCACATGCCCAGATGTCTGAACAAGTAAAGACCTTTTTTTTTTTTTAAAGAGCATTTTCAGCAGCTTCAAATTTCTATGCATTATACATTCCTGGAACCCTGATAACTTCCAAATTGAAGCACTCTGGAAAATTTGAAGAGCTTGAATAATTTTAAATTGCTCTGTACATGGCTCAGAGCTTCTATACTTCACCAGTTGGAGAACCCTCTAGGATTTTGAAGCATTTCAATAATTTTAAATCAAAGCATGTGCATCTAGGCTTAATTGTGTATTTGAAGTTTGACTTGTAGTCACCTCACACAGGCCAACTGAGAAATAAAGACAATTTTCATTCTGAGACATTTTTCATCACTCACTTTCATCTTCAAGGGTGTTTTTAGTTGGGTTTCTCTCTTCTGTTTGTGATTAAATCAACATGGCCAAAGTAACACAGGCTGAAGAGGTACGTCTGCTCCACAAACAACTTAACCTTGACTGTGTCTGCTACACTTGAACTTGAAAATGTCAGCACAGCAATGTGCTTTGCTCAAAAAATTAAAGCCACATTAGCACTAAGGTTGACATTTGGCTGTTACACTAAATATCACAACTGGAGAGATTTGACAGCCATGATAAAACCTCTCCTGGTTCCTAAATTGAACTAGCTATGATCACGAGAGACGGGGAGGGAGATATTCAAAATGTGAGGCACTAAAGAGCTTTTATTTTAAAAGGTACAAATGATTGAATTTAGGGTAAAAAGAAGCCCCTGAGGTTACTTATCAAGTCTACAGAGTTATACTACCTGCCTAAATGAGTGAATAAAACCTGTGTACGTTGTAATTTTGGATGCACTGAATTAGCTAGCCTCCTACATCCCTTATAAAGGAAAGACGTTTAAAGTAAAAATGAAATTGAATCTCACAGAATAACTCCATGGGAATTCTCCACATGAACTATTACAGGATATGACCTGTACGATACATCGCCCTACACAGTCATAAATTAAATTTACTGTAACAACCATACAAAGAGAGAAAAAGGACTCACAGAGTCAAACAATAAAAGCAAGACTAAAATTAAGGGTATTGATCATTTGACTCAGAAGTGAGAGCACAAAACCGTAAAGTGATTAATAGTATTATTATTAGTTGAGCTCATCCAGCCTCCTATATTCCCAACAGAAAATTGACATTGTTTTAAAGGTTCCACCAACTGTAATTTTTAATATGTCTTCCAAATGTTTTGTCTCATCAGAAATAATTTTTAATTCAATATAAGGATTTATTTAAAATAAGTGTTTAAGTTTCATGTTTGGTGGAGGGAAAGCCCACAGTTCATCTAATTCTGGATTCATCTAATTCTGGACTCTATTCCCCAAACTGAGAAGATTGGAAAATGTCCTTTCCCACTCCAAGTTCTCAAATGATTAGCCACGGGTGCTTCTTAGCAGCTAGGACAAGGGGAAAAAGAGATACATGGAAAGTATACCTCTGTTTTTAAATAAAAGTAAAGACTTGATTTTAAGTAGAGGTTAGGGTCAGGCCAGGTCAGACGTTTGATTCCCCGGGTCAGGCCTCTTCAGCCTGTGACCTACCAAGACAGGCATCATGTTCTAACTCTTCCCTTGACAAAAGCAGCAAAAACAAAGCATTTTAATACAATCGGGACTAATTAGGCTTCCAAGTTAGAATAAAGGGACACTTAAAAAAAAAAACAGACATAAAGCCTTTCTTATTTTATGGCAATTAAAAAGTGCATTGTGATTAAATACGGCATGTGTGAAAGGTGACATGAAGCAAATTATCCTGGTTTCCAAATTTCAGGAAAATCATTTTCCCAAACTAATAGGATTACTCGTCACAAAGAATGTTGAAACTCTGCTGTTTTATATGCCAGCAAATCCAACCAAGGAAAAAAGAAAACAGAAGGAACAGCCTCAAGAAGAAACATAATATAAGAGGCTCATGGGGGGTTGTATTTGGCCCATTATGTACAAGTGAAAAATCCCTTTGTTAACTGTATGTCTTCAACAGACTTTTATGGCAAAACCTGACAGACCAGTCTCTGACCAAACAAAATCCCGGACTGGTGTACACTTAGGAGATCTTGGTCTCAGGCTCCATTATTTGCAGGAAAGAAGTGTTTGTGTATATCATGAATAAAAATTATGCATTATTGATTATAGAATGAACATTCCAGCATAAAATGCATGCCACCTCGTTTGGAAATTTGAGACTTTCATGCCACAGAATTTCTTTTGTGCCTTTGAGGCATATTTAATTCTTGTGAGGTTCAAGAAATGTTTTGTCTCTTTACTCTGAAATTCCTATTATGCTAACTCTTTAATTTTCAGTAAGTGAAGTTGATCATATTAATCATCCAGTAAAATAATATTGAGGAAATAAAAATTTTAGAAAATACTCAAAATAAAACTGTTGAAGGAATAACTTACATCCTATTACCGTATACATCTTTATAGATAACGCCACTGCAAATATTTTAAAGAAATAGACAAAAAGAAATTTAAAAGTTATTTTTTCTGGTTTCATTATTTCTTTTCATGTCCAAACTCTGGGTACATTATTAAACTAAATTGTTTATTTCTCCATTTGCCTGAGCTGAATTATAATATAATTTTAGTCAAACCTCCCCAAACAGTAAAACCTCACTAACTATGTGATCATCTCCAACAAATGTGCTGGTGGTGTGTGTGTGTATGGGGCTGGTGGGGGGCAAGCTATCACATTCCCTCATCACACGGTTCAGTTAACAGCATAGAAAAGGTTCACAACTCAATGAGCTAACGCAGACCCTAATTTTTTCACACATTTCAAAGTCATTTCTGAATATGGTTGACACAACATAGAACATAGTCAATGGTAGTAATGATTCCCTTTCTATAAAATACACACCGGTTCTTATATTTATATGCTGGGCATAGATAAGGACAGTGCAAGTGAATGTAGAAAAAGAAAAGATAGGGTAAAGGAGCACTTCGGAAGGCAAAAAAAATAGGTCTTTGTGATGGAATGAACACCCACAAGAAATAAATGGAGAAATCAACATTTAACTTAAAAATTTCAGGAAAAGAACATAAAAAAAAGAATGTATATATATATATATATATATATATGTATAACTGAATCACTTTGCTGTATAGCAGACATTAACACAACATTGTGAATCAACTACACTTCAATTTAAAAAAGTCATAAGAGTGGCAAAAACTTTTCATGGATGGAAGGTTGATATTAAAACAAAAGAATGAACTACAAGTGTAGCCTGAGGTATAAGCAGTACATGCGAAGTGTTACCAATATGTGTGCATTTATATTTCATTTCTTTTTCAGGTGGAGAGTCTGAGATACATTTGAAAACCAGGAAACAAGTCAGTGGACAGAGGGAAGGGCTCAGTAAGCCCAGCCAGAAAACCAGAACACCAGAGAACATTTTTTTTGCATTGTTCACAAATAACAGTGATTAAACCACAAGCCCAGAGAAAGAGTTTTTGGAATAGGTGGCATGTAGATTCCTAGTTCCCTTTCAGTTGTTGGACCAAAGGGTTTCCAAGAACAGATGGGAGAATGTCTAGCATCCTTTTGGCGATCCTAAGAGCAACTCCTTGGATTGTCCATGGGACCTACTGGAGCACTATCTTGGCACACCCCACAGAATATTTGTGTGACACCAATTAATTGGCTTATCTACTCCCACTTTGGGAAGTCACATATACATTAGACTCTGGCCTAGGTAAAAAGAAGACATTTTATTAACATGCTGCAGGTATACTTTGCAGGTCAGGTTGGAACCCCACACTCTGTTGCAGAGATGACCATAAGTAACATGAAAAATTCATGAGTCTCTTCTATGTTGTATTAAGAGAGAGAAAAAAAAAACACTTCCAATTTAGATAGCATTGGTTCAGTGGTTTAGTGGAAGTTCACAATTGAGAATTTCAGCCTAATTAGTTTTGACAATCAGATTAACATTAGCTCTAGCTTATATACATTAGCTTTCCTAATATAACTAAGCCTAGAGTGTTGATTTGAACCTCACCATACAGAAACCTATGTAATGCCAATAACATCTTGACATTATTAGGTTGATTCTAATACAAGGGATTTGGAATGCTTTGCAAACATTTTGACCATTGATTACGATTTCAGATTAAGAACCCACAGCAAAATGAGATGTCATCACATTACTTATTTTAGCTACTCAGGGATAAAAGAAAGAATGGGCTATAGGCAGAGACCATATAGGGTGATTTTTCAGGTCCTGAACATCTTGCAACATTGCACACCTCCTTCTTCAACACTTAAAAATATTTTCCTCAAAAGATCTTCATTCTATCCAAAATCCAAACATTAGTCAATCTATTTTGAGTGCCAATTTAGAAGATTTTTAAAAGATATGAATGTGCCTCTCTAGAAAGAGACACGTATTAAGATATCAATAACCATAAAGTCTTTAGGGAAAATTCGTTTACTCGGTTAGTCAGCCAATTATCTCGCAAGTTCCAGCGAGCCAGTTTCATTTCAGGGTATGTGGGGAAGTCCAGGCACGATCTGGGCAGAGCAGGATTAAGAGGTCAAGACTACGTGAAGGACCGCATATTGTCCCTCTGTTAGGAGGGGAGAACGAGTCTGGGCGGAGAGTGGACGGTGTCAAAGAAAAGTACATGGCAGAGAGAGCATCTCGACAACTCATTCTGGTTATCTGGTGCTGAGAAGTCACTCCATCACACACTGGCTCAGAACAACCACGCTCACTTCATCGTGCCTCATAGTGTCTATGGATCAGGAACTCGGGAAGAACTTGAAAGTGTGGCTTTGGCTCAGAGCCTCTCATGGGGTGAGTCAGCCAGCACCTGGAACTAGAGCAGAACAGTGCGGGGACAGCTGGGGCTGGAGGAGCTTGTCTCTCCACGTGGTCTCAGAAACTCCACGTGATCCCTCAGTCGGGCAACCTTAGGGCAGTTGGACTGTTTACACGTGCATGAAGGTCTAAAGGGTCAGTACTCTGTCTAGTACACAAATTAGAAGCTTAAGAACCTGTTATAATATAGCCTCAGAAAGCCCAGGGCATTGCTTCTGCCATAACTTATTGGTTAAAATAAGTCCCAAAAGTCTCCTCATTGGGAGGAGAGTCAAAGTCACGTTGGAGGAAAAGAAGAAGAGATGGAAGATACTGTGGTCACCATCTTGGGAAAGCAGTTAGCCCTAGCCGAGGACCAGCTCTGGACATCACTTTTAGCTGACGTCATCCATTACATAATCATATATATACTCAGCACAATTACATCTGTACGTGCCAACAGATGCAAGCAAACTGCAGCTCACTACATCTCTAGGAAAGGATGCTCACTAAAGTCATATAAGATCGAAAGAATAATATCTGCAATCAACCAATAATAGTTCACATTTCTTGAAAATGTACTATATGTCAAACACTGTTAAATAGTTCAGATACATTAGATCATTTAATTCCTCACAATAACCTGTAATAAATATATATATAAGGAATTTGAGATTAGAGAAAAGCATTTTGCTCCCATTTCTGTAGAGTATAACTAAAGTTCCCATGGTCTTTCACACCTGAAGAGAGAGACCTGACAGCTCTAAATTCATAGTCCTAATGGTCTAATCTCAGGAATAGAGACAAATCATAAATTGACTAATTCTTACTAAAATTGCAACACAGAACCAATGCAGCTTAATTACTAATGTGTACCACAAAAAAATGGAGAACATTTTCTGGGGAGGATATACAATCTGAAGCCTCTGTGATTATAACAATGTCTTTCCTCGAATAAAAACTTACAAGACATGAGATGGTGGATAAACAGAAAATATGCAAAGTGAGGCAGAGAGAAAAAGAGGAGGAAGAGAATGGGCAGAAGTCGTTTTTGAGGAGATAATGGCTAAGAGTTTTCCTAAAGTGATGAAAACACATTGACCCACAGATTCGAGAAGCTCAGGAAACCCCATGAATGAAAACTGGAAAAAAAATAACACACTTAGGCACATCAAAATTCAAATGTTGAAAACCAAAGACAAGACCTTAGAAGCAGATGGAGATAAATGACACGCTACTTTTTAAAATGTGACGTTATATCTGATGACTATCTTTTGAAGATAAACAATAAAACCTAGGAGAAGGACAATGAAATTACATCTGCTAAGGGCCTAAAGGGGTGCAAATCTGCCACTTTATAATTCTAATCCCTCAGTAAACATCCTTCAAAAACAGAGGCAATATAAACTTATTTTCAGATACCTCACCACCTAAAAAAGAACTAAAACAATATGTGCCAATTGACATGCACCGTAAGAATTACTTAGAGTTCCTTTAGACTGAAATGAAATGATAATAAGTGGAAGAAGAAAGTTCCAGAAGAAAGGAAGACCAGAAAAGGTAAACTTGTGGAGAAATATGTCACTGTGACTTTTAAAGCAAGAGTGATAATTCTGCCTTGTGAGTTTATAACATAAGAAGAAATAAAATATGTATCAACAATACCAAAAACTGTGGGTGGGTAAATTGAGTTAAACATTTTAAAATTTTTTTACATCATTCAAAAAGTAGTCAATATTCTAATTTAAGGGAGATTGTAAGAAGTCAAGGATACATATTTTAAACCATGAAAATAAAAATGTAATTTAAACAGCTAACAGAAGAGATAAAATGAGCAAAAAGTCACTAAGTCTAAAATTATACGGACATGCCTAGAATAGCGAAGTCAATTTTGAAGATGAACGAACTTGGAGACCTTCCACTATCTGATATCAAGACTTACTGTAAAGCAACAGTCATTAAGACAGAATATGTATAAAAATAAACCTATGAAACACAACAGAGAACACCAGAATGGTTTACAGTTTATAACAGAAGTTCCATGACAATTCAGTGGGGAAAAAAATAATCTTTCAACTAAATGATTCTGCAGTAAGTGGATATCCATATAGGAAGAAACAAAGAAAGAAAAAGCAAATGACTCCTTGTCTTAGATCAGGCTGCAATAGCAGAAGACCACAGACTGGATGGCTTATGAACAACAGAAATTTATCACTCACAGTTCTGGAGGCTGGATGTTCGAAATCAGGGTGCCAGCGGGGTCAGGTCTGGTGGGGGACTGCTTCCTGCTTGCAGACTGCCAACTTCTCATTTTATCTTCACATGCTAGGAAGAGAGTAAGAGGGTTCTCTGAGTGTACTAATCCCATCCTTGAGGGTTCTTTTTAAAGTCCTTTTTGTGCAAAACTATGATAAAACGATTATTTTGTGTTGGATAGAACAGGAAAAACTGCAGAATTTACCTGAATTTCAGCTTTCTTGGATTACTGAATGCATTATATTTTTCAAATTGAGAAACTTAGCATTTTTTTTTCACAGGCAAAGATAGAAATCAGATGTCTGCTCTAATGCCTAAAACAGTTGATTTGTTCCAAATTTTATTCACTGACCTAAGCTTACACTGGCCATGAATACAAGGTGACAATTTCACATATGTCATTTTTAATGATTTATATTCAAAGTATAATAAAAAATAATCTTCAAAGCAAATTCATGAGAAAACTCATTTCTTAAGTCAGCACTCAAAGCAGACAAGGAAAAACAAAATGGAGGAGCATTTAAACGACATGTACCACAGCAGGCACTGTAGTAGGTATTAATTATATTTCCTGTGTTTCATAAAGCTATGGATAAACATGGTGACCTGATAAAAAGGAAGGAAGGTCAAGAGACTTAGATGTTAGACTTTCTCTCTACTAAGCTGTGTTACTCCAAGCTATTCAGTGAAATTGCTGTATAACTTAGCTATTGCTTAGAAAAGGCCTCAACATACAACTGCATTACAAAATTTTTGTGATGTGGGCAACCAACATGCAAGCGCTCTCTGTGTTGATGGGGATCTTCAAATGGTGTCAAAGCAGGGTCCTAACTCCCACTCTAGAAGCCAAACGGAAGGAAACGATTCTATTTATTCTCTGTCGGTGGAATGACTGGTTTGTAGCTTAGGCTCTTGATCAGATCTTGGAATCTTAAGGAAGCACCGTAGGGATCAAGAGTCAGCCCGAAGTTTTCATGGGACAATGGTGGATTGGGGGCAATAAGGCAGCAAGAGTCCAGTGGTGACACCTGCTGATTTTGGGGCTGCTTTGCCTCAATTATTTCTAATACAAATTTCTGTAATGTGCTCTCTTGCTTTGCCATTGGTTCTGTGAGCTACGATGAATCAAGTCAATGTTTTTGCCTTTACCACTTCCCATGAGAGGCATTGGCTTCTGCCATTTGCAGCCAGGAACCTTGGCATGGAAAACAAAACATTTGTGGCATTCAACTCAGAAATGAAGTGGATAGAACCGTTTTATAAAGTTACAATCTATAAAGAGTTTAATACCTAAAAAATTGACACTACTTGCAACCTTTGCATTCTTATTTAATAATAATGTATTATCAAGTGACTATTTTTTCAAATATTTTCACATAATCAATACAAACTTGTGAGCTGTGAAGGGAAATAGATCTTAGCATGTATGTGTGGCTAACTAATTTTTAAAGAAAATTTAAAAACAATAAAACTCACTATTCAGACACAAAATTCTCATTTCTCAAATCAAAGTTCTACCATATAAGTAGATAGTGATCTTGGAAAAATGACCTGCCATCTCTAAATTTAATCTTCCTCATCTTCAGAGGATGTATTGTATTGTCAATACATATTGTATTGACAATACTTGTATTGACAATACTTGTATTGTCTTTGTATTTCTAGCAAAGTTCCTGGCTTTCATTGAGTGAGCAAGTATTGTATTGTCAATACATATTGTATTGACAAATATTGTATTGACAATACTTGTATTGTCTTTGTATTTCTAGCAAAGTTCCTGGCTTTCATTGAGTGAGCAAGTAAAGATTAATATAAGAATAAATGGGGGGGGCCTTCAAGATGGTGGAGGACTAAGACTTGGAGATCACCTTCCTTCCCACAAATACATCAAAAATACATCTACAGGGGCTTCCCTGGTGGTGCAGTAGTTAAGAATATGCCTGCCAATGCTGGGGACGCGGGTTCGAGCCCTGGTCTGTGAAGATCCCACATGCCGCGGACAAGTAAGCACGTGCACCACAACTACTGAGCCCACATGCCACAACTACTGAAGCCCGTGTGCCTAGAGCCCATGCTCCGCAACAAGAGAAGCCACCACAATGAGAAGTCTGCGCACCGCAACAAAAGGGTAGCCCCCGCTCACCACAACTAGAGAAAGCCCGCACACGGCAACAAAGACCCAACACAGCCAAAAATAAATAAATAAATACATAAATTTTTTTAAAAAATACATCTACACGTGGAACAACTCTACAGAACACCTACTGAGCACTGGCAGAAGACATCAGACTTCCCAAAAGGCAAGAAACGCCCCACATAACTGGGTGGGGCTAAAAAAAGAAAATACACAGACAAAAGAATAGGGATGGGACCTGCACCTCTGGGAGAGAGCTGTGAAGGAGAAAAGTTTCCACACAATAGGAAGCCCCTTCACTGGCAGAGATGGGAAGTGGGTGGGGGGAAGCTTCAGAGCCACGGGGGAGAGCTTAGCAACAGGGGTGCAGAGGGCAAAGCAGAGAGATGCCCACACAGAGGATCGGTGCCGACCCGCACTCACCAGCCTGAGAGGCTTGTCTTCTCACCCGCTGGGATGGGCAGGGGCTGGGAGCTGGGGTTCGGGCTTCAGTCAGATCCCAGGGAGAGGACTGGGGTTGGAGACATGAACACAGCCTGAAGGGGGCTAGTGCACCACAGCTAGCCAGAAGGGAGTGGGGTAAATGTCTGGAGCTGCCTAAGAGGCAAGAGACCATTGTTTCAGGGTGGGCAAGGAGAGGGGATTCAGAGCACCGCCTAAACAAGCTCCAGAAATGGGCATGAGCCACAGCGATCAGCTTGGGCCACAGAGATGGGCATGAAATGCTAATGCTGCTGCTTCAGCCACCAATAATCCTGTGTACAAGCACAGGTCACTATCCACACCTCCCCTCCCAGGAGCCTGTGCAGCCCGCCTCTGCCACGGTCCCGTGATCCAGGGACAGATCCCCCCCAGCAAACACACCGTGTGCCTCAGGCTGTTTCAACTTCACGCTGACCTCTGCCACCGCAGGTTGGCCCTGCGCTCCAATTATAATTACTGTATCCCACTCTCCCCCTCGGGCATGAGTGAGCCAGAGCCCCCTAATCAGCTGCTGCTTTAATCCCATCCTGTCTGGGCAGGAACAGATGCCTGAGGGTGACCTACACGCAGAGGCGGGGCCAAATCCAAAGCTGAACCCCAGGAGCTGTGCGAACAAAGAAGAGAAAGGGAAATCTCTCCCAGCAGCCTCAGGAGCAGCAGATTAAAGCTCCACAATCAACTTGATGTACCTGCACCTGTGGAATACCTGAATAGACAACGGATCATCCCAAATTGAGGAGGTGGACTTCGGGAGTAACTGTAGACGTGGGGTTTGCTGTCTGTGACTAACTTGTTTCTCATGTTTATGTTAATCTTAGTATGGTTTTTAGCGCTTGTTATCATTGGTGGATTTGTTTATTGGTTTGGTTGCTCTCTTCTTTTTTAAAATTATTATTTTTTTATTTTAATAATTTTTTAGTATTTATTATTTTTTAATTATTTTTTTCTTTCTTTTTTCTGCCTTTTCTTCTGAGCCATGTGGCTGACAGTGTGTTGGTGCTCTGGCCTGGTGTCAGGCCTGAGACTCTGAGGTGGGAGAGCCGAGTTCAGAACATTGGAACACCAGAGACCTCCCAGCCCCATGTAATATCAATCAGTGAGTGCTCTCCCAGAGATCTCCATCTCAACGCTAAGACCCAGCTTCACCAAAAGGCCAGCAAGCTCCAGTGCTGGATGCCCCACGCCAATCAACTAGCAAGCCAGGAACACAACCCCACCCATTAGCAGAGAGGCTGCCTAAAATCATACTGAGACACCCCAAAACACACCACCAGATGTGGCCCTGCCCGCCAGAAAGACAAGATGCAGCCACAACGACAAGAACACAGGCACCAGACCCCTCCACCACGAAGCCTACACAAGCCACTGAACCAACCTTACCTGCTGGGGGAAGACACCAAAAACAACGGGAACTACGAACGTGAAGCCTGCGAAAAGGAGACCCCAAACAAGTAAGTTAAGCAAAATGAGATGACAGAGAAATACGCAGCAGAGGAAGGAGCAAGGTAACAATCCAACAGACCAAACAATTGAAGAGGAAATAGACAGTCTACCTGAATAAGAATTCAGAGTAATGAGTAAATTCAGAGTAAAGATGATCCAAAATCTTGGAAACAGAATGGAGAAAATACAAGAAACATTTAACAGGACCTAGAAGAAATAAAGAGCAAACAACAGTGATGAACAACACAATACACGAAATTTAAAACACTCTAGAAGGAATCAATAGCAGAAAAACTGAGGCAGAAGAATGGATAAGTGACCTGGAAGATAAAATAGTGGAAATAACTACTGCAGAGCAGAATAAAGAGAAAAGAATTAAAAGAATTGAAGACAATCTCAGAGACCTCTGGGACAACATTAAATGCACCAATATGTGAATTATATGGGTCCCAGAAGAAGAAGAGAAAAAGAAAGGGACTGAGAAAATATTTGAAGAGACTATAGTTGAAAACTTCCCTAACAGGGGAAAGGAAATAGGCAATCAAGTCCAGGAAGCACAGAGAGTCCCAGGCTGGATAAATCCAAAGAGAAACGTGTCAAGACACATATTAATCAAACTATCAAAAATTAAATTCAAAGAAAAAATGTTAAAAGCAGCAAGGGAAAAGCAACAAATAACATACAAGGGAATCCCCGTAAGGTTAACGCTGATCTTTCAGCAGAAACTCTGCAAGCCAGAAGGGAGTGGCAGGACATATTTAAAGTGATGAAAGGGAAAAACCTACAACCAAGATTACTCTACCCAGCAAGGGTCTCATTCAGATTTGATGGAGAAAGTAAAACCTATACAGACAAGCAAACGTTAAGACAATTCAGCACCACCAAGCCAGTTTTACAACAAATGCTAATGAAACTTCTCTAGGCAGGAAACACAAGAGAAGGAAAAGACCTACAAAAACAAACCCAGAACAATTAAGAAAATGGTAATGGGAAAATTCATATTGATAATTAGCTTAAATGTAAATGCATTAAATGCTCCAACCAAAAGACACAGACTGGCTGAATGGATACAGAAACAAGATCCACATATATGCTGTCTACAAGAGACGGACTTCAGAGTTAGGGAAACATACAGACTGAAAGTGAGGGGATGGAGGAAGATATTCCATGCAAATGGTAATCAAAAGAAAGCTTGAGTAGCAATTGTCATATCAGACAAAATAGACTTTAAAATAAAGACTATTACAAGAGAAAAAGATGGACACTACATAATGATCAAGGCATCAATCCAAGAAGAAGATATAGCAATTGTAAATATTTATGCACCCAACATAGGAGCACCTCAATACATAAGGCAAATGCTAAGAGCCATAAAAGGGGATATCAACAGTAACACAGTAATAGTAGGGGACTTTAACACCCCACTTTCACCAGTGGACAGATCATTCAAAATTAACATAAATAAGGAAACGCAAGCTTTAAATGACACATTAAACAAGATGGACTTAAATGATATTTATAGGACATTCCATCCCAAAACAACAGAATACACATTCTTCTCAAGTGCTCATGGAACATTCTCCAGGCTAGATATATCTTAGGTCACAAATCAAGCCTTGGTAAATTTAAGAAAATTGAAATCATATCAAGTATGTTTTCTGACCACAACGCTATGAGATTAGATATCAATTTCAGGAAAAAAAACTGCAAAAGATACAAACCATGGAGGCTAAACAATACACTATCAAATAACCAAGAGATCACTGAAGAAATCAAAGAGGAAATCGAAAAATACCGAGAAACAAATGACAATGAAAACACGATGACTCAAAACCTATGGGAGGCAGCAAAAGCAGTTCTAAGAGGGAAGTTTATAGCAATACAACCCTACCTCAAGAAACAAGAAACATCTCAAATAAACAATCTAACCTTATACCTAAAGCGATTAGAGAAAAAAAAAAACAACCCAGAGTTAGTAGAAGGAATGAAATCATAAAGATCAGATAAGAAATAAATGAAAAAGAAATGAAGGAATTTATTGCAAAGATCAATAAAACTAAAAGCTCTTTCTTTGAGAAGATAAACAAAATTGATAAACCATTAGCCAGACTCATCAAGAAAAAAAGGAAGAAGACTCAAATCAATAGAATTAGAAATGAAAAAGCAGAAGTAACAACTGACACTGCAGAAATATAAAGAATCATGAGAGATCACTACAAGCAATTATATGCCAATAAAATGGAAAACCTGGGAGAAATGGACAAATTCTTAGAAAGGCACAACCTTCCCAGACTGAACCAGGGAGAAATAGAAAATATAAACAGACCAACCACAAGCACTGAAATTGAAACTGTGATTAAAAATCTTCCAACAAACAAAAGCCCAGGACCACATGGCTTCATAGGCAAATTCTATCAAACACTTAGAGAAAAGCTAACACTTATCCTTCTCAAGCTCTTTCAAAATATATTCCAAACTCATTCTACAAGACCACCATCACCCTGAAACCAAAATCAGACAAAGGTGTCACAAAAAAAGAAAACTACAGACCAATATCTCTGATGAACATAGATGCAAAAATTCTCCACAACAATACTAGCAAACAGAATCCAACAGCACATTAAAAGGATCATACACCATGATCAAGTGGGTTTTATCCCAGGAATGCAAGGATTCTTCAATATATGCAAATCAATCAATGTGATAAACCATATTAACAAATTGAAGGAGAAAAACCATATGATCATCTCAATATATGAAGAAAAACTTGTGACTAAATTCAACACCCATTTATAATTAAAACCCTCCAGAAAGTAGGCATTGAGGGAACTTACCTCAACATAATAAAGTCCATATATGAGAAACTCACAGCCAACATCCTTCTTAATGGTGACAAATTGAAACTATTTCCACTAAGATAAGGAACAAGACAAGGTTGCACACTCTCACCACTATTATTCAACATAATTTTGGAAGCTAAAAATAGAACCCAGCTAAAAATATGACCCAGCAATCCCACTACTTGGCATATACCCTGAGAAAACCATAATTCAAAAAGAGCCATGTACCACAATGTTCATTGCAGCCCTATTTACAATAGCCAGCACATGGAAACAACCTAAGTGTCCATCGACAGATGAATGGATAAAGAAGATGTGGCACATATATACAATGGAATATTATTCAGCCATAAAAAGAAATGAAATTGAGTTATTTGTCGTTAGGTGAATGGACCTAGAGCCTATCATACAGAGTGAAGTAATTCAGAAAGAGAAAAACAAATACCATTGCTAACACATATGTATGGAATCTTAAAAAAAAAAAAGTGGTTCTGATGAATCTAGGGGCAGGACAGGAATAAAGACACAGACGTAGAAAATGAACTTGAGGACACGGGGAGGGGGAAGGGGAAGCTGGGACGAAGTGAGAGAGTAGCACTGACATATATAAACTACCAAATGTAAAGTAGATAACTAGTGGGGAGCAGCTGCATTGCATGTGGAGATCACCTAGGTGCTTTATGACCACCTAGAGGGGTGGGATATGGAGGATGGGAAGGAGATGCAAGAGGGAGGGTATATGGGGATATATGTATACATATAGCTGATTCACTTTGTTTTATAGCAGAAACTAACACAACATTTTAAAGCAATTATACCCCAATAAAGATGTTAAAAAAAGAATAAATAAAAAGTAAATGATTGGATGACAGGCATAGAGGAAAAAGGAACAAAGAAGACGAATAGAAAGAAAGGTAAACTAGAGAGGAAAATAAAGGGAGAGTCCAGCACTGAAATTTCTGGCATTAACCATTGGTTGAGGAAAGCCATGGGTCTAGATATTGATGTCTTCCAATATCCAGTGAAATGACACCATATGCAATTGTGTTGATTGTGAAGACAGGCAGTAATAATCACTTTACAATGAAGGACGCATTGAGTAGCCCCATGTTTTCTAGTTCTTTAACATTTTTGTATAAAGCACCATCTGTGAGACATTGTAAAACAAGTCATCACCTAAAATTACATGTCCTTATCATGAATGCTATTACATATATGTACATATACCAATTGTACATCTATACATATATACAAATGGAAGCAAATTGTTGAATTTAATAAAAGAACTAGACATTTTTGCAACAGTTAAAAATCCTTATAATAGGTCAATAGAATTCTATGGGAAAAAAAATCTCCTTTCCTTAATTCCATCATTAGGAAAATAAAATTCTGAATGTAGAATCAGTTTCTGAAACTGAATGTATGCAATGATTGATAATCATATTGGAATAAAAGTATCATTTCTCGACTTTATAGTGCACATGACTAAGTAACAAAGCTAACTCTACAGTATGGAAAATTTTCTTCTGCTTTCTGACATAAATTCCTCTAATGATTTGCCTGGACTGGAAAGCTATTTTTTCTAAGCTTTCCTCCTCATGTCTTATTCAGCATACATTTTGAGGACAGCTGGAGAAGCCTATAATGAGTTACATTAATAACCAAAGATGGGAAATGATGGGCATTCTTAAAGGGAGGGGAAGATAAAAACTGAGAATATGCAAATGTTTGGGTACAGCCAGGAGTGAATTAGTAATGAGTGTGGCATAACTAAGATCAGAGATGAAGATATAGTGAAAAGGATGCCTGTGGATGTGACTCTTAGCACCGTATAGCAATATCAGACATCCTGGAATGTGACTGCCTTGAAGCCACACAGTACATCAATTCAATTACTCCACCTGGGGTAGAATGGGAGCAAAAACTCACTCAAACTGACTCTTGTGTTTTTACCTCTAGGAGAATTTTGGTCAATGGGAAGCTGTTTTTATTTAAAAAGTCAGGCAATCTAGAAGAAGCCAGTGTTTCATTATATAAGGGGGTAGACCAGGAGGTAAAAGAACTTGAAAGAAAATTAATTTTCCATGAAAACTGGGATGGGGGTACACAGAGTGAGAATTTCACTTAGGCTTTCCATCATAGTCAATATTTAATAAGAAAATGACAATCTCTTGTTAAATAATATAAAAAATTAAGCAAAAATTAGACTTCTATAAAATTATTTTTTAAAAGATTTCTAACCAGTGACCTTTGATAAAGGCATGCTATTTTCTGTGCTTTTTTATATTTTGCTTTTAATATTTCTATTTTCTATAATGTATTTGTACCCTTGACTCCAATATTATCTGTCTTAATTTTATCTATTCTACTTAAAATTATATTCCTTGTCAATCCTCCGGGTTTTTTTTTTATCCCTGGTATTTTCTTGGTTCAGTAAGGTATTACCTATGATAAGGCAAAGATCTATTCATGCTCATTTAAATCTCATATAACTACTAGACCAGAGGTAAGAAGTTGGAAGCAGATAAATATTGATTTAAGTGTAATTCTATGTGCATAGAGCATCAGATGACCATGCAGATTTTTACCAAACTCGATTTTCAGTTGTACTTTTAGGCCTTTTGCAGAGATAAAGGGGAGGAGGGAGTGTTGTGAAAAGCCTAAGTGCAGTATGTCCAAGAAAAGCCCTTCTTGAGTGTGTCATGGAGGGCAGGAGGGATGTGCTGGGTTTATGTCCCTACCTGAATCTATCACTAACTGTATCCACTGCAAATGCAGGCGAGTGCATCTGTAATGGAAAAGCTCAGGTTGATATTCCTCTGTTCTGGTTCGTTAAGGAGGATAAGTAATGCTCTGAGGCCAAATGAAAAATTAACCCAAGAGGAAACTCAAAAAGAAAACCATTCTCAGGGACTGAAGAACACTTGAAAGAACACGACTCAGCAGAGAAAGAGGATATAGAATAGATCTGGAAACTCTCCTATGAAGTAGGATTTGGGGCTTTCTGAAGGAGCTTCATCTTGCTTTCTAAGACAGTCAGTCCTTTATCTGTTCCAGCACGGCACGGCACGTACAAGTATTCTCAAATCAATCTTCTAAAGCATCCCTAGTCGTGAGCAAAGGCAGCATGTGATGGACTCTTATCACCTGTCTACCTCTAACTCCACCTTTTTTTTTATAGCTCTGCCACACACCCCGGGGGGTTAGAACATTATGATTGAATTCCAGGCCTTCATCATCATATGTCAGATTCACAAACCCTAGCAACAAGAGGGAAGAATATTGCTACTTCCCCAAACTGAAGACAGGCCATGCTAATTCAGTGACAGATACGAAAATGTCATAAGTAAATGGACATCACTCTGAAGAGGGCTGTGAAGTGTGGTGGCTGGCCTGCAGAGATGCATCTGACCAATTAATTACGACCCACCTCCGCTGTTCCACATGAGGGATGCTTGTAGGCAAATCTGAAATATGTGTCTGAAGACATTTACATTTTTGGTAGGGAATTAAGTAAAAGGCTGCCTACATATATGGCGTGGCAGAGCAGGATGTAGTTTTTTACACACACCATAAAAATGCCATAAGCACAGACTCTTGGCAAAAGATGCATTAATGCATCTGAGGAAGCCTGCAAGAATGTGTTTGACAGATTCTTTCATGTGCTGGCTTGATCAACATGTGTTTAAGATGAATTTAGGTGTGGAGCTTCACAATGACCAGATAAAAATGCAAATATGGACAACGGGAATAGCTACAGAAAAAAGTAATTTGGTGAAGAAGAGACTCAGGAATTTCTGATGAGGATTAAAAAGATGAAAGTTGGAGAACAAATGTTATCACAGGTCTATAGACAAATATACTCAGGTCAGATAACAAAGGAAACAACAAAGGAAAGGAAATGAATCTCATTAGATGCCATTGAAAAGGTGCAATTTAGATTTGACTAAAATAAACTCAAGACTGGAATCCATCAATAAGGAAATATGCAATGTTTAAAAATAAAAATATCTTAGGACTTCCCTGGTGGCACAGTGGTTAAGAATCCGCCTGCCAATGAAGGGGACATGGGTTCGAGCCCTGGTCCGGGAGGATCCCACATGCTGCGGAGCAACTAAGCCCATGCACCACAACTACTGAGCCTGCACTCTAGAGCTCATGAGCCACAACTACAGAAGCCCGCATGCCTAGAGCCCATGCTCCGCAGCAAAGAGAAGCCACTGCAATGAGAAGCCCAGGCACCGCAACAAAGAGTAGCCCCTGCTTGCCACAACTAGAGAGAAGCCTGCGTGCAGCAATGAAGACACAACGCAGCCAAAAAAAAATAAATAAATAAAAATATCTTTAATAAAAGAAAAAGTTTTTTTATATAAATAAATACCCATAAAACTGAATATGGGAGCATGGTGAATATTATTTGTTTATGGATAAAAATAGAAAGAACCAGAGGCATTCTCTTTGGAAAGTAAACTACACACACGCCTGTTAGAATTAAAGGGATGAACAATGTTTTGTAATAGAGACCACAGCATGGTCACAGGAGTAAATAGTGACAGGAGGCTTCGAGAATTTATCAGAAAACATCTGGTTTAAAGACAGTGGATCAAAGATTGCATTTTCCTACTTTTCTTTTAGAAAATATCCCAAAGCAATTTGAACAACTCATCTTTGATGAAATTAGGAGATATCTATAATATCAAATCACAATATATAAAATATATGGAAAAAAGGCTGCCGAACTTAGTAAAAGGAAAATGGAAGTGCAGGAAGGTCTTTAAGGGGTGTAGAAGTTTCCCATCTCAGGTATCGCTTGTAAGACAAGTAAGTGGCATGTACTGAGGGCCACTGCTTTCGTTTTTAAAGCAGGAGAATTGTGTGCAGAGGCTGATGGTGGCCATTTTCCTGGATCCAGTTGGCATGACAAAAAAGCAGGTAAGGAGCAGCGAATAGAGGATACTACCTAGAACTCCTATGTGTAGAAGCCATCAGGAAGCCAGAGGATGAAGCTGAGAGAATCTGCAGTAGGAGCAGCTGCAGTCTCAGTTGGCCAAGACAAGAAAGTCTGAAAGAACTTCTTGCTCTTGCAAGAAAAGCCACTTTCAAAATAACTAATCATCTAAAAGGAGCAGCTAACGATCTATGCACAGTGACTAAAAAGTAAAGGAAAGGAGATACCACGGTATAAAATAGAAGTGATAACAAATAAGTAGAAAAACAGTTTAATGAAGGAATTGCCTTTACTGGAAAACAGAAGAGATACAAGAGCTCAAAGAAGATATGGTAAAAATAACAGCAGCTGGCAGGGCTCAAGAAAGATGTGGAATTGAAAAAAATCAATCTATTGCAGAACTGAAGACCACATTGAAAGCAACACAGTAGAGTATAAACCTGGCTGAAAACATAGTAACACATATGTGGACAAAGTGATGAAAACAGATAAGATACAAGATAGAAGAACCATGACTGAAAAATGGTTCAAGAGAATATATAAATATGCAAGGCTGATAAAGGAGATCCAACGTATATATAGTTGGTGTTTCTGAGAGGAAAACCAATACAATAAATTTAAAAATACACAAAATTCAAAGACATTTTCCAGAAATGAAAGTACCCACCATGTCAGAGGAAAAAATGACATAGAATGACCAGCATTGAGGCATATCCTAATAACGACACTGAACTTCAAAATTAAAAATTCTTTTGATATCCAGACATAAAGATTAAGTCACCCATAAGGGGAAAATAGTCAGGTGGGCCTCATATTCTTCCACAGCAATAGCTGATGCGGAGATAACCAGTAGAACAAGATTAGAATTCTTCCAAATCAACAACAATAAAATATGTGGACAAACAAATTAGAGTCAGCAGAACATACACACAAAGACTATCTCTATCTCTATCTATCGACCTATCTATCTATAGTATCTTTATCTATTTAGAATTATATGTATTATGTATATAACATATATAATCAAATATAAAATATGATAAATGAATAAAGACTTAAGTAGTGTAATGTCAAAGTAAACTGACTAAACTACACTTTTAAAAGTAGAAGATTCTCATTATTAGCTTCCAAAGCCAAACCCAAGCTATGTGTTATGTACGTGTGCTACACCTAAAACACAAGTGATCAGAAAGTTGGAAAAGAAAAGGTAGGTAAACACATAGCAGCAAATGTGCACAAAAAGAAAACAGGGTCATGAACTTCATGATAGCCAAGGTCAACATGTAACCAAACAAAAGGGCACTTTACAATGGAGACTAACAGTTATGGATACACACACACAAACACACACACACGCACGTATGTGTGTATATATATATATATATTTATATTTATATTTCTAATGATAATATATATCAATACCTAAACATTACATAATATAGCATCAACATTAAGAAAGCAAAAATTATAGAAAAAAAAGTAAAGAAATGTTTCGTGTAGGAAACTTCAGTTCACTTTTCTGAGCCGTAAAGAAGAGGAAGCAAATAGAAAGATAACAATAGCTAACCATTTTTAAGTCTCTCTATGCACAAACCACAAATTTAAGTGCATTAAAATATGTTAACGGATTTAAGCATTTTAAGAAACTAATGATGTGAGAACTCTAATCATAACCAGTTTACAGATGAGGGAAATTAGACACAGAGAGGTCAAATATCATATTTAAGGTAAAACGCTAGTAAGTAGTAAAGCTGGAAACTTACAATTCACTAGTTTCCTCCACAATTTGCCCTTTTAACCACTGTTACCTTCCATGGGAAAGAGGCAAGGGAAGTAATAATTATGTAGATATATTTGCTACGAAAAAGCTTTTTTCTGCCTGGAATACCTTCTTTCCAAACGCATATCTGTCACAAATATTGAACACATATTACTAGATCATGAAGAAAATCTCTAAACATTCCCCAAAGTAGACAGAGTACAGATAAAATTCTGACCACCAAGCAGTAAATCTCAAAATTATATTGCTATGAAAAAAAGTATCAATATTTTAAAGTAACATTCTCTTACATAACTTTTTAGATACAGAAGAAATGAAAATGAAATAATACTGATAATGAAGCACACTTATGAAAATGTGTGTGGAACATTTAAATCAGTACTAGAAGAAAACTCCCTGGTCCTTTATCTAAAGCTAACTTTTTCATGTATACCTTCAATCATATCCCCCGTGCATTCTCAGAAATAATCCACTGTTGATTATCCCTTTTCTCTGTTGTATTTTCAAGCTCACCTTGCCCTGTAAGGCTTCTTCCCATTGGCTTTTAAATATGGACAAAATTTTCCCATTGGAGACCTCTCAGCCCCTTCAGCTACTTGTCTCCTTTTCACAGTCAAACATCTTGAAAGAGTTGAACATATTTAATATCTTAGGTTTGATATTCCTCAGCCCACTAAAATATGGCTTCCAGTGTCAATATGCCTTGAAACGGCAATATGCCTTTATACTCTGAACAGCCAACTCCATGTTGCTAAACGAACATTTCTGCATCTTCCTCATTTCTTAGTCACAAGAATGCTGCTGATCATTTCTTCCCTCTTAAAATACTCTCTTCCTCTGGTTTCCGTGACACACAGCACTCTTTGTTTCCCTTCTACCTCTCTGGCCACTCCTCCATTTCTTCTGTAAGCTCGTCCTTTCATGCCCTGTTGTCTCTAGACTTGGACCCCACCCCCTTCCTAGCTTCCAGCTTTTCCTTAGCTCCCAAGTGCTCTCATTCTACAGCCTCTTGCTAGAAAACCCGAACCACATTCATGACTTTCATCACGACGTTTAGGCAGCTAGCTCACTTTTTTTTTTTATGGCTAGCCCAGAAGTCATTATCATAGGCATCCGAGCTGCTGTAACAGAACACCACAGATAGAATGGCTCATAAACAACAGAATCTAATTTCTTACAGTTCTGGAGGCTGGGACGTCCAAGATCAATGTACCAGCAAAATTTCTGTCTGCGAAGGGCCCACTTCCTGGTTCTCAGACAGCTGTGTTTTTGCTGTGTCCTTACATGGCATGAGGGAAGGGCCCAGGGAGCTCTCTGGGGTCTCTTTTACAAGGGCACAAATCCCATTCATGAGGGCTCTGCCCTCATGACCTAATCACCTCCCCAGGGACCCACTTCCAAAACCATCACAATGAGGTTTATGATTGTAGCATATGAATTTAGGGGGGACACAAATATCCAGTCCATAACAGTCATTGAGCTTCAGATCTATATACAACACTGACTAATGTCAATGACAGCTCGAATTCACTATGTCCAAAACCAAACCCACGATCTCTCTTCCTGTTCAAGTGACTCAGTGAAAGACACTTTCACCAACTCAGTTTCTGAAGCTAGAACTTAGAAGTCATATTGAATAGCTCTCTCTCCCTATACTTTCCCATGTTTAATGTTACAGAACTCTGTGGATTTTATTCCTTAAATGTACTCTAAATCTCTCCAATTCGTTCCATATTCACAAGTTCTGCTATAGGTCAAGCTTAAATTGTTATAAAGCACTTAACATATATTACTAAGTTCTGGATAATAAAAATTAAAGAGGAAGATGGCGGAAGAGTAAGACGCGGAGACCACCTTCCTCCCCACAGATACACCAGAAATACATCTACACGTGGAAAAACTCCTACAGAACACCTACTGAACGCTGGCAGAAGACCTCAGACCCCCCAAAAGGCAAGAAACTCCCCACGTACCTGGGTAGGGCAAAAGAAAAAACAGAGACAAAAGCATAGGGACGGGCCCTGCACCAGTGGGAGGGAGCTGTGAAGGAGGAAAGGTTTCCAGACATTAGAAGCCCCTTCGCGGGCGGAGACTGCGGGTGGCGGAGTGGGGAGCTTCGGGGCCGCGGAGGAGAGCGCAGCAACAGGGGTGCAGAGGGCAAAGCGGGGAGATTCCCGCACAGAGGATCAGGGCTGACCAGTACTCACCAGCCCGAGAGGCTTGTCTGCTCACCCGCCGCGGCAGGCGGGGCTGGGAGCTGAGGCCCGGGCTTCAGTCGGAGCCCAGGGAGAGGACTGGGGTTGGCAGCGTGAGCACAGCCTGCTCGGGTTTACTGCACGGCTAGTCGGGAGGGAGTCCGGAGAAAACTCTGGATCTGCCGAAGAGGCAGGAGACTTTTTCTTCCCTCTTTGTTTCCTGGTGTGCAAGGAGAGGGGATTCAGAGCGCCACTTAAAGGAGCTCCAGAGACGGGCGCGAGCCGCACGGCGCGCCTCAGGCTGGTGTTACGTCACGCCGGCCTCTGCTGCCGCAGGCCCGCCCCGAACTCCGTGCCCCTCCCTCCCCCACGGCCTGAGTGAGCCAGAGACCCGGAAGCAGCTGCTCCTTTAAGCCCGTCCTGTCTGAGCGAAGAGCAGATGCCCTCCAGCGACCTACACGCAGAGGCAGGGCCACATCCAAAACTGAGACCGGGGAGCTGTGAGAACAAAGAAGAGAAAGGGAAATCTCTCCCAGCAGCCTCAGAAGCAGCGGATTAAAGCTCCACAGTCAACTTGATGTACCTGCATTTGTGGAATACATGAATACACAACGAATCATACTAAATTAAGGAGGAGGCCTTTGAGAGCAAGATTTATGGTTTTTTCCCCTTTTCCTCTTTTTGTGTGTATGTATATGCTTCTGTGTGAGATTATGTCTGTATAGCTTTGCTTCCACCATTTGTCCTAGGGTTCTATCCGTCCAGTTTTTTTTTTTTTTTACTTTTTTTACTTTTTTTCTCTTAATAATTATTTTTTTATTTTAATAACTTTATTATATTTTATCTTACTTTATTATATTTTACTTTAACTTCTTTCTTTTTTTCCTTCCTTCCCTACTTCCTTCCGCCCTCCCTCCCACCCTCCCTCCCTCCCTTCTTTCTTTCTTTCTTCTTCTACTAATTCTTTCTTTCTACTTTTTCTCCCTTTTATTCTGAACCATGTGGATGAAACGCTCTTGGTGCTGCAGCCAGGAGTCAGTGCTGTGCCTCTGAGGTGGGAGAGCCAACTTCAGGACACTGGTCCACAAGACACCTCCCAGCTCCACATAATATCAAATGGCGAAAATCTCCCAGAGATCTCCATCTCAACACCAGCACCCAGCTTCACTCAATGACCAGCAAGCTACAGTGATGGACATCCTATGCCAAACAACTAGCAAGACAGGAACACAACCCCACCCATTAGCAGAGAGGCTGCCTAAAATCATAATAAGTCCACAGACACCCCAAAACACACCACCAGACGTAGACCTACCCACCAAAAAGACAGGATCCAGCCTCATCCATCAGAACACAGGCACTAGTCCCCTCCACCAGGAAGCCTACACAAACCACTGAACCAACCTTAGCCACTGGGGACAGACACCAAAAACAATGGAAACTATGAACCTGCAGACTGCAAAAAGGAAACCCCAAACACAGTAAGATAACCAAAATGAGAAAACAGAGAAACACACAGCAGATGAAGGAGCAAGATAAAAACCGACCAGACCTAACAAATGGAGAGGAAATAGGCAGTCTACCTGAAAAAGAATTCAGAATAATGATAGTAAAGATGATCCAAAATCTTGGAAATAGAATAGACAAAATGCAAGAAACATTTAACAAGGACCTAGAAGAATTACAGATGAAACAAACCATGATGAACAACACAATAAATGAAATAAAAAATACTCTAGATGGGATCAATAGCAGAATAACTGAGGCAGAAGAACGGGTAAGTGACCTGGAAGATAAAATAGTGGAAATAACTGCTGCAGAACAGAATAAAGAAAAAAGAATGAAAAGAACTGAGAACAGTCTCAGAGACCTCTGGGACAACATTAAACGCACCAACATTCGAATTATAGGGGTTCCAGAAGAAGAAGAGAAAAAGAAAGGGACTGAGAAAATATTTGAAGAGATTATAGTTGAAAACTTCCCTAATATGGGAAAGGAAATAGTTAATCAAGTCCAGGAAGCACATAGAGTCCCATCCAGGATAAATCAAAGGAGAAATACGCCAAGACACATATTAATCAAACTGTCAAAAATTAAATACAAAGAAAACATATTAAAAGCAGCAAGGGAAAAACAACAAACAACACACAAGGGAATCCCCATAAGGTTAACAGCTGATCTTTCAGCAGAAACTCTGCAAGCCACAAGGGACTGGCAGGACATATTTAAAGTGATGAAGGAGAAAAACCTGCAACCAAGATTACTCTACCCAGCAAGGATCTCATTCAGATTTGATGGAGAAATTAAAACCTTTACAGACAAGCAAAAGCTGAGAGAGTTCAGCACCACCAAACCAGCTCTACAACAACTGCTAAAGGAACTTTTCTAGACAAGAAACACAAGAGAAGGAAAAGACCTACAATAACGAACCCAAAACAATTAAGAAAATGGGAACAGGAACATACATATTGATAATTACCTTAAATGTAAATGGACTAAATGCTCCCACCAAAAGACACAGATTGGCTGAATGGATACAAAAACAAGACCCATATATATGCTGTCTACAAGAGACCCACTTCAGACCTAGAGACACATACAGACTGAAAGTAAGGGGGGTGGAAAAAGATATTTCATGCAAATGGAAACCAAAAGAAAGCTGGAGTAGCAGTTCTCATATGAGACAAAATAGACTTTAAAATAAAGACTATTAGAAGAGACAAAGAAGGACACTACATAATGGTCAAGGGATCGATCCAAGAAGAAGATATAACAATTGTAAATATTTATGCACCCAGCATAGGAGCACCTCAATACATAAGGCAAATACTAACAGCCATAAATGGTGAAATCGACAGTAACACATTCATAGTAGGGGATTTTAACACCCCACTTTCACCAATGGACAGATCATCCAAAATGAAAATAAATAAGGAAACACAAGCTTTAAATGATACATTAAACAAGATGGACTTAATTGATATTTATAGGACATTCCATCCAGAAACAACAGAATACACATTTCTCTCAAGTGCTCATGGAACATTCTCCAGGATAGATCATATCTTGGGTCACAAATCAAGCCTTGGTAAATTTAAGAAAATTGAAATTGTATCAAGTATCTTTTCCAACCACAACGCTATGAGACTAGATATCAATTGCAGGAAAAGATCTGTAAAAAATACAAACACATGGAGGCTAAACAATACACTACTTAGTAACGAAGTGATCACTGAAGAAATCAAAGAGGAAATTTAAAATTACCTAGAAACAAATGACGCTGGAGACACGATGCCCCAAAATCTATGGGATGCTCCAAAGCAGTTCTAAGAGGGAGGAAAAATCATACGGCATAAATCACAGCAAGATCCTTTTTGACCCACCTCCTAGAGAAATGGAAATAAAAACAAAAATAAACAAATGGGACCTAATGAAACTTCAAAGCTTTTGCACAGCAAAGGAAACCATAAACAAGACGAAAAGACAACCCTCAGAATGGGAGAAAATATTTGCAAGTGAAGCAACTGACAAAGGATTAATCTCCAAAATTTATAAGCAGCTCATGCAGCTCAATAACAAAAAACCAAGTGACCCCATTCAAAAATGGGCAGAAGACCTAAATAGACATTTCTCCAAAGAAGATATACAGACTGCCAACAAACACATGAAAGAATGCTCAACATCATTAATCATTAGAGAAATGCAAATCAAAACTACAATGAGATGTCATCTCACACCAGTCAGAATGGCCATCATCAAAAAATCTAGAAACAATAAATGCTGGAGAGGGTGTGGAGAAAAGGGAACCCTCTTGCACTGTTGGTGGGAATGTAAATTGATACAGCCACTATGGAGAACAGTATGGAAGTTCCTTAAAAAACTACAAATAGAACTACCATATGACCCAGCAATCCCACTACTGGACATATACCCTGAGAAAACCATAATTCAAAAAGAGTCATGTACCAAAATGTTCATTGCAGCTCTATTTACAATAGCCCGGAGATGGAAACAACCTAAGTGTCCATCATCGGATGAATGGATAAAGAAGATGTGGCACATATATACAATGGAATATTACTCAGCCATAAAAAGAAACGAAATTGAGCTATTTGTGATGAGGCGGATAGGCCTAGAGTCTGTCATACAGAGTGAAGTAAGTCAGAAAGAGAGAGACAAATACCGTATGCTAACACATATATATGGAATTTAAGAAAAAAAAATGTGAAGAACCTAGGGGTAAGACAGGAATAAAGACACAGACCTACTAGAGAACGGACTTAAGGATATGGGGAGGGGGAAGGGTAAGCTGTGACAAAGTGAGAGAGAGGCATGGACATATACACACTACCAAACGTAAGGTAGATAGCTAGTGGGAAGCAGCCGCATAGCACAGGGAGATCAGCTCGGTGCTTTGTGACCTCCTGGAGGGGTGGGATAGGGAGGGTGGGAGGGAGGGAGACGCAAGAGGGAAGAGATATGGGAACATATGTATATGTGTAACTGATTTACTTTGTTATAAAGCAGAAACTAACACACCATTGTAAAGCAATTATACTCCAATAAAGATTAAAAAGAAAAGATGTCAAAAAAATTAAATAAAATATGCAAAATTTGAAATAAAATATCATATGAAATCAGTTGCCATTTTCTTTTTTTTCTTTTTCTTTTTTTTTTTTTTTTTGCGGTATGTGGGCCTCTCACTGTTGTGGCCTCTCCCGTTGCGGAGCACAGGCTCCGGACGCGCAGGCTCAGCGGCCATGTTTCACGGGCCCAGCCGCTCCGCGGCATGTGGGATCTTCCCGGACCGGGGCACGAACCCGCGTCCCCTGCATCGGCACGCAGACTCTCAACCACTGCGCCACCAGGGAAGCCCTTGTCGCCATTTTCTTAATCTCAGGAAAAGAAAACAAAAACCTATTCTCTAGCAGTGATCAGCACAAGTGCAGCTCATAGGGGTAAATAAACTTTAACCAAAGGCATCTTAGGGCACACTATGTAGTTAAAACAAATAAGCCTAATATATTAGAAAACTGAGCTTTAATACCAGGTTATTCTTGAGTTTGATAGCCCTTATACAATTTTTCCTGTTACCTTGTTGGGAATTTGCTTGGAAGGAGGAGTAGGGATTAGAACATATCTGCGAGGCTCAAATATGTCTAATTTGCAAAGTAATTGATGGATGTCTTCAATCCTCATCTCAAGAGGTAAATGTATCCTGAACATAAGTAGAAGAAATAATTTCCCAGGGAAGCTCCGTAGATAACATAATCCTTTTCTGCTTAAATGGCATCGCTTAGTGACATAATGGGCAGCACAGATTTAACATGCTTGGCTTCCAAGTTCTGTTCTTAACCACTGTGCTGTAATATACTACTGTGGATGAAAAGTGTCACCTGACATATCAGTAAATAAAGAATGTCGTGGCCATCGAGCCAGCAGCCACCACAGTGCACCTGAGGGCACTCAGGATGGAGAGAAGCAGGATACTGGCCCTAGAGAGCTGAGGTGCATATCAAAGGAATGATTTCAAGGAGCCCAGACTCTTGCATCTTCCCATACATAGAAAAAGCTCTAAGTTCATTAACTTGATATCTGATTTTCTTTAATTAACAGTAATCTTTTGATGTTCTGACTACCCAGTTTTTGTTGCAAAACTCGTATGTATCCCGGCTCCTCCCTTACCTCTTTGGAGCCGTCCCTCAGAGCTATTGGAGAGGTTGTCTTCCAGGCTTAAGTCCTCAGTTTTGTCCACCAAATAAAACATAATCCTCAACTTTTAGGTTGTGCATTTTTTTTCAGTTGACACTACCTACTATTAAAAATAAAAACATGGGAACTGAAGGCAAGGACAAACCCTAAGGCAGAAAAGAATGTCATCAACTATTGAATATGCCGAGTGAGAGTGGATAAGGCTTAGTCTTTGGTACACGCAAAACATGTCCTTGGTAGTCCCAATATAATGGATCCTTTCAGTAAAAGTCAGGATAGTATGCTTCAGGAAAAAGCAACCCCAAGTTCTCAGTGGCTTAGAAAGCAATGGTCTTTTTTCTCATTATCATTCTACAAGTCCACCATTGTCCTCTTTCAAACACTCAGGCTAAGGGAGCCTCAATCTCTGTACCTTCACCATTGCTGAAGCAGTAAGAAAGGAAGATGACAAATAGTGTCCTGACCCTTGAAGTGTCTTCCCAGAAATGACATAAATTATGTCTATTGCAAAGCAGGTCCCCACAAAAGCGATGGAGAAGGAGACTAAGGTATATTTGGTGAACAAAACTGATGGAAACAGTAACGACCATGACAACTTTATAGGATGCTGGGGTCCCAAATCAGCATGTTGTTGCAACACTCAGTGTAGGATAGGGAAGATTAGGGTTCGTCCTGGGTATTTTTCTGTGCACTGTCTAGGCTATGGCTGCCCTGTACATCAGGACATGGAGCGAGAAGGCAGAGCCAGCATGGTAGTAACCTGAGTGACAATTTGAAAGTCGCTTGGTACTCATGAAATTAAGACAATGGGAATTAGTTAAATGGTTCAGATATTTCGCAACTTTCAATGAAGATAAATTAAAACATCCATTTCCACATTATGTTTTATCAGGGATATGACAAATTTAAACTTTAACATTGTCTCCCCTGGAGAGTGTGTGATTGGAACTTTTAAGCTTGGCTTTTGTGATTTGCTTTCTTCCATATCCAATGTCTGACCAAACTAATTTCAGATCACTGCATTCCTTAGATATAATAACTCATTCAATCAGGTCATAATTTACTGTGGTATGTCTGGAAGCCATTATGTTTTTCTAAAATACTGCACATTTTTCTGCTCTAATCCTTCTACTTGATTCTATAGTTTATCTCAGGATTCAGTCCTATTCATTTCTGAATTATTGAGGAGCACCACGTGATATTCACCAATTCTTCTTTCTCTTGCAGCACCTCTCCCTGTCCTGATCTACCCATCAGCATTCAAACATGCCATGATTTCTCCCATCTTTAAAAAAACAAAAACAAACAAACAAAAAAACTGTCTTGATTCCATATTGCCCTCCATCTACTGCCCCATTTTTCAACTCCCCATTTTTGCAAAAATCCTGTATTTCCAATTCCTCTCATCCTAACTGTCCTTGATCCAAGTCGAATCAGGTGTCCATCTGCATCTGACGGTATCTATATGCTGTAAATCTAGCTGGCAGTCCTGAGCCCACATTTAACTTGACTACTGAGCAGCTGTTGACCCTTGATCTCTCGCTGCTTCATGAAGCACTTTCTACGCCTTGCTTCCAGGACATATTTGCTTAGCTCTTGTCTTGGTTCATTGCCCACATTTTCCCAGCCTTCTTTGCTAGTTCTCCCTCATCTACTGACTTTTAAATGTTGGAGAGCCCCATCTCTCCCTCCCATCTCTAGCTACGCTCACTCCCCAGGTGCTCTCATCAAGTCTCATGTATCTCAATGTCATCTATGTGGTGAGAATGACCAAATTTCGATCTCATCCTTTAATCTCTCCCCTAAACTCCAGAGTCATATTTCCAGCTATGACTTGACATCTCCTGTTGACTGTCTAAATAGGAATCTCAAACTTAACATGCTCAAAACTGAACTTCTGATGACGACTAAACCTAGTCCTTCTAAAGATGCCCCAATCTTCCAACTGCTCATGACGAGAACTGTGGAGTCACCATCGCTACTCATTTTCTCTCAAAACCTGCATTCAGTACCTCGTGAAGTCCTAATGCAACTGTTTTCCAGATTTATCCAGGATTAAACCTTTTCTTCCACCATCAAATCTATTACCTTGATTCAATATGTTATCTTACACCAGAATTATTGTGGTTGCCTCATAATTAGTCTCCCCCCTTCTCCCCCTGCTCCACGCTCATCTATTCTCAACATGGAAGCCAGAGAGAACCTATTATAGATGTGCTTCAGAGCATGTTATTCTTCTACTGAAGACCGTTGCATCTTGCTCACTAAATTCAGAAGTCCACACAATGGTCTATGATCGAGACGTCCCCTAAAGTTCTGACATAATGCCCTTCTTCGCCTGCCCCTCCACTCCAGTCTGTGCCGTTCTGTTCCACACAAAGTGGTTGCTGCCTCAGGGCCTTGGCGTTTCTGGTTCTCTTTTCCTAGAACTAACTTTTCTCACATAGCTCACAGCACACTCTCTCACCTCCTCCGAGTCTTGTTCAGATTGACCTTTCAGCAAAGTCTTTCTGAAAACCTTATATAAAACAGTAACGCTCCTTGGCACTACTTCCACACCTTCTATTTCTCTTCTTGATAATTTATCTAGAGTGGCATCCTAGATCGTCATTTGCTTATTTATTAACTTTTCCCTCGATCACAAACTCCACGAGAGTAAACTTATCTGTGACCAGCTCATAAAACAATACCTGGCACTTAATAACCATTTACTGAATGAATAGATGAAATACTAATGACGGGAATCAATCAGGGCTGAGCCATGTCAGTGCACAATACTCCCCAACAGCAGCCTTCTGTCTTCTCCTCACTTCCCTTGGGCAGAGTCTTTCTTGCAGCTTATTCTCATCACACATATGGCAGTTCAGTTATACACAGTAAGCTGTGGTTCCCAGTGCCCCCAGACCACATTTCCCAAGAGGACGATTCTGGCTGGATGCAGGTCAGAGCATTCCTGCATCTGCACCAACACCTCACTCTTTCTTATGAGTGCCCTGCAAATCTGCATCATTCTGGGCGTTGACTGTTTTGCTGATGGGACCAGTGATGAATGAAGATTTCTCTGCCAAATTCACAAGACAATACTTCTTCTTCCTCTGGATTAGGGTTGATTATGTCCCCCACCCCCCCAGGATGTTGGTGCCCTCGCCCCAGCCTGTGAATGTGAACTTCTTTAGTAGTAGAATCTTTACAGATGACCAAGGGTGGACCCTAATCCAAAATGACTGGTGTCCTTATAAAAAGTGGAAATTTGGGACCAGACACAGACATGCACACAGAAAGAACACCATGTGAACAAGACAGAGGTTGGGCTGATGCATTTACAAACCATGCACTAGGGGTTCAGTCTTCTTCTCATCCTTAACCTAGGAAGGTCAAGATGCAATACTCAAGATTCAACTGGGTGCTCAGTTGTGTGACCTAGGATAATGTAAAGGAGGCTGCAGAAACAGTTTCACACTCACAAAAATAATTTATTTGGACTGTCCCAATTCTTAGGAACTGGGGAGATATCAAAGCTGTTGCTTGGCAGCCTGTCACCTCACAAGGGAAGCCTCATTATCATAGAGAATTTTATTCTTCTCTTTAAAGAAATGGGGCCATATCATCTCTCAGGAGGCTGTCCTAACTCACCTCTGTGTCCTCGTACAGCCCTAGGCTACAGTATTCATCTCCCAGAACTTGAGAGGTTAGGAGTATAGAGATCATACCCTGCCTATCCTAATCTGATGTCTGACTTGTAATTTAAGAGTTCCATCCTTTTGTGGACTTGTTATGGGTTGAATGTGTCCCCCCCAGTTGATGTTGGTGTTCTCACCCCAGCCTGTGAATGTCACCTTATTTGGAAGTAGAAACTTTGCAGATGATCAAGCGTGGACCCTAATCCAAAATGACTGGTGTCCTTATAAAAAGTGGAAAATTGAGACCAGACACAGACATGTACACAGAAAGAACACCATGTGAACAAGACAGAGGTTAGGCTGAGGCATTTACAAGCTTAGGAATGCCAGAGGTTGCTAGCAAACCGCCAGAAGCTAGAAGAGGAGCATGGAACAGATTCTCCCTCACAGCCTCAGAAGGAACTAAGCTTGCTAACACCTTGATCTTGGACTTCCAGCCTTCAGAATTGTGAGACAGTAAATCTCTGTTATTTAAGCCACTCAGTATGTGGTATTTAGTTACAACAGCCCTAGGAAACTATTATAGCACTGCAAATGCATTTCTCCCCTACACCGTTAGGCATGGTACCTGCATTTGCTTGGAGCTTGTTTTCTAAGACCATCCAATCCCACTTAATTTGAATTAATCTTGCTTTGAATTCTTAGATTTTTCCTTCAGAGATCAGATTTTCCTCGGTCTCATATACTAAGATCTGATAATATCACTATTTCAAGAATTACAGAAAATTCTTCCTAAAACTCTTTGACAGCATAATTTGTAGAAATCATTGTGACAAAAATAAAAAAATATTCAGTAATAGAAAAATTGAAATAATATTGATAAAAGTCTACTGTGCACAACATATTCAAGATTTCATGAGCCAATACATTAAGCTATGATTTTTCAAAATGCCTGGTCCCATTTAAAACAGGTTGAAGAATCAACGGATTGCACTAAACATATAGTAATATAAACACTATTATCCAGATTATGTCGATCATACCAAAAAAATTATCTTAAATAGAAGTATTCTGGAAAGCTGTCTAGAAAAAAATAATTCTTTGGTCATAACTTTTGTGCTTAAAGTTTCATGTTTTTTTTTTTTGGTTCTCTGCTTTTTAATCTCACTGATTCCATTTTTTTTCTTTTTACTCCATGGAATATAAATTGCCTTGCAGGTTTCAATCAAAATCACACAAAGCAATATCAATAAATGATTATACCTGTTTATGACAAATATCTAATTTCCATGTGTCTGAAATTACATATGGTTTCATAGAGAAGAAATCCCATGGACTGTAAATTATACTTAGTACAGGAGGGATTTCCACCTAAATCTGATCTGAATTTCTTCTTTAAGATCACTCCCGGGGGCCACTTGTTAAATAGCAGACTGTAGTAACAGACTAAAAACAAAGTGTGTGTGTCCACTCATCCAGTTCATGTCCCAGCTCTTTCTCTGACCTGCACATGAGTGGAGAGTCCTGGGCCCAAGCCCCCAGGGTCAACCACACTGTCTAGTCTTGGGCTGACCCCCTGAAGTACACAGGCTGCTCTCTTGGTTATGTGTGCTGGCTGAGCAGGCAGGACTCCACTGCCTGGGCTGAGCCTCTCAGGTCTGCCAGTTTCCTACCTGTGTGACCTGAGGAGGTCACTTACCTGAAAAGTGAGGGTCATATGGTATCACATGACTAGCATACTGCTGGGTACACAGTAAGCAGTGACGGGTATCAACTCAAATTACATGTCCGATATTTACCAGGATCCCAGTGCGTCAGTCACTCGGCTGGACCTCAGAGATCTGAAATGAATTAATTGATCGCCAGCCCGACATTTTCCAGGGAATAGCTATACTTAACGCATTCCTTTGTAACCACTTTTTTGTCCCTGTAGTGACAAACCAATGGTTAAGTGCTATCACAGGTGTATACTAATACAAGCTAGTTCACAGACACATGAGTGGCAGGTCAGTGCCATGGTTGAAAGCGTGAACTCCAGAACCTCCCCAACTGGGCTTGAACTTCAGCTCCTTTGCTACTGGCTGTGTGACCTCGGGCAGGCTGTTTACCTTCTCTGCACTTCAGTTCCTTCACTTGTAAAATGGGAGATAGAACCCACTTCATAGAGCTCTTCCGAAGGACAAAAGGGTGAATTATGTAGAAAGCCAAGAACAGTTCTGGCACACATGGGGTGTGTTAGGGAAGGGTTTGTGGATCTCATTATGGACTAAAGCTGAGGCTACAGAGAGGAGGAATACAATTCAGTCAACGTGAGGAGTTCAGTGAGCACTTCTGAGAGGAGTTTGAGGAGAGTCTTGAGGAATACAGTAAGCCCCCTACATATGAAACTTCGAGTTGCGAACTTTCAAAGATGCCAACGTGTGTTTGCATGTCCAATCACGTAACTTAGTTCACATGTCTGGAGTACGTTGTCACGTGCATGCATCCTCTACAATTTGCTTAATTACAGTAAGTCCCCTACACACCAACGAGCTCCATTCCGAGAGCTCATTCGTAAGTCCAATTCGTTCGTTAAGTCCAACAAAATTAGCCTAGGTACCCAGCTAACACAATCGGCTATGTAGTACTGTACTGTAATAGGTTTATAATATTTTTCACACAAATAATATATAAAAACAGTGGTTACTGTACAACCACTCTACAAGTGGTTGTGCTTTTGTGTACTTTACTGTACAGTCCTGTATAAAGTACAGTAGTACAGTATCTTTATTTCAAGCTCAGGATGTCCAGAAGCAAGCAAAAAAGCAGTGCTGATGTATCTGGTACTGTTAAGAAGCACTAAGAGAGACAAGAGGAATAAGAAGTAACTGAAGAATCGAAGAGATTCAGGACGCAGGAAATGGCAAGGAGATTTTCTTTATTTGAGGAGGCACTGTTAGTGTTTGAGGCATAGGACCTGAATGTAGAATGGTACACGAACATTGCAGCAGCCGTTCAGAATGCAATCCAGTGCTACCATGTCATCTATGACAAGAAAAGAAGAGCTACAACCAGACATCACTGGATCGTTTTTTCAAGAGGGTAGATAGAATTGAATCCAGCAAGGAGCCAGAACCTGTGCCATCCACGTCAGGTGTGAGTGAAATCGCAGCTTGCCCTCCGTCTCCTATTGCTGACAATCCTTCAGCTCTACTATCTCCCACCTCCTCTCCCTCCTCCAGTCAGTAACTGTTCCTGCCTGTTCACTCGATGCCAGCCCCTGGTTACCAGCTGTTGTACTGGACGACTGTACTTTTCAAGGTACTGTACTGTAAGATTAAAAATGTTTTCTTTATTTTTTGTGTTTGTTTGTTTTTTATGTATTATTTGTGTGAAAAGTATTATAAACCTATTACAGTACAGTACTACATAGCCGATTGTGTTAGCTGGGTACCTAGGCTAATTTTGTTGGACTTAACGAACGAATTGGACTTACGAATGAGCTCTCGGAATGGAGCTCGTTGGTGTGTAGGGGACTTGCTGTAATTAAGCAACGGGCAGGGGCAGATTTAGGGGAATGGGTGGGATGCATCGCAGGTAGAAGACACAGTGCCTGCAAGGACAGATTTGAAATACTGTAGTTTAAAGCAATAGCAAATAATCCCAAGGTTTTGGAACACAGAATGCTCAGTGCAGGGGAAAGACAGCAGGAAATTATGTTCAGAGCAGATAGAAGGTAGACACAGTACATGATGTCTGACAGCCCGAGGGGTGTGGATTCTGTTTTACTGGCAGCAGGGCTGGGTATTGAAGGTGTTTGAGCAGGACAAACGCATGTTGATTCGGGACTCAATACATATTAACTGAGTTCCTCTTATTTTAAGCAACGAGGATACAAAGACTGATCAGTGAGACCAGGTCCCTTTGGTTTATAAATTTGCATTGTAGCAATGGGAGTTCTTCAACAAACAAGGTGTAAGTACGTTAAGATAATTTGAGATCCTATAATTAAGGAGCATGATGTGAAGGCATCTCAGGGGGTTGGGACATTTTGTATTGAGTGGTCAAGACAAGATTCTGTGAGAACATAACCTTTGGACTGGCACCAGAGCCAGCATGCAGCCAGGTAGAAGAGCAGGCAGGCAGACCCTAAGGTAGCAAAGGGCTCAGCGTGTTCAAGGAACAAGGTGGCTGCCATGGCTGAAGGCAGGTGCGTGAGCAGGTGTGGTAGGTATAATTAGCCGCCCTCTGAGCGTGTCCCCTCCACAGTGTGGAGTTACAGCGAGGAAGCCACGGTCACCTCATTGCCTCTCAATGGGGCCAAGTGAGCAGCTTCCATCTGTCAGCTGGGTGTTCGTGCCCAAGGCAACCTTGGAAGTTTCCTGTTGAAGATGGATGGATAAGCTCTGCCACGCTGGGTGCCTGAACGTCTGGGTAGGATAGAATCTTCTCCGACCCACCCACCCCATTGTCTTCCTTAGACGGCTAAGTAAGCAAGAAATCAGCTTTTGGGACTTCCCTGGTGGCGCTGTGGTTAAGAGTCTGCCTGCCAATGCAGGGGACACAGGTTCGAGCCCCGGTCTGGGAAGATCCCACATGCCGCGGAGCAACTAAGCCCGTGCGCCACAACTATGGAGCCTGCGCTCTAGAGCCCGCGAGCCACAACTACTGAAGCCTGCGTGTCACAGCTACTGAAGCCCATGCGCCTAGAACCCGTGCTCCACAACAAGAGAAGCCACCGCGATGAGAAGCCCACGCACCGCAGCGAAGAGTAGCCCCCGCTCGCCGCAACTAGAGAAAGCCCGCATGCAGCAATGAAGACCCAATGCAGCCAAAAATAAATAAATAAATAAATTTATTTTTAAAAAGTCAGCATTTATTACGTTAAGCCACTGAAATATTACAGTTTGTTAGTTATGGCAGCTGGAAACACCTTAACCAGTACATGGGGTGAGCAGTACAAACTGAGATCGGAGAAAGACCAGATGGTGTCAGGCTTTACAGGACACAGCAAGGACCTGAGAGCTATATTTTCACATTTCTCTGTGGGCAGAGTCTCATGAAATCCTTGAATTCACATCATAACCGACGCATCATTTTTTCTAACTCCCACTAGCTTTTCCTCTGTACTTTCCTCTTTTCCATGAACACAAAAGTATGGAAACCTACTGGTTCCCGACGGAAGAGAGAGGATTGATGGAAGACGATGAAAGTGAATGAAATGCCTAGAAGAAGCATCCCACAAGAGCAGAATGCAGTGTGGTGTATTGAAAATTACTTTGGCTTTATCTTTATTATCAGATGCTCCTGTGTTGCTTTGCTGGTTCTACCACTTATCAGCTGAAGAATAGTGGCCGTGTACTTAATCTCTCTGGAGACAAATTCTATTAAATGCTCACCAGTGGCCTTTATGTCTAGGCCTGCTAAAAACCACAAGTTATATGTTGTGAACTGACTGCTCTGACTTAATTGGACCAATTTGAAGATGCTATCTATTCATTTAAAAGCATTAATCCAAATTTTTCAAAATATTTTAACTATGCCAGGGATTCTTTATTCACTTTACATTTTTCTTAGATGAAAAGATCTATGTGATTCTGGAAAATTATTAACTGCATTTTCTCCTGATCTCACATCGGGAGTGCCCAGGTGACCTCAGAGCTAAGTGATGTCAGGCCTCAGTAGAAAGATTTCAACATCAAGCTTAAGTGAGGCATTCTGGCCTTTTCTTATATCTAGTAATTTGTTTAAATGTCTCATATGTGCAGTGACCATCCTGGTCCTGAGGGTGTACAAGGGAGTCTTTTTTAACAATTCTGAGCTGCAGGTAGAAGATTTTGCTTTTTATGTTTGGGAGCCTAGAATTTAAACGTGCACCATCTTTCACCTTCTTCAATTGTGCTAGTTCAGTGTAGGCATTCGGGAGACAACTGTTTAAACAAAGATGCTTGATAAATAACTTGTCTTTAGTATCAAGTAAACAGGAAAATAGTTTGGGAGGTAAACCATCAGAAAGTTGTTTTACATTATAATTAGAGAGTCATGTATACTTTTCATCTCTGACTTTTGTTTACATGCATGTTATTAACCTACAAAACACTAATGCAGTTACGTGTACAATCTTGAGTCTGGTTTCCTAGTGCTCGTAAGTGTCCTCTTTCTTTCTCCCTCCTTTCCATTTACCACCTCTGCTCAGGTTAGCATAAAGAAATCTGGGTTTCCTTTGTGGCTTTTCTAAGCAGTTGTGCAAATGCGACCAAGTTACATTAAATCTCTGGGCCTTGTTTTCCTCATCTATTGAATGTAAGGTCTTTCCAAACCTTAATTTTTTTTTTTTAATTTTAAGAATGTCCATAAAGGGCAAATGAATCGAGCAGCAGTAGAGCAGAGTATTTAAGAGCAGGTTTTTGGAATCACATTCAGTGAGTTCAACTCCCGTCTCTACCAAGAACAAATGATGTGACCCTGGTCAAATTCCTTAATCTCCCTGGGCCTCCTTTCCATCAACTGTATAGTGTGGATAAAGACACCATCCAGCTTGTAGAGTTATATTCATTACGTGGTGCACATACTCTAGTGCCTGAAATGGAAGAAGTACCCTTAAATATTGGTTTTTAACATTCTTATTGAGAGGGCTACCCCTGTGGGTAGATGATGCAAAAAAAAGAGAGAAAAGTTTCCTCTGTAGGCAGGTTCAGTCCTTAGAGTGCAGTTTAGCCAGAGAACTGGGCATCCGTCCCCTGGGCTCTCAGTCCTGTGGGAGATCCTGACCGTAAGGGATGGTCATGAAGCAAACAGGCTCCATGGATCTGAGGTTGCCGTGAAAGCAGGAGTATTTGGAGGGGCAGAAATGGAGGGCCTGAAAAGTGCACTTCTTTGGAGAGTGGACTGAAAAAAAGACCCTTTGCTATTTGGAAGACTTCCTCTTAAAATTTAGAAAGAGAAAGCAATTATTTTACACAACTCTCTCATCTAATTGAACCCTCTTAGAATCTGGGATCTTTTCATCTGAGCAGAAGGTTAGAGAAGGGAAAAAGATGGTAAGAGCAATACTTCCATTGTGGATGGACCTAAGGGACTGGTATAAACCATGAAAACTGTAACTATTTTGAACTCAGAAAAGAAAGGCTTTCTGAATTATACTGTTTTCTTCATAGACGTATTAAAGAAAAAGTGAAGTGTAAGACACGCTTTGCTCATGTTGAACACCCCTGTGAGACACAAGCACTGCCAAAGAACCACAGCTTTTTTTTTTTTTCATGTAAAGAAAACAACTATTAATTTTTTCCTGTTTTCTGAAGATGCTGTGGTAGGCACAATTTCTAAACTGGTCCCACCCAAATGTACCATCCCACTTCTGGGAAGCTGTAACGATGATGAGACAGCTCTCCTGTGATGATGTTATGCTACTATGGCACATTTGGCCTTAAAATATGGAGATCATCTAGGTGGGCCTAATATAATTACATAAACCCTTAAAAGCAGAGAGCTTTCTCCCACTGATGGCAAAAGAGGAAGTCAGAGATTCAAAGCACTGGAGGGATACACTGCAGCACTGCTGGCCTGAAGGTGGAAGGGCCCCATGACAGGGAACTAGGGCAGTCTGCAGGAGCTGGGCCCTGGCTCTCCACCAGCAGAGAACTGTGGGCCTCAGCACCACGAATGCAAGGACCTGCACTTGGCCAATGATTGAATGAGGCTGGTGGCCAAGTAGTCCCAGACCCTCCAGACAAGAGACCAGCCCTGCCCACACCTAGATTTCAGTCTTGTCTTTTGAGTAGAAAATCCAGCCATGACGTCAGACCTCTGCCCTAAGGAAACTGTGAGATAATATATCTGTGCTGTTTAGAGCTTCTGCACTTGTGACAGCTTATTCTGCTGCATTCTCATCTAGGAGCTCGATTAGAGAAAGATCCACTTCCAAGATCATTCAGGTTGTTGGCAGAATTCATTTCCTGGAGACTGTCTGACTGAAGATGCCAGCTTTCGTCTGGCTGTCAGCTGGAGGCCACCCCCATTCCTTCTGGGCAGCCTTTAGTTCCCCGATATGGCTGTTGCTTTCACGGAGCTGACAAGGGACAGTCCCCCACCATGGTCTGCTAACATAACCCTCTCCCGTCTTATATAGCGTAACGTAATCACAGGAGTGACATCCATCATCATCTTTGCCAAAAACTGTAACCTAATCTCAGGAGTGATACCACCTTTGCCACATTCTATTAGTTAGAAGAAAGTCACAGGTCCTGCCCACACTCAAGGGTAGGGGGCTATACAGGGTGTGAGCATGGGGACCACCTTAGCCAGCCATAGGCTCTATGATCCCAATTATTCATAATGCTCCTATGGGCAAAATACATTCACCACTGGCAAGGTCCAAGAGTCTCTTCCCACCATGCATAGGCTTAATGTCCAAAATCACATCTTCTAATTCAGGTGCAGGGAATTCACTGGTGGTCCAGTGGTTAGGACAGCATGCGTCCATTGCCGAGGGGCCCGGGTTCGATCCCTGGTCAGGGAACTAAGATCTCACGAGCCGTGCAGCGTGGCCAAAAGAAAAGAAAAAAAAACTAGATCAGGCGCAGGTGTGAGGGGACCCCTGGTTGTAATCCATTAGGTACAGCTCCTGCATACCATTCCTCTCCATCTCCAGGCCTGTGAGACCTAGAGATGAGTAATTTGCCCCAACCCACCCATATACACTAGGAGGACAGGCACAGGGTGACATCTATAGACTCCCCAGTTCCAAAAGCAGGAAATGGGAGGTGAAAGGAGTCAGTTCTGAAACGCAGCTGGTTCAGGTCCAGCCAGGGTACCTCGGTTAGGTGTCAAGTCCTGGGATAATCCTCCAGGGCTCTTGGCTCTGCCTGGATCCTTCCTTACATCCTTTGATCGCCCTTCCTTCTTCTCACATGTTTGCACTGAGTAATCATCAGTCTGACTGCAGGCAGTAGAAATTTGAGGCTTAACAGCCTCTTTTCCTTTCATTCTCTCTCTCTGTCTTTCAGTCCAAGCTCAGCACTGTTTCTGTTGAAATAATTTTCTAAACAACTTTGTGGGGTTCACACCATTAGACAAAAGCCACATCCACAGTTCTCTTTGAGATAAACCCTTCTGTAGGGTGGCCTCCTTCTTAGATGCCTGAGGAACAATCCCCTTCAACTTCCTAGAGGTTCCCTGGTTTGATTGAGGGAAGCACACACTTCATCCCTTGGGACTGAATACTCTGACCTTTTGATCTTTCTGAGGTTTTACCAAAAGCTAGTATCATCACATTCTTGGCCTTTTCTCTAATGCATGCTTTCGTGCCAGGAAAAAAAAAAATTTAAAAAGGAATTCTTACTTTTAGCATCTTTTGCCATCTGGAAAGGCTAGGAATTTTCAAATCATCAAGCACGGGTTCCTTTCTGTTGGACAATTCTTTGCTCAATTTACTTATCTCCTCTCACATCCTACTATAAGCAGCGAGAAGAAACCAAGTAGCATTCCCATAGCTTTGCTTGGAAATCTCCTTAGCTGTGTATCCAACTTTACGACTTACAGGTTGGGCCCCGCAAGCAGCTGAAGGAGACAATTGCATCAATCTTTCTGCTACTATGTACAAGGATTCCCATCTCTCTGGTTTCCAATACCATGTTCCTGGCTTCCTCAAACGTTCTTAAAGTCCAGGTTTCCATAACCATTCCATGATTCGAGGTAAATCGGGTTCTCCGTCACACTCCTCAAAATTCTCCCAGCCTCTGCTCACTGCCCAGTTCCAAAGCCACTCTCACATTTCAGGGGTTTGTTATAGCAGCCCCCCACTTTCAGAAGCCCAGACCTGTATTCGTTTTCTCTTGCTGTGTAACAAATTACAACAAATTTAACCGCCTGAAACACACGCACATTTATTATCTCACAGTGTCCACGTGTCAGTGGTCTGGGCAAGCATTAACTGGGTGCTCTTTTCAGAGTCTCGGGCTGCAATGAAGGTGTCAGCGGGACCTCATTCTATCTGGAGACTCTCCTGGAAAAGAATCGCCTTCCAAGCTCATTTGGGTTGTGAGCGGAATCCATTTCCCTGCTGTCCTCTGATGGAGAGACAGGCTTTGAGCAGACTGTCAGCTGCAGACCACCACTAGGTCCTGGAGGCCATTAAGTCCCCCCGTCCTGGGGCTGCCTTCAGGTCTTTGAAAAGTGAGCTTTGTCAACCAGACTTCGTTACTCTATCAACCGAGCAAGAAAGATCTCCCACTGCAGTCACCTAAGAAAGAATCTTCTATAACATAATGTCATCACAGGAATTCTAGCCCATCACCACCTTCTGATTCTGCTGATTAGAAGCAAGTCACAGGTCCCTTCCACATGCAAGTGGTGGGGGTTATCCAGGGCATGGACACAGGGGCCTTTCCAGGGTCTGTCAGCCACACCAAGCCTCTTCTTCATTCCCTTATTGTCATTGTTTGCACTATGTTATTAGAGAAAAAATACTTTGATATAGAAGGTGTCAGAGTCCCATTTGATCTGCTGTAACAATTTATTGTAGACAAGGTGGCTTATTACAAAAGAAATTTATTTCTCACAATTCTTGGGAGATTAGGGTGCCAGCATGATTGGGCTCTGGTGAGAACCCGATTCCTGGTTCATAGCGGTCTCCTTGCTGTGCTCTCACCTGGTGGAAGGGTCAAAGGAGCCCTCTGGAGTCTCTTAACAAGGGCACTAGTCCCATTCATAAGGGCTCCACCCTCATGACTTAATCACCTCCCAAAGGCCCCACCTCCTGATATCATCACGTCGGGGCTAAGAATTTCAACATATAAACTGTGGGGAAACACAGACATTCAGTCCCTTGTAGAAGACATAGAGGAACCGAAATTTGAGTCTCCTTTTTCCTCCTGGCAGCCTCTACACAAGAAATTGAAACTTTAAGAAATATCTGTTTATTTTCAAAAGTTCAGCTATCTGTGTTTTGCCTGGGCCCCATGACCACAGGTAACTGAGGTGATTACCTTCCATTTTAAGAAGCTTCTTCAAATACATCACAGTCAGTACGCGCTGTGAGTCACATCCTTCAGAGTATCATTAGGACACTGTGAATATCCTTCGTAAGAAAGAGAAAAAGCACCTTTACTGGCTAAGAACTTCGGTTCTGAATGTTCATCATAAACACTATCTGGAAAGAAAGAGCTAGACTGGTAAAGCACAACCAGCGATTATAGAGAACCAAATATGTTTGGGGTCCAGTCATGTTCCTAAAGCATACTACCCCAAATAAAATGCCCTTTAGAATCCTAGAAATTGGATTTCAGTCCTTCAATCATCAATGCTAATTTAGAAGTTAGCTTAATCTTTAATATTTGTCTGAAAAGCCCAGGGTCAGGGCTGTTTTAGCAGCATTCTTTGCTTTTTGAAGATAAAGTGTAAAACATCAAGGTGATAGCAGAATAGCCTTGCAGGACAGACTCCCTTCATGCTGGGTTTACATGGCTTAACTTCCTGCCTAGAGTCTGCTGAAGGTTACGCACTGGGTGGCCAGTGCCTGTTATCACACCCCTTCTTCCCACCTCCTCCTCCCTTTCTTCATTCATCTAACATTTATTGGGTACCTTTGATTCCTGGTGACACCTGGTAAAAAGTTTTACACATAGAGTGGGTACCCTCCGGTATCCCCCCGGGCACATTTTTATGGTAGTTTCTGTGCTGTTCTGTTCTCTTAGCAGAAAAGTTTCATATCACAAAAAGGTTCTCTTCAGCATTTTATTGTTTTGAGATCTGGTTACCAAGTGGCTTTTGGAAGAATGAAATGCCAGCCATTCTAGTTCTCAAGTGGAACATTTGAAATCAAGGTTAAAAGTTCTCAAATATCATTGCTGATTGCTTGGCCATATTCAACTATCTGACCCCAATTCAGAAGGCTTTGCCAAGAAATTTTTCTTTTAAATTACTACTATTTATGTCAATACAGAATTGTGACACACACAGTGCTATTTCTTCCATTGTTTGATGCCCTATAGGTCTGTCTCCCCGACAAGACCACAATTGCCGAATGTCTGTGTAGGTTCAGGCCACGTCTTATTCTTATTAGAGCAATGCCGAGCACACAGTAGGCCCTCAATAACGCATCCACAGATAGAATGAATCTCTAGCATTCTAGTCCCACTGACTTTTTCCACTCTTAATTATAAGACTAAATCTACCATGACATTGGAAACTCTTTGAAATATATGACATATTTTTCCCTTGACAAGGTGAGCACTTTAATGATTCAAACTAGAATAATAAAGCACAGGACAAATCTCCTAATCCAGCCTAGAACTTATAGTGTTTCATACAGCATTAACATTCTATCACTAGAAAACCATCAGGCAATAATGACTAATAAGGAAGGTATTTCCTGGAAGCTAAGGGCCAGCATAGGGGAGCTTGTTCTTGCACATGGGCCAGCAACCCTCAGCCCTGCTGGCTACTACCAAAACCGGACATGCCAGGCCTCCCTCAGAGGTTACTGTGTAGTTATTTATAAACTGTTAGTACAGTCACAAGGAATGGAAAATGAAGTCACGTTTAGGTGATGTTCAGTTGAAAGTATCTGTGGGTGTATTACGGCACTTAGCTGTTGCAATCGTATGCCCCAGATTTTTCTTCCTCTCTCTGGGTGACATGATATATATTCAACATTTAGGACTTTGAACATGAAATGAAGTTTGCTTTTGGAAGTGCACAGGCTATATAAAGGCAAGAACAACAACAACAGTATAGCTAGCACTTAGTGAGCATTTACAACCTTGTGGGTTCCAAGGTCTATGAGAAGCCCTTTGAATTGATGGATAGAATCTTCAGAGTGGCTGTAGAACACAGGGACTGTGATTGAACAGGAAGGAACCAAGGCACAGATAGGAGAAAGCAACTTGCCCCAAATCCATAAGCAGTCAGCAGCAGAGCCTGGATTTAAGGCAACGAAGTCCAATTCTAAATTCCTCCAGGCTAACTGCCATTCTGCATGATTACATCTCCGCCAATGCCAAAACAAAACAAAAACACTTAAACAGCTATTAACAAATTGCGAAAAAAACAAAAATCTTGCATACCCTCTTCTTGTTTATATATAAGATCGCCTCAAATTTTTCAGTGGGAAACTATTTGGAAGTTATGAAAGTGTTCTTCAGTTCATTTAGATAGCGCCTAACAAATGAGACAAAATAAACACTTGTTTAAATTTAGAAAGCACGTTGTCAACAAGACTGTTTTCACAATCTATGACAATTCTGCAAGGTGTTTTCCTCTCACCACGATAATTTTTCCAGAAGCTTAGAGTTAAAATTTATAAGTAGGGGTACAGAGGAATGAGACTTAGGGGACACAGAGGAAGTTTCCTTTCTGGAAAGATTTCCTTTCCTGTCTGAAAACTTTCTTTACTCTTTTCCCAGCGACACTGTCCACTAATTGGCAGTTCACTTGAGTTAACAAATTTCCATTATTGAAATACAAGCGCCCCTGGAGAGGCAAGATAACCTGCTCATTAGTTCCTCCCACCAAGGTAAAAGTTATTCCAATGAGCTTTCTCTTAACACCGAGCTAATGTCTCGCCCTGGGGTAATCTGAGTTGTAAATGATGGTCGGGACACAGAGTGAGAGCTGAACTCTTTTGGAACATGAGAATTTGAGTTGCTGTGGCTGTTGTGAGACTCGACCACAGCGGAGCCTCCCGCAGGATTGCAAGGTAGATGGGGACCAAGAAATGGAGACTGGAGGGAAGATTTTATCAGGTGGGCAGTATCGTGGCCTCCAGATAGTTGTTTTTTTTAATTTTTTTGAAATTCAAGATATTCAGACCCTTCTCTACTTGTTTTTTTAATTGAAGTACAGTCAATTTACAATATCATGTTAGTTTCAGGTGTACAGCACAGCGATTCAGTTATACATACGTGTGTGTGTGTGTGTGTATGTGTGTGTGTGTATTCCTTTTCGGATTCTTTTCCCTTATAGGTTATTACAAGATATTGAGCATAGTTCCCTGTGCTGTACAGTAGGTCCTTGTTGGTTATCTATTTTATTAATATATATAGTCACGTGTATATGTTAATCCCAAACTCCTAATTTATTCCTCCCTCCAGATACATTTAAAAGCAAGGGCTTATATCTCCTCCAGACTCTCGGCACTGGAAGCAGGTGACAGCAGGGCCACTGGGCTAGAAGGTCTCCTCCGACTTGGCCTGGTGTTACTGCAGCAGAGCCAAGGCCAGGCCCACATGCTCTCCTGGCCCCTCCTCCGTGGCCTCTGCCACCTGCCACCTGCTCCAGCCCATCAGGTGTTCTCAGCTGAGCTGCTTTCAAGGTCCAGAATAGTTGCCAGTTGAGCTAAGGACCTGAGAAACTGTGTTGCCCTTTCTCTGTATCTGGAACTTACTTCATTGCATTTAAAAAATTCTAAAGCGTCTTTCCTTGACTCAGAGCGGTCTACAGCTATGGCACAGGGATTTTTTTTTTTTTTTAACCTAAATGGGGCATAAGGCTTATTTGGGTCTTTTTATTTTCTGGTGCGTTCAAGCACAAAGAAGGACCAGCTCCCTGACATTAATACTATTTTAGCTATAGGGCTGCTACTCATTGGTTCCTCACCCTTACGCTGCCATCACATACTTTGTGGATGAAGGTCACACGCACATCATTGCCCCATAGACGTGCTGGATTTAAACATAAACAAACATTAGAGGTGACTTGTAATGCCGACAGCAGCTGTTGGTACAATGGCATTGGGCACTCCAGTGACAGAGCAGAGTGAAGCCGTGAGCTACAGGCAACTTCTCAGGGGCATGATTATAAAATCATTCTTTTCTTTAAAGGAAAACTATTCACCCGGTGCGAGTGGGTTATAGGATCAACTTTAAACCCACTCTCACTTTAAATTTTTTTAACATGACTAGAAAGCATTTTAAAAATATGCCAGTTATTTAAATACTGATGAGATTTAAGTGAGGTATAACAAATTAGTAACAGATTACTTTCCACACCCCTCACCAAAGATTGTCACTCACAGCGCATCACGACTCATCATTTGAAATCGCTGCGCTGACAAGTTAAAAGGCCAGCACCGAATCCGATGTGGGTCACTTTTCTATTTCAAAAAGTGCAAATGAATCCAGAATTAATCAGTTTGGGGGCGGTCATTATTATAGGTTGACCTGTGTCCTCCTCAAAAAAACTACATGTTAAGGTCTCAACCACCAGGACCTCAGAAGGTGGCTGTATTTGGAAATAAGACCTTTAAAGAAGTAATTAAGATAAAATAGATCCTATGGGTAGGTCCGAATCCAACAGGACTGGTGTCTGTCCTTATGAGAAGAGGATGTTAGGACACAGGCACACACAGAGGAGAGGCCATGTGAGGACACAGGAGATGACCGTCTACAATCCAGGGAGAGAGGCCTCGGAGGAAACCAACCCTGCAAACAGCTTGACCTTGAAGTTCTAGCCTCCAGAACTGCGAAAGAATAAATTTCTGTAGTTTCAGTGGTACCTTGTTATGAAAGCTCTCACAAACTAATAGTCATTGAATCTAAATGATCTAATTTTCCTATTATCAGATATCTGCTCTTGATTGATCATACTTTACTGACAAAAAAGGTCTGGGTCAAGAATCAAACAACATGTGTTTTATTCACAGTTTTCTTACTGATTTCTTTTGTAAACTAAATGCCTCTCTGAGTCTAAATCCCCTCTTCTGTAGAATCAGAGATTTGACTACATTTGACTCCTTTTCCTGCTTTAACCAGAACAACTCTACTTTTATTAATATTTTATATCATGGTCTTATGTAAGATTTCATTTGAAAAATATGACTTAAATTACTTAAGACATTTTTGAAAACCACTGAACTAAAGGATCCTTAAGACCAAAGCCAAATTCTACAATTCATTGTGCCAACCATCTACTCTAATTTCAATGTCATATGATGAGTGTCAATAATTTATTCTGAAACATATAAAATGCACTTCGTGAGTCTGTGATAGCGCCAGTATAGTTATTACTTCAGTGACTTGAGCCCCTTATATCCACTTAGGATTTCACTTCTGAGTCGGTCAATAGGCATTTTATAATTAGCGAATAAATGGAAATTAGATTCTATAAAAGTCCTTCTTACCCTCATGACTCATTCAAGATAAATCTGTAAGGCTGCTTCTCGTTTATTCCGTGCTTTTCATGTTTAAAAAATCATGTGGGCAGGGCAGGACTTTTAGGGACACTTTACATATGAAAATGGTTTACTCTTTTGCTTTCTGGATTTAGTGGCCTTAAAGCAAAATGCAAAAGTCTGTCCCCATCTCCAGTATCCTCACTGATTTCCTAAAGCTTTGAACAGTCATAAAATCTCATAAATGTTGCTAGTGGCCTCTTGAATCTGGTTCAGTACATTTAGGTGTGGCCAGGGATGCTTTATTTTTTAAGCGTTTGTACCAAGTGGCCCTGCTATGGTATGAGGGTTAGTTCCAAGGAATCTCTGCATTTCACACAGCTGGTGACGGGGTGGGCCGGGGAGGTTAGGCAAGAGAGATGAGAGAAGGTCAGAAAAACACTGTCTCCTGGGGTGGGTGGGGACAATAAGGTACAGAAAGGGAGGCGCAGAGGGAAGGAAATAACATCGTGTAGAAACAACCCCCAGCTTCTTCAACATTCCGATTTGAACTATTTTGATTTATTAGTATTGCACTGTGCTGAATTCTCCAAAAACAGTGAGCACTGAGATTCCATGGAATGATGCATCCTTTAACAAATCTTCCTGAAAACACATTCCTCCCAAGGAAAGCTGATGTTTAGAGATTTTAAAGTTGCTGCCCTGGCTCTGATTCTGGCCATCGAGGGCTGCCGAGATGCAGATACAGAGCGTCCTATTAAGTACCCAAGAGATGTTTTTAATGATTAATGTACACATAGATTTCCTTTTAATTTCTTAATCTTTCAAAATGCTAGACATCTAGAAATCGTGGAATGAGTCAAAATTCCCATTTGGCAGGAAACATTACATGCTGCTTGAGTTTGAGTTGAAAAAGTACACCCCCCCTTGCACATGGAAACGTGGGTGACAGCACACTTCCTGGGTGGCACTGTTGACACCACCCAGCAGCCCAGAGCAGCATAGTTACTATGTAACATTTATGCCCACCATCCATCACATGGATGTAAGTAAAAGGAAGGGATAAAGAATCTCTATGCTGTATGCCTGAAACTAATATACTTTTTTTTTTTTTTTTTTTTTTTCGGTACGCGGGCCTCTCACTGCTGTGGCCTCTCCCATTGCGGAGCACAGGCTCCGGACGCGCAGGCTCAGCGGCCATGGCTCACGGCCCCAGCCACTCCGCGGCACGTGGGATCCTCCCGGACCGGGACACGAACCCGTGTCCCCTGCAACGGCAGGCGGACTCTCAACAACTGCGCCACCAGGGAAGCCCTAATATACTACTGTATGTTAATCATAACTCAATAAAAAGTTAATTAATTGAGACAGATTTTTTTTTTTAATCTTGCTTCCTCTCTACCAGGCATTCAAATCCAGATCCCTGTCAATTACAAACACTTCCATCTCTCTTCTTAGCCCTGCTCTCTTCTTTGACACTTTTTTGTCCATATTTTTCTCATCCGTAATCATATTCTTCTATTATTTTGTCTAGAAACTCAACCAATCTACAGAGCTGCTTCCGGGGAATTCTGTGCTTTTGGAGAAGCTCTTTACTTTGCCTCAGGAGTTGTACCATTTAACCTGTGGATAATTCTCCACAAATAACTCCTGTGACGCTAAAGAGACCCCAGCAACCTGTATGTGTCCTGCCCACAGTTTCTGGGTTGTTTTATCCATCAGTAAGTCTCTGGAAAGAAGGGTCCAGCATTCTGTGGCCCTTGACACACTAGGGATCAAAAAAGAACAACTGACAACAAATATTACACTATCAGTATGTAGAGAAAGCAATTATTATTTTCCCATTATGCAAAAGCTGTTATTGTGGGAGATTTTTATTTTTTAACCAAGTGATTTTAATCTACAGACCAGCACTCTTATGGTTGGACATAGTGTGATCTACTTCATCTAAGTCACACTGATGTCTTCATGTATTTAAAATTTGTTCATAAAGTTCCCACTTTGTCATAATTTAATGGTCCTTTTCCCAGACTCTAAAGAATTTTGATTACCTTACGCTGGAACCAGTAGAACAATGAATGGGTTGAAATTCATTATTTTCTAGTCATCAGGTTTCCTATTTCTTCTAGTTCAGACTCTAAATATCTGTGTACTCTTTCTGATTTGGTGTTTAGTCTAGTACTTTTCCTAATCCCGAGATGTTGGCAGGCACATTTGGAAAAAAAAAATAGTTGATCATATTATGTCTTAGACCATTTGGAGAAGTAGAGCGTCTCCACTTAGAATATATCAGCCTTGCTCTTGATAAAATTCTTTAATTACTTAATCCCCTTTTCAAAACAGTGAGCTTAGCTTCTCAATTTGCAAAATGAGAGCCTCTGCAGTTCAATTAGGAATTGAACCAACAATTCATTATATTTATTTACTGGCATGTTTTAATCTCAAAGTAATTTAGACTATTTTTAAATTGATTGCTAGAATTACAATTTAAAAGCTACAGAAGAGTATAATTTAGGAAGATGTGTTGTTTACCTCTGAAGTAGAAAATAAGTTATGAAACCATATGTAGCCCTATGTTCTCTATTTGTCCACACATGTTCTAATCAATTATCAAAAGTATGCAGGACATAATTACTATATCCTTGTTTTTTTCATATATTAAGAAAGGTATCGCCAACTCAGAATTTTGAATATTAAAACTCAGTATGTATTATCATACCAAATAAAATTTGAAATACATTTTCAAAATTTAATTGTAGAAACCATAGCATAAAATTTAAAGCAATGTTTGCAATAAAAGATTAAATGCAGTAAATATTCCTTAAATGTCATTCCCATGATTTGTGTTGTTTCTTGAAAATTTGAAGAAACTATATATAATATAGATCTTGGAAACATGTTTTAATAACTGACTTCAATTTGTTAGTACATACTTTGTAGTTTAAGATAGATAATCCTGGAAATAATAAAATGCATTTCATTAACTATGCTCTCTTATCCAAACTTAATTCCACATTCCGTTGCCAACCCATATGATTTTATTATTATAAAATCAATGTGCCTTTATTATAGTTATGCACCAAAAGACATCCACTTTCATAATGTAAAGGAATTTTAGCTGTAGAATTTTGTTTTAAAGTTAACCTTCCAAACATATCATATGGTCCCTATGCTCCAACTTTCTCCCCATTCATGTATCCATCCAACTAATATTTACTGAGTTTCCATGTGTAGCTGACTGCTCATTTCTGGAGGTATACACAGAAAACACATGAACATAGATGTTCCTCCATGTTCTCATAATTGGGTAGGTAAGATACGTCCATACTTCACCTTAATACATATTAGAAAATAACGACTGTCAACAAGGTTGTGTATGACTTTAGATGCGCTTCAAAGGTAGGGCCCAGGGAGGAAATGGAGAAAAGGTGGGCAGAGGCGGTGGTATCTGAAGCAAGTCTTCCAATTTGCACGAGAAGTAGAGACAAGAAAATGGCTCAGGAAAGAAAGCAGCAAATTCAAAAAGAGAGGAGAGCTTGTGTCGTATGGAGGAAATAATTAGTAACTCCTTTGGCTGTGGTCTTGAAGAAGAGACAAGGAAAGCACACCTGGGATGTTTGGAACGGCAGGCACAAGATGCTTCCTGCCAGCCTGAGGTACCAGCGGGTAACCAGTGGGTTAAGGCCCGAACTCCCACCTTCAGCTTCCAGTGCCTGCAAGGCTTGGTCTTGACCAACTTTTCCAAAACTGCCTGTCGTTGCTCAATGAAGTGTGTTGATTTGCACTGAGAGTGACTCCCCAGCAGTGCACGCATGTTCTCTCCAGCCTCCGGGGACCGCCCCGAGTTTCCGACACACAGGCTGAGATCTCTGGCTCTGCGTGCTCCCTCATAGTTTACACCGTTTTCTGTCCATTTACTTATTAACGGGCTCTTTTATTCATCATCAATGGTTCATTCCTGACCCCCCAACTAGAAATAAATATCTTTCTGCTCTCTTTCATTTTTCCTAAACCATCTGTGATATCCTGCAATACAGTGCAAGACCTTGATTACATTTTCTACCTTTTCTATAGGATTATAAATGCTTAGAACGCAAAGAGGAGGAAGTTTCCAATACTCTCATTGATTTTCAATGAAAGTATGCCAACAGTTATCAGGTGAATACCCGAGAAGATGAAAAGAACTGGGCTGTAGCTGATATGGGTCGAAAAGCACAGAGATTTTGAGCTCCGGGATAGAGCACAAATGCCTTCAACACTCAAATATGGGACAGAATGAATACGTGTGCTGGGAAAACGCTGTGTTATGCTTTAAACCTTCCAGAGAAATTAAAATCTACACTATAGGAATTCTATAAAAGAATCCCCAAACTATTACCTAGCTCCTCCTTTTCAGGAGGAGCAAAGGCAATCAAAGAAATAAAACAAATTCTACAGTTCTGCAGCTTACACTCATTCAGGCCCACTGGATGAGGGATAACTTGCAAGTCTGCTATATGAACTCCATCTTTCCTGAGATAGGTTTTCATTGCCTGTGCCAGGAAACTGGGAAATCATTTAACTTACGAAAACTGATTGATCCAAAAGTGTGGCAAGGGATCTGCTCTCCAAAAATACCAGGTGAAAGAGCAGACTGCCAGATTCGCACAGCTGGATGTGTTTCGCCTCTTCTGGGTCGTCCAAGTTCACCACATGTCAGTTCAGCAATTTAGGGTGGATTGGAGACAGTCCAGTAGAAAGAAAGGGAAAGCTGTATCGGTTGCAGCCAGCAGATTTTCTCCTCCTCATGTTAATTCATCTCTTTCTCGGATGTTTGTGATTTGTTTGTCTTTTCAGCTGTGGCAGTGGTTAATACAGTTGATGGGAAAATAATGCATCCAACCTGGGCAGATCTTTTGAAGTTGTAAGTTTACTGAATGTTAATCTACAGGTGCCCAAATATTAGCTATTTGAAAATCTGTGTCACCATTGCATAAACCCTTTAAGATTTGCATCCATCAATGGGATTTGCCAGGTTTTATTTTTTTTTTAATCCTTTACTACCCACTCAGAGTGGCTACATTTAGATTTGTTCCACTATCTGTTCTACTCATTTAAATAACTGCATTTGCAAGTTAACCTACAAAATAAAGACCTAGAATACGATGCTTATTTAGATCGAGCAATCTTAAATGTGTATAAGAAATAGAAAATTTCTAAGGGTCGTTAACGAGATAAGGGCAAGGCCGAATTTGGAGGACAAGGGGGAACCATGCTATCTGTTACTACCCCAGGCCTGGATGGTTCTACTTGTCTATAATTCCTCCACTGTAATGTTAATCTATTTCACTGGCTATTTAATCTCTTTCTCTAATTGAAACTAACCACCATTTTTTCCCCATTACCTTATTTAGCACGTATGCCTTCTCACCTCAAAAAAATATATATCATTGTCTTTTTCTGTTCTCTCCATCACAGTGGTAAGCATCAAACAAATAGTAATTCTTGACAGTATGTCCTTACTGTTTATTCGTTTTTAATATAGTAGTGTGTACATGTCAATACCAAACTCCTTAACTATCCCTTCCCCCCCGGTAACCATAAGTTCGTTCTCTAAGTCTATGAGTCTGTTTCTGTTTTGCAAATAAGTTCATTTGTATCATATTTTTTACATTCTGCATATAAATGATAGCATATGATATTTATCTTTCTCTGTCTGACTTACTTCACTCAGTATGACAATCAACCTAAAGGGGAAAAGAATTTGAAAAAGAATAGATACATGTATACATATAACTGAATCACTTTGCTGTACACCTGAAACTAACACAACATTGTTAATCAACTATACTCCAATACAAAATAAAAAGTTAAAAAAATAGTAATGTTTGTATGTGGTTGTGTAGTTGAAACTTAGAGTAGTTTATTTGCTGCTCTGACATAAGGAATATAAAAACAGGGCATTCGGGTTGAAAAGGGCATTGCTACGTTGCTGTCTCTCCATGAGCCAACTGTACAAACCTGGGCAAGACATTTCACCTGCACAGGTTAAAGAACTCTCAAATCTAACATTTTCTTCCATTTCTCCTGACAGCAGGACCAGGGAGGTGCGGTCCTCTTCTACTTCTTATGGTTTACATATTCAAAAAATGAAGGTATGTCCAAAGAGTTATGAAATTATAATACAGACTCATGTTTATACTTAAATAAAAAAATCTAACACCCATATATTTGGTATAAATTCATTTGGAAATAACACGGGAAATCTAAACATGTAGGCCCTTTGTGAATGTGAGATTTGGGCAAATGGCTTTTCCCCTCGTCCTCTAGTTTGGGCTCCATATCCCACTGAGCCATTTGTCTTCATCTGGGTTACTGGTTTGTAATGGTACTGCCTGCTTCTAGTCTGTTCTCCAGGCCAGATCTGTCCCTGATGCTGAGTCAAGCATCATAACAAAAATGTTTGACATTCCCCATTATTTGCTTACAACTCAACCATGATGCACTGCCTACTATAGGTCTTAGGCCATCTCAATCTTTCAAACATACGTCTTCAAATAAGTTGTTCCTCTTCCTAGAATTTTCTCCATCAGGTATCTCCTTCTGTTTGAGATTCAAGACATCAAACGCTGGAGGACACCTTTCCTGACACCCCATTCTTAGCAAAGTCACGCATCTAAAAAAATGGTACAGATGAACTTATCTAAAAAACAGAAATAGAGTCACAGATGTAGAAAACAAACTGATGGTTACCAAGGGGGAAAAAGGGAGGGAGGATAAATTGGGAGATTGGGATGGACATATACACACTACTATATATAAAATAGATAGCTAATAAGGACCTACTGTATAGCACAGGGAATACTCAATACTCTATAATGACCTATATGGGAATGGAATCTAAAACAGAGAGGATATAGGTATATGTATAACTAATTCACTTCAGTGTACACCTGAAACTAACACAGCACTGTAAATCAACTATACTCCAATAAAAATTTAAAAAATAAACTCACCTTTGCATAAAATATCATTCTACTTCCTACCCCGAATTGTGATGACTCACCACTTGCTTGTCTTCACACTATACTGTCAACTCTTTAAGGAGAGAGCCTCTGCCTGCAATCTCTCCAGCCCTACAAGCTTATTGTTTCCATCACTCATAGAGGTGATGAGGAAATGTCTGTTAATGATTTACGGTGATTTTGAGATACCCTGAGAAGGTGCTTGACTCTCTCCTACCAGCCCCCAACCACCTTTGAGATAAAGTGATAGATTTGGAAGGGCTGTAGTATAAGATATAGTTATGAAATAAATTCATGAAATACACATTTTATTTCAATTTTCTCCTCAGCCTTACCTCTGGCCAGCTACCTTTTTAAAAAGATTGTTGTGGTTCACACTTTGAATGCTACATATAAAATTGTCTCGTTTGTGTTTTGTCGTGGGCATTCTGTTTCATTCCCTTCTGAGAACGAAGAGAAGTTCTCTGAAGCCTGACATTACACATCACACAATCCAAGTGATATTAAGTGTTTTTGGTTAGTACAGGCATCTTATGCTCTAGAATAGAATGCCTTTTATAGATCTACAGCTAGCTAACGGTCTAATCAAAGATATATGAAAAAGTCTTTGGAATTTCAATGATCAAATTGTCCTCATTTTACCATATTTACATCACAATATGCTTTTCACAATTGGTATTCATTAAAATGATTTGGTGGCTAAGGAGAAAATCAAATTAGAGAAAGAGTAGTAGGATGAAATAGATGATTATTCATAAATTAAATTATGTGGCAACAAGAACCTTGCCAAGCCATTTCATGTCCCCAAATCTGACCCACCCACACCAGAAGCTGACTATAATTGAGGATCAGAAATTCACTCGAGGGACTTCCGGCAAGATGGCGGAAGAGTAAGACGCGGAGATCACCTTCCTCCCCACAGATACACCAGAAATACACCTACACGTGGAACAACTCCTACAGAACACCTACTGAACGCTGGAAGAAGACCTCAGACCTCCCAAAAGGTAAGAACCCCCCCCCCCCCCACATACCTGGGTAGGGCAAAAGAAAAAAGTAAACAGAGACAAAAGCATAGGGACGGCCCTGCACCAGTGAGAGGGAGCCGTGAAGGAGGAAAGGTTTTCACACACTAGAAGCCCCTTCGCGGGCGGAGACTGTGGGTGGCGGAGGGGGGAAGCTTTGGAGACGCGGGAGAGAGCGCAGCAACAGGGGTGCGGAGGGCAAAGCGGGGAGACTACCGCACAGAGAATCGGTGCCGACCGGCACTCACCAGCCGGAGAGGCTTGTCTGCTCACCGCCGGGGCGGGCGGGGCTGCGAGCTGAGGCTCAGGCGGCGTGAACACAGCCTGCAGGGGTTTAGTGCGCCACAGCTAGCCGGGAGGGGAAAAGTCTGGAGCTGCCGAAGAGGCAAGAGACTTTTTCTTGCCTCTTTGTTTCCTGGTGCGCGAGGAGAAGGAATTAAGAGCGCTGCTTAAAGGAGCTCCAGAGACGGGCGCGAGCCGCAGCTAACAGCGCGGACCTCAGAGACGGGCAGGAGACGCTAAGGCTGCTGCTGCCGCCACCAAGAAGCCTGTGTGCGAGCACAGGTCACTATCCACACCCACCTCCGGGGAGCCTGTGCAGCCCGCCGCTGCCAGGGTCCCGGGACCAGGGAAAACTTCCCCGGGAGAACGCACTGCGCGCCTCAGGCCGGTGCAACGTCATGCTGGCCTCTGCCGCCGCAGGCTCCCCCCGCCCTCCGTGCCCCTCCCTCCCCCACGGCCTGAGTGAGCCAGAGCCCCCGAATCAGCGGCTCCTTTAACCCTGTCCTGTCTGAGCGAAGAACAGAGGCCCTCCGGCGACCTACATGCAGAGGTGGGGCCAAATCCAAAGCTGAGCCCCGGGAGCTGTGCGAACAAAGAAGAGAAAGGGAAATCTCTCCCAGCAGCCTCAGAAGCAGCGGATTAAAGCTCCACAATCAACTTGATGTACCTGCATCTGTGGAATACATGAATAGACAACGGAATCATCCCAAATTAAGGAGGTGGACTTTAAGAGCAAGATTTATGATTTTTTTCCCCCTTTTCCTCTTTTTGTGAGTGTGTATGTGTATGCTTCTGTGTGAGATTTTGTCTATATATCTTTGCTTCCACCATTTGTCCCAGGGGTCTATCTGGCCGTTTTTTTGTCTTTTTTTTTTTCTCTTAATAATAATTTTTTATTTTAATAACTTTATTTGATCTTACTTTACTTTATTTTACTTTATCTTCTTTCTTTCTGCTTTTCCTTCCTTCCCTCCCTCCTTCCTTCCTCCCTCCCTCCCTCCCTTCTTTCTTTCTTTCTACTTCTACCAATTCTTTCTTTCTACTTTTTCTCCCTTTTATTCTGAGCCGTGTGGATGAAAGGCTTTTGGTGCTGCAGCCAGGAGTTAGTGCTGTGCCTCTGAGGTGGGAGAGCCAACTTCAGGACACTGGTCCACAAGAGACCTCCCAGCTCCACATAATATCAAACGGCAAAAATCTCCCACAGATCTCCATCTCAACACCAGCACCCAGCTTCACTCAATGACCAGCAAGCTACAGTGCTGGACATCCTATGCCAAACAACTAGCAAGACGGGAACACAACCCTACCCATTAGCAGAGAGGCTGCCCCAAATCATAATAAGTCCACAGACACCCCAAAACACACCACCAGACGTGGACCTGCCCACCAGAAAGACAAGATCCAGCCTCATCCACCAGAACACAGGCACTAGTCCCCTCCACCAGGAAGCCTACACAAACCACTGAACGAACCTTAGCCACTGGGGACAGACACCAATAACAACGGGAACTACGAACCTGCAGCCTGCAAAAAGGAAACCCCAAACACAGTAAGATAAGCCAAATGAGAAGACAGAAAAACACACAGCAGATGAAGGAGCAAAATAAAAACTCACCAGACTTAACAAATGAAGAGGAAATAGGCAGTCTACCTGAAAAAGAATTCAGAATAATGATAGTAAAGATGATCCAAAATCTTGGAAATAGAATAGACAAAATGCAAGAAACATTTAACAAGGACCTAGAAGAATTACAGATGAAACAAACCATGATGAACAACACAATAAATGAAATAAAAAATACTCTAGATGGGATCAATAGCAGAATAACTGAGGCAGAAGAACAGATAAGTGACCTGGAAGATAAAATAGTGGAAATAACTGCTGCAGAGCAGAATAAAGAAAAAAGAATGAAAGGAACTTAGAACAGTCTCAGAGGCCTCTGGGATAACATTAAACATACCAACATTCGAATTATAGAGGTTCCAGAAGAAGAAGAGAAAAAGAAAGGGACTGAGAAAATATTTGATGAGATTATAGTTGAAAACTTCCCTAATATGGGAAAGGAAATAGTTATTCAAGTCCAGGAAGCACATAGAGTCCCATACAGGATAAATCCAAGGAGAAATACGCCAAGACACATATTAATCGAACTGTCAAAAATTAAATACAAAGAAAACATATTAAAAGCAGCAAGGGAAAAACAACAAACAACACACAAGGGAATCCCCATAAGGTTAACAGCTGATCTTTCAGCAGAAACTCTGCAAGCCAGAAGGGACTGGCAGGACATATTTAAAGTGATGAAGGAGAAAAACCTGCAACCAAGATTATTCTACCCAGCAAGGATCTCATGCAGATTTTATGGAGAAATTAAAACCTTTACAGACAAGCAAAAGCTGAGAGAGTTCAGCACCACTATACCATCTCTACAACTGCTAAAGGAACATCCCTAGACAAGAAACACAAGAGAAGGAAAAGACCTACAATAACAAACCCAAAACAATTAAGAAAATGGGAATAGGAACATACATATCGACAATTACCTTAAATGTAAATGGACTAAATGCTCCCAACAAAAGACACAGATTGGCTGAATGGATACAAAACCAAGACCCATATATTTGCTGTCTACAAGAGACCCACTTCAGACCTAGAGACACATACAGACTGAAAGTAAGGGGATGGAAAAAGATATTTCATGCAAATGGAAACCAAAAGAAAGCTGGAGTAGCAGTTCTCATATGAGACAAAATAGACTTTAAAATAAAGACTATTAGAAGAGACAAAGAAGGACACTACATAATGGTCAAGGGATCGATCCAAGAAGAAGATACAATTGTAAATATTTAGCACCCAGCATAGGAGCACCTCAATACATAAGGCAAATACTAACAGCTATAAAAGGGGAAATCGACAGTAACACATTCATAGTAGGGGACTTTAACACCCCACTTTCACCAATGGACAGATCATCGAAAATGAAAATAAATAAGGAAACACAAGCTTTAAATGATACATTAAACAAGATGGACTTAATTGATATTTATAGGACATTCCATCCAAAAACAACAGAATACACATTTTTCTCAAGTGCTCATGGAACATTCTCCAGGATAGATCATATCTTGGGTCACAAATCAAGCCTTGGTAAATTTAAGAAAATTGAAATTGTATTAAGTAACTTTTCCGACCACAACACTATGAGACTAGATATCAATTGCAGGAAAAGATCTGTAAAAAATACAAACACATGGAGGCTAAACAATACACTACTTAGTAACGAAGTGATCACTGAAGAAATCAAAGAGGAAATTAAAAATTACCTAGAAACAAATGACAATGGAGACACGACGACCCAAAACCTATGGGATGCAGCAAAAGCAGTTCTAAGAGGGAAGTTTATAGCAATACAATCCTACCTTAAGAAACAGGAAACATCTCGAATAAACAACCTAACCTTGCACCTAAAGCAATTAGAGAAAGAAGAACAAAAATACCCCGAAGTTAGGAGAAGGAATGAAATCATAAAGATCAGATCAGAAATAAATGAAAAAGAAATGAAGGAAACGATAGCAAAGATCAATAAAACTAAAAGCTGGTTTTTGAGAAGATAAACAAAATTGATAAACCATTAGCCAGGCTCATCAAGAAAAAAAGGGAGGAGACTCAAATCAATAGAATTAGAAATGAAAAAGGAGAAGTAACAACTGACACTGCAGAAATACAAAAGATCATTAGAGATTACTACAAGCAACTCTATGCCAATAAAATGGACAACCTGGAAGGAATGGACAAATTCTTAGAAAGGCACAACCTGCCAAGACTGAATCAGGAGGAAATAGAAAATATGAACAGACCAATCACAAGTACTGAAATTGAAACTGTGATTAAAAATCTTCCAACAAACAAAAGCCCAGGACCAGATGGCTTCACAGGCGAATTCTGTCAAACATTTAGAGAAGAGCTAACACCTATCCTTCTCAAACTCTTCCAAAATGTAGCAGAGGGAGGAACACTCCCAAACTCATTCTACGAGGCCACCAACACCCTGATACCAAAACCAGACAAGGTTGTCACAAAGAAAGAAAACTACAGGCCAATATCACTGATGCACATAGATGCAAAAATCCTCAACAAAATACTAGCAAACAGAATCCAACAGCACACTAAACTGATCATACATCATGATCAAGTGGGTTTTATTACAGGAATGCAAGGATTCTTCAATATACACAAATCAGTCAACATGATACACCATATTAACAAATTGAAGGAGAAAAACCATATGATCATCTCAATAGATGCAGAGAAAGCTTTCGACAAAATTCAACACCCATTTATGATAAAAACCCTGCAGAAAGTAGGCATAGAGGGAACTTTCCTCAACATAATAATGGCCATATATGACAAACCCACAGCCAACATCATCATCAATGGTTAAAAACTGAAAGCATTTCCACTAAGGTCAGGAACAAGACAAGTTTGCCCACTCTCACCACTCTAATTCAACATAGTTTTGGAAGTTTTAGCCACAGCAATCAGAGAAGAAAAGGAAATAAAAGGAATCCAAATCAGAAAAGAAGAAGTAAAGCTGTCACTGTTTGCAGATGACATGACACTATACATAGAGAATCCTAAAGATGCTACCAGAAAATGACTAGAGCTAATCATTGAATTTGGTAAAGTAGCAGGATACAAAATTAATGCACAGAAATCTCTGGCATTCCTATACACTAATGATGAAAACTCTGAAAGTGAAGTAAAGAAAACGTTCCCATTTACCATTGCAACAAAAAGAATAAAATATCTAGGAATAAACCTACCTAAGGAGACAAAAGACCCTTATGCAGAAAATTATAAGACACTGATGAAAGAAATTAAAGATGATACAAATAGATGGAGAGACATACCATGTTCTTGGATTGGAAGTATCAACATTGTGCAAATTACTCTACTATCCAAAGCAATCTACAGATTCAATGCAATCCCTATCAAACTACCACTGTCATTTTTCACAGAACTAGAACAAAAAATTTCACAATTTGTATGGAAACACAAAAGACCCAGATTAGCGAAAACAATCTTGAGAATGATAAACAGAGCTGGAGGAATCTGGCTTCCTGACTTCAGACTCTACTACAAAGCTACAGTAATCAAGACAGTATGGTACTGGCACAAATACAGAAATATAGATCAATGGAGCAGGATAGAAAGCCCAGAGATAAACCCACACACATATTGTCACCTTATCTTTGATAAAGGAGTCAGGAGTATACAGTGGAGAAAGGACAGCCTCTTCAGTAAGTGGTGCTGGGAAAACTGGACTGGTACATGTAAAACTATGAGATTAGATCACTCCCTAACACCATACACAAAAATAAGCTCAAAATGGATTAAAGTCCTAAATGTAAGGCCAGAAACTATCAAACTCTTAGAGGAAAACATAGGCAGGACACTCTATGACATAAATCACAGCAAGATTCTTTTTGATCCACCTCCTAGAGAAATGGAAATAAAAACAAAAATAAACAAATGGGACCTAATGAAACTTCAAAGCTTTTGCACAGCAAAGGAAACCATAAACAAGACCAAAAGACAACCCTCAGAATGGGAGAAAATATTTGCATATAAAGCAACTGACAAAGGATTAATCTCCAAAATTTATAAGCAGCTCGTGCAGGTTATTAACAAAAAAACAAACAACCCAATCCAAAAATGGGCAGAAGACCTAAATAGACATTTCTCCAAAGAAGATATACAGACTACCAACAAACACATGAAAGAATGCTCAACCTCACTAATCATTAGAGAAATGCAAATCAAAACTACAATGAGATATCATCTCACACCAGTTAGAATGGCCATCATCAAAAAATCTAGAAACAATAAATGCTGGAGAGGGTGTGGAGAAAAGGGAACCCTCTTGCACTGTTGGTGGGAATGTAGATTGATACAGCCACTGTGGAGAACAGTATGGAGGTTCCTTAAAAAACTACAAATAGAACTACCATATGACCCAGCAATCCCACTACTGGGCATATACCCTGAGAAAACCATAATTCAAAAAGAGTCATGTACCAAAATGTTCATTGCAGCTCTATTTACAATAGCCCAGAGATGGAAACAACCTAAGTGTCCATCATCGGATGAATGGATAAAGAAGATGTGGCACATATATACAATGGAATATTACTCAGCCATAAAAAGAAACGAAATTGAGCTATTTGTGATGAGGCAGATAGACCTAGAGTCTGTCATACAGAGTGAAGTAAGTCAGAAAGAGAGAGACAAATACCGTATGCTAACACATATATATGGAATTTTAGAAAAATAAAATGTCATGAAGAACCTAGGGGTAAAACAGGGATAAAGACACAGACCTACTAGAGAATGGACTTGAGGGTATGGGGAGGGGGAAGGGTAAGCTGTGACAAAGTGAGAGAGAGGCATGGACATATATACACTGCCAAACATAAGGTAGATAGCTAGTGGGAATCAGCCTCATAGCCCAGGGAGATCAGCTCGGTGCTTTGTGACCTCCTGGAGGGGTGGGATAGGGAGGGTGGGAGGGAGGGAGATGCAAGAGGGAAGAGATATGGGAACATATGTATATATTTAACTGATTCATTTTGTTGTAAAGCCGAAACTAACACACCATTGTAAAGCAATTATACTCCAATAAAGATGTTAAAAAATAAAAAAAAGAAATTCACTCGAGGGGCAAGTAAGTGAATGACGCCAATGTGAACCTTTAGCTCCTCCCCAAGAGGAAGTCACATTTCAATGGGGCTCAAAGTCTTAAGCCAAACTTAGAAATCCAGGACTAACAACCAGGGTAATATTTTAAGCATTAGAGCATCAAGAAGAAAAAATGTGTGTGTGTGTGTGCATCCCATTCTCAGCAGTCTCTAATGATTAAGTAAATTTTAAAATTTTGCTTATGTGTAATGCCTGATATTTGAGCATTCTCTTTTGACAAATTAGAATTGAATATCTTGGAGGACCTGGACTAAGTCTTCTAATTCCCTCAAATTCTTCAATGTTGCTTGGCACATAAACATTTGATAAAATTATTGGATGAGCTAATTAATTAATTATTACTGTCTACTGCAACAGTAATGGTCAAGAAGAAAGTTATATTCTAATGCTTCAAAAGTTCCCCAGCAACCTAAGTGTCCATCAACATATGCATCGATAAAGAGGGAAACGCAAGAGGGAAGGGATATGGGGATAGATGTATATGTATAGCTGATTCACTTTGTTATAAAGCAGAAACTAACACACCATTGTAAAGCAATTATACTCCAATAACGATGTTAAAATATATATATATGTGGTACATATATACAGTGGAATACTACTCGGCCATAAAAAAAAAGAAATAATGCCATTTGCAGCAACATGGATAGACCTAGAGATTATCATACTAAATGAAGTAAGTCAGACAGAGAAAGACAAATATCATATGATATCACTTATCTGTGGAATCTTAAAAAATGATACAAATGAACTTATTTACAACACAGAAATAGAATCACAGATATAGAAAACACATTTATCGTTACCAAAGGGGAAAGGTTTTGGGGGGGGGATAAATTGGGAGATTGGGATTAACATACACACTACTATATATAAAATAGATAACCAACAAGTTCCTACTGTATTGCACAGTGAACTACTCAATGTCTTGTAATAACCTATAAGGGAAGAGAATGTGAAAAAATACATATATGTATGTATTAACTGAATCACTTTCTGTACACCTGAGACTGACACAGCATTGTAAATCAACTGTATTTCAATCAATCAGAAAAAATAACCTACAAAAAAAAGTTGTTTCCCCAAGTTATGAGCCCCATTTTTTTCTCTCACTGAGGGAAGACTCAAAGTCTAGAGATTGAACCATGTGAACTTTCAAGGTTTCTTTTCAACTTTCAACACTGTGTTTTGGAGCGCCCAAGCTGTGACTTGACCACAACCCTGAGCACCGGCTCCTCTCAGGACCCTCACAAGCATCGCTGATTTCTAGGGCACAGGATCTAAATCAAGTACCTTCAAAGCCCCCTCAGTCAAACACAAATAGGATTGACTACCTTAAAGATCCAACTTTTGACTTTAAGAGCCAAGAAATTATTTCTGGCTCCACTTTCAAGGAAAACCAGAAAAGTTAAAAAGAGAGAGAGGGTGATAGAATGTAAATATTGTTTCAAAATATTTATAAGATATAACATTGCTTTTGGCAGGACCAACGTTTCTTTTACAATAATAGAAGATGTTTTGTCGCCTTCCAAGTTGGCTCTGAGATGAGAGATGCTCGTATTCATGTGTCATTTGGGAATGTCGGAGCTGATGTTTCCCACATTGGTTCTCATGTTATTTCCCTGTGCTTCCACGCCTGCAAAATAATCTAACATGCACAAGGAAACAGGAACAAAAGTTTTGGATACAATGACCCAAGTGCAAAACACCTCCCTAGCCTCGGGTGGAAAACAGCAGCAGCCTGACACTTCTCTAGAATGGCTCTGACGGTGACCAGACAAGTAGCCAATGGCGTTCAAAGAACCTGAGAGCAGGGGGTAACTGCCAGGAAAAATACAAGCACAGGACACTACTTTGTACTTTATGGACTCATAAAAGCTTTATTCTGGAAAGTTCAAAGCCCTTGACAGACCTTTCATTCATCCTCCCTCTCTCCTTTGAGGTACACAGGTGGCAAGTGTAATTACTGTCATTTTTATGAACAGGAAAAAAATGAGGCATGGAAGGTTAAGGAACACATTCAAAGTTACATAAAATCACAAACACAGAGGACAACACCAACCCCCTGCCCAATGCTTCCTTCAATGCCTTATGACCTTTTTCACTGTGTTGGGCTTATTTCATGCTTCTCCTCAAAGAAGCTGCCTTAAAAGACCTCTTCTACTCATATGTTGTTTCTCAAGTTAAAAACAGGGGGTAAGGGAGCAACAGCCAAATCATTCTTTCAATGCTACTGATATTCCTCCTCATCTGTCAAGTTTATTATACTTTCAACAAAACTCACAGTTTAGTTTCCTGTGCCACTATTTCATCTAAAGCCTCCCTCAACCTGTGTTGCTCAGTCGCATCCTCAGATTCTCAAATCTATATGTTAAAATGAACTCGTCACAACCCTGCTAAGCATCTAAGAAAAGATGAGTTGTAGGGCCAGTTGTAAGTGCCAGGAAAAGAGAATGAGATCCCCTTTTTCTTGGCGACTGGCAGGCAACCACCAAGTGGAGATATTGTAACCCCGCACTGGCACTCCAACCTCCATGCCCTGAAAAGACATCTTTGCTTGGCGGCTCTTCCAGTTGAAACATAAGAAAAATAAATGGTAATAGCAACCAAATGGAAAAAGCTGGAAATTACTAGAGAAGAGGAAAATTTTAACTTCTAAGAAGACATTAGAAAGTGGAAACATTACAAAAACCCTTTTGCCAATGAGGTTGTCCAAAAATCAACCAAATTTATTGTAGAATAATAAGCAACATTGTACATGAATCAGTGATGATGTAAAACTATGCAGTATAAACATTGCTGAAGATTTTTTTTCTATTTAATTTACCTTCAAAGGAGGGCTTTAGAATGAGGCTCTGCCCTGCATTTCATTATGTAACACGTTGACCTGTATATTACCTCGGGTATGAATCTAATACAGTTTGATTTGTTATGATGGGACTAAACTGAAACATGTATTATTTTTTCATGCCTCTTTCATATAAGCACAAGGTGTAGTAAATAACCAATTTAAATATGGGAAGTGTTGAGTTTGAGTTTTAAAGATACCTTTGAGGAGATGATTTTTATCTACTAGTTAGGAGAAATATTATGTAGCCAAACCCCTGTCTCTATTAGTCCTAAAATATCAGAGTTGAAAACAAAATGTTTGCTTACCTCATGAGGATAATTTAATGGAATTTATACTGCCTAGTAATGTGGAGTACTTTTTCTTTATGAATGTACAAAATGGAAGCCATTAGACAAAAAAAAAAAAAATTGGTTTAGCTTTATCCCATAGGTTACTAATTGCTCTCATATCAATATATGAATGTATTTTTGTGTAGAAATACCACATTTCCCCTTTGTCTTTTGATATAGCAAAATAAATACAGATTTCTGGAAACTCTGACATAGAAGTTAGTCATAGACTATTTGAATAGCTGTCAAATGTGATACTGATTTATTAATGACTCCCATATGGTAAAGAACACTCCTTTCCAGACCTTTAACATCTTCTAATTGCTGCAGCTAATTGTTGTGTTGAAATAATTTTCTTGATCATTCTTACCTAATTCCTCTGTATGAGATTGTACTTTACTTCTTAACAATTCACATTGCTTTGGAGTTCATTTCTTTTCTGCAAGAAAATACTTTATTCCTGTGGGAGGGAAACACAGTACTTATATATAATGCAGCTGTGAAACAAACGTAATACTTTATGCTCTATTGTAAAGAGGCCTTCTAAAATCTAATTTCCTGGGCTGATAGTGAATGATATCTATTTCTACACTTAACAATCTTTCAAAATACTTTCCTTTTCCTAACAAAAATGTCTATCGGTATTGGCACATGTTATGAAACAGCCTATTACAAGTTTCCAGTACATGATTTATAGTAGTAGTAATGCTTGGTGTTTTTTGTTACCACTACAACTGCTACTACTATTTATAATTAAATTTTTATTTCATGAATGACACAACTTGGAAATTTAACTTAAGATGACTGACAGATGGAAACCCTTAACCATTGAAACTCATTCTCCACATTGTGAAGATAGCATTTTGATTTTTCTTCTGTACCTTTTTTTTCTTTTTTATAGTCCTAAATATACAGGCTTGGAAGTAATTGCTTCCCCGATTCCCGGTGTGTGTCTCTCTTTGCCTGTGATATATTAAAGCATCTGCTCAATCTCAAGGTTCTTCTACGATACATTCCTTCTTCCATCTTGGCCATGTCCTTCTCCTCCTCACAGGCTATTACTCCAGAAAGACACTTTTTGTCCTCGTCTTCCATCTCCTTGATGTCACTGTCTGAATTCCTGAATCTATTTTCTACTGCTCGTACTAGATTCATTCCTCATTCACTTTTTATGTAATATTTCTAATGTGAAAAGTTATTTGGTGAACTCAAAATTATTTCAGAATTGACTAGATTATGAACCATAGCATGGAAGAAGATACATTTTTTTTATCTTGGTAATGTAGTATCTTCTGCACTACCTGTCACATTGTAGGTTCCTAGGAATAATAGCAATAATAACAATAATGGTAATAATATCTAACATTTAAAGCACTTACTGTGTGCCAATACCATGGTAATCATGCTATTATGATACTAATAATACTATTTAACACTTAAAGCACTTACTAGGTGCCAGCACTATGATACTAATAATAACAAGCACCTAAAGACTTAATATGTGCTTACATTTTACTAAGTGTTTTTCATGGAACGCTTACAAAGTCCTTACAATAGTACTTAGTATATGGGGTAAATAATATTATTATTCCCACATTCTGGATGTGGAAACTGAAGTTCAGAGCACATAAGCAATTTACTAAGGTGGCAGAGCTTGGTCATAAGTCGTCTGATTCTATGTTCTAATAGAATGTTCTAATCACTATAAATTTTGGTCGGAGATTATGTTTAATTGCTCACTATACTTCTCTTTGAGTCACACTCCCACCACTACGTGTTTGCTTTGTTCATTAATTCTCAAGATCAGCTTCTATCCAGAAATAAATAATCCAGAGGAAGGAAAGCAAATATATTTTAATTTTCTTGCTAACTGCCCTTTATGGCAAAAGATGCCTTTAACACTTTATTTAGAAGAATTCTGAGGTTATGTAGAATGTCTGAGGAAAAAGAACTATAGGCATAGAAAAGGGAACGACAGCCCACTATTTGCCTCCCTAATCAATGTGTATCTCTATTTCCTGGTGTAAAAAAATTCTCAGGTCTCTGTCCACAATGGAAGCTGGACACCAGTACAGGTTGAAATGCAGCCAAATTCAACCCACCAAGATAAAACTAGTGTCACATTAACATCTTCGCTAAACAGCCAGGTAAAATAAATGTTTGTCTAAGGTAAAACTTACAGCTTCAGACAAGCCATAGGAAAATAGGCTGATCGCCTCATCTCTACATAAAGAAATACTAAGATAACATTTTAATTCAGTTGCTAATCTTTAAATTCCCGTGGACACATAGAGTTTTGTACTTGATAATAAACAGTGAAACATCAGTACAGATGTTGAATGTGGACATTTTCTAATATAAATAATAATCTGGTTTACTGGGAGATAATTTAAAACCAAAAACACATCAACTATGATGCTGACAGCATATTAAATATAACTTATCCTTCGATTCAGGATGTTCTTCATGCCATCTGGTCACGCTATGAACACTGATTATAAAATATGATCCTGACAAAACCATAATTTGAAAAGATACATGCACCCCAATATTCATTGCAGCACTGTTTACAATAGCCAAGACATGGAAACAAATAACCATCAAAAAATGAACAGATAGAGAAGAGATGGTATATATGTACAATGGAATATTACTCAGCCATAAAAAAGAATGAAATAATGTCATTTGCAGCAACATGGATGAACCTAGAGATTATCATACTAAGTGAAGTAAGTCAGAAAGAGAACGATAAATACCATATGCTATCACTTATATGTGGAATCTAAAATATGACACAAATGAACATATCTATGAAACAGAAACAGGCTCACAGACATACAGAACAGATTTGTGGTTGCCAAGGGGGAGGGGAGGGAGGGGGATGGAAGGATTGGGAGTTTGGGATTAGCAGATGCAAATTAGTATATATAGGATGGGTGAACAACAAGGTCCTACTGTATAGCACAGGGAACTATATTCAGTATCCTGTGATAAACCATAATAGAAAGGAATATGAAAAAGAATGTATATATGTATAACTGAATCACTTTGCTGTGCAGCAGAAATGAACACAACATTGTAAATCAATTACACTTTAAGTTAAATAAAATAAAATAAATTAAAATAAGGTTCTGAAACTGAACAGAACAGAGGCAGTCTGCATGGTAGCAAAGAGCTGGAGCCATAATTCCTGGGTTGGTTTCTTTGCGCCACCATTTTTATTAGCTCTGTGTCTCAGTTTCCTCATAGGAGAAATGGAGATGATAACAATATTATGTACAGTTCTTCAAACACCATCTGTCACATAGCAAGCACTCCATAAGTATTAGTTATTGTTGCCACTGTTATGTTATAAAGTAGAAAATTCACCCGAATTACTTTTGTAACTGGAAGACAAAGATTGAAGTTGTGTGTGTGTGTGTGTGTGTGTGTGTGTGTGTGTTCATGTGCAGGTGTATGTGTGCATATGTATTTATTTTATTTTGGCAAATCCATATTTTTGCCCATTTTCTTATCATGTTTCCCTTGTGACTACAAGAAAATTTTTTTCATGCACTATAGATATTTGCACCTCTTGATATTTGAGCTGCTGAGATATTTTACTGTTTAGTTTACCATGTTATGGACTGAAAGTTTTTGTTCCCCCAGAACTTACATGTTGAAACCCTGCCCCCCAATGTGGTAGTATTAGGAGGTGGGGCCTTTGGGGAGTAATTAGGATTAGGATGAGGTTGTGAGGGTGGAGCCCTCATGAATGGGATTTGTGCCATTACATGAGTCATTAGATGAGCTTGCTTCCTGCCTCTGCTCCCTGACATGGGAAGACAGAACACGAAATCATCAGTCTGCAACATGGAAGTGGGCTCTCACCAGAACCCAGCCATGTGGACACCCTGATCTCAGGCTTCCAGCCTCCAAAACTGTGAGAAATAACACTCTGTCATTTATAAGCAACTCAGTCTATGGTATTTTGTTACAGTAGTTTGAACTAAGATACTATATCTTCATTTATAGTCAGAAGGAGACAAATTTTTATCATATCTTTAGCATAAAGAAATGAGCAGGAAGTTTTGGAATGACATACACTAATTTTTATAAAGAAATTATTTTTGTAAGTGTCAACTGATGGCCAACAGGTACACGAAAAGATGCTCTACGTTACTAATCGTGAGGGAAATGCAAAAAACCACAATGAGATACCACCTCACACTTATTAGAATGGGTATTATCAGAAAGACAGCAAATAACAAGTGTTGGCAAGGAAGTGGAGAAAAGGGAGCCCTCATGCACTGTTGGTGGGAATGTAAACTGGTGCAGCCACTATGGAAAACAGTACGGAAATTCCTCAAAAAAACTAAAAATAGAACTACCATACAATCCAGTAATTCCACTCCTGGGTATTTATCCAAAGAAAACAAAAACATTAACTCGAAAAGATATAGGCACCCCTATGTTCTTTGCAGAATTATTTACAATAGCCAAACTGTAGAAGCAACCTAAGTGTCCATTGATGGATGAATGGATTTGTTTTTTAAATTATGGTATATATACCATAATTCTATATATATATATATACATACACACATATATGTAAATACATATATATGAACATATACAATGGAATATGCATTATGTACATATACAATGGATTATTAATAAATAAATATTATTTATCTTATTAAAAAATAAATATTACCATTTGCAACAACATGGATGAACCTCAAGGGCTTTAAATAAGTCAGAGAAAGACAAATACTGTGTGATCTCTCTTCTACGTGGAATCTAAAACAAACAAACCCATAGATACAGACAGAGAACAGATTGGTGGTTGCCAGAAGCAGGGGGTAGGGGGTGAGAGAAACAGGTGAAGAGGGTAAAAAGGTAAAAGAACAAACAAACCTGGGGTGGTAAGATGTGGTAGTACATGAAAGAAGACTGGCCATGAGTTAATAGTTGAAGCTGAGTGATATTAAATTGGGTTCATTATACTATTCTTAAGGGAAAAAAAGTCAATTGACCTCCCTTCCTAAACTCTAAAAATACTGTTTTCACACTATTTCCCCATCCAGTGAGATGCTGTTTTATATGTTCTACTTCAAGAGCGGAGGACTTTTATTTTAGATGTCATGGGTTGAGCAGTGCATACGTGAGGTAAGTGGAAATTTTTACCCTGCTTGGGCTCTTTGCTGAAGGGTGCCGAGAATGATATTAGAACCGGTCCTGTATGCCTAATGAAGAACAGATTTTGATGTAAAAACAGAATTCTTTATTTGGTTATCTTTGATCTAAGACCACTAAAAAGAATAGTAATTGTGGTTATAGGCAAGTGTCTGTTAAAGATGGGCAAATTAGAACTTAAAAAATAATCACTGACTTTAAATATCCAAACCAATGTCTACAAAGAAATACATTATTTAAGTGTGAAAATATTTGACTTTTTTTCTTCTCTTGCCAGGGGTTTTTCTCATATCTGTCAGCACTCAAGGCCCTGACACACTATAAAAGTCTGTTTTCTCAGTCTCCAATCCCAAGGGACACTATGAGTACTAAATTCTTAAGTCTAGATATGTAGGTTTAGATAAGGTTTTGATAAGCGTTCAAACACTTTGTTGATTAACCACATCAAATCAAAGTTGTGAATTTAGCCAATCACTAATGATTCCAAGGAACCTGGATGAGATTGTATGCAAATCTCCAGGGGGTTAGGGTTTAACCTAGCACCCTGGAACATAAAAGGCAAACTGCCTCTTGGCTGGGTCCGCCTGTTGGTTGTGTGTAATTGTCAGAGGCCCTGGGAATCTGTCCAGCAGTCTTCCAAAAAGAGAAGCATACACACTTCACCTGCAGTTAGCACTGCAGCTACCTTGGAAGAGGGGAAAGTCAGGAGGTTTGCTTATGCTAAGATGCTTTGAAACTTTAACTCTGGACGAGTCCAGTGACCTTTGGCATTGGGATCGTTGAGGTGTTTAAGAGAACTCACTGCAGCTCCAAGCGCTGCATTTGGGAATGGCAGAGGAAATGAGTTGATGAGGCAGCGAAACTCAGAAGCATTCTCTTGGACGCTGCGTTGGTGAGAGTGGGATGGGAAAAGGTCACTCTGCCAAAGGTATTGCTGTAACTCACTGGGAGTCTTTCACACCAAGGGCTCTCAGAATTCCAAAATTCCAGAAGCAGGGAGCTTGTAAAGGTGCACTGGTCATGTGTGTCACAAGCACCCATGTGTGTAACCCAATAATTAGAAATCTTTGTAGGAAAAATAATGCCTTGTAGGTACAAGGTTCTCATTTGTACCTTAAATGTTTCATTGGTAGATTACAAAGATGGAGCTTCTTGATTTTTAATCCTAGTATAAGCCTGTAAAAATTGGCTGGCTACAAATGCAAAGTAACCTTGCCCCGCTTTTATGTGGTGATATCTGTGCACAGAAGGAAACAGGTATCATGGTCATTGTCCTTGTTTTGTGTTTGAAGCCAGTTATTTACAGTATTCAAATATAACTTCTTTGGATAAACCACTGAATTTGATTTGTTAATAAGTGACTTTATGAAATATACTTTTAAAGCTTTTCTGCCACAACTTAAGGAAGAAACGGTATTTAAGAACTGAAGGTACATGATGTGTATCAATCAAGTATGTGTCAATGTAAAAATGTATGAAGAGTTAGTTCTTAATGAATTAAAACTCAAGAATGTGAATGGAGCATATTCACAACTTTGTGATTTATTCTGAATTCCCCACAAAAAAAGGGCCAAAGACAGCAAAGGCGTCCTGGAATCACGTTTTCTTTAACTCAGCAGTTTTCAAACGCCCTGATTTGCTTTAAATAAAGCAGCACCCACTGTAAGTGCCTTTTATTTTTCAACTTTTAAAAGAAATGCCATACTTTCCAACTAGACAATTCCCAATCCTGAGTGTGTCAGGACAGGAGATTTCTCCCCAAAATATCTGAAAGACATGAGTGTTTCAGGACTTTTTCAGCAGAAATAAATTCCTGACTCTTAAAACATCATGAACTCAGCCAAGACAGGATCAGTAGCAGCTGCTCAGGGGCAGGTGGTTTCATTAGTACCATGAGTCCTTCCCCACACACCTCCAGGATTGAATGCCTTCCATTTCTGAAAATTTAAACAATTTGACTATACTATGAGGGCATCTGAATATAACATTCTTTCTTATTTTTTTAACCAGTAAAATTGAGCACTGTAATTTATTTTATGGTTTTTTTACCATCTTTTTTAGAGTATAATTGCTTTACATTGTTGTCTTAGTTGCTGCTGTATGACAAAGTGAATCAGCTATATGTATACATATATCCCCATATCTCTTCCTTCTTGCATCTCCCTCCCACCCACCCTACCCCACCCCTCTAGGTGGTCACAAAGCACCGAGCTGATCTCCCTGTGCTATGTGGCTGCTTCTCACTAGCTATCTATTTTACATTTGGTAGTGTATATATGTCCATGCCACTCTCTCACTTTGTCCCAGTTTACCCTTCCCCCCCACTGTATCCTCAAGTCCATTCTCTAGTATGTCTGTGTCTTTATTCCCGTCTTGCCCCTAGGTTCTTCATGACCTTTTTTTTTTTTTTAGATTCTATATATATGTGTTAGCATATAGTATTTGTTTTCCTCTTTCTGACTTACTTTACTCTGTATGACAGACTCTAGGTCCACCCACCTCACTACAAATAACTCAATTTTGTTTCTTTTTATGGCTGAGTAAAATTCCATTGTATATATGTGCCACATCTTCTTTATCCATTCATCTGTCATTGGACACTTAGGTTGCTTCCACATCCTGGCTATTGTAACAAGTGCTGCAATGAAAATTGTGGTACATGACACTTTTTGAATTATGGTTTTTCAGGGTATATGCCCAGTAGTGGGATTGCTGGGTCATATGGTAGTTCTATTTTTAGTTTTCTAAGGAACCTCCATACTGCTCTCCATAGTGGCTGTATCAATTTACATTCCCACCAACAGTGCAAAAAGGGTTCCCTTTCTCCACACCCTCTCCAGCATTTATTGTTTGTAGATTTTTTGATGATGACCATTCTGAGCGCTGTGAGGTGACACCTCATTGCAGTTTTGATTTGCATTTCTCTAATGATTAGCGATGTTGAGCATCCTTTCATGTGTCTGTTGGCAATCTGTATATCTTCTTTGGAGAAATGTCTATTTAGGTCTTCTGCCCACTTTTGGACTGGGTTGTTTGTTTTTTTTGATATTAAGCTGCATGAGCTGCTTGTATATTTTGGAGATTAATCCTTTGTCAGTTGCTTCGTTTGCAAATATTTTCTCCCATTCTGAGGGTTGTCCTTTAGTCTTATTTATGGTTTCCTTTGCTGTGCAAAAGATTTTAAGTTTCATTTGGTCCCATTTGTTTATTTTTGTTTTTATTTCCATTTCTCTAGGATGTGGGTCATAAAGAATCTTGCTGTGATTTATGTCATAGAGTGTTCTGCCTATGTTTTCCTCTAAGAGTTTTATAGTGTCTGGCCTTACATTTAGGTCTTTAACCCATTTTGAGTTTAATTTTGTGTATGGTGTTAGGGAGTGTTCTAATCTCATTATTTTACATGTAGCTGTCCAGTTTTCCCAGCACCACTTATTGAAGACGCTGTCTTTTCTCCATTGTATATTCTTGCCTCCTTTATCAAAGATAAGGTGACCATATGTGTGTGGGTTTATCTCTGGGCTTTCTATCCTGCTCCATTGATCTATATTTCTGTATTTGTGCCAGTACCATACTGTCTTGATTACTGTAGCTTTGTAGTAGAGTCTGAAGCAGGAAGCCTGATTCCTCCAGCTCTGTTTTTCTTTCTCAGGATTGCTTTAGCTATTCAGGGTCTTTTGTGTTTCCATACAAAGTGTGAAAATTTTTGTTCTAGTATTGTGAAAAAAGCCATTGGTAGTTTGATAGGGATTGCATTGAATCTGTAGGTTGCTTTGGGTAGTATAGCCATTTTCACAATGTTGATTCTTCCAATCCAAAAACATGGTATATCTCTCCACCTGTTTGTATCGCCTTTAATTTCTTTCATCAATGTGTTATAGTTTTCTGCATACAGGTCTTTTGTCTCCTTAGGTAGGTTTATTCCTAGGTATTTTGTTGTTGTTGTTGCAATAGTAAATGGGAGTGTTTCATTAATTTCTCTTTCAGATTGTTCATCATTAGTGTATTGGAATGCAAGAGGTTTCTGTGCATTAAATTTGTATCCTGCTACTCTACCAAATTCATTGATTAGCTCTGGTAGTTTTCTGGTGTCATCTTTAGGATTCTTTAGTACGGTATCATGTCATCTGCAAACAGTGACAGTTTTACTTCTTTTCCAATTTGGATTCCTTTTATTTCTTTTACTTCTGATCGCTGTGGCTAAACCTTGCAAAATTATGTTGAATAATAGTGGTGAGAGTGGGCAACCTTGTCTTGTTCCTGATCTTAATGGAAATGGTTTTAGTTTTTCACCATTGAGAACGATGTTGGCTTTGGGTTTGTCACATATGGCCTTTATTATGTTGAGGTCGGTTCCCCCTATGCCTACTTTCTGGAGAGTTTTTATCATAAATGGGTGTTGAATTTTGTCAAAAGATTTTTCTGCATCTATTAAGATTATCATATGGCTTTTATGCTTCAGTTTGTTAATATGGTGTATCACGTTGATTGATTTGCATATATAGAAGAATCCTTGCACTACTGGGGTAAACCCACTTGATCATGGTGTATGATCCTTTTAATGTGCTGTTGTCTTCTGTTTGCTAGTATTTTGTTGAGCATTTTTGCATCTATGTTCATCAGTGATATTGGCCTGTAATTTTCTTTTTTTGTGACATCTTCGTCTGGTTTTGATGTCAGGGTGATGGTGGCCTTGTAGAATGAGTTTGGGAGTGTTCCTCCCTCTGCTATATTTTGGAAGAGTTTGAGAAGGATAGGTGTTTGTTAGCTCTTCTCTAAATGTTTGATAGAATTTGCCTGTGAAGCCATCTGATCCTGGGCTTTTGTTTATTGGAAGATTTTTAAGCACATTTTCAAGTTCAGTGTTCGGGATTGGTCTGTTTATATTTTCTATTTCTTCCTGTTCAGTCTCAGAAAGTGGTGCTTTTCTAAGAATTTGTCCATTTCTTCCAGGTTGTCCATTTTATTGGCATATTTGCTTGTAGTAATCTCTCATGATCCTTTTTATTTCTGCAGTGTCAGTTGTAACTTCTTCTTCATTTCTAATTCTGTTGATTCGAGTCTTCCCCCTCGTTTTCTTGATGAGCCTGGCTAATGGTTTATTAATTTTGTTTATTTCCCCAAAGAACCAGTGTTAGTTTTATTGATCTTTGCTATTGTTTCATTCATTTCTTTTTCATTTATTTCTGATCTGATCTTTATGATTTCTTTCCTTCTGCTACCATTGGGTTTTTGTTCTTTCTCTAATTGCTTTAGTTGTAAGTTTAGTTTGCTTATTTGAGATTTTTCTTGTTTCTTTAGGTAGGATTGTACTGCTATAAAATTCCCTCTTAGAACTGCTTTTGCTGCCTCCCATAGGTTTTGGGTCATCATGTATTCATTGTCATTTTTTTCTAGGTATTTTTTGGTTTCCTCTTTGATTTCTTCAGCAATCTCTTGGTCATTTAGTAGCATATTGTTTAGCCTCCATGTGCTTGTATTTTTTACAGTTTTTTTCTTGTAATTGATACCTAGTCTCAAAACACTGCAGTTGGAAAAGATACTTGATATGATTTCATTTTCTTAAATTTACCAAGGCTTGTTTTGTGACTGATGATATGATCTGTCTTGGAGAATGTTCCATGAGCACTTGAGAAGAAAGTGTATTTTCTTGGTTTTGGATGGAATGTCCTGTAAATATCAAGTAAGTCCATCTTGTTTAATGTGTCATTTAAAGCTTGTGTTTCCTTATTTATTTTCATTTTGGATGATCTGTCCCTTGGTGAAAATGGGGTGTTAAAGTCCCCTACTATGATTGTGTTACTGTTGATTTTCCCTTTTATGGCTGTTAGTATTTGCCTTATGTATTGAGAGGCTCCTATGTTGGGTGCATAAATATATACAGTTGTTATATCTTCTTCTTGGATTGATCCCTTGACCATTATTTAGTGTCCTTCTTTTTCTCTTATAATACTCTTTATTTTAAAGTCTATTTTGTCTGATATGAGAATTGCTACTCCAGCTTTCTTTGTATTCCATTTGCATGGAATATCTTTTTCCATCCCCTCACTTTCAGTCTGTATGTGCCCCTAGGTCTGAAGTGAGTCTCTTGTACGCAGCATATATGTGGGTCTTGTTTTTGTATCCATTCAGCCAGTCTATGTCTTTTGGTTGGAGCATTTAGTCCATTTACATTTAAGGATATTATTGATATGAATATTCCTATTACTGTTTTCTTAATTATTTTGGATTTGTTTTTGTAGGTCTTTTCCTACTCCTGTGTTTCCTGCCTAAAGAAGTTCCTTTAGCATTTGTTGTAAAGATGGTTTGGTGGCTGAATTGTCTTAACTTTTGCTTGTCTGTAAAGGTTTTAATTTCTCTGTCGAATCTGAATGAAATCCTTGCTGAGTGGAGTAATCTTGGTTGTAGGTTTTTCCCTTTCATCACTTTAAGTATGTCCTGTCACTCCCTTCTGGCTTGCAGAATTTCTGCTGAAAGATCAACTTTTACCCTTATGGGGATTCCCTTGTATGTTATTTGTTGCTTTTCCCTGCTGCTTTTAATATTTTTTCTTTGTATTTAATTTTTGATAGTTTGGTTAATGTGTCTTGGTGTGTTTCTCCTTGTATTTATCCTGTATGGGACTTTCTGTGCTTCCTGGACTTGATTGACAATTCTTCCTTTCCTATGTTAGGGAAGTTTTCAACTATAATCTCCTCATATATTTTCTGAGACTATGTCTTTTTCTGTTCTTCTTCTGGAGCACCTGTAATTCGAATGTAGTGTGTTTAATGTTGTCCCAGAGGTCTCTGAGACTGTCCTCAATTCTTTTCATTCTTTTTTCTTTATTCTGCTCTGTGGTAGATATTTCCACTTTTCTTTTCCAGGTCACTTATCCATTCTTCTGCCTCAGTTATTCTGCTATTGATTCCTTCTAGAGAATTTTAAATTTCATCTATTCTCTTGTTCATCATTGTTTGCTTGTTTTTTAGTTCTTCTAGATCCTTGTTAAACATTTCTTATGTTTTCTCCATTCTATTTCCAAGGTTTTGGATCATCTTTACTATCATTACACTGAATTATTTTTCAATTGGACTGCCTGTGTCCTCTTCATGTGTTTGGTCTGTTGAGTTTTTATCTTGCTCCTTCATCTGCCGCATATTTCTCTGTCTTCTCATTTTGTTTAACTTACTGTGTTTGGGGTCTCCTTTTCTCAGGCTGCAGGTTCATAGTTCCCATTGTTTTTGGTGTCTGCCCCCAGTGGGTGAGGTTTCTTCAGTGGCTTGTGTAGGCTTCCTGTTGGAGGGGTCTGGTGCTTGTGTTCTTGTGGGTGAGGCTGGATCTTGTCCTTTTGGTGGACAGGGTCACGTCTGGTAGTGCGTTTTGGGGTGTCTGTAAACTTAGTATGATTTTAGGCAGCCTCTCTGCTAATGGGTTGGGTTGTGTTCCTGTCTTGCGAGTTGTTCAGCATGGGGCAACCGGCACTGGAGTTTGCTGGCTGTTGGGTGGAGGTGGGTCTTAGCATTGAGAAGGAGATCTCTGGGAGTGCTCTCGTTGATTGATATTACATGGAGCTGGGAGATCTCTGGTGGCCCAACATCCTGATCTCGGTTCTCCCACCTCAGAGGCTCAGGCCTGACACCAGGCTGGAGCACCAAGAGCCTGTCAGTCACACAGCTCAGAAGAAAAGAGAAAAAAAAAAGAAAGAAAAATAAAAAATAATAAATAAAAAAAGAAAAGGAAATTATTAAATAAAAGAATAATAATTTAAAAAATAGAAGAGGGCAATGAAACCAATAAACAAATCCACCAACGAATAGAAGTGCTAAACACTACACTGAGCTAAACATAAAAATCAGAAACAAATCAGTCGCAGACAGCAAACCGCAAGTCTACAGTTGCTCCCAAAGTCCACTGCCTCAATTTTGGATGATATAATATCTATTCAGGTATTTCACAGATGCAGGGTACATCAAGTTGATTGTGGAGATTTAATCCACTGCTCGAGGCTGCTGGGAGAGAGTTCCCTTTCTCTTCTTTGCTCACACAGCTCCTGGGGTTCAGCTTTGGATTTGGCCCCACCTCTGCATGTAGGTCGCCTGGGGGCATCTGTTCCCCGCTCAGACAGGACGGGGTTAAAGCAGTGGCTGATTAAGGGGCTCTTGCTCATTCAGGTCAGGGGGAGGAGGGAGGGGTACGGTAGTTATAATTTGAATGCAGGGTGAGCCTGTGGCGGCAGAAGCTAGTGTGATGTTGCAACAACCGGGGGTATGCCAGGTGTTCTCCCAGGGAAGTGGTCCCTGGATCACGGGACCCTGGCAGTGGTGGCCTGCACAGGTTCTGGGGAGGGTTGGGTGTGGATAGTAACCTGTGCTCGCACACAGGGTTCTTGGTGGCTGCAGCAGCAGCATTAGTGTTTCATGCCCGTCCCTGGGGTCTGAGCTGATAGCCACGGCTCACACTGGTTTCTGAAACTCGTTGCGGCTGTGCTTTGAATCCCCTCTCCTCACGTGCCCTGAAACCATGGTCTCTTGCCTCTTAGGCAGGTCCAGACTTTTTCCTGGACTCACTCCCAGTTAGCTGTGGTGCACTAGCCCACTTCAGGCTGTGTTCATGCAGCCAACCCCAGTCCTCTACCTGGGATCCGACCTCCGAAGCCCAAGCCTCAGCTCCCAGCCCCCACCTGTCCTGTCAGGTGAGCAGACAAGCCTCTCCAGCTGGTGAGTGCCGGTCGGCCCAATCCTCTGTGTGGGAATCTCTCCGCCTTGCCCTCTGCACCCCTGTTGCTGCGCTCTCCTCCATAGCTCCAAAGCTTCCCCCCCATGCACCCCCTGTCTCTGCCAGTGAAGGGGCTTCCTAGTGTGTGGAAACTTTTCCTCCTTCACAGCTCCCTCCCAGAGGTGCAGATCCTGTCCCAATTATTTTGTCTCTGTTTTTTCTTTTTACTTTTGCCCTACCCAGGTACGTGGGGGATTTCTTGCCTTTTGGGAAGTCTGAGGTCCTCTGCTAGCATTCAGTAGGTGTTCTGTAGGAGTTGTTCCACATGTAGATGTATGTTTGATGTATTTGCGGGGAGGAAGGTGATCTCCATGTCTTACTGCTCCGCCATCTTGAAGGTCTCCCCCTGGAATATTCTTTTTAAAAATTATTTATTTGTTTGTTTATTTGGCCACACTGGGTCTTAGTTGCAGCACACATGATCATCATTGCTGTGTGAAGGATCTTTAGTTGCAGCATGAGGGATCTTTTAGTTTCAGTATGCAGGCTCTTAGTTGTGGCATGTAGGATCTTAGTTGCAGCATGCAGAATCGTTTTAGTTGCAACATGCATGCAGGACCCAGCTCCCCAACCAGGGATCGAACCCAGGTCCCCGGCATTGGGAGCACAGAGTCTTAACTGCTGGACCACGAGGGAAGTCCTAGAATGGAATATTCTTAACATTAAAAATATGTTCCCTTTATAGAGGTAAACTTCTGATTTTGGTTTACCTGTGTGTTTAAATATTCTTTTATTTTAATTCACCTGTTAAACTTTCTCTTCTCTTCTTCAACTAAATGATTTAGTAGATGCATTAATCTGAGGCCTTGTTTGTGCCCTAAAACTTTTCTGATAGGCTCTGACTCTGCAGATGCCTTTTTTTTTTTTTAACATCATATTGGAGTATAATTGCTTTACACTGTTGTGTTAGTTTCTGCTGTATAACAAAGTGAACCAGCTATACGTATACATATATCCTCATATCCCATCCCTCTTGCGTCTCCCTCCCACCCTCCCTATCCCACCCCTCTAGGTGATCACAAATCTGCAAATATCTTTTGAAAGCTGCATGCTGTACCGCTCTTTAGAAGTCTTCTGATAAACCAGACACAGGTATGGCTGGAGTCAGCTAGAAATGCTCAGCATTTAAGTGGAATAGAATTGGCTTCCATTTTTACCCTGTGCTTTCCCTGCCACTAACTTTAATACTTCAGTGACACATGATAGTGACAGGGACATGAGGTGGCCCAGATTCCTCATCCCTCAAAAGGCTGCCAATGACAACTAATATTCTCTCTACTGGCCTCACTTCTTCCATTCTTGCTCCTTCCTTATTACTGTTCTCAGGCTGGTGGTCTCGCCGCTGCTTCTTCTCCTTTTCAGTACCATTTCCTTCTATTTGATTACCTTACCTGAAGAATCCCAGGGTGAGACAAAGCTTATGAGGGGCCAGAGATTTGGGGGAACAACTTTTTAGAGTTTTCCCAACCTCCCAGACCGTGAGAAGGGCCATCAACTACTCGCACAACTTCCAGGGTCCTGGATGTGTACAATTACATTTAAAAGACTAATAGGCAGTTATCAAACAAAACCAGCTGTGGCGGGGGCGGGCGGGAGTTCTCATTTTTAGGATTTACGTAGATAGTACATCCTTTTCTATATCCTCTCAGCAGGCCAATACTGAACATATTTTGACAATTGCATCTATCTGATCCATTCTAAGGATATAGTCTATGATCCTTTCTAATCAGAGATATTACTGGTTGATGTCACTAACTGAAACCCTCAAACTGGATATTCGCCCTGGATTGACCACCTGACTTCTTCTCCCATCTGCATGAACCCCAATGCGTGTTTTCTATTTATCACAACCTTCTCTTGCCCATCTTTCTAGGTATTCACTTCATTTTTCTCCTGAGGTCAAATATAAAATCTGTTCTATCTACAAATTCCTTGCTTTCTGTGTGCTCTGCTATCAATATCTCAGTGTTGTCTTCTTAATTCTCCTCACCTGTGCCCTGGAATCTTACTTTTCAGATTTACCACCATAAGGACTGCTCCCCTGTTAATCTTTCCAGTAACTTCTGTGCAATGCCTGTTTGCTCGTATGCCTACTACCACTGTCACCTGGATTCACATGTTTAAGTTTCTGCTACCCAGGTTCTGTACCTCAGTGGACACAGATTTTTTTGCAGACATGCGATCATGACATCTCCTTGCAGCTTCCTCTCTAGAAAATCCAAGAAACCACTTTTACCGGACATCCTAGAGCAGGTGCTCTACTGTCACTAGAATTATCCAAGCTCATCAAGACACATGCAGTACATGAGTCCTTTGTACAGGTTTTAGTGATAGGTCACCCAGAGCTAGTAATTGCATAGAGGGCCATTCTTCCTCTATGAAAATGGTGGTGTTTTTTTCCTTCTGGGGATAGTGTTATAGCTCTTGTGGTTTTGTCCTTTTGCTTCCAGGTGGTTTTGATTCCCCACCTCCCAAAATATCCCCCATATCTTTGGTTTACAAATAAATGCTTCTTTGTTTAGACAGTAATTACTGCTTACTAGTTATTTAAACTAATGCTGCTCAGGTCTTTGGTGTGTCTTTGCAGCCTCGATTTAGTCTGTTATTTTTTTTTCCCAGTTTGAGGCACACCTGTTGGCCTTTTAGGCCATGTTTACATATGTGTTACAGCAGCGTGGAATTGTTGACAGTATTACAGCAAGGCTGGTGGACTGGCTGCATTCCAGAGCTTTGTTGTGGGTGGTCCTATCTTGTCATTGGCTGGTGAACATGACATTAAGATTATATTCGGAAAACTACTCAAGAAGCAGTGAGTGTTTTCTATGACAGCTGCAAATCTCAAGCACCGTTTGAAAAAGCATGGGTTAGATGGCCTGTGAATACTATTATCTAGCCTCCTGCATGCTGGCTCTTATGACATGATTTCCAAATTCTTTATTTGTAAATATTTGTTAGTCTTCTTCTAAACCTGTGGAATCTGTTACTTTTCGATTCTTCTGTTTAATTGAAGTTATGAATGTGAAATGCCTGTTATAAACTCTGCTGACTTTAAAGTAACACCATGTGTTTTGACCATGGGGGAAAGAGGAGAGAAGCATATAATATTTAATGATTTTCTAATTTTGAGGCCTTTATGTAGTGCTTTTTGTGTGCTTACTTACAGAGATGAAAGTGCTAAAGAGAGTCTGAAGTTTATATAGACACACTCCTCTGGGCATCTTGCTTTAGCTTTATCATGATTCGGTGAAATAGTTGAATAAATAGGTAACTATATGATTTTTTAGACGCTTCTTCAGTTATTCACATGACATAATGATTGATATCCATCTTTAAGCCAAGTATGTGCCCGGTGTTGGGAGAACAGAGCTGGGCTACAGTATGATAGACTCACCTTGGTGGACCCAAGAAGGTCTCATGGAGAAAATAACTAAGCTGAGTATTGAAAAAATGGGAGGTTTGAGAGAGTTGCAGGTGGGGAAAGTGGAGAAAAATCGAGTCACAGGGGACAAGTGTAAAAGTTCAGAGATCTGATTCAGAATAAAATGTTTGAGGAAATACAAACCACAATAGTGATTCTATTTACTGGTCGCTAATTATGTGATGTGGTCCGTGCTATTGTATGTGATGAGTTAGACTATTGATAGATAGAGAGATAGATAGATAGCGGATATTAATGGATAGTACATGTATATTTAACTCTTACAATACCCTTACAATCTGGATAAAATTGTCTTCATTTTATAAATAATAAAACTAAGAATCAGAGATATTGAGATACACATCCAGTACATGTCAAGACTATCCCCAAAGCTGATGTTTTTATTTCTGTCCTGTACTATGCTTCTGTCAAATCGTATCCATATGTGAAATCATAGTCCCAACTCATAAAGATAAAGCCAGTTGTAACTTTTTCAAGGCAGTAACTGTATCTTGTAAGCCCTTTTGATTCTCATAGTGACTTTAACAGGACACAATAATAAGTCCTTTTAAAAAACTGCCTTTCAACTCTGGGTCAAATACAATGACTTTAAATGTTTTAAGTAAATCTTTCGATTGGAAGCAGTTTTGCTAATCCAGTGATCTCTCCCTGGTACACACACACACACACAAACCGAGATCAACAGCTTTTAGAGACAGGTAAAATCTGGAAAACAAGGTAAAAAGAAATTATAGTAGTACTAAAAAACATACCATGGACATGTAATAGGTGAATTCCCTGGGCTAGATTTAAAAAAACTAATTGGAATAACATATTGGTAGTAAATGCAAATACTTTTCAATATAAAATATCAAAATTATATAGGGACCAATTACTTCCTTTATTGGGAATTCATTTTAAGGGCACACCCCCAACAAAAAAAGACAACAAACTCTATGATTTATAATATTAAAATATTATACATAAATCAAATGTTTAACAGTGGACCAACAATTAAATGATGACTGACCCTTCTCTTCAGTTCTCTCCTCTGCTAGTGTTTACTATCTCAGTTTTCACAAAAATAAAATATCAGACACTTCATAATAAGGCAAAGGGAGGACAACTTGTCCTTTCAGTGTCATCTTGGAATATTGTTGGATAGACTCACCCAAAGAGGTGCCTTGGTATGATTCACATCTGTTATTTATTAAAGGCTCACATTCTATGTAAGTACATGTTAACTTGAAGATTTTTGTTTTATCAAGATGCAAGTAGTTACGATTTTATTGAACTTGAGGTCATGAACAAGTTTAGTATCTAACCTAGTGAACCTATACCAGCCTTCCTTCTCTGAGCCTATATAACTCCAAGGTCTTTCATTCTCCTTCAAACCAGTGTTTCCTGTCTCCTGATTTTCTCACCCACGATATTTGTATGTTTTTAACTTTTTGAAAAATATCTTTTAACATAGTCAATGGCATGAATTGCCCAGGCTCAAAATCTTGAAGTTCCTTAACCTTTCTTCTTCTTGCATCTTACAGTTAACCCACGAATAAATCCTGTTGCTTCTAATTTTCAATCTCACCACTTTTTTCTGCTCAGCCTCGATCATTACAATAGTTGCCTGCTGGCTTTCCCAACATCACCTCTTGTCTCAGTCTCTGTAACCAACCCTCTACAAAGCACTCAATGTCTAGGTTAGGAGAACGATGCCCTCAGACCTCCAAAGACTTCAAGCACACTAAGAAATACAAAGTCCCAAGTATGTGTCCTCAGCTCCAGACCGGTACAACTTAGCCTCCTGTCGACTCTGAGCCTCTCATTGGGCCAACACATTCCATTTGGGCTGACTTCCTTTGAATTTCTGCAAACTTTAAGTGTGACAATACCTCAGGGCTTCTGTACTTTCTCGTCCCTCTGCTTAATGCTTTTCCCCAAGAGATTTTCATTCCTATCACTATTTAAGGGTCTTCACTTCAGAGAGGTCCTCCTGACTATCTTACCTAACAGAGCTTCTCACTTGCTGGTTTTCTAACCCCTTTTCCTGATATACCTTTCTGTTTTCCTTTGAAACACTCATCACTCCCCATTTCTTATTACATAATTATTTACATATTTATTTACTTATTGTCTGTGTCTACTACTAAAATGCCAGCTCTATGAGAACAGAATTTTGAACCTTGCATTCTCTGCTGTTAAGCCCAGTTCCTAAAACAGTGCCTGGAATGTGGTGAGCATTAAATAAATAATTGTTGAATAAATGAATGATTGGTTTAACCAGACGATGGAATCTTTTGCAGCCATTTAAAAGTTTGAAGATGAAGTGAAATCATGTATAATACTTATATCATTTAAATGCAAACATATTAAAAATATGTTAACATCATATTGCAAGTGATTTGAACATCCTATGCTTGCAAAAATAAATATAAAGGAAAATGCAAAAATGAAAATTGCTTTGTAAGAATAATAGTAGAAACAGAGGTGATTCTCACTTTCTGTTTTCTGGAACTTTCTTTTATTCTTATAGTGATTTTATTTTGTTTCAATACCTTCAGGAAAATCATTATATAATGCCTTGAAAAATCCATCTTATAGCTTTACTCTCTTGCATTTTTCTGCTTTCTTTCCTTGCATTTCTTTGGTTTTGGATGCCTTAGGCTATCTTGCCTACTATCCAAGACCACTCTTGGCAAAACTGTAAACCAAGGTAAGTTCCTTTACCCTCTTTCTGTCTTTTTCCCATTCCCTTTCCTTGAACCTACTGAGAAGATATTTATCCCTGCTTTTACTAATGACTGCATTCTGATAACACTAAAAACTTAATTTATCATGTTTCCTTGTGGAATATTTACTTAAGGGGAAAATCCAAGTCTTAAAACAAAGGACTGACTTTTAAAAGATGGAATTTGAGGAATTGGGCTTATTCATTAAAGAGAGAGCTTGATCTTCAGGTTGTCCTTCAAGGACACTGCCCTTGTGCCTGTATCGAGGTCAGAGTTTTCTGTTTCCCTGAGAGTCAATCACACTGGCTTTGTCTGGAATATAAGTCTGTAACCTAAATTGCCACTTTAGTCTCAAATTCACTTGAGGAGGGAGCGAGCTGAGCATTTTTAGTAGCCATGGCTAGCCTCCCAATTTGTGATCCTCATGGAACTTCAAGTTCAGACACGCAAGCATGTCAAAATATTTTATCTTTGACAAGCAGTGCTTTCCAGAATGATGCCTAGTTCTAGCCAGTCAATGTGGTCTTGAACTGTAGTGTCATTTCTGGCAAGAACTTTCAAGCCTGGTTAATGTCAACAGCAATTGCCATAATGCACTTTGACACTATTTGGGATTTTCCTCTAGGTAATCTGACATCTCTCAAGTCAAAATTGAAGCACCACAGAATACCTTAGAAACTGAAAAGTTCACATATAATCTTGAGTCTACTTGACTCTGGTATATGCTGTAGTCACTATTGTGAGAAAAATCTATGACTTTGGTATATTCTATAGTCAGTATTGTGAGAAAAATCTGACTCAAATAGTTACATACTCACCATTTTGTGGGGGAGGGGTGCCTGATTTTATAAAAGATTTGCGTTTTTTTAATCCCATTATATCATATTTTGTAAATTCTCTTACATTCTTTTCTGGAGTAAAGTGGGGTATGAATAAATGAATATGTATTCTCCTTCCTATTTCTTTACTATATGTTTCCCTTAAATTATTTTACTGCATCATTTTGTTTTGTTTTTTCTTTCCAATTTGAGGGTGAAGAGATTGATGGAACCCTCATTCTGATCTGTTCTTATTCAAAAGTTATGGATTTAAAAATAAAAATTTATTGGAGTATAGTAGATTTACAATGATGTGTTAGTTTCAGGTATTCAGCAAAGTGAATCAGCCATACATATACAGTTTTTTTAGATTATTTTCCCATACAGGCCATTACAGAGTATTGAGTAGAGTTCCCCATGTTATACAGTAGGTCCTTATTAGTTACCTATTTTATATATAGTAGTGTGTGTATGTCAGTCCCAATCTCCCAATTTATCCCACCCTTCCTTATTCCCTGGTAACCATAAGTTTGTTTTCTACATCCATGAAAAATAAGAAGTTATGGGTTAATAGTCTGTGTGACCTCATATGTTTTCTCTGTGAAACAGTTACTGGGTCTAAGTACATCTCTTACACAGTATATGAGTTGATAAGATAATCGAATAATAAAGTGTCTCTTCCCATAAGACAATTTGGGGGGAAGGTAGAGAGTGGGTCAAAGTGGGCAGTCCTGTTGTTTGACTGATTTATCAAACAAACAAACAAAAAATCCACTTGACTCACACAGGCTAAAAGGAGTCTAAATAAGCCAACTGCTAATGTCCAGGTCCACCCAAATGAAGGAAGACCAATCTTATGGCCTTAAGTCCTTTCCACCTCTATGAATAAGTAATTCTAAGATCTGATGAATATTTCTTGGATTTGACAAGGTGGAGTTGGGCTCTATTTTGGAGGAATCACTGCTAATTTCTATATTCAACATCTGAGTGAGTAAAAACTGCCTCTGCACAATGTCCACTGTCACTTCTCTCCCTCTGGGACACCATTTTATTTTTTTCCTTATTCCTTTTTCCTTGCCTCTCCTCAATCTAGGAGGCCCCATTTCTAGGCATGTACATGTGGTTGACAGGATAGGGAGAAAAGAGTGACGAGAAACTGCAGAAGAATAATTCCAGTGCCTACCTATTTCCTGATTAGTATGCCATCTTATTCTGCTGAAACACATGGAATTCAATGTTGAGATTTAGGGGCTAGTTTTATAGCCCCGTCTGGCCTTAATTCTGCATATACAATTGTACATCATGACTTGGTCTACATATTTGGTTTACATCCCTCTATTTCTGTTTGATCTGAAAATGAAATTTTACTCTGCACTAAATGAAGAATTTGGCTACGAGTAGCGTTTATATTATTTTCAAATGAAACAGATAAAATCTTAAATCTTCCAGATTATGTGTGAAATACAGGAATATTATCCTTGAAAACAATGAATCATATCTTCCAGTGTGTATCCACTACTGGATTGTCTTCAGATCAGTTCTTCCTTTTTCATTTATTGTTAAACTTTGCAGTATTAATATCTATTAAACACCTATGGGGTGCCAGTAACAATTCAGAGCACATAACAGAGGTGGTCCCTAATGTCAAAAATCTTAAAAATCTGTTCTATGCTCTTCTGCTTAATCACATGCTGGCCAGAGGGGAAACACTTTTATCAGCACCCATCAGAGCCGCTGCTTTTGTTTTCTTTTGTCAAGATGTATTCATCCTACAAGTGTAACTCTGGTTAAATTCTATGAAATCTATATAGTAAATGATTTTGAGGATGCATATCTACATCTCAACAATTTTTTTCAACATTAAATTTAAAAAAAAAAACAAAGAAAAATGCTGAAAGCTTGATAACAATAGCTGGGAAGGAATGAATCACAGGGATTGGTAGGACAGACCCTTCTTGCAATGGAAATGACACATAGGATCTAATTAAAGTGCACAGAATCTAAGTGTAGATAATGTAGGCTGCTTTTCCCTTTCAGCTTATATAGCACAAAGAAGCTTTAATGAAAGTTAGGGCAAAATAAATTTAGCACAGACATAAGGAAGTACTTTTTCATTCTGCAAGTAATAAATGTTTGGAATGGCCTTCTGGGCAGGGTTTTTGAGGTGAAGGACACTGGGGTTATTCAACAATTGGATGTCTTGCTGTAGTAAATTCTTATCTGCTAAATAGTTTTTTCCCCCCACTTCTTATGTTGCTATGACTGTACAATCAAGCAACAATTTTCAGGCCCTAATTAGAACCAAACCTAAACACATGATGTTCACAAGAAAGGATATGGGGGAGATGGCAGGAAATGAAGGGAACTGTAAATGCCTGAAACAAATCTATGCTCTTCAAATCTTAGTTATTAGGAAGACAATGTACCAATTCTTTAGTTTAAGGACCATGAGAGGAATTTCAAGTGTATTAACTTTTCATCACTCAATCTATGGCTTTAGGACACTTTTTAGGTCTTCGTAATTTGGTACTTGTATCGGTGCTATAGAGATCTGTCTTATTTATCCATCTATCTCCTTGTTTATTGAATTATGTACATACTATATATAAAGAGACTGATTTATGATATATGTCACATCCAAATTAACAACAACAACATTGTAAATGCATGTGGAAGAGGAATTAATGAGACAACAGAATTGAATCAAGTCCCCCAAGGTCACATTTGCTGTGCAAACCCCCTCACCTCCCGCCCAACACACATACACAAACACACACCAGGGCTGCATTACACAATTAAATAATGCTTACTTTTTGGTTAAAAACCAAAATAGAAAGGTTGTCATCCTCATAGTTCACACTCTATGTTGCAGCTTGTGATGTTTGCCCACAGTGCTATGAGGCTGCAGCATGGCTTTATTTTGGTTCTGGAAGTGTCTTCTAGGTCTAAGTAGTAAAGCTATCCTTCATTCGTTTTTCCTTCTTTCCATGGGTGCTTCATGAACATTACCAGGCTAGCCAGTAGGGGTATAAACATGATCAAAACACCACCACTGACCTTTAGGAGTTTAATTGGCAATATACACAAATAAGAGAGTATAGAGAGGTGGATAATAATGATAGTAAGCAAGCAAGTACAGCATCATGAATCTATGAAAGAGGTCTACACACATTGTCCTGGGAGCACCAAGGAAGGGAATATAAATCACACCAGGAATTCAGAAAAGGATTCCTACCAGAGATAATGCTTACGCTGGTCTTAAAGGACAAGTAGAAATGAACTGAACAGAGACTGTAGCCAAGGACATTTGAAGTAGAGGGAACAAAATGTGAAAGAAACACCATGGTGTGTTTGGCAAACTGTTAGCTTTCAGAACAGCAGGTGCAAAGAATCTGCACAGGACAGTGACAGGAGGCTGGGCTAGAGAGATGAACAGAGTCTAACAGTGAAGGGCATAGTGTGAAACTCTTTAATCGACCTTTATCCTGGAGAACCATGGAGTCACTGAAGGACATGGAGCATGCCCAGATGTGAATTTGCCTGAGACCGAGAGGATAGTTTGGAGGAATGTTAGCCTAAGTCAGAGTTGTATTTATGAGTGATAGGGTAGTGATGAGAATTCTGAAGGACAGAGGTCTTACTGGGCACAGAGGGAAGCAGACAGATCTCCTGAGGTCTAATCTATGTAAGTTGGTGACTAATTGCTTACACAGATTATATGAGAAAAAGAGACCTGGTATCATTCTCAGTCTTCTTAAATGAGAAATGCAGGAACAAGAACAGATTTGGGGAAAATAATTACACATTTCCTGTTCCATTTAACATTTCTGTGGCATCTCCAGACAGAGATGACCAGTGAGCTAGGTACATATGAAGGATGTTTTAGGAGTCAGTGCTCGTTAATAGCATGGCTTTGGATAAGAGAGTGCATAAATGAGATGAACCGGAGTGCTGAGGAAGGATGGCTGGGGATAAGGGTATGATGTTTCAATATGGTGGATTATTTCTAATAGGAAAAGAAATAATTCTACACAGTGCGATCTCAAAATTGAAGATTACGGACAAAGGAGCATGAATGGCCTCTCTTGTTAACACATGCTAATATATTTCATAGTTACACCGTTTACAAATGGATTCTCTTGTAGCCTACTCAGAAAGATTGTACTGGAAAGACTTCTGAAATACCTAAATGAAAAAAAAAAAAAGCCTGATTGAAGTAACTGAGCCTAACTTAGTTTCTAACTAGGTGAAAACTACTCATGATCCCTTAGAAGGGGCAAACTTTAGGAGGTTTATAACCCTTAAGGATTGAGGATGCTTACCAAGTGCAACTGTTCTCTCATTTTCATATTTCTATGGAATGATGACCCTCTAGGATTTAAGACTTCAAGGATGTCATATCTAGAACACCACTGAAACACCTATGCTTTCTCTGTAGCAGTGGTCTATTTATGTATTCATTCATCTACACATTTTTGTTGATCACACTTTAATACCAGGCACTGTTGTCGGTGCTGGAGATTTACAATGACAAAAATCAACCTTTCCCCTGATCTCATGTAGCTCACATTCTAGATAAGGGTTTAAAGAGAGATTGCAGGATTTTGTAAGGGAGGGGGCTTCTTTTAGATAAGGTTGTCAAGGATGGTGTCTCTAATGAGATGACTTTCAAATGTAAGACTATTCAAATGAGACCTACATGAAGTGAATGGGAGAAGTACCTAAATATCTGATGCAATGTGTTCCAGGCTGAGGGAACAGCAGGTGCAGTGGCCCCATGGGGAGCATCCTTGATGTAGTCAAGAAATAAAAAGAAACTCAATAGGATAAGAACGCAGTGATCAGTGGGGAGGACGGCATGAGATGGTGGCCAGAAGCCAAATCATGTACGTCTTAGGAGATGTGGGGAAGACTAGAAATACCAAGAAGATGGGAAGTCTTTGGAGGGCAGAGTGCATCAGAACTGATTTTATTTAAGTCCCTCTGGCTACTGAGTATAGAATAGACAGCAGGTAGCCAAGAGTTGAAACCAGAAAAAATAGTTAGGAATTGATAAGCAGTCCCTACAAGATATTAAAAGACCTGACCTTAGATGGTAGTGGGTGCAATTAGCAAGAAGAAATTAGGTTCAAGGTATATTTTAAAGATGGAAGTGACTGGCTAGGTGATGAGTTTGCTGTAAAGTAAGAAAGAGTCAAGAAAGGTGTGAATAGAGTTTACTAACTTAAACTAAATTAGAGCCTAGAGGAGAAGGGGTGGGGAATGGTATAAACTAAGTCATTCTCTATCATAGCAGACATAAATAGTGACTAATAGTTGATAAATCAAAGAAGGGCAGCACAAGCATACGGTAAAAATATGGAAATATCTTCTAGAAGAAACAGAAAAAATAAAAATATTTCTCTTGGCAAGTTGAAGTAGGTAGGTTGGAGGTGAAAGACAGAATAGAATTTGTAAAGTTTTCCTTTATAAATGTTCTACTGTCAGCTGATTTTAAAAATTAAGGAGTATAGGACTTCCCTGGTGGCGCAGTGGTTGAGAGTCTGCCTGCCGATGTAGGGGACACGGGTTCATGCCCCAGTCTGGGAAGATCCCACATGCCGTGGAGCGGCTGGGCCCATGAGCCATGGCCGTTGAGCCTGCGCATCTGGAGCCTGTGCTCCACAACGGGAGAGACCACAACAGTGAGAGGCCCACATATCGCAAATAATAATAATAATAATAATAATAATATGTATTCATTTAATAAAAGAAGTTATTACCTATGCATATATAATGAATATATTTTTATATTTGTATAAACTGAATAAATGAGCAATGGCAGCAGCAGGTATAGATGACACATTTTAAGAAGTTCGACAGAAATAAGGAGAAAGGTTGGATGAAGAAGTGAGGGTGGACCCAGAAGAGCCACCACAATATTGAAGAAAGACCAGCAAAGTTGGAGGACTGACACTATCCAACTTCAAGACATATTCTAAAGCTACGGTCATCAAGACGGTGTGTTGCTGGTGAAAGAACAGACAAACAGATCAATGGAACAAAATAGAGAGCCCAGTCAATGATAGAACTCCATAAATATAGTCAACTGATTTTTGACAAAGGAGCAAAGGCAACACAGTGGAGCAAAGATCGCCTCTTCAACGTATAGTGTGGCTGCAACCAGACATCCATATGAAAAAATTCGTCTAGCACAGACCTTATACCCTTCACAAAAATCAGCTTAAAATGGAGCATAGACCTAAATGTAAACCACAAAACTATAAAATTCCTATAAGATAACATAGGAGAAAACCTAGATGATGATGGTGATTCTTTTTCAGTTGTAACACCAAAGACACAATCCATGAAAGAAATAATTGATAATCTGGACTTCATTAAAATTTTAAACACTCTGCTCCTCAAAAGAAAATATCAAGAGACTTAGAAGACAAATCACAGACTGGGAGAAAATATTTGCAAAGGACACATCTGATTAAGTATGTTATCCAAAAAATACAAAGAACCCTTAAAAACAGCAATGTGGAATAGACAACCTGATTTTTAAAAATGGGTTAAAGACCTTAACAGACACCTCAACAGAGAAGCTCTACAGATGGCAAATGAGCATTTGAAAAGATGTTTTACATCGTATGTCATCAGGAAAATGCAAATTAAAGCAACACTGCAATACCGCTATATACCTGTGGACAAAATCTGGAACACTGACAAACACCAAATGCTGGTGAGGATGAGAAACAATAGGAACTCTTGTACAGTTGCTGGTGAGGTTCCAAAATGGTGCAACGACTTTGCAAGACGGTTTGGCAGTCTCCTACAAAACTAAACATACTTTTGCCATACATCCAGCAATCGTGTCCCTTGGTATTTCCTCAAAGGAGATGAAAACTTATATCTACGCAAATACCCGTGTACATGGATGTTTATAATATCTTTATTCATAATTGCCAAAACTTGATAGTACATAAGATGTCCTTCAGTTAAGTGAACAGAGACAATGGAATATTATTCAACACTAAAAAGAAGTGAGCCATCAAGCCATAAAAAAGACATGGAGTAACGTAAATTGTGTATTAATATGTGAAAACAGCCAATCTGAAAAGGCTATATACTGTACGATTCCAACTATATTACTTGCTGGAAAAGGCAAAACCATGGAGACAATAAAAAGGTCAGAGGCAAGGGTGGGGGGAGATGAATAGGCAGAGCACAGAGGATTTTTAAGGCAGTTAAAATACTCTTTATGATACCATAATGATGGATGTATGTCATTATGCATTTGTCCAAACCCATAGAATGTACAATGATAAGGTAAACTACGGATTTGGGTGATTATGATGTGTCAGTGTAGGTTCATCCTTGGTTAAAAAAAAAATAAAGTACCATTCTGGTGAGTGATGTTGATATTGGGAACATCTATGGATGTATGGGGGCAGGGGGTATACGGGAAATCTCTGTACCGCCCTCTCAATTTTGTTGTAAAGTTAAAGCTGCTCTAAAAAAACTAAAGTCTTTAAAAAAGAAGAAGCTAGAATGAGCAGAGCATGTTTCCTTGCATTAAGGAAATTTGAGGCGGTATTCATAACCCCATCCCATTTGGAGTTTAGAATGGACAAAAATACGTTTAGAGTAGGTAAAAAAAATCAGAGTGATAAAGTTCAAACTACCCACTTTATCACTGATTAAAGCTGAATTGGAAAGTGTGTATCAGCCACCTTTAGGTGACTATTAACACTCAACTCACGCCTAATCCAGAAGAACCATTTGTTGAGAGCCAGGGGAGGAGATTGAAGGAAGTTGGCGGATAGACCTGCCTTTAGAAGGTAAGATTTGCCCTGACTCTGGCTCCCTTACCATCTGGAATCTGGAGCAGAACCAAATATATATTCCTGCAGGCAGGCAGGTAAGAGAAGAAAAAAACTCCAAAAGAATGAAAACATGCATCTCTATTTCCTTCTCCCAATCTTAACCAACTATGAGAGTTGGTTAACATCAGAGAGAAGAGTGGAACAAACTTCCCAGACAGTAAAGAGCAAATGGACTTCTCTACATAAGAAAAGCCTAGGACAATTTGAAAGAAATTAGAACCCAGAGAGGTGAAGGTGAAAAGAAGAACTTGAGAGTTTAATCCTGGAGGATTTTCGAAGTAACGTGACTCAGTAAACCCTTGAAAATGTTGCTCAGAGAGAAGAGATGCTTTTCTTCCTTGAGTTTGGAGAAAAGATCGACACAGGGATAATAAACACTGAGAGAAAGCCCTGTTAGAGGCTTCTATGAGATGTTTGCCATTTTCTCGCCAGAAAAAGGAGAACCAGTCACCTGTTGTGTTGAGGGGGAAGCTTTGGTGGGGCTGGAAAAGAGACGTTTCAGAGAAAACATGTACTTATGAAACACTGTAAACAAGATGCAATTCAATTAATTTCCACATTAAGTAAAAATAAGTGACATATTTTCACAAAACATATGGATCGTGAGACGTAATGAAAATAACATATACATTTAACATTTCCTTTGAGAGCAAGTGTGCCTCTCTGCACAACTTCTGTATCTCATTCTCCCACATGAACCAGGCAAGAAATCTCTTCCTACAGAAAGATCAATCTTCAAAGTGCTTGCATGTTTAGGAAGAGCACAGTTTCTAAAATGTGCCACACGGTCCTTTCCCAGGGGGCTCATGAGGAGTTAAGCCACACACTCCCACCCCTCTGCTCTGTTGTTTAGCAAACACCATGGCTTCACGAAACTGAAGGAGTCCTGCTTTGCTCAGCACTTGGCCCCATCCATTACCCAGAACTGACTGCACTCATTATCTTATAAGCTGTGTCATATAAATGTCATTTTCAATAAAAGAAAGATCCTTTCTGCATGTCACTAACACTGCATCCTTCCAAGTGCTTATTAGAACTTGCTCAGCTAAACACTTACAGCTGCTCTTTGACCTCCAAGGGAAGCTCTGAAGTGTATCGAGTCCAGGATTTGTGTCATTTCTTTGATATTGGGCTTTGGTTTATCATGTGATGAGTTAATGTGTGTTACCCTGGTCTGTTAACTAACTCATGGCTTTAATTGATTAAATGTGTAAATATGTTGCATAATCTGCACCCCCAAAAAAATGTGGTCTACGCAGTCAGGATAAAGCAGCAAGGAATAGAGTAGAAGTATGGGAAGTTTTGCTTTGGAAGGAGGATGTGAGGATGGAAAGAGGGCAGAACTGCATCATCGGTGAGAAAGAAGGAAGGATGGAAAGTCAGGCAGGAAACTGTAGAAGTGCTATCAACACACTTATGAATCGTGGACGCCTTTAGGGTCTTATAGAAGAACTGAAATCCCTTTCAGAATAATACATATATCCATCAATACAATTTTGCATATAAGCTCATAACTGGAAGTTGAGATGCCTCACACAGACACAAATTATGCATTTTAAATACAAGGCATGGACCAAAGTATGTGGAAGACATAGCCGTGTTTTAAAGGGCATATTCATGGTTGCAGAGATCAAGCTGTGATTTTTTATTTTTAATCCAAGGGTAAGAGGTGGTGAAAAATATATAGTCATATTCCCCTAAAGAAAAATGAACCTGAGTGTGGTGCTTCTGGACAAATGCCTACAGGCTAGTTAGGTTTCCCATTTCTAGAAATGAAACAAGGTATTTGAAAATCCCTGCCAAACTCAATCCCATTTGCTTCACTTCTTTTCTGGCTGCACAGAAATTCCCGGAGGCAGTAAGAGTCCCCTGGAAAGGGAAGCTTCTCGGGAAGACTTTGCCGGATGCTCACGGTCAGCTGGGGCAATTTGGCACCGTTCCTGGTGACGATGACTAACAACGGCTAACCAGTTGTTACTTTCCTAATATTTCTATCTTTAGATAAATGTTAGTATCAACCCAGAGTGACGGGTTTCTGGGTTAATGAACGAGCAGACGTAGATAGATAATCACAAAGAAATAGCAATTTTTATTTAAGTAACAGCCGTAAGTTTAAGAGCTTTTTATGGTCCTGGATGCTAAGGATTTAGAACCTCCTTTTTCTCAGTTAGCTAACATCTTCTCTGTCGTGTCTAGTAGAAATCATCTACAAATTGTAAAGTCACTCCTTTAGTAAATTTGTGCGCATCTTGTAAGAATATCACACTTTGACTTTACAGCAAGCTGTAGAACGCTGAGGTATAGGCAGTCTGTTCAGAAAACTGGTTGTCAAGGAAACTGCACCTTCATCCAATGAAAAACCAAAGGGGTTTTCCAACACCATATTGGGGAGGAAATACTTAAGCGTTTATGGCCCTCATGCATGTTTTCCTTTGATCCATAGGTGGTGGTATGTGTGTCTTTATTAATGTTATTTCATAAATCAGTAAAAAGATGCTTTTCTCCATTTAATCATAAGTAGGAGAAAAAACTGATGTGGTCACAGGTATTCATACTTGTTTTACATTTTATGGTTTTTCTCAGAGCATTTTTAGCATATGAAGAAAAAGAAACAGAAAAAAATATATAAATCTCTTTTATCTTACATGGTGAGCATTATGACTATTTTATACTCTAACTATCAAAACATCAATACACAACTCCAGCACACTGTTGCTCTACTATCTTTTCTTCCTGACTAGCTCCAGAGTTCTGACACGTACAAAGATCAGATAATGAAAACAACAACGAGTGAAACAACTCCAGAGATATCTCGAATTCAAGTCCCCGAGACAACATTTATTAAGTATCCCTTCATGGTGTAAGCCTCCCTTTTTCATCTGAAAAAGGAAAATAATTAAGATTTCATCATATAATTGAGGGAATCAGGAGAGAGAGAGTGTAACGTGACAGTATTTCATAAAACACAGGAGTCCAAAGGCTATTATGATGGGAGGCACGTGCAAGGCAGTGTAGCCTAGTGGTTAGGACGGCGCATGCAGAAGCCAGATAGACTTGCTAGAACCCTGAGTCATCCACTTCCTGTGTAGCCCCAGGCAAGTTTTTCTCTGCCTCAATAATCCCACCTGAAAAATGACACGATAATATGTACGATTACTTCATAGGAGTGTTGTGAGGCTTTCATGAGATAAGTAAAGCCATTAGCAACACCTAGAGTGTTGATCACTTTCAGAAGGAAAGAGGCAGGGCAGGAGATCTCATTTCAAGTGGAGCCAAACCCAAGTAAAATCATTTGGTCTTACTGCTTAAAAACTTGTTCTCAGGAAATAATGTGATAAACACATTCGAACGGAGGCACTGAGAACACCCTCTTACCACCACCCGGACTGTTACCAAACTTGGATCCCCTCACTCAACTCAGCAAAGCCAGTCTACTGACACCTGGATGTGATGAAGGAAAGTGCAGTGTATATTGCAGGTGCCAAGCAAGGAGAACAAGCAGCTCGTGCTTCCCTGAACTCTGTGATGGCTTCTGGGGAAGGGTTTTTAAAGGCAGTGTCAGGGAGAGTATCACAGGGGGCCTGATCAGCTTGTGGACATTTTTCTGATTGATTTCTGGTTGGTGGTGAGGTAATTCGGTGTTTTTTGGGGAGTCAACATTATCAACGTTATGGCTCCAAACGGTCTAGGGTCTGTGTGCTTTTGTCAGCACTCAGTCCACTTCTTCCATCTGGTGGGGGGGATTAGTATCTATAGAACAACTCATGGATATGGCTCAGAATATTATTTATAGCCCTTGAGTAGGAAATAAGGGTCCTTGACTTTTGTTTTAAAGCTAAACTATTACTTTATCTTACTTGACTGTTTTCCTTTGTTTCTGCATTTTCTCACTTCTCTGATTGAATCTGCTCTTTGGAACTGAGGGGAGGCCTAGGAGGCTAAAAGTTTTCTACAAACAAGAGGTGAGAGACATGGTGGTGGAGGGGGAGTCTGTCCCCTGGAAGGCCTCACAGGGTCCTGCTCCAGTTTAGGATCATTTTTTATTAGAATGGAAATTTAATGCCAAGTAATGCTGGCAGAATCCCAGCATCTAGATGCCTCTAGTCTAAAAAATAAATTTTGGGAAGGAAGAAAAAGGAAGAAGCAGAAAGATGCATTAGTCTTTATATCCAGATAGGGGAAAGAGCTCTGTGCTGCTGAAAGAATGAGGCTTCTTACGAGGGGCAATGAGAAGGGAGTTGTTTCATTTTGAGAGAAAAACTTGGGTCTAAGTAGAAGTCATCAAATGTGAAGGTTCTTCAAATAACAGTGAAAGCCTTGAAGGAAGGGGTGGCTTTTCCATAGGATTTGGTTGTTTGGAAAAGACTGTTGGCTTTTGGCTTGCCCTTCACAGCAACAAGTGCATCAGGGTGGCATTGCTGAGAGTTATGCATAAGTTTGGAAAGATGCCTTGTGTATCACACTTTTAAACACTTTTCCCTGCTGCCTCCCAATTCCAAATCCAGGTTTATTGCACTATCTTCCTTGTTGTTCTCGTCCTTTGCATCAGTCTTGCAAATGATTATCATATTAATATTACTAAAATAACATTCCTTACCATGGGATTCCCTGGAAAAGGAAGGAGGTTCTGCCATGGGTCCCATCATGATCAAGACCTGCTACAATCCCATCCAGCCCTGCCCTTGTAACCCTGTGTACTGCTTCCATCTGACAGGAAACCCCACCTCCTCCAGGTTATCCCAACCTGCCCATAGCCTCCTTGGCACCCTTACCCCTTTTCCTCATGTATTCAAATTCCACTCATTCTGTTAAAGCCCTGCTCAGATTCTGCCTTATTAAATGCTTCCCCGACCTTCAGTCCCCTCGTGGTCTTGCATCCTCTGACTTCTGATAGCACTATCTCCCTTCCACCTGGCACTCGGTCAGATATTTTCTTTCTTGTTTTTTGAATATTTCTGCCTAATCTCTCCAACGAGAGACAGTAACCATTTATTATTATTATTTTTAAATGCTCACTGCTAGCACAATGCCTGACACATATTAAGTACTCAAAATATATTTGTGGATAGATACAGCATTAGAAAACATAGCCTCTCACATTGTTTACATACTATCTATATTACATTTTCAAATAAATAGAATTCTCTCCACCCACACTAAAATTAACTGAAGTCTTCTAAATAAGTGTCTGAACAACAGACACTATGCTTTCAGACTCAGCTGTCAACTCTTACTTTGGAATAGCTAAATAAGCGAGTGATCTGACATTTCTAACATTTCAGTACGTATCCTACTTTCTCGAGTACAAGAAAAGGTCTGTGAACCTAAAATTCCTAGCTGTGAAATTTCCCTCTTTGCCTTTCAGCTCAAGTTTTCCTTGAATGAAATGTTATCTCCCACACGTTTAACCTAAGAATAAAATAGCGACACATTAGAAGCCAGGCAAAGGGGCAGTCTTTTTATTCATGAGAGCAAAGGGCAAATTTAAGATCTTTTGTAGAAAGCAGGGTTTCCAGTAAAATTGTAGAATTAGAAATTCTTAGCTCCTAAGATAGGTCTTGTTTGACCAGTGCCGCCTTCTATTTCTTCACATATAAAATGGTGGCAATCAGTTTTTCCTACTTCTGTTAGGTGAATTCTAAAGGGAATTGTTATGGCGCTATCTGCTTACACCTTGTAGATTTAAATCAACATTTATTCAGTTTCCATACTGTTCTCTGGGATTTTTGACACAATTTATAATGTGGGCATTCAGAGAGCCATCAGTCTAAAATGGGTATGGGTTAAATGAGATTAAAGAATATGGCGGGTAGAGGGTTGGATTGGGAGTTTGGGATTAGCAGATGTAAATTGGTATATACAGAATGGATAAACAGCAGCGTTCTACTGTAGAGCACAGGGAACTATATTCAGTAGCCTGTGATAAACCATAATGGAAGACAATATGAGAAAGAATGTATATATATGTAAAGCTGAGTCACTTTGCTGTACAGCAGTAATTAACACAACATTGTAATGCAACTATACTTCAATAAAAAAATCTAAAAACATGTGTTAAAGAATATGGTGGATAAAAGAAAAAGAAAAAGCAAGTTGGTGTGGACCAAAATTCTCCTAATATTAAACCCACGTAACATTTGCATAAAACTTGTGCTTTTCAGAGGACTTTATTTATCCCATTTTGATCCTCATAAAGACTTTGTGAGGTAAGCCTTGGCTGTATCCATCTTCTCCCCACCCACCCCCTACTCTCGAAATTTGAAACACCTGAGGAAAATTGTGGTCCCGAGAGGTTAGATAGTTTTTCCAGAATTTTCCAGTCATTAGTAGCTGAGGCAGGACACCGGCTCATGAATGGCGACCCACAATCATTTTGTGAATCAAGCGCCTCTGGGTGCAATGCTCTAGAATCAGACAGACTGAAGGTGTACCTACTGCATCCTCGAAAGACAGCCCCTGACTCCACCCCTACCCCTGACCCACCAGGTCACTGTTGAAAGGGTCCTGGTTGATTCACAAAGGGCTGCTGTCGTTTTCTACCCTCCTCATCTCCCAACTCCCAGGAGCGGGGAGAAAAATAACCTCCGTATGAATTCAATGAAATGTTATGTTCACATCTAGACATTTCTAGAAATTTTATGCAGCAAGATTATGACTGCAGAGCAGAGTGAGAGAGGGCAGACGTGTATGCTGGGGACATTGGAAGAGTCTGCCGCAGACCCAGCCCCAAACGGAGCAGATCCTTCTCACCTTCTCACCTTCTCCCTTGACTTTCCTTTCCAACGCTGGCTGTGCAGCAGCACACTGAGTCTGGGAGCCAAGAGTGCCCAAACAAGGACAGTTCGTTTATAAGAGGGGAAGGAAGGACCTTTTTTTTTTTTTTTTTGGAATAATGAGTAATTTTAATTTTCTTCTTCATGCCTTCCTTTTTTTTTTTTTAAACATCTTTATTGGAGTATATATGCTTTACAATGGTGTGTTAGTTTCTGCTTTAGAACAAAGTGAATCAGCTATACATATATATATATCCCCATATCTCCTCCCTCTTGCGTCTCCCCCCCACCCTCCCTATCCCACACCTCTAGGTGGTCACAAAGCACCGAGCTGACCTCCCTGTGCTATGTGGCTGCTTCCCACTAGCTTTCTATTTTACATTTGGTAGTGTATATATGTCCATGTCACTCTCTCATGTCCTCCCAGCTTAACCTTCCCCCTCCCCGTGTCCTCAAGTCCATTCTCTACGTCTGTGTCTTTATTCCTGTCCTGCCCCTAAGTTCTTCAGAATGCTTTTTTTTTTTTTTTTAGATTCCATATATGTGGGTTAGCATATGGTATTTGTTTTTCTCTTTCTGACTTACTTCACTCTGTATGACAGACCCTAGGTCCATCCACCTCACTACAAATAACTCAATTTCATTTCTTTTTATGGCTGAGTAATATTCCATTGTATATATGTGCCACATCTTCTTTATCCATTCATCTGTCGATGGACATGTTGCTTCCATGTCCTGGCTATTGTAAATAGAGCTGCAAATGAACATTGTGATACATGACTCTTTTTGAATTACGTTTTTCTCAGGGTATATGCCCAGTAGTGGGATTGATGGATCATATGGTAATTCTATTTTTAGTTTTTTGAGGAACCTCCATACTGTTCTCCATAGTGGCTGTGTCAATTTATGTTCCCACCAACAGTGCAAGAGGCTTCCCTTTTCTCCACACCCTCTCCACCATTTATTGTTTGTAGATTTTTTGATGATGGCCATTCTGACTGGTGTGAGGTGCTACCTCATTGTAGTTTTGACTTGCATTTCTCTAATGATTAGTGATGTTGACAATCATTTCATGTGTTTGTTGGCAATCTGTATATCTTGTTTGGAGAAATGTCTATTTAGATCTGCCCATTTTTGGATTGGGTTGTTTGTTTGTTTGATATTGAGCTGCGTGAGCTGCTTGTAACTTTTGGAGATTAATCCTTTGTCAGATGTTTCATTTGAAAATATTTTCTCCCTTTCTGAGGGTTGTCTTTTCATTTTGTTTATGGTTTCCTTTGCTGTGCAAAAGCTTTTAAGTTTCATTTGGTCCCGTTTGTTTATTTTTGTTTTTATTTCCATTTTTCTAGGAGGTGGGTCAAAAAGGATCTTGCTGTGATTTATGTCATAGAGTGTTCTGTCTATGTTTTCCTCTAAGAGTTTTATAGTGTCTGGCCTTACATTTAGGTCTTGAATCCATTTTGAGTTTATTTTTGTGTATGGTGTTAGAGAGTGTTCTAATTTCATTCTTTTACATGTAGCTGTCCAGTTTTCCCAGCACCACTTATTGAAGAGTCTGTCTTTTCTCCATTGTATATTCTTGCCTCCTTTATCAAAGATAAGGTGAACATATGTGTGTGGGTTTATCTCTGGGCTTTGTATCCTGTTCCATTGATCTATATTTGTGTTTCTGTGCCAGTACCATACTGTCTTGATTACTGTAGATTTGTAGTATAGTCTGAAGTCTGGGAGCCTGATTCCTCCAGGTCCATTTTTCTTTCTCAAGATTGCTTTGGCTATTTGGGGTTTTTTGTGTTTCCATACAAACTGTGAAATGTTTTGTTCTAGTTCTGTGAAAAATGTCATTGGTAGTTTGTTAAGGATTGCATTGAATCTGTAGATTGTTTTGGGTAGTATGGTCATTTTCACAATGTTGATTCTAAGGAAGGATAAATTTGAAGGGCATTTAGCCTTCAGGGACTTTACAAAAACAAAGTCAACATTGACAGGTTTATGTGATGCTTTCTAGTCACACCCAAGAATGAGGCTGCTGGCTCTTGTTTCTGGTTGAAAGTGATTTTCACTGCTGGTGAAATTTAGAAGCTTATCATTTTTTTTAAAAAAGTGGACATTCCTGAGAAATCCCTCTGTAAAACAGAATGAGACTTGCCATACCAGCATAGCAATGGGAAGGTCATATTTTAAATAAAGGGTATTCCATTCTATCTTCAGCCTGCTGAACCCTGGGGGGTTGTGTTCACTGTGGTGGGGATTCAGTACTGCCAAGATCAGCAAAGGACCAGAAGTTGATGTCCTATCGTGAGCAGGTCTATGGACCAGGCACAGCTCATAGGTGAGTTCATCCCAGGTGCTGGCTTATCCATCCTACCCAGGTAACGAGACCAGAACTAGGAAGTGGCAGAGTCAGAATTCCAGTCCAGGAAGTTTTTCTCCAAAGACTGTGCTCTCTGACCCTCACCATTTCTTTCATCCATGAGATTGTTACAGGACACCCTTCTCTCCAAAGTTTTGTTGAGATTTTAGGAGACTGAGGGAGATGAGGAAAAAGTAGAAGACCTAGTGATAACCATCTCCTGTGGATGATTTCCGCCTATTTCTGCTACACTCACAGAAGATCAGAGAAGCAGTGAGGACTGAACTGATCACCTGGAAAATCAGCTCAGATTAGGAAATGGCAAATCAGTGGGACTTGAGATGAAAGCAAAAAGGATTCTCCCCCACCCCTTTCATTTTCTATTTTTATTTTATAACATGACAGGGAAAGGGATGGTATCCAATTTTCTGTAACAAACCATGCTTTGCTGTATACCCAGCAAGCCCCATTTACTCATATCATTTGCATTGTACATGCAAAACCTACAATTCTTACAGAAAAAAAAAAAAAAAACAAATAGCAAGGAGCTCCAAGACTACGGCTAGTATTTTGCAAAGATATATGTAACACAAGTACATCAGAGTCACTAATTCATATTTCACTATGCTACAAACCTTAAAATTCTCATTAAAAACAGCATTTCCTGAAGTGCCACCAGGATATATTGACTGTCAAAGGGCACTTTTTGATTGTCCACTGAAGCCCAAGAAAAGTATTTATTACACTGTTACATTCAGGTCTTTTTTTTTTTTTTCAGAGTATAATGAAAATACATTAGTCTGCAGTAGCAGCCGTGATTCTTTCCTATTATATTTGTTCATCTAATCACCTATCTGCCAAATTTAATAGTTTCCTTGCCACTACAAAAATGTCTTCTGAACTTAAGCTGGAATAGGGATAAGTTGACTATTCACACTTCAGGAAAATGAATAGACATCTGTAAATTCCAAGAAAGATTTTGTGATGCTTATACATTTCTGTAATTTGGTGTGAGACCTTGTTGTTTCCAGGATAATGTGATTTAAAATAATAATCATAGCTAACTTTTATTAAGCTGCTCCGTGTGCCAGCCACTGTTCTCAGTGTTTTATGTGTATTAACTCATTTAATCCTCACACTAACCCTATGTAGACGGTACTATGGTTATCCCCATTTTACAGACCCAAACTGTAGATGATCCAGTGAGTTAGGAGCCTGCCTAAGATTCAAATTCAAACAGTCTGTCTCTCAGTGGGTTTCTCAACCTCAACACGATTGACACTTAAGACCAGATAGTTCTTTCTGGTGAGGGTCTGTCCTGTACAATGTAGGACATTTAGAAGCACCCCTGGCTTCATCCCACTAGCTGTCTGTGGCATCCCTCTTCACACCCCACCCTGCAATTGTGACAATCAGAAATGTCTTCAGACATTGCCGAACTTCCCCTCAGGGATAAAAATGCTCCTGATAGCAAACCATTGCTCTGGAATATACATTCTCAAAAGGGGACAATATCACCCTCAAGAGGGAAAAATTTGGTTCTGGGAGGTGCAAAAAACTCCTAATTATGAAGCAAATATATAAACAGATGTACAGTACATTTTTAGTAATAGAATTTTATGGGAGGGATCAGAAAAAAATTGTCTAAAAAGACCGCTTAGGAAAGAAATAAGGAGAAATAGATTGAGAAACAATGAGCCTAGAGCTCGTCTCTTTATCTCTGTACTGTAAACTCTGAAATGAATCTTTATTTGAATAACTCTCCCAAAATGATCAAGGCAATATGCTCTCTGATCTCCTCCTAGAATAAGACCATTACCTTCACCTTCCTGAGGGTTCAACATCATCACCTTTGCCCTATGACTTCGAAAATTTGGGACTTTGAAATTTGGGTTCCACAAAACACTTCAGACTATTTTTCAAACACTTTCATTCCAACAGAACCTACAAAAATATGTTTGCCAAGAGCTATTTTTCTTAAACTTTTTAATCCTGGGTGTATTTCAAAGGATATTTATCCATATGGTTCTCATTCATTTACTCTTAATTCATCAAGATGGTGTTTTGTAAAAGCCAGTTGACAACCAATGAGCCGTATGCATGGTTTTTTTTTTTTTAACTTGAATGAGGAAGTTGGGTTTTGCGTGTGCTAAATAGAACTTAAAACCCCTTAAGTTTTTCTATACTTGGCTAAATGTAATTTTCCCTCTTTCCTAATTATTAATTTGGGTCTACCTTTTTGATGTAAAATGTTTTATGGTAGAAGAAACAAGAGAGATAGAAAAAACAAATACACTCCACTGAGAGAGACAGAAACTTTAAAAACTGGAATATAAGACCAAGGATGTGGCCAGAAAATTGTATGTTTGCAGAATATATTGCTTCTGTAATCTGACTGGCACTAGGTTATACTTAGTAATATAAGAATTGCATACCTCTTTTAGAAGGTGGGGTTGTAATTGCCAAGTATTTCTCTGTTTGGGATAACACTGTATATTTAGGAGATTTGCTGGAAGACCCTCTCCTTCTCCCCCAATTCATGTTCCCCACAACCTTCTAGTTTTCCTTTACTTTGAACATAGACCCACCGTCACCACTGAAAGTAAATAGTGGGTTTAATTAAGACGTGCCAAATATAGTTGTGAAACATATGAAAGAAATGGGATAAAAATCAAACATTCATCTTTAAAGGGTGCTTTATATACTGCATGGAATAAACTGTTCAACATTGACTCTAACTGTAAATTTTAAACATTTAGACATCTTATTAAAAAAAATAGAAGACCAATCAAATACTTTGGAAGGAGTCTTTCAAAATCCTCAATAAATCCTTCACAAAAGGGTTTTTGTGAAGAAATGCACTATTTTATGTGACAGGAGACTGGGATCATCTCCCCTTTCTATTTCCATCACTAATTCAGCTTCTGTGTGTTAGGCAAATATAATAATATAAGCAAAAGCAAAAAAATTCAAGGAATAGATAACACTGAAGATATTTTTAATGCAATGAAAAAGTATAGAATTGTGCAAACATAAGATTGGTTTAGAGATATTTACAAATCTTTTTGTCACATACACATTTCTAAGTTAAGAAACAGGTACTGGTCCCCTCTCCAAATCTACCCAATCAACAGCTCTAGGAGTGGAGGCCAGGAATATGCATTTTACAAGCTCCCCAAGTAATGTTTATGCATAGTCATGTTTGAGGATCACTGATTTAGGTAATAGTAGTAACTGGTTACTGGACTAACACAAAGGATTGAGTTAGCACATCAGACTTAGATAACACAGATATCTTACCCAGTATCCGCTTCACTTAATTATTACAAGGATACAGGCATTCAGAAACCTACAATGGAGCAGAGAGTGGCCTGGGACATTTGGGATGGGCCCCTCTGACCCTGAATAGATGGGTCTCTCAGGTCCAGGGGGTCACCCACACAGTGAGAGCATTTCAGCCATAAAACATCTCCACTCTGCCTCCAGAGAACTGTACAGACTACATGGCTGTCTAGGAGCTGTAATCTATAGCCAAGAACATTTTCAGAGACAAGGTCTCTTTCTCCTTATAAAATTATTAGTCTCTTCACTCAGAGTTCAGTTGAAAAGGAGAAACGGCTCTTTGTTTCCCCTGGGGGTGTACCCTGGTAAAAGGAATGAGTGGACCACAGCCTGGCTGCTTTGACTCCCTCTTCCCAAATATATACGTAGAATATTCCTCAGCCCTGGGTAATCAGGTTTTAGTAATACTGGGATCATACGGTAGGGTAGGCACTGTCTCAGGCTCCCAGGACTGGAGCTTCTCTACTCTTGATTTCCATTCTCAACATTCATCCAAAGTTTCTTGGAATGAAAACTTATGATGTAACTAAGCTCCTTCTCTGACATTATTTCTAATATTTAGTTGTGGTTAATTTTTCTCGTCTAAAGGCTGTTTCTGATCAATAACAGCTTCCATTTATTGATATAACATCTGAGTTGATAGAAATAGAATGAGTTAAATTAATCATCATTTTAAGATTTTGGTGATAAAAGGCAAATATTGTTGCTCTTTTCAGAGCTTAAATTAATTCTAGACATGATAGAGGTTCTCAGTATGTTTGTAAGATAATTAAATGCAAACACAATTTTTAAACAATTTTGAATACTTTCCTCTTGAAATGAAAATACCACCTTTTCCTTTTACTAAATAGATAATATTAGATTAACATGGTGTAATTCCAATCCATTCATTATGATTTCAAGCTTGGAAAACTTATGCTTCAACGTCACTGCATTTTAAAAATTCAAAATGACAAAACTCATTTAGGACTGACAAAGTATGTGTATGGCCACAGTACTACAGGAAGTTGTTGGAAACAATCATGATGATTCTGATCAATATTTCAGTGGCAACCACTAACCCTGTAGTTTTTTGTTTGTTTGTTTGTTTGTTTTATTGGAGTATAGTTGATTAACAACGTTGTGTTAGTTTCAGGTGTACAGCAAAGTGATTTAGTTATACATATACATGCATCTACTCTTTCAAATTCTTTTCCCATTTAGGTTATTACAGTGTATTGAGCAGAGTTCCCTGTGCTATACAATAGGTCCTTGTGGGTTATCCATTTTAAATATAGCAGTGTGTACATGTCAATCCCAAACTCCCTAAAAATTCTTCCCCCCCACCCTTACCCCTGGTAACCATAAGTTCGTTCTCTAAGTCTGTGGGTCTGTTCTGTTTTGTAAATAAGTTCATTGGTATTACATCATTTGAGATTATCATACTAAGTAAAGAAAGTCAGAGACAAATATCATATGATATCGCTTTTATGCAGAATCTAAAAAAAAAAAAAATCTGTACTTTATTAAGTAGGAAAACATCCAGGGTATCCTATGTCAGTGTAAATGACAAGTGCAGTGTACGCCTGCTTGGAGAAGCAGCAGCAGCAGCTAGTGACCACTTAGAGAAGTACGAAGTTATGGATTAGAGCTCGTCTCCCAGCACAGGGTTCCCCTGAGCAGTTCCTGTGTGAGCCCTTGGATGGCTCAGTTACTAATATCATATAGAATGCTCGGTCTTCCCTGGTGGTGCAGTGGTTAAGAACCTGCCTGCCAAGGCAGGGGACACGTGTTCGAGCCCTGATCTGGGAAGATCCCACATGCCGCGGAGCAACCAAGCCTGTGTGCCACAACTACTGAAGCCTGTGTGCCACAACTACTGAAGCTCGTGTGCCTAGAGCCCGTGCTCTGCAACAAGAGAAGCCACCGCAAAGAGAAGCCCGCGCACCGCAACAAAGAGTAGCCCCCACTCTCCGCAACTAGAGAAAGCCCGCGCACAGCAATGAAGACCCAACACAGCCAAAACTAAATACAAAAAAAAAGAAAGAAAGAAAGCTCACAACATACATTCAAACATGACATGACAGTTCAGATGAACACTTAGAGTAGCATTCACCAAAAAATTAGAAGGAAGTATACTAAAGCACACAATTGTATGGTAGACTTGTCATAGAAGATAGAAGAAGGGCGAATTCAGGAGAAATGGGGAGAAGAATTGGGGAAGGCTGTATGAAGGTGAGGCTGTGCTAGGTCATTCAGACATTCTGCCCTTTTTTCCTCACATACCTATCTGTTTTTCTTGTAGCCTGATGATGTGAGATGAAACTGTTTTTCATATAGAATCATATGTTTTTTTGAGTTTTCTGCTTCAATGTTCACCGTAGGGAATTTTTACTAGAGAAATGTAAAATCCTCTTCTGGTCCAGTTTCTGAATAAAATGATACCTAGAACCTTAAGCTTTCTGTCGGAGACGTTGTTAGTACCAAAAGGAACTATTGGCTGGAAACTTCTAGCTTGCCCAAGACCCAGCAAGGGAAGTTTAAAAAAAAAGTCATGACAAAGGGGTGTTTTTCAGTTTTTATCTCAAAAACATTAACTGTCAGGGAGACATGATCAAGAAAAAGAAATTAAAGTTATTTACCAGCTCTGATAGAGTTACATGACTAGTATATCTTAGGGTCACTTCTATAAAAATTGGAGCTAAGTATCATTCATAGAGCAGAAGTAAGATGTGAGTTTTCAGCTCTGATTCTGGATCTTTATCTTTCTACCTGAGAAAAAGGGAAACTGAGGTATAATTAATTCATCATTATTTCTGTAAAGGAAACAACATAATGGTTTTCATTCCAAATGCGTCCAAGGACAAATCTTGAATAAAATGGATATTTTTGGTACTAAGTGGAATAGAAAAGAAGTATTAATCGTTGTTTTCTTTTATAACTATACAGGCATAAAAGAGAAAAGTTATGAACATTAGAAACATAGGGAGAAAATGCACTTTTTTCAAGGTGTTTTTCTTTAAAAATTTTGCTTGTATGTGTACCCAAATATAGCACAGAAGACTCATCTGGAAGCTATTTAGGCAATCCAGGTAAGAAATGGTGGTGGTTTGGACCAGGATGGTAGTAACAAGGTGGTGAGAAGGACTGGTCAGATTCTGGAGAGATTTTCCTTTTATTTTTTTTCCCTTATAGTCTCTTCTTAACAAAACAGTCTAAGTGATCTTGTTAAAATTAAATCAGACCATGTTACCCCCATGTTGAAAGTCCTCTGATGGCTTTCCATTTACATAAGCAAAACCCCAAGTCTTTACAAAAAGTATAGTAACTCTATATTTTATTATCCAAACCAGAGCCTTGCTGAATGGTAAAGGCTGACTACTATTAATTACTCCAGAACGATGAGCTTAAATTTGGGCTACTCCGTACAAAATGATATGACGCTGTATAAGCTGGGCTTTCACTACCTCTCTGACCTCATTTACTGCTTTCCCCCTTGACAGCAGTAACCACACCTGGCCACCTGGATTTACCCTCTGCTTGGAACGTTCTTCCTCCCCAGGTCCAAATAGTTCACTATTCAGGTGCTCAGATTGTGTTTCAAAGTCACCTTCTCAATGAAGACTTCTCTGGCCAACTTATCTCATATAGTGATTCTAATTACATTTTTATATCTTCTTTATTGCTTATTTCTCCCAGTGGTACTTTCCACTATATATTTTACTTCTTTTCTTTCGTCTGTTTCCTCTACTTGAATAGAAGAGCTATAAGAGCTGGGATTTTGTTCACTAATGAATCCCCATAGGCTAGAAAAACATATGACACATAAAGAGCACTTAATAAATATTTGTGAAATGAATGAATGAATAAATGAGTAGGAAATTTTGCTATTCTCTCTCTGTAAATTTTTTTTAGGATTGGCAATCTTAAGACCATGAGTATTAGATTTCTATATTTCAGCACTAAAATATTAACACATTCCACTGCTTTACCGGAGTATTTAATTATATAGAAATTAAATGCCCTGACAGAAAACAAACTATATAGAAAAGACAAGGAACTGTTTTCCACATGCACCTCGATACATGTGTAGATTCTCCCGGGTGAAAAGAGGCATTTCTCTCTGTGAACTCTCAAACAGATTAGCAAAATGATAACATCAACAACTAAAATCTCTGGGGTTTGAAGTAAAATAGTGATAGAATCTTTGTATTTTAAATTTGCAGTGGTTGACTTGGTCGAACACACTCTTTTCTTCTATTTGATACATGCATCTCAGTTAATAAATTTTCCTGTAAATATCACTTAAGCTGCATTTCACAAATTTGAATATGTATTCCTTAAACTCTTGTTCAGTTTTAATATGTCTTCATAATACTTACATTATTCTTTATTTTAGTTTTCCATTTTTTATTTTTCAGGTATTTATTTTTGGTTATATTTTGGTTATTGGTTTTCAATTTTATTGCCTTAATGTTCTATAAAATAGTTTATCTCTATTGATTAGTTTTATAATGAATTGAGATTTCTTGTGACCTATGGCCAATTTTTGAAGATATTCTATATGGATTGGAAAGAATTCATGTTTCTAAGCATCTGTTACTTCAAACTAGTTAACTTTATTGTGCAATACTCTATATTGTAACTGATTTCTATCTGATCTATCAATTTCTGACAGAGCTGTGTGCAATAACACCTCACAATTTATTAATCTACTAATATCTTTTCTGTCCTTTTTTTTTTAATTTTTAAGTTTTCTGGTTAGGTACTGTACCAGTTATCAATTTATTGCCTCTGAACTCTGAACCCACCTTTCACTGTGTGCTTGTGATTCTGGGACATGTTTACCTTGCCAGATGAATGATGTCAAGCTTTATCAGTAGAGGGAAGTGGACAACTATCAGAGGAGTTTCTTCTCCTGGTTCCCTATGCTTTACTCCTTTTGCTCCTGAGTGACAGGCTGGTGTGCAGGACACTCCGTAAGCTCACTCCCCACTCCAGCTGAGTTTGGTCCTACACCACGGGTGTATTCCCAGCAGCAAGTGGCATCCCTGGGGACAGTTTCTGGAGAGTTCTGTGGGTGCCCAAATAAGTTTTCCAGCAACAGCTTGCAGTGAGTTGAATAGCACCCACTACCCCCACTGTTGGCAGGTTCCAAGCAGCTTTCCAGAGGGTACAGCACCCGTCCACAGGCAGCTTCCCAGGGAATCTTGCGGGCTCCCTCACAGCAATTCTCTGCCCTCCAGCTGTGCTTCTTTGACTTTGGACCAGCTCAAGGACAACCCGGTGAACTTCTCCTGTAACCATCCCCTTTCTAGTGAAGTTTAAATGTCAGCCATGGGAGGATCCACTCCCATGTATCCCCCATCTTCCAAGATTATTTCTTCCTTGGGTATTCTTCCTCAGTGCCAGGGTATTCTTAAAGGAAATTAGATTTTATTCCCTCTTAACTAATTTTTTTATAATAAATCTTCCATGTTAAAATTACCGTGTTGGGCTTCCCTGGTGGCGCACTGGTTGAGAGTCCACCTGCCAATGCAGGGGACATGGGTTTGTGCCCCAGTTCAGGAAGATCCCACATGCCACGGAGCAGCTAGGCCCGTGAGCCATGGCCGCTGAGCCTGTGCATCCGGAGCCCGTGCTCCGCAATGGGAGAGGCCACAACAGTGAGAGGCCCGCATACAGCAAAAAAAAAAAAAAAAAAAAATTACCATGTTATTTCTGTCTCCTCAGTGTATCTGACTGATACCAAGTATACATGTTAAGACTGAGATAGCTTCCTGTTAAGATGTTACTTTTATTATCAAGTAATGAATCTATTTACAATATAGTCATTGTTTCAAATCAAATGTATTACACATTAGTATTATGAAACAAAGTTTCTTTTGGATAGTTTGCTTACTACCATTTTCCATGCTTTCCTTTCACTTCTCTGCCATTATGTTTTATTAACCAGTCCCAGAATCTCCACTTATTTACAGATGAATGTCATCCATTTATATTTATTGTAATTACTAATACACTTTGTCATCCTATTTTAGGATTTCTACTTATTAAGACCATATTTTCTTTTATTTCTTTCCTTTCTTAAAAATTATACTGACTTTTCTTTTCTATGCCCCTTTCCACACTGTGGATATGAAAGTTATATATATTCTTTTTAACTTTTCAATCACAACCTCAAATTATAAACACATACAATTAACAAAGAACAAAGTTAATCTCTAGCCTCATCCTCCTTCCTAAACTTATGATGAATTTAGAACATTTTAACTGTGATTTCCCCTTCTTTCCCATATCCACTTAGTATTATCTGTCACTTCAGAGAAGACTTAATTTTTAACATTTTACCCCTTCCCCTATGGTTGAATTTCCACTTAAAATCTACTTAGATTGCCAAATATGTCTAACAATCCTCCCCCCACCCCCAACCCCTGGTCCCATTACTTCTCATATCCTATTTTTTTCTGTTGGGTGGAACTTTTTTCTTACTAAAACTCACTCTTTTGGGAAAAGTTTGTCAGTAGCAAATTCTTTGTCTTTATTATTGTTTTCTCTACTATTGAATGATCAGTTTAGCTAGGATTAGAAGGCTGGATCTGCTTTTGATCTAAATGTTGGTCCTTTCAAAATGATATGTTTTGGAATGTGACATCAGCAAGATGGCAGAGTAAGAAGAACCAGGACCTGCTCCTTCTCTGAAACACAAACTGAAAAAAAATGTACCATTCAAAAGCCTTTATAAGAATGCCAGAAACCACTTAGGAATTCACAGACCCCAGGTAAGCTCAAAACTGAGAGCAACAACATTGAAAGCGTAATAAAAGCCATTTAATTTCATCTATATCAGTCCTTCCCTCAAGTCACCACATCTGCTCCCATTGGAGGTAAACGGAAGAGTGAAACATCAACACTCCAGCTTTTCTGGGGGGTTCCTGTCTCACCTGACTTGGAGTACTGACAGGGAACCAGCATACTTTGGATGTCTGGGAGTCATTCAGAACAAAAGTAGGTTCAGTAGCTGTGGTTGCACCAGAGGACCTGCAGTACTGCAAACAAGCACCAGAGTGAAGAAGAGACTACAAGCTCCTGAAGAAGAAGCAGGGAACCTCCCTAATTGGGAAATTACACACATGCTCTGAGAAGATGCCTACCTTAGTAAAGATTCGTTTCTAACCTCTCAGCATACACTGTACTTCAATCTGAAGATCCATGTCTTTCTTCAAGTATAATAATTCTTAACCATTTTTCCTTCAAATATTGCCTCCTCCAAAATTTTTTCATTATCTCATCCTGAAACTTCTTTTAGAAATACATGATTTCTCATTCTTTCTGTCATCTCTATTAGTGTTTCATTCAGATTTTCTGACCTTTATCTTTCTGTGCTTAATTCTGAGTGATTCTTTCACAGATTTATGCTTTAATCCAGTAATATTCTAAACTGTGTTTAATCTGCCCTTAAATATACTCAGTACACTTTAATTTTAGTAACTATATGTTCCTTTTCTACAAGCTCTATTTTTTGTCTTATTTTCATTCTAATTTTATAGTTATGTTTTCAAGCCCTTGTTTTATCTCTTTAATCACTTTAAACATTATAATTTTATAACCTCTCTAAATTTGCTCCATTATTTGGAGATTTGGGGAGCCTAATGAATAATCTGACTGCCCTTTGGGTGTTTTATTCTACATATAAGATTGGTAAATTGTTTCATGTGTAATCATATTCAACAGATTGGTTGTTGGTTGTTTTTTTTTTTTTTTTAATTTTCTTTTGCTTTTTCTGTTGGAGTTTCTTGTGTCATAGGTTTCACATATATCTTTGCTCTTACCTAGTGGCTTTGAAAGTCCTAAATGCATTGTTATTTTCTTGTTTTACTTGAAGTTCCTATAGTTTAGGAACAGATCACCACAAACATTTTCAAATGAAGTTATGATATAAATGTTAGGAGAGACTGGGGGAACTTAAACATTATTGATTAGATATCTGGAATTATTTTTAAGATAATTAAAATTTCCAGAAATCCCAGCAGCTTTGGGTAAACACAGGTGAGGGTGAAAAAATCTCATTTTTTTTCCTTTTTGACTTGTCAGCTAGATGATAACAAGCACACTGAGGTCAGGTCTTTCTTGGTTAGTCTAGCTAAATGTTTGTCAGTTGTGTTCTGCATGTTTAACTCACAGGACTATGTGGTTTCAGAATACTATTCTTATTAAGCAAAATCCTAAGAGTTATGGAAGCTTTTACTTGAGAGTGAGTAACAAGCTTTGGGAAGTAACCAGAGTTTCATGACCATACTTCTAAATGACCCTTCTGGCTACCAAAGGGAAGCTTGTGCGATGGAAGAATATTTTTCATTATATGGTATATGGAATAACATTAATTGAAAAATCTAACACTTCTATTACTTTTCTTAGGTATCAAAATCATAATCAAGCATAAAAGCTTAAGTTCTGGAATACTGTACAAGAATAACACAAGAATGATTATGTATTGGTACTTTTTAAAACAGGCATACATCTGATTTTTTTTTCCAGTAAAAGGTGTTAAAGTAGTAGTCTCTCCTACTACCATTTATTGAGTTATTACCATTTTCCAGGAAGTTTACCTTTTTATTGTATATATTTTATCTTCTTACTGTGTATATTTTACCTTCTTATTATATTTCAGGCACTTGATTTAATTTCAAAACTCTATAAGACTGGAAAATGACCTTTTCCTGCATTACAAATGAGAAAAGTTTTACCAAAAGAGAAGATGGAGGAAGAGAGGGAGGGAGGGAGGGAGGGAGGGAGGGAGAGAGAGAGAGAGAGAGAGAGAAAAGAACAGATTAGAAGCTTATCCAAGTGCACATGGCTTGTAAGTAATAGAACCAGGATTTGAATCTAATCAGTCTGACTTTATTTGAAGCTTCAATGATACATAATGTTAACCAATCAATATATATAAATTAAATATATATATATTTATTTATTATTTATTTATAAATTATATTTTTTATAATTTATATTTATATTTTATATAAATTTTATATATAAATTTTATATATTTTATATAAATTTTATATATTTTATAATTTAATTATTTATTATTTATAATATAAATTAAATATATATATTTTTTATTTATTATTTATTTATTATTTATTTATAAATAAAAAGCTTCAATGATACATAATGTTAACCAATCAATATATATAAATTAAATATATATATATTATTTATTATTTATTTATTATTTATTTTTATTATTTATTATTTATTTATATTTTAAATATATATAAATTAAATATATATATATTTTATACTTCATCAAGATATCTGCTATAATATTTTATGAATACCTTATAAACTCCATGGAGTCAATAGCATAACTAGGTAGAGTTAAAACTTTGTAAGCTTTCATAACCAAAGAGTTCTAATTCATCCATTCAGTACTTGGTTACTGAGCATCTACTGTAGCCCAGCTACTGTGTGGGGGTCTAGGAATACAGCAGGAATAAAAGAGGAAAAATGACTCCTACCTTCGTGGGGATGTTTAGTGGCGGGACACAGCCAACAGAAATAGTAATAAGTAAACTAGAGTATGAGCCAGATAATCAGTATTATGGAAAAAAAATAAAGCATTAAAGAGGGTAAGGAGTACCAAGGGTTTGGAGTGATAGGCTGTCATTTTTAAAAGAATGTTCAAGGAGGACCCATCTAAGATGACACTTGAGCAAAGGCCTGAGGCAGTGAGGGAAACAGTCGTGTGCATCAAGGCAATTTTGAGGGTGGACTCAACACTTCGGGTGAAAATACAGATGACCTGTTGTTCTTACCTGCAGCCAATATTAATGTATTTAGTAGCGATTTCTAGTATATTGTTTGATAAAATTAGGACATAAACTAACACAGCATTTGAATATGAACCAGATTTGACTCATTAAAGTTTAGAATGAATAAACACATAGCCCTTGACTTGGGTAGAAAAGTTAATAACTACCTAACTATAGAAACGTGGATTATAAGTGACATATTGAGAAAATAATGTATAACTGTAGTCTAAGTTTAAGCTAGTTGACACTGGGATATGACTGCCAAAAAAAAAAAAAAAACTAATTGGTTATTAGGCATTGTTAACAAAAGTGATATCCAATAACATCAGATTATACTCACATGTCTTTGAATTATGCTTTAAAAGATGTGCAAACTGAAGGATGTTCATTCACAGAAAAATGACAAAAAGTGTATCTTTACATTTAGGTTTCGATGCAGTTACATTCCAAGAGGAAAATCTCTCTCCAGAAAATATACTGGGTTAGTAATCCTGAAAATATTAGCCTTACAGAGTTTAGAATTACACAAAATTATAGATACTAGTTGATTAATTCAATCCCAAACAGGCAAATCTAGTTTATGTAAGCAAGAATAGAAGGATTCCAACCTAGTTTTTGGTAGAAAAGTCTTCTTCAGGCTTTCTCAGTCAAGATTCCTACAGAGGGGAACACTAATTGTGAAATCTTCCAATGTAATTAGATAAAGCAAGAGAAAACTTGGATATGATTTGGAGAGTAATCATAATATAGGCCCAAGTTGATTGACTGGTAGGATTTCCTGTTAGAAGGATTTTACTCAATAGAGAAAGCTTTCACAAAAATAAGGTCTCATCATAGAGGACTGGGAACTGAGAGATGACAAAAATGGGGAGAAATGTACACAATGATCTATAATCCAATTCTCTTAGGAAGATGGTAAAAACATTTTTAAAACTAGGTTTTTTTTTTTTCAAGGTCTGAAACTTGTAGTCAGAAAGGGGAACTATTTCGTGTGAAGTTTCAGCATTATCTATAGCTCTAAGCTCTCCATGAAAGATCTGTTAGTGTCTATCAGCAGGATTAATTAATTTTATCCTAAAATTCTGCTACCTGAAGTTCAGAGCTAGTAAACTTCTTAGTCCACATAAGAATACAGATTTGGGGCAACCTATGGGTAAAAATTCTCCTGTAATACTGTCAGCAGGCTTTGTCTGACTCCAAATCCCAAGATTCTTCCCACTTCACCCAGATGGTGGATCCAAAAGTGGTCACTGCAGGGTCACCTGGAAGAGTTATAAGCATCTAATATCTTCCAGTTAGAATATGGACAGAGCTACAACACTACCACCATACCACTTGCTGCTTACCACTGTTAACTAGGAAATAAGGCTATGACAGAAAATAATACACTAAGATAAGATGATAGATTAAAATGAAAGAATTATCAAAATAAACTACAAAATAAAACACTATAAATCCCACTTCCTTTTCTTACTGGCCACATAAACTTGGACAAGTTATTGAAGCCTCTATATTTCCTCATCTGTATCATGAAAATAATAATATCCACTTCAAAAGAGTGTTGTGAGGATTGATGAGATCATCCATTTGAAGCCCTTAGACTAGTATCTTTTTTGTGTGTGTGTGTGGTACGCGGGCCTCTCACTGTTGTGGCCTCTCCCGTTGTGGAGCACAGGCTCTGGATGCGCAGGCTCAGCGGCCATGGCTCACGGGCCCAGCCGCTCTGCGGCATGTGGGATCTTCCCGCATCGGGCCACGAACCCGTGTCCCCTGCAACGGCAGGCGGACTCCCAACCACTGCTCCACCAGGGAAGCCCGTAGACTAGTATCTTGCAGATAGATAACCATCAGCAAATGTTAGCATGCATTGCCTCTGTTGTTTTAATATGTTTTCAAAAATACCACAAAGCAAGTGATGAGCAACTGAAATGTAATAAATAGGTAGACAGATAGATAAATAAGGTAATTAAAGCCATAGGAAAAAAATAAACACCAAGATAAAATCAAAGATGAAAGAAGCTAAGAAAAATTGAGACAAACTAAAAGATATAGATTTGAGCTAAAATTATGAAAAAACCCTTTAGGATGCGAAAATGTAAGACTAAAACAAGCTACCCACAGAGTGAAATAAGCAGAAGTACTATTCCAGTATTTTTAAACTCTTCTTCACAACTCTTTAAGCTGGGATATCGCCCACAGCTTAGTCCCTCTTTTAAATGATAGGAATGACTTAACCTTGTATGTTTGAAAATCCCTCAAAAAAAATGGCAGCTAACATTTATTAAGTTTATAATGTATGACAAGCAATGTTCTAAATTTACATTTATTACCTCACCTAGTTATCACCACCATACATATGAAGTATGTATTATTAATATCTCTCTTTTACAAACATGGAAACTGAGAAAGGTAAGGAACTTGCCGAAGGCTAGATTTCTAGTATAGGATAGAATCAGGATTTCAATAGTCAAGTTCAAGATAAAGGAAAAAGAGGCATGGAAATATGGGAGTGCTGAAGACTAGAACTTAAAAGGAAGGAGACAGTTATTTAAGGAGAAATTTTGAAATCTTTATGATTTGTCAGGTAAACACCCTTATCAGCACTCCAAGAAACCTACTGTAATGATCAATGCCAGTTTTCAAGGGCTTAGCATCAGATTTGTGGTTTGGGTGTGATGTGGACTGCAATGAATGGAAATGTCCAGATTGGTCTTTAAATTACAGCAGGATGACTCCACAAGGCTTATTACATGAGGTCACACAAAGATTAATGAAGGTTGTCAAAGCATAACCACATATTAAAACCAAGATGTTTGCACACATTCTCCACTTCTCCCTCTTTTTAAATTAATCTCCATTTTAAAATGAATAAAATTATGCAAGTTAACATGACATGTTCTGTGATTTCATCAATAATGTATAGGAAATCCTTTTGCTATACAGTAAGCTCTAAACAAAGGGAAAAAGAAGGTCAAGGAGAGGAGAAGTGACAGAACTGATTGCATTCCATTTTGAAATGAATCATGGGCAGAAGTTGCAAAGATAGGGGACAAAGAGTTTTGTCAAAGCATTTCTGTATATCTTCAGCCTTCCTGACACATTTTGTTTATAGCTAAGGGACAATAGTAACAACAAAAACCATCTCACATTTGGTAAACAAATGTAAAAAAAAATCTACAAATTAAAATATAAGATATTTCCTTCCAGGAACATGTTGTTCACCCATTAATTGAGCTCTGTATCATCGTAGAATCAGAATTTTTTTGGTAAATTGCATCCTTAGATGAGAACATATTCTCTAATTTGTCAAGAGTTAAATTTTGGAAAGAATTTTGCGTTGCTTTAATCAATATAGGGTCATGTAATTAATAAAATAATTTAGTAAAGAATGTAGTGTTTCCTCTCCTTAAACTTTTCTTTATAATTACTTCTTATTTCTGCCTTTTCAAGTCAGCATTTGAAAGACAAAATGAAAAGAAAGATAATAAGATCATTTGATTCTTGGACCTGTCATATAAATGAACCTTTTCCAAGTTTGTAAAATAATGTCTATTATTGTAATTAGGGCTTGGAAAGCTAATTCAGAGAATAACATCAAACTGAACCTTTCCCTGAACTGAACTGAACCCTAAAAGGGTTCATAGGAATTCACTTCTTCTTAGAACTTTGAAAAATGTGCTGTTTTTAATTACAATGGCTATCAGAAGTAGTTCATTGTCATCATTCTGTATTAACCAGGCATGTGTCAGAAAAGCGCAGTTCGATGCAGTATTTCAAGCTTCTTGCCTTTTGACCTCCATCATTTTCCTCATGCTTAGTGTCTATAAGTGATTAATTGATACACCAAGAAGATTGATGAATATAAATAACAACACTAAGATATGGAAGGTTAAGAACTTAAAACATTTTTTTAAATTTAGTAAAAAATGAGTTTATACAACCTAAAGGAGGCCAAGAATCCTGAAAAGAGTTGATATGCTTCCTAACCCCCTGGGATGGTCGCTGTGTTTTTGACCATGTGATTCCAGTGGCTTTTATTTGCAGTTTGGGATTTTACTCCTAGTGCCAAATTCTGAATTTTTTTATTCAAAATAGCCCCACTTCTGAAATTCCCCTTTTGATTTCAACTTCTTCCTGTCCACATCTTCCATATCCTCTCTTGTATAAAAATTGTTCTTTAATCTTTCATTATGTCCAGTTGTTTGACCTGTCTAGCTAGTTGATATGATGGCAATAATGACTTTTACTAAGAATTTTATATATATTTCCTCATTTAATATTCAAAGTTTTGTATTTTAATTTTCCCCATTTGGCCAGTGGAGAAACATTGCGGCAGAGAGGTTAAGTTTATCAGCAATGCTCTCTCTATGCATTAGGTCTGCCCATCTACAAAGCTCATGTTCTATGCCACCACAAAATATGCTCTCTGTCATTTTTACTTTCATCCCTATCCATCCCTGATGTCACAATCAGCTCACCAACACAATTTATAGTATCTTCAAGTTTTTCTCTTTTCTTTTCAAAGACCCACTATTGCACTACTCTCAAATCCTAGATCAACCCATTTGTTTTCTCTGCTTTTGCTCTCAGCTCCTGAGAAATGTTAGAGAAAATGAAGTTCCTGTGTTCAAAGGCTATGTTATAAAAATATTATTTCAAACTCCAGTTAGAGGCTTAAATATACACAGCAACATTTTCACTAATTTTAAGCTACTTCCCTTTCTCATGCTCCATGCCAGCTGTCCAAAATCTACAAGTTTCTCAAGACCTCCAATTCTGCACCAACTTATCTTACTCTTAGAAGAACTTGGGTTCTTAACTTAAAAAAAAATTTTTTTAGCTAGGAAGTCCATAAACTTTCTTTCTTCCTCTAAAACTTAAAATAGAGGCTATCAGGAATTCTTAACCCCTGCTTCAGGGACTTCTTCTTACTAAACAGTAAGCAGAAATTTCGGTTTATGTACAGTTTCTTTTTTTTTTTTTAAGAAAAAGCCAATAGTATTTATTAGATTCTCCAAAGGAATCTGTGACCCAAGAAAGGTTATGCAGATTTGACCTAAATCTTCATTCTTCCTAACCTTCTCTTTAATTTCAGAAGCACATGAACTTTTTTCTGAATTTAGAATTATTATATCTTCCTGGTAAATGGAAGTTTTGTATTATAATGAATGTCTGTTTTTAACATTAGTAATGCTTCTTAGGTTTGAAGTGTTTTTTTTTTAAAAGTTAATGTAGGTATACCAGCTTCCTTTTGATTAGTGTTTGCATGGGTAACTTTTACCATTCAACTATATTCAACTTACATTAAAGTTACATGTCCTGTGACATGAGTTTAGTTTTGAATTTTTTACAATCTCTCAGTCTTTGTCTTCAATTGAAGTATTAACTTAATTTCTAAAATATTGAGGCTTAAATCTGCCACTTACTTCTTATTTTTATCCTATCTGCTTTTATCTCCCTCCTGCTCTTGCCTTCTTTAGGAATATATATTTTATTATTCTAATTTTCTTCTCTACCATCATTTTACACACCTTTTTACAATTCTTTTTGGGTTGTCGTGGAGATTTTGTATAAAGTCTTTACTTATCGAAGTCTAATATGAATTAGTATATTTCCACTTCTCAGGCAATGCAAAAATCTTAGAATAATCATTTATGTGTCTCCCAACTTGCATACTATTGCTTCCCTGAAACTCCCCAGACATTATTTCTTATATTTACTTAGATTTAAACACCTCTTTACTTTTTCAGTGTTCTTTAGGTCTTTTTATATCTCTGAGCATTCATCTGGGATTGTTTTCTTCTGCCTAAATACATTTTTCAGTATTTCTGTATTGCACATCTACTGGAAGCAATTTTCTTTATTTTTTATTTTCTAAAAATGCCTTTATTTTACATTAATTTTTGAGATACATTTTTACATAGAATTCTGCATTAACAATTCAATGTTGACAGTTAATTCCTTTCAGCCCCTTGAAATTATCATTCCACTGTTCCCTGGTTTCTATAGATCCTGCTGAGAAGTCCAAAATCGCTATTTTGAGGACAATATGTCTTTTCTTCTCTGTCAGCTTTTAACTCTTTGTCTTTGGTTTTCAACAATTTATCATGAAGGTGTGGTTTCTCAAAAACTGATGAAAGACATCAAGCCATAAATTCAAGAAGTACCATGGCCTCTAAGTAGTATAAATACAAAGGACATCACTTCATTACTTAGGCAGCTTGTTAAGTTCTCAGCAGAAGTTTGTTCTGAACCATTGTTCCAATTACCATTGCCAGAAGTACTGTGAACTTCTTCCCACATTAACCCTGCCATCTGCACTTACTTTCTTCATTTACTTTATCTCCTACTCAGGCTTTAATCATACTCAAATCTCTCCCATAGGAAAAATATTTTAACGTCCTACCTCATCAAAGTCACCAAAGGCTTTCTTCATGATTGCCTAGCCAATGGCCTTGTTCCAGTCTACAATCATGTGGGCTTATCTACATGATCTGATGCTACTGACTCATGCCTGTTGTTAATCTCATTCATCCCTTGGCTTCTATGACTCTGCTTGCTCTTATTTCTCTTCTTTCCTCTCTAAATACCCTTTGTCAGCTCCTCTTCCTCTACTTACCTCTAAAATTTGTGTTTTTATGGTTCTTTCCTCAGTCACTTTCACTTCTCACTATTTTCTTCCCTATAAAAGGTTACATTGCACATGTAACTTTTCAATTCTTTCTTCTGTGTTGCAAGTCTCAAATGTCCACATAAGTCATTTAAACTTCAATTTTATCATTACCTACCTCATCTTAAAAAGTCCCCAAAATAATGTACTTTCCTTTCTTTCTTCCACCAAACTAGTGATGTAGAGCTAGGTAAGAAACCATACTTTTTCATATTTCTTTTCAACATTTAGCACAATATTTGGCACTGTGTATAAGCTGAACAAATATTTTCAAGTTAATTTGAATTAGCTGTCTTGCTACACAAGGGGGTAGTGTCACCTAGGGTGTACATGAGGATAAAAAAGGGTAGGGGAGTGTAGACAACCTGGTTCACATCCCAGCTTTACCACTTACTAGATCTGTGACTTTTCCTATATCTTCTTTCCTTAAGTATCCTCTTTGAGACATTAGACAATTCACAGTAACTATAGTACCTATTCATATAGGTTGTGACAATTGAATGACAATACACATAAAAGTGTAGTCCCTGACACAAAATAAGCAATTGTTAATTTTGTTGTCTTCGACTATTATCAAAAACAAATGCCTAGAGAACAGAGATTTATATTTTTTAAATATTTTATTTTATTAACTTTTTATTTTATATTGGAGTATAGTTGATTAACAATGTTGTGATAGTTTCAGTGATTCAGTTATACATATACATATACATGTATCTATTCTTTTTCAAATTCTTTTCCCATTTAGGTTGTTACATAATATTGAGCAGTTTCCTGTGTTGTATAGTAGGTCCTTGTTGCTTATCCATTTTAAATATAGTAGTGTGTACATGCAAAAATTTAAAGGACAGGTAAAAGGAGGTGGGGGGGGTGGGGATGAGAAAGAAGCCTGTACAAGAAACTTAAGAAAAGCTGCTGGAACTGTTGGTGGGAATGTAAATTGATACAGCCACTATGGAGAACAGTATGGAGGTTCCTTAAAAAACTAAAAATAGAACTAGCATGCAACCCAGCAATCCCACTACTGAGCATATACCCTGAGAAAACCATAATTCAAAAAGAGTCATGTACCAAAATGTTCATTGCAGCTCTATTTACAATAGCCAGGACATGGAAGCAACCTAAGTGTCCATCATTGGATGAATGGATAAAGAAGATGTGGCACATATATACAATGGAATATTACTCAGCCATAAAAAGAAACAAAATTGAGATATTTGTAGTGAGGTGGATGGACCTAGAGTCTGTCATACAGAGTGAAGTAAGTCAGAAAGAGAAAATACCGTATGCTAACACATATATATGGAATCTTAAAAAAAAAAATGGTCATGAAGAACCGAGGGGCAGGACGGGAATAAAGATGCAGACCTACTAGAGAATGGTCTTGAGGATATGGGGAGAGGGAAGGGTAAGCTGTGACAAAGTGAGAAAATGGCGTGGACATATATACACTACCAAACGTAAAATAGATAGCTAGTGGGAAGCAGCTGCATAGCACAAGGAGATCAGCTCAATGGTTTGTGACCACCTAGAGGGGTGGGATAGGGAGGGTGGGAGGGAGGGAGACGCAAGAAGGAGGAGATACGGGGATATATGTATATGTATAACTTATTCACTTTGTTATAAAGCAGAAACTAACACACCATTTAAAGCAATTATACTCCAATAAAGATGTTAAAAAAAAAAAAAAGAAAAGCTGCCGGAGAGGTAGGAAAATGTGCACACACACACACACAGGAGTAGATAGTTATGGGACCCAAGGGAAGGGTGTTTCCAGAAGGAAGTGAGTCAATAGTACTGAATGTACCCGCAACATCAAGAAAGATGAGCAATGGAAATTACTCCCTGAATTTAGGGAAAAGGGGGTTTTGTGGTCTGGGAAGCAGTAGTTATAACACCAATTCAGCAGACTGAGAAGTGAACAAAAGAAATGGAAGAAGTAGAGGTAGGTATAATAGATAATTCACTCAAAAAGTTTGACTCTGAAAGAAGAGAGTATGATAGCTGAAGGAGAATGGTGGGCAGACTGAGGGTTGTACTTTGTGTTTTGTTTTGTAAACGGGAGAGACTATTGATAGATTGAGTATCTTTTCTTAGGTGTTTTACAAATAACAACTCATTTTATTTGCACATATTTTAGGTAGATTGTGGTAAAAATAACCCAATACAAACTTGCAGGTTCAGGAAAATACAGGTGGAGTATTTCTGTGAAATAAATGGTTAACATAACTGCCTTGTAAGGTATAAGAAAACATTTGTCTCTCTCTTTTATAAATGTATATATAAATATACATGTCCTGATTTGAAATAGGTGAGATATATGAGATAGATATATATATATATATATATATATATATATATATATATATATATATATATATATATATCAGGATCAATCAGGACATGTCATTCAAAAAAGACTGAAGACAAATGCCTAGTAAAGCACTGTGTTACAAGAAATCAATAGGGACTTCAGTAGTGTATCTTCTGTATCATGGGGTTTCTAATCTAGAAGAAGAATATAGGAAATGCAGGGACATAGGGAATATACATTAATAAGTTTAATACAAGGTAATGAGTAAGAAGTGCATAGTAAATGCTATTGAGTTTAGAGAGGGAGAGCTGGGGTGGTCAGAGAAACTTTCCTGGGAGAAGTGACCTTTGCCTTTGGACTGGATGAAAACTAGGATTTGGAAGTACAGGTCGTGGACTTATTTTATTCCAGGTAAAGGAGAAACGTTTCATAGAACACAAGAGATGAAAAAGCTATAAAAAGAGGACATTGAAGAATTCCAAGAACATATATTTTCATATTTTACATTATTTCCACAAAAGGGTATTTTGAGTGGGAGTCAATTGAACATTAAAAAGAAAGAATGAAATAACAACAAGCAAGATGATGGCCAACATGTGGACAGTGCAAATTACTGTCACACTTTTTGAACTGTCCTCTCCCACAGCTTGGAGAGCAGTAGACACCAGGAGCAACAACACCATAGGACCATGGGCCCTTAAAATTGAGAAAAGTTCCATCAGAGACTTCAAAAATCATGGCAATAGAAACTCATTATTATTGATAGTAATAATAAATATTACTATCAATAATATTAATTTTAATATTAGAGTTGATAGCATTAGTTTAATACTATTAATGACAGCAGTAAGCATCATAACATTAATATTAATGATGGTTAACAAACCAAAGCATTGCCTGGCAACAGCCATAGCCTGTCTTCTGAGGATGGACCACTAGAGCGTGTGCAGGGGGCACATAATGTCAGAGGTGAGGGCAGCTGGCTAGACTGATATGTTTTACAATATAGGCACAAGTGTAGACCAGTAAGCATCTTAAAGACATTTCAAGACCTTTACGTAAAGGCTCTCATTGGAAGCCGTTCCCAACCCAGGCTGTATAAACCAATTTAGGTGATGAAGGTAACAGGGGCAGCAAGCACAAGGGATTTATTCATAAGAATATTTATAGTAAAAATTCTCTCTCTGTCTGCCCGTCCCTCTTTCTATGTGTGTAGAATTATAGAAAGGAGTAGTGCTCCTTACAATACTGAATTCAGAACTCATCTAATTTTTTTAGCCATGTATGCAGAATTATATGAAATTCTATGTGTGCAGAATTATAGAAAGGACTAGTGCTCTTTACAGTACTGAATTCAGAGCTCATCTAATTTTTTAGCCATATATGGAGTGGCTGATATATTCAAAAGATTAAGGGCAATGTCTAAATTGCTTTTCTTTAATCAATTCACAAATGTTTGTTGGGACATTTAGAAAAATTGGAACCTGTAGGTTTGCTCGGTTTTGCAGGGCTCTGAGCTTGGGAACAGAGCCTGATGCCGTGTTCAGGTTTCATGAGAAGCGCGACTCAGGGTGTCTTGAAGGTTGATCCATCATAAAGCTTCCTCCCATCTCCCTCTTGCAAGGCTGACTGGAGAAAAGCTTAAATAAGAAGGCAACTGGAAGATGGGGGTGGCAGAGGGTAGAGGTGGGGAGGGGGAGGGTGTACAGCTGTGGGTCATTAGCAATAATCACAGCCCGCCAGCAGGAAAGGAAGCCGAGTGTATCCCTTCTTTTTCCCTTTCCCTGTAAGAAGCCATCTGGCCAAGGCAGTTTAGAATAAATGCTAGTAAGGGAATTTTATTCTGTTTGACTTTATTTAAAGTCCTAATGTAGACCACGCCTCGGCTTTGGCTTCGGCTTTGAAATGTGGGACTGAAATAAAAGCACACCTCTGGGTTTGCAGCACCACGACGTTGTCCTAAATGAAAGTTCACAGCAGGATGGGGAGCTTCTTGCCCTCACTGGGTGACGGACAGGAGAGTGAGTCACTGCAGTGGACCCAGCCCAGTGCCAAGCTGCATTCTGTTTGGGGTTGACTGACCAGCCCTATCTTTGCTGTCTGGTAGAAATGTTAATATGCTTATAATTGCCTCTTTACTTAAAAATCCAGCCCTAATATTTATTTAGAAATAAAAGACACTGAAGGAAATATTTTCAAGGAAAAAAAAGGTGGGGGGGGAGAAAGAACCAACTCCCAAATTTCTTTGGAGTATAAAATCTACTGATGGCTTCACATTTTTTGTCTCAAAAGTTGTCTTTATCTCACTCATCAAGGTCATTCTATGTGAAACTTCAAAGTAACCAAGCAATTGTAATTATTCACTTAATGCATGGAGCAGGACTCTACTACTTGAAATTTATCTACCATCTTTGGCATTTTTATTACACTTTGAGGAGTATATAGAAATATGTGCAGTTGGGACTTCCCTGGTGACACAGTGGTTAAGAATCCACCTGCCAACGCAGGGGACACAGGTTGGATCCCTGGCCCGGGAAGATCCCACATGCTGCGGAGCAACTCGTGCACCACAACTACTGAGCCTGCTCTCTATAGCCCACGAGCCACAACTGCTGAGCCCACACACCGCAACTACTGAAACCTGCACACCTAGAGCCCGTGCTCCCCAACAAGAGAAGCCACTGCAATGAGAAGCCCACGCACCGCAATGAAGATGAGCCCCCACTCACCGCAACTAGAGAAAGCCCGCACGCAGCAACAAAGACCCAATGTAGCTAATTAATTAATTAATTTTAAAAAAAGAAATATGTGCAGTTAAAACAATCCGTTTGAAGACACTGATTTCAATTGGCTATTTTCATTTCTTCTTACAGAGAAGTGATTTGTTCCTCTATGAAAGTCACACAAAATAATACTTTATAATGAAATCACAGAGAAGCTTTTGTGGCCTCTTATTAGGAATTGAGTTGCTTTCTTATTAGATTTTACAACACAATTTTTATTGTGAGTTTGACATTGAGAACCAAATGATGTGGTGAAGATTATTTAAATACTATAAGGATACATACGAATACTCAAAGTTAATCCTTCAACTTCTCATGAGTTACATATTGACTCAAAATCGTTGGCCATAAAGCAGCATCTATGAACCAATGGGTGAAAAACAGTATGCTGTATTGTGGCATGGTAGATGCCCACAAATAGTCAAACATGCAAAGCCCAGCTGGCAAATGTTGTATAAAATTAGCGAAGAACTTAGGCATTCTCACCCAAAAGGAGTAATTTTAGTTCCCAAAAGAATTCCATCTGTCTTTTGGTTGAGCACATAATATATGGTTGAGATTAGAGCAGTAGTATTGAAGATGAGAAAGGATTGTGACATTCAGGGAAAAAGATGGTTTTTATACATTTTTACTCAGGAAAAAGTTTCCTTGTGGCATCTTCTGCTTTATGTAATTTTATAGCACGTTTGTTGTGTAATTTAGAATTTAAAATAGTATAAGTTTTGTAGAAAGACAGTATATATTTGGTAGAAAGAAATCAAGCAAATACAATTTTAGGTTTGATTTTTTTAAGACATTACTTAAAAGAGAAGAATAGATTTTGTTGTTGTTGTTGTTTTGGTTTTAGCACTAAAGAACACATGAACTTTTATTTTCCCTGCTCTTATTTGATGTCTTTACAAAGTTATATATTTAGCCCTGTTTAAACCGATCAATCAAGACATGAGGCTAGAAAGCTGCTGATGGTGCCTTGACGTTCAAAACCTTTTTGTGTGAGGGTTGACTTAGTGAATTATGTCAGTTAGATTTTTCTCTTCAAGATCTAACTGGAGCTCGGTTTACAAAACTCAAAATGAATCCAACAAAAATAAGCTGAAAAAAGACTAGCTGTCCTCATTTGTCCTGCTGTCCTCTTTTCAAGTTATTTTTTTCCTTCAGTGGTAAAGTTTTTACTTTGAGGTTTCTAAAATGCCATAGCTGGCTGTATTTACATTTTGAATACCTAGTCATGTGGAAGCTTTAATTCTCTACTGATACAGCTTTGAGTGACGTGTTCCTTTGAGAACAGTCCAAAGAGAATGTTCTGGATTCACAAACAGCTGATGCCACCCCTTATGTCTAAAATGGAAAAAAAAAAAAAAGAATAAAGTCTTCACAGTAACAGAATGGTTCTATTGCTCCTAGAATAATTTGTACAACTAAAAATGATAGGCTTATTTTAAAGGCAATGTTGTTAGAATCATTTACTCAGTTCCTGTTGTGGTGGATGCCCTACCAGAGGGATAGGGCATCCTGACAGAAATAAATGCTCATTGTCCAGAGATGCCATGGCAACATGACAGAATAAAAAGAAAGAACTTCACCTTGGAATCACCTAGGGAAGCTTTTTCTGGGAGGAAAGGCCACTGGTGACCATTGAAGGGGGTAAACACTGGACTAGAAGCTCTGCCAGGAAAAGAAACACCACCTGAGTATCTGGGGGTTACCAGTGAGTTTAAAGGGATGGCCTGTCTGAGTCTATGAGGTGTCTGGTACCAGATTCAACTGTGTCACCAGCCCTTGCGGCAGTTTCCAACCTGAGCAAAAGCTATACCCAAACAGAAATAGCTGATGCTACAGCTGAAAATTTTCTTGCTTCACTTGTATTGAACTTGGTCCTGGGCATTCTTTTTCTTCCTCCATAAAAACGGCTGTGAAGGAGCTCTCACCTCCACTTTGAATTCCAGGACCTGATCTTGACGGACAGCCTACCCTGCAGGGCCCTTCACTCCTGCTAACCAAGACTCATACCCCAACCACCATTTCTGTGACTTCTTTCAGGGAGATACAGAATCCTAGCTTCTGTGTTTCAGCCATGTACTACTTAAAAATCTTCTCTTGGATGTTTTAAAAAACACCCCCAAAATGTCCAAAATCAGAGCTTTTGATTTTCCCTGAGCTTCTCCTGATCCTAATCTTTCCCATCTCAATAGAAGGCACCAGCAGCCCTTTACTGTCATCTCAACGACTCATCCTTGACTTTTATCTTCCTCTGATGCCTTACATCCAATCCATTGCCAATTCCTATTGGCTTGACTCCCAGAATGTATCTTGAGTTCACCATCTCCTCTTTAGTGAAACCCATCGTCTTAGATGCATGCAATAGCCTCCCCACTGGGCTCTCTGCTCCCTGCCTTGTACCTCTACAACAGGGGTCCCCAACCTCCAGGCCATGGACCAGTACCAGTCCACAGCCTGTTAGGAACTGAGCCGCACAGCAGGAGGTGAGTGGCGGGCTAGAGTGCGAAGCTTCATCTGTATTTACAGCCGCTCCCCATTGCTCGAATTTCTGCCTGAGCTCCGCCTCCTGTCAGCATTATGGTGAGTTGTATAATTATTTCATTATATATTACAATGTAATAATAATAGAAATAAAGTGCACAATAAATGTAATGCACTTGAATCATTCCAAAACCATCCCCCGCCCCCTGGTCTGTGGAAAAATTGTCTTCCACAAAACCAGTCCCTGGTGCCAAAAAGGTTGAGCACTGCTGCTCTACAACACATTCATCAGGCAGCATTCGGGGTGATGTCTTTCCTCTACTCAGAATAAATCCAGCCCCCTGAGCACAGCCTACAATGCCCTCCATGAAACTAACTCAGCTCTTCAGCTTCCTTCTGTTCTATTCTCCCTCTCATTCATTTGTTAGAGCCCCCTTGTCTTTCCATTCTGACGTTTTGCTTCCTTAGATCCTAAGCATTTCCAGGAATTGAAACCAATCAGAACTCGAGACGAAACAAACTCTGTACAGCCATCACACTTTTGTCTTTTTCTGTCCAACTCTGAGCACACAGTTCTCGAGCATTTCTCTCTCCAGTGTCACTTTTGCTCACATCATCATCATATTTAATGTCCATTTCTTTCAATTTGCATCCTTCTTAGGCCTTACTGAAGCAATGGATGTTCTTGTATACCTCTGTCCTTCAGAAACTCCTTTTATGAGGTTAGGGGGAACTTGATGGCTTTGAATATCAGAGGAAACTTACCATGTTGAGAATTTTTCTGCCAGAGCTGCTGGGTTTTATGTCTAGTTCTATCACTTATTAAATGTATGACCTTGAGAAAGGTACTTAAACACTCTGACTCAACATTCTCACTTATATAAAATGAAACAACTACTTGGTGGTGTAACACACATAAGGTGTTCAGCACAGTTCCTGGTACAGAGTGAGCATAAATCAATATAAACTGTAATTTTTATATGCTTCAATAGGCAACTTTAGGGGAAAAACAGTACCATTGTGTATAATCTCAAGAAATCCTGAAATAATTATTATTTGATATGGGAGGAATACAAACTAAACCCTTTCAGGGCAGTCAAAACCCATTTATTCAGCCATTGTGCTTTATTGTCTCTGCACTTGAACTCTGGGTTGAGAACAATTTGCTCTCAAAATAATGACAAACTAGTGAATGCCAAAAAGCCAAATTTTCCCCAGGCTGTAATTGTGATAAATTTAAAATGTGTTCTAAGAGAGTGATACATTGACCTAAATTCATTGAAGTCGTTCTAATTATGCTGTTGTTTATTACTCTGACAAGTGTTTTAACCACAGGATTGATATTAGAAACAAGCAGAGGCTTTATTAACTGGCCATAAATGTTTTAAAGTATGTGAGCTGTGTTCTGAACAAAACGTGCAGCTCTTGTAATAGCAGGATCATGTTTTAAAAGTTCCAAGAAATACATAGATAGACAATCATTTTTATTTAAAAGGTATAACAGGATAAAAAGGCTTAGAAAGATAAAAATATTTTTTTTTTTTCATAATGAGAAAACTGCTCAGAGGCTGAGATAATCTATGAGCTTATAGGCTTCCAGCAACCCTGAGAGAACGATGAGAGGCCTCCAGGATGTGGTAGATCCAGTGCAGGAAATTGTGGGCGGGATTCACCAAGAGCCAGCAAGAAGGTGTTAGCACTCAAAACCTAAATGTCCATCGATGGATGGATGGATAAAGAAGGTGTGGCACATATAGACAATGGAAGATTCCTCAGCCATAAAAAAGAATGAAATCATGCCATTTGCAGCAACATGGATGGACCTAGAGATTCTCATACTGAGTGAAGTCAGTCAGAGAAAGACAAATATCATATGATACCGCTTATATGTGGAATCTAAAAAAATGGTACAAATGAACTTATTTACAAAACAGAAATAGAATCACAGGTGTAGAAAACAAACTTATGGTTACCATAGCAAAAAGGGCGGAGGGAGGGGTAAATTGGGAGAATGGAATTGACATATACACACTATTATATATAAATAGATAACTAATTAGGACCTACTGTATAGCACAGGGAACTCCACTCAGTACTCTATAATGACCTATGTGGGAAAAGCATCTAAAAAAAAAGAGTGGAGATATATATATATATATCTGATTCACTTTGCTGTACACCTGAAGCTAACACAACATTGTAAATCAACTATATTCCAATAAAAATTAAAAAAAAATTTAAACGAAATTATAACAAAAAAACAAAATTAAAAATACCCACTTTGTTGATGGCTTCTTTTGAGCATTGACCACTTGCAGCACTACCAGGGTTTCTCTCAGGGATTTGACCCCAACATTTTCAAAACAAAAAAATAAAGAAAGAAAAAGTATATACTGATTGAATATATTCCCTGGAGGCTCTTAAAAGCAAGGAGGGAGAGGGCGTTGAGACTGCTGTGCTGTCCTCCCAGGTGTGGGGAGTGTGGACTGAGCCTCAACCAAGACTGAGAGGAAGCAGCATTTGGAGAGGACCTCACCACACACCACCCACCCTCCCAGGGTGCGAAGCTGACAGTTCCTGGTATTGCCCATGAGTGTGTCCAAGCTCTTATCTTTGAATCTAGACCTGAGGCTTTACTCACATTTCATTAAATGGGCTAAAAACAAACAAACAAACCAACCCTACCTAATTTGGAATGGTAACCATAGCTCTCATAGCATTCTTCTATTTTTCCCTTTGTAATTTCTTTCCTCCCAAGAGGTCTTGTTTCCAGCTACAAATAACCTTCCATAAGTGGTAGAGAAGTATTTCTCAAAGTGGGATCAGTAACATCGGAGTCACCATGGTAACTGGCTAAACATGCAGATTCCTGGGCCCTGGCCCAGTTCAGTCACCTCTACAATTTGAGAGCTACCAGCTTTAAAAAAAAAAAAATCTTAAAAACTTGAAGTCTCAGGACAGCAGGGTCTGTGTCTTGTTCATTTTTAAACCCTAAAATGCCAAGCAGAGTTGTTGGCATGTAAGAGGCAAACAATAAATGGTTGTGAAATAAAATGAATGAACAGTAGTTGAATTTCAGACACCGGGACCAATCAGGTGGGTCTCCTTGTGGCCCACAATTACTGTCTGACTCAACCTTCCCACCAAACAGGACATGGATGTCTGCAAGGGGGGCAGCTCCTTTACAATAATACTCCAGGGTCCCAGTTAAGTGACATGATGAGGCTGTTCTGATTTGCAACGTGAATGTCGAGGTAACTTCCCCAAGGACAGTCCTACAGATAGCAAGAGGAATACGCTTGCAGGGGAAGCATATTCATTTTCAAACTTGCACAGTTGATTGGGGAGTTCTTATTTGCTCTCAGAGGAATTAACCAAGTACTTAGTTGTACATTTCCGTCAACTGCTGCTTCCCGTGGGAGGATTTCTGTAGTCTACTTTTTATAATTTTCATCTAAGGAATTTTGTCAGTTACTTTTGGCTCTCAGACACATCCAGGGTAATCTTACCTAATAGGAAAGTGTTTTGATCTGGGAATGATTTGCTAATAGAAATGTTTGCACAAACCCAATGGCTGATCTTACATTTGTGCAGCACTTTATGGGTTTTTCAAGAATGTTCATAAAAAAGATAGGAGAGTTTCCATTTCAAGGTAGAACCCCTGAAGTGTAGCTGGTGCAGTTGGGGTACCTTTTATCTTTCTCCTCCATCACGCATTCTAATTTCCCTTTCTCCTCAGCTGTCCCCTCCATTGGTCTCAGTGGTTTAGCTGGTGGAGTGACCCAAATCCCCATTGCTCATGTCACTAGGACAAGATCGACGTTACTACATATAGAATGTGTTGTCTCCTGTACCAAAAGCACCCTTTTGTGCTTCCTTTCTTGTGTTATGGAATACAAGTTTTAACAATTTACCTTTTACTTTGGAGGGATGTCCCAGCACACACCAACCACTGAAGCCCTAAAAATGTCCTGGAATCGCAAGCCCCAGGTGGCACAGCAGACTCCTACCAACTTCTTGACCCACTTACCAGAATCTTTAATAATGGTGATCTTTGATAATGGTCAGGAAAGCGATGCCCGTGAGCATAAATAATGACAATCTTTGGTAATCATTTTCTTGTTCCACAAGATCTCCCATGTTCTCTTCAAGGATAATTTCAGCAATTTTTCTCTTTTCCTCTTTATTATTATTGCCATTAACATATATCAGTATAACATAGATACATGCCCTTATCTTGATTACAATGAAACCTTTGACACAACTTGCTTTGCCAGCTACTGAGCCGTTTCTTTTTCCTTTTACAAAAAAATGCACAGAAGATTTGCTACACTTTCTTACAGTTCTCTCTTAAACACATTATAACAGATTTTCACCATCACCAATATACCAAAATTTCTCTTTTCAAGGTGACCAATCTCCAAACTAGATCCGATGATCAGACTTTAATCCTCATCTTAATTAACCTAATAGAAGCATCTGACAAACACACATACTTCTCCATACTTCTCAGTGGCTCTGAAATGAAAGAATGTAGTAGGTTGATATAGGATATGTTTAAAATTCCAACTTCTTTTAAAAGATGGCTTATTTTATCTGATATGACCCCTGATGCTCAAAATTATTTATGCTTATCTGTGAATAATAGTTCTAGTTAACTAAGATATTACTACTTCCTCAAAAACAGCAGAGTAAACTGATCTTAACAAAGTCCATCCAGGAACTGTCTTTGGAATTGAGTCTATGTAGCTGTGTTGGTTATTCTCTGTCTCCATGATCAGTTTTTCCCTATTTCTGCTCTTCTCTGTGGCACAGGAAGCTCACCACTCTGGGCTCTGTCAGCTGGTCTCCTTACAAACTGGTTTCCAGCTGGGTTCAGACACTGAGGGGTACTGGCAGGGACCTGAAGGGCAGGAAGAAGAAGCCAGGATATCTCTTCTTTGATCCCACTCTGTTTGCCTCAGTGGCTCAGAGAGCAGGTGCTTTCCTCCATAACTTCAGCTCCTATAGAGACGCCTCCTAAATACTTCACTCTCACTGAGTCCCTGTGAAGATAATTTCTCTTCTTGCTATTTTAGCCCTACATTATCATTACTCAAAAGTAGAGCAATAACTTCCCATTGTTGCTGGTCTACAAGTGTCTCAATATTCATTATTTTCTCTCTTACTTCTCCTCATACTTCTGTAAATCCAACTATTAAAATTGCCTTTGCTGAGCCACGTGAGATGAATTTTTAAATGCCAGGACTGTGGCTTATGTGTGGCTACTGCTCTCAGTCATAAAAGATCCACTAAGGTATAAACGACAAGTTACCATCTAGGCTGATCTAAGCCTATGTCTACTGAAACGATTTTCCACCAGTGAAGCACATGTAAGTAATGTTCTCCAGTTCTGAGTCAATTTGATCATTTTGGATCATCTCCAGTTCTGAGTCAATTTGATCATTTCGGAGCTCTAAGATAGATTCTCTGGGTTATGTCCTCTAAACATAAACTCTAAAAGGTGTTTTGTTTGTTTTGTTTTGTGGTGTGAAACAAATTGACTAACATATTAGGTCTTGACTTTCTCATGTGTAAAGTAAGGAAGTTGAACTGCCAGAGGATCTCTAAGGTGTCTTTCAAGTTTAAACATTCTTTGATGACATTCGTTGTAGAAGCATTGACAATATAAACTATCAACAGTCACTAATAACATTTTTGTTGAATTCCAACAGATGGAACAATCACAGCAGACACAAATTGTGTTTAATGGCAACTAGATGGGACATATGCATATATATGAAGAGCAGATTCCTCTCCACAGATGAACTGCCTTTTCTTGGCTTTTTAAATATGCTTTACCTAGTATGTAATAGTATTCTTGATTAATATCAAGAATTAATCCTTTTACAGATTCTTTTCAGGAATGGTTTTCACCTTAATGATTGAGGTAGATGTAGTCCTAAAAATGTATTTATAACTTATTTTGTATATCAAGTCATACTTGATCACGATGATTATAATCAATCTGCAAATAAATTTTATAAATATTTTTTAATGTCTCTAAGAAACAGGAACAAGCAGATTGAGCCCTAAACTTCCTCCAGCTTACTGTGTTGAGAGATTCTAAGCTGCGGTACAGGGAGAGGGAACCCAGATGGGTCCATCCCTGAGTTGAGGAGACAGAGTTGAAAGTAAAAGAGACAAAGGAAACTGTGTTTGCAGAGCAGAATGGAGGGAAAAGAGTCACACAGAAATAGAATTCTGGATATTTGCAGAGCACTTTCCACTTTTACTTTTCAGCTGATCACTGATATGATCACATGCATATGAGGAAACAACCTGAAGCCAGGTAAAGAATCAGCTGAAAGTCGTCCTCAGGGCTCACACAGGACCTATAATAGTTGGTATTCCCACCAGCCAGAGTGGGATAAACTTTGGAATGCATAGGGTATCAGGTAGAGTACTAAGAGGGTATTACCTCAGTTATGAAACAAAAATCATCCCAAGACTACAGGCTGCTGTTGTCTTGCCCCTCCCCCACCGAAAAAAAAGAAAAAAACACTTAAAAGCAAGTCTAAAATAAATCAAACTCTGTCTAAGTAACTTAACCATGCCCTGGAAAAATAAAAACAAAATAATAAATAGAGCAAGAGTAAAATGTGGGGCAACTTCAAGCAGCCTCATATGCATGTAATTGGGAGGCTTGAAGAAGAGATAGAGATGGGTACATAAAAAAAAATATTTGAAGAAATAATGGTTAATTTTTTCCTCCAAATTTGATGAAAATTCTAAACCCACAAATCAAAGAAGCTCAATGAAGCTCGAGTAAAAGTAAATTTAAGAAGATTGAAAGCATATTAAGCATCTTTTCTGGCCACAACATTATAATATTAGAAATCAACTACAAGAAAAAAAAAACTGCAGAGAACACAAATGTGGATGCTAAATAATATACTACTAAACAACAAGTGCAACACAGAAGAAGTCAAAGAGGAAATCAAAAATACCTAGAGACAAATGAAAAAAGAAACGCAACAATCCAAAATCTATGGGATGAAGCCCAAACAGTTTAAAGAGATAATTTTTTAGCAATACAAGACTACCTCAGGAAACAAGAAAAATCTCAAGTAAACAAGCTAACCTTAACCTAAAAGAAATACAGAAGAAACACCAAAATCCAAAGTTAGTGGAAGGAAAGAAACCATAAAGATCAGAGCAGAAATAAATAAATTAGAGACTAAAATCAATAGAAAAAATTAATGAAACTAAGAGCTGGTTCTTTGAAAGATAAACAGAATTGATAAACCTTTAGCCAAACTTATCAAGAAAAAAAGAGAGAGGGCCCAAATAAATAAAATCATATATGAAAAAGAAATTACAAATGATACCACAGAAGTACAAAGAATCATAAGAGATTACTATAAACAATTATACACCAATAGAATGGACAACCTAGAAGAAATGGACAAATTCCTGGAAGTGTACAATCTCCCACGACTGAATCAGGAAGAAATAGAAAATATGAAGAGACCAATTACCAGTAATAAAATTGAAATTGGTAATAAGAAAAACAAAAGAGATCAAATATTCTATGACTTCATTTAGACAAAATATCCAGCAAAGACAATTTATACAGAAAGAAAGCTGATTTGTGGTTGCCTGGAGCTATGAGTGGAAGAGCAATTAACTGTGAATTGGCATAAATGGTATTACTGGGATGTGGAAATATTCTAAAATTTATGTGTTATAATGGTTGTATCACTTGGTAAAGTTACTAAAAATCCTTAAATTGAACACTTGAGACGGATAGATTTTGTGATATATAAAATATGTATTAACAAATTTGTTAAGAAATGTTCATTTGCTATTAAAAACTAAAAATACAACATTTTTATTGTAGGATTTAAAACAGATGTGGAAGTAAAATGTATGACAAGAGCACAAAGAACTGCAGTGGGAAAAGAAATGTATACTGTTGTAAGGTTTTTATCCTGTACATAATGTGATATAATATTGCATGCAAATAGACTGTGATGAATTAAATATGTGCACCTCAAATCCTAAGATAACAACAAAATAAAACATTATAGCTGGGGAGGAGCTTCAAGATGGTGGAAGAGTAAGACGTGGAGATCACCTTCCTCCCCACAGATATACCAGAAATACATCTACATGTGGAACAACTCCTACAGAACACCTACTGAATGCTGGCAGAGGACCCCAGTCCTCCCAAAAGGCAAGAAACCCTGCCATGTACCTGGGGAGAGCAAAAGAGAAAAGAATAAACAGAGACAAAAGGATAGGGATGAGACAGGCACCAGTGGGAGGGAGCCGTGAAGGAAGAAAGGTTTCCACACACTAGGAGCCCCTTCGCGGGTGGAGACTGCGGGTGGTGGAGGAGGAAGCTTCGGAGCTGCAGAGGAGAGCACAGCAACAGGGGTGCAGAGGGCAAAGCAGGGAGATGCCCGCACAGAGGATCAGGGCCGACTGGCACTCACCAGCCCGAGATACTTGTTTGCTCACCCACCGGGGCGGGCGGGGCTGGGAGCTGAGGCTCGGGCTTCGGTCTGAGCGTAGGGAGAGGACTGGGGTTGGCGGCATGAACACAGCCTGCAGGGGGTTAGTGCACCACGGCTAGCTGGGAGGGAGTCCGGGGAAAAGTGTGGACCTGCCGAAGAGGCAAGAGACTTTGTCTTGCCTCTTTGTTTCCTGGTGCACGAGGAGAGGGGATTCAGAGCTCTACTTAAGGGACCTCCCCTCCCAGGAGCCTGTGCCACCTGCCACTGCCAGGGTCCCGTGATCCAGGGACAACTTCCCCGGGAGAACGCAGGGTGCGCCTCAGGCTGGTGGAACGTCATGCTGGCCTCTGCCACCGCAGGCTCACCCCACACTCTGTACCCCTCCCTTCCCTCAGCTTGAGTGAGCCAGAGCCCCCGAATCAGCAGCTCCTTTAACCCCGTCCTGTCTGAGCGAAGAACAGATGGCCTCAGGCGACCTACAAGCAGAGGCAGGGCCAAATCCAAAGGTGAACCCCGGGAGCTGTGCAAACAAAGAAAACAGAAGAGAAAGGGAAATCTCTCCCAGCAGCCTCAGGAACAGCGGATTAAATCCCCACAATCAACTTGATGTACCCTGCATCTGTGGAATACCTGAATAGACAACGAATCATCCCAAATTGTGGAGGTGGACTTTGGGAGCAACGGCATATATATATTTTTCCATCTTTCTCTTTTTGTGAGTGTATGTGTATGCTTCTGTGTGTAATTCTGTCTCTATAGCTTTGCTTTTACCGTTTGTCCTAGGGTCCTGTCTGTTTTTATTTTTGTTTTTATTTTTGTTTTTTTATTACTTAAAAAATATTTTTTCTTAATAATTATTTTTTTATTTTAATTATTTTATGTTATTTTATTTTATCTTCTTTCTTTCTTTTTTTCCTCCTTTTATTCTGAGCCACGTGGAGGACAGGCTCTTGGTGCTCCAACCAGGAGTCAGGGCTGTGCCACTGAGGTGGGAGAGCCACGTTCAGGACACTGGTTCAAAAGAGGCCTCCCAACTCCACATAATATCAAACGGCGAAAATCTCCCAGAGATCTCCATCTCAATGCCAAGACCCAGCTCCACTCAATGACCAGCAAGCTACAGTGCGGGACACCCTATGCCAAACAACTAGCAAGGCATCAACACAACCCCATACGTTAGCAGAGAGGCTGCCTAAAATCATAATAAGGCCACAGACACCTCAAAACACACCACCAGACGTGGACCTGCACACCAGAAAGACAAGATCCAGCATCATCCACCAGAACACAGGCACTAGTCCCCTCCACTAGGAAGCCTACACAACTGACTGAACCAACCTTAGCCACTGGGGAAAGACACCAAAAACAATGGGAATTATGAACCTGCAGCCTGCGAAAAGGAGACCCCAAACACAGTAAGTTAAGAAAAATGAGAAGACAGAGAAACAGCAGATGAAGGAGCGAGGCAGAAACCCACCAGACCTAACAAATGAAGAGGAAACAGGCAGTCTACCTGAAAAAGAATTCAGAATAACGATAGTAAAGATGATCCAAAATCTTGGAAATAGAATGGAGAAAATACAAGAAATGTTTAACAAAGATTTAGAAGAACTAAAGAGCAAATAAACAGTGATGAACAACACAATAAATGAAATTGAAAATTCTCTAGAAGGGATCAATAGAAGAATAACTGAGGCAGAAGAATGGATAAGTGACCTGGAAGATCAGATAGTGGAAATAACTGCTGCAGAGCAGAATAAAGAAAACAATAAAAAGAATTGAGGACAATCTCAGAGACTTCTGGGACAATATTAAATGCACCAACATTCGAATTATAGGGGTTCCAGAAGAAGAAGAGAAAAAGAAAGGGACAGAAAAAATATTTGAAGAGAGTTTAGTAGAAAACTTCCCTAATATGGGCAAAGATATACTTAATCAAGTCCAAGAAGCACAGAGAGTCCCATACAGGATAAATCCAAGGAGAAATACGCCAAGACACATACTAATCAAACTATCAAAAGTTAAATACAAAGAACGTATATTAAAAGCAGTAAGGGAAAAACAACATATAACACATAAGGGAATCTCCATAACGTTAACAGCTGATCTTTCAGCAGAAACTCTGTAAGCCAGAAGGGAGTGGCGGGACATATTTAAAGTGATGAAGGAGAAAAAAAGACAACCAAGATTACTCTACCCAGCAAGGATCTTATGCAGATTTGACAGAGAAATTAAAACCTTTACAGACAAGCAAAAGCTAAGAGAATTAAGCACCACCAAACCAGCTTTACAACAAATGCTAAAGGAACTTCTCTAGGCAGGAAACACAAGGGAAGGAAATGACCTACAATAACAAACCCAAAACAATTAAGAAAATGGTAATAGGAACATACATATAGACAATTACGTTAAATGTAAATGGATTAAATGCTACAATCAAAAGACATAGACTGGCTGAATGGATACAAAAACAAGACCTGTATATATGCTGTCTACAAGAGACCCACTTCAGAACTAGGGACACATACAGACTGAAAGTGACGGGATGGAAAAAGATATTCCATGCAAATGGAAATCAAAAGAAAGCTGGAGTAGCAATTCTCATATCAGAAAAAATAGACTTTAAAACAAAGACTATTACAAGAGGCAAAGAAGGACACTACATAATGATCAAGGGATCAATCCAAGAGAAATATATAACTGTAAATATTTATGCACCCAACATAGGAGCACCTCAATACATAAGGCAAATACTAAGAGCCATAAAAGGGGAAATCGACAGTAACACATTCATAGTACGTGACGTTAACACCCCACTTTCACCAATGGACAGATCATCCAAAATGAAAATAAATAAGGAAACACAAGCTTTAAATAATACATTAAACCAGATGGACTTAACTGATATTTGTAGGACATTCCATCCAAAAACAACAGAATACACATTCTTCTCAAGTGCTCATGGAACATTCTCCAGGATAGATCATATCTTGGGTCACAAATCAAGCCTTGGTAAATTTAAGAAAATTGAAATCATATCAAGTATCTTTAACAACCACACTGCTATGAGACTAGATATCAATTACAGGAAAAATTCTGTAAGAAATACAAACACTTGGAGGCTAAACAACACACTACTTAATAACCAAGAGATCACAGAAGAAATCAAAGAGGAAATGAAAAAATACCTAGAAACAAATGACAATGTAAACACAACAACCCAAATCCTATGGGATCTAGCAAAAGCAATTCTAAGAGGAAGTTTACAGCTATACAAGCCTACCTTAAGAAACAAGAAACATCTCAAATAAAAAACCTAACCTTACACCTAAAGCACTTAGAGAAAGAAGAACAAAAAAACCCCAAAGTTAGCAGAAGGAAAGAAATCATAAATATCAGATCAGAAATAAATGAAAAAGAAATGAAGGAAATGATAGAAAAGATCAATAAAAGTAAAAGCTAGTTCTTTGAGAAGATAAACAAAATTGATAAACCATTAGCCAGACTCATCAAAAAAAGAAGGGAGAAGACTCAAATCAATAGAATTAGAAATGAAAAAGGACAAGTAACAAGTGACACTGCAGAAATACAAAGGATCATGAGAGATTCCTGCAAGCAACCATATGCCAATAAAATGGACAATCTGGAAGAAATGGACAAATTCTCAGAAATGCACAACCTTCTGAGACAGAACCAGGAAGAAATAGAAAATATAAACAGACCAATCACAAGCACTGAAATTGAAACTGTGATTAAAAATCTTCCAACAAACAAAAGCCCAGGACCAGATGGCTTCACAGGCGAATTCTATCGAACATTTAGAGAAGAGCTAACACCTATCCTTCTCAAACTCTTCCAAAATATAGCAGAGGGAGGAACACTCCCAAACTCATTCTACGAGGCCACAATCACTCTGATACCAAAACCAGACAAAGATGTCACAAAGAAAGAAAACTACAGGCCAATATCACTGATGAACATAGATGCAAAAATCCTCAACAGGGGCTTCCCTGGTGGAGCAGTGGTTGAGAGTCCGCCTGCTGATTCAGGGGACACGGGTTCATGCCCTGGTCTGGGAGGATATCGTGTGCTGCGGAGCGGCTGGGCCCGTGGCCATGGCCGCCGGGCTTGCGCATCCAGGGCCTGTGCTCTGTAACAGGGGAGGCCATGGCAGTGAGAGGCCCGTGTCCCGCAAAAACAAAACAAAACAAAACAAAACAAACAAAAATCCTCAACAAAATACTAGCAAACAGAACCCAATAGCACATTAAAAGGATCATACACTATCAAGTCAGGTTTATCCCAGGAATGCAAGGATTCGTCAATATATGCAAACCAATCAATGTGATAAACCATATTAACAAACTGAAGGAGAAAAACGAATGATCATCTCAGTAGGTGCAGAAAAAGCTTTCCACAAAATTCAACACTGACTTATGATAAAAACCCTTCAGAAAGTAGGCATAGAAGAAACTTTCCTCAACATAATAAAGGCCATATATGACAGACCCACAGCCAACATAGTCCTCAGTGGTGAAAAACTGAAACCATTTCCACTAAGATCAGGACCAAGACAAGTTTGCCCACTCTCACCACTCTTATTCAACATCGTTTTGGAAGTTTTAGCCACAGCAATCAGAGCAGAAAAAGAAACAAAAGGAATCAAAATTTGAAAAGAAGTAAAGCTGTCACTGTTTGCAGATGACATGACACTATACATAGAGAATCCTAAAGATGCTACCAGAAAACTACTAGAGCTAATCAATGAATTTGGTAAAGTAGCAGGATACAAAATTAATGCACAGAAATCTCTTCCATTCCTATACATTAACGATGAAAAATTTGAAAGAGAAATTAAGAAAACACTCCCATTTACCATTGCAACAAAAAGAATAAAATATCTAAGAATAAATCTACCTAAGGAGACAAAAGACCTGTATGCAGAAAATTATAAGACACTGATGAAAGAAATTAAAGATGATACAAATAGACGGAGAAATATACCACGCTCTTGAAATGGAAGAATCAACATTGTGAAAATGACTCTACTACCCAAAGCAATCTACAGATTCAATGCAATCCCTATCAAACTACCACTGACATTTTTCACAGAACTAGAACAAAAAATTTCACAGTTTGTATGGAAACACAAAATTCCCTGAATAGCCAAAGCAATCCTGAGAAAGAAAAACAGACCTGGAGAAATCAGGCTCCCGGATTTCAGACTATACTACAAATCTACAGTACTCAAGACAATATGGTACTGGCACAAAAACAGAAATATACATCAATGGAACAGGATAGAAAGCCCAGAGGTAAACCCATGCACATATGGTCACCTTATCTTTGATAAAGGAGGCAAGAATATACAGTGGAGAAAGGACAGCCTCTTCAATAAGTGGTGCTAGGAAAACTGGACAGCTACATGTAAAAGAATGAAATTGGAACACTCCTTAACACCATACACAAAAATAAACTCAAAAGGGATTAAAGACCTAAATGTAAGGCGAGACACCATCAAACTCTTAGAGTAAGACATAGGCAGAACACTCACACTATGACATAAATCACAGCAAGATCCTGTTTGACCCACCTCCTAGAGAAATGGAAATAAAAACAAAAATAAACAACTGGGACCTAATGAAACTTAAAAGCTTTTGCACAGCAAAGGAAACCATAAACAAGACGAAAAGACAACCCTCAGAATGGGAAAAAATATTTGCAAATGAAGCAACTGACAAAGGATTAATCTCTAAAACATACAAGCAGCACATGCAGCTCAATATCAAAAAAACAAACAACCCAATCCAAAAGTGGGTAGAAGAATTAAATAGACATTTCTCCAAAGAAGATATACATATTGCCAACAAACACATGAAAGAATGCTCAACATCATTAATCATTAGAGAAATGCAAATCAAATCTACAATGAGATATCATCTCACACCAGTCAGAATGGCCATCATCAAAAAGTCTACAAACAATAAATGCTGAAGAGGGTGTGGAGAAAAGGGAACCCTCTTGCACTGTTGTTGGGAATGTAAATTGATACAGCCACTATGGAGAACAGTATGGAGGTTCCTTAGAAAACTAAAAATAGAACTACCATACGACCCAGCAATCCCACTACTGGGCATATACCCTGAGAAAACCATAATTCAAAAAAGTCATGTACCAAAATGTTCATTGCAGCTCTATTTACAATAGCCAGGACATGGAAGCAACCTAAGTGTCCATCAAGAGATGAATGGATAAAGAAGATGTGGTACATATATACAATGGAATATTACTCAGCCATATAAAGGAATGAAACTGAGTTATTTGTAGTGAGGTGGATGGACCTTGAGACTGTCATAAAAGTGAAGTAAGTCAGAAAGAGAAAAACAAATACCATATGCTAACACGTATATATGGAATCTAAAAAAAAAAAAAAAAGGTCATTAAGAACCTAGAGGTAAGACGGGAATAAAGATGCATACCTATTAGAGAATGAACTTGAGCATATGGGGAGGGGGAAGGGTAAGCTTGGCAAAGTGAGGGAGTGGCATGGACATATATACACTACCAAACGTAAAATAGATAGCTAGTGGGAATCAGCCGCATAGCACAGGGAGATCAGCTCGGTGCTTTGTGACCAGCTAGAAGGGTGGGATAGGGAGGGTGGGAGGGAGATGCAAGAGGGAGGAGATATGGGGTTATATGTATATGTAGCGGATTCACTTTGTTATGAAGCAGAAACTAACACACCATTGTAAAGCAATTATACTCCAATAAAGATGTTAAAAAAAATAAAGTTAAAAGATGGAAAAAGATATATCATGCTAATACTAATAAAAAAGAAAGAAAAAAAAGCCTGGAGTGGCTATATTAATCAGAAAAAGTTGATTTGAGATCATGGAATATTTCCAGAAATAAAGAAGTTCATTTTAATACAAAGATCAATTTGTGAAGAGGACATAATAATCCTAAATGTTTATGTGCTTTATAACAGAGCATCACAATATATGAAGGAAATGCATCATGGAATACATGATAGAAATAAGAAGACATGAGGCAGCCAGCAGGTATAGTCAACAGTTTCAACATCCTTTCCTTAATAATTGGTAGACAAAAAAATCAGTTAACGCTAACATAGTAAGGTAGATAGCTAGTGGGAAGCAGCCGCATGGCACAGGGATATTGGTTCGGTGCTTTGTGACAGCCTGGAGGGGTGGGATAGTAATTATATATAATTATATATTGTAATGTATAATAAATTTAATTATATATTTAATAGTTATAAATGATTATCCTAATTATATATTTAAATAATTATATATTTAAATAAATATACATTATATATAATAAAATATAAAACCTAATGTTCTCTGTTGTTTATAGAGGAAAATCAATAAAAAACCTACAGTTGATTCTTTGAAAAGATCAAGAAAATTGATAAACCAGTAGCAAGATGTTAAAAAATAAAAAAGAAGCAAATTGCCAATATCAGTAATGAGGAGGGGTCATTACTACAGAGCCTACAATTACAACTGTTAAAGTAATTGAATCTATAATTAAAAACTTCCCAAAATGGAAACCCCTGGCCTACATAGTTTCATCAGTGAATTCTGTCAAATATCTAAGGAAGAAATTATACCAATTCTATACAAACTCTTCCATAAGTTTGAGATAAGAGAATACTTTTCAAGCCATTCACCAAGGAGAGAATTAACTGGATACCAAAACGAATCAAAGAAAACACAGGTAAATAAGACTTCTGATCATTAGCCCTCATGAAGATAGAGAAATTCCAAACTAAAATTTAGCAAATTGGATCCAGCATTATACCGAAAGGATAATATTCATGACCAAGTGAGATTTGTCGTGGAATATAAGACTAGCCCAATGTTTAAAACTTGATTAATATAATTCACCGTATCAACAGCCTAAAGGCAAAAAAATTTCAGCCTAATGGAAGAGGAGAAAACATCTGACAAAATTCAACACCCAGTGAAAATTAAAAAATCAGTCAGCAAACTAAGATAATAGAAGCTTCCACAATTTTATACAGAGAATTTGCAAAAAATCTACATCTAATATCGTACTTAATTGTGAAAGACAATTATTTTCCAATAAGATCAGGAAAAAGCAAATACATCATCTTTCACTACTCCTGTTCAATATTGTACTGGGAGTCCTAGGCAGGAAAAAGGCAGACAAATTGGTGAGAAATAGAATTATCTCTATTTGTAGAGGAACAGTTGCCTAGGTAGAATTTGTTTTTAAAAATTACAAAATTGCTTCTAGACTTAGTTAAAAATTTTTCACGGTAAAATGTCAAGTAAAAATTCAATAGTATTTCTGTGTACTAGCAATGGATAATTGGAAATTTAAATTAAAAGAGCATCAAAATATATGACATACTTTGGAATAAATCTAACAAATTCTGTGCAAAATCTGTACACAGAAAACTACAAAACACTGATGAAGGCAATCAAAGTTATAAATAAATGGAGAGACATACTTGGTTCATGAATCAGAAAATCCAGTATCATTAGCATGCCAATTCTTCCCATGATTATCTATAGATTCAATGTAAATTCAATCAAAATTCCAGCAGAACTTTTTGGTGGAAGTTGATGAGTTAATTCAAATATTTAGATAAAAAGGTAAAGGAATAAGAAGCACCAAAACAATTGTGTAAAAGTGAAAAGTTGGAGAATTCACACTACCTCCAACTTCAATCATTTAAGATAGATTACAAAGTTGTATTAAGCAAGATAGCCTGATATGATGAAGGTAAAGATTTATAGGTCAACGAAATAGAGTAGTGTCCAGAAATAGATCCACATATACGTGATAAATTGATTTGGAACAAAGTTTCAAAGGAAATTCAATGAGGATAGTTTTTTCAACAAATTATGTTGTATCAATTGGAAATTCACATATTTTTTAAATGAGCCTTCTTCTACCATATACATATCTCAACTTAATATAGAGAAAATCTTCAAGACCTTATATTAGACAAAGCTTTCTTATATACAGGAGTAAAAGCATTTGCCATAAAGAAAAACAGTTAAGTTGGACTTCATCAAGATTTAAAACTTCTGTTCTTCAAAAGATACTTTGTAGAGAATGAAAAGATAAGCCACAGATTAGAAGAAAATATTTGTAATTCATATATCTCATAAAGAACTTATATCTAGAATATATAAATACTCTAAACACAATAGTAATAAAGGAAACAATCTGATTTTAAGATGGGAAATGATTTGTACAGTTTACAAAAGAAGTTATATCAATGGTAAATAAGCACATGAAAAAAATTCTACATATTAATAGTTATTAGAGAAATGCAAACCAAAATCACAATGAAACACCACAACATAACTATTAGAGTGGAAATATTAACAAATGAACAAAAACTGTCAATATCAAATGCTGGCAAATATGTTTAGAGCAACTGAAACTTTTCAAACATTGCTGGTAGAAATACAAAATGTTACAGCCACTATGGGAACAGTTTTGCAGTTTCTGGTAAAATTAACATACACTAATTATATACTTCAACAATCCTATTGCTCAGTATTTACTCTAGAGAAATGAAAATTTACATCTATATAAACATCTGCACATCATTGTTCATAACAGCATTATCCATGGTAGCCAAAACCTGGAAACAACCAAAATGTTCTTCATGTGGAGAATGGGAAAACAAATTATGACTTCATACAATGGAATACTACTCAGCAAAAAGAAAAAGAAAGTACTCATATGGATAACAATACAGATGAATTATGCATATATGCGTGTATGCAAATATGCGTATATGCAAATATGCATAGCAGATGCATCATGGTAAGTGAAAGAAGGCAGACTCAAAAGGCTTCATGCTGTAGGATTCTGTTCATATGATGCTCTGGAAAAGGCAAAACTATGGGGACAAAAATCAAATCAGTTGCCAGAGACTGGGATTAGGGGAGAGGGTGACAATGCAAGATCATGGGGGAATTTTTGAGGGGTGGTAACTGGTCTGTATCTTGATTTTGCTTGAATATTTGTGAAAATTCACAGAACTATACTCTTAAAAAGGGAAAATATTATACCTTGATAAAACAAGAGAAAAAGAAAAAAAGCCAGCTGAGTTTGTTACAGTCATTTGTATGAAAATAAAGTTCTGATAAATATAATTAAAAAATTAAAAATTTGCTTTCTCACTAAAAGATATTTGTAACCCCCAAATCTATACCAATGATACTTTCGTGGTCACAGGTGGACATGTGTAAGTGGCAAAAAACCTGAGTCGCCCAATGAGCACGTTCCCAGCTGAGGTCAAAGAAGGTGATACTCTGTCTTCTTGTTTCAGGTGTCATAGTGTAAACAAGGGTCTTTTTCCTGGTCTATTTAGTGACGCGTTTTTCACATTTTTTGTGTTTTGTTGGTGATTTTTCTGTTTAAAATGACTCCTAAGTATAGTGCTGAAGCGCTGTCTCATGTTTCTGAACTTAGGAAGGCTGTGACGTACCTTTTGGTACAAGCTTCTCATATGCAATTTAAAGAGCATCTCTATCTGTAAGTCAATTCTTGAATAAGCATATAATACACATACTCTAATAAAATTAATGACTATAATCTTTCCATCTTTAAACTTAAATAGCATCTATTTAATGCATCCTTCATTTTACCTCACTTTGAGGTCACTGTGTATAGTGGTAGAAATAATACAAATTTAATAAGTGATTTTATTGATACTTAATTGAATGCATTTTGCAGAATAGTGTTTAGTAATAATAGAAATTTTTAAAGTAGCTTTTTAAATTTTTAATTTTACAATCATTTTATGAAACGGGCAAATTATTATCCAGTTTTAACACCTTCAAGGTGAAAGAGTCAGTACCTGAGAGAACAGGACTAAACCCAGTGGGTCTGACTGCAAAGCCCTTGCCTGCAACCGATACAAGACTGCAATGTTTGCACAGATTTTCTTTTTCTTGTTTTGTAAATGAATATTTATTCTTTAAAAAGTAGTCCGGAATTTCAAAGTTTAAACTTCTTATTCCTTACAGTTCACATCATCTTGCAATCACAGCCAACAAATTTAGTTGGGGACGAAGTATATATTAGAAAGCTGTTCCTATAGTATAATTATGTTGAAAATTATACAATTCATTCTGTTTACCATTCTATTCATGCAGGAGCATTCCCATGTGTTGTTTTTATAATAATTAAATGTCTTTTTCTTTCTAAATAAATCTTTCCATAATGCATTTTTTTTCATGGGGATGGAGGTAGTGAGAGAATGATGTATAACCATCTAAATATATAATGTTTTCCAGTTTACACAAGGAACAAAGAGCAAACTTGTTAGTCCAAGTTCCTGTTCATTGTATATGTAAATCTTGTTGGCTCTGATCAAAAAATGGACCTGGCAGTTCAGAAAATACCTGAGTTGTCCTGGCTGCTGTCCTGAAACTTACCCTGTAATGTGCCAGCCTGTGTTAAATTATACAAAAATATACACACAAAAAGGAAAACAGTTTATCATTTTTTTGTTTTATTTGGGCTTTATATGGTTAGTTTTGAGAGATAAATACAGAACATTCAATATAGAAAATTAAAGTGATTTTGAGAAGCCTGGGTAACATTAAGGAAACTGAAAATTGTTATTCTGAACTTACGCTTCCCTGGTCAGTGTGAATCCAAATCTGTAAACTTAGTGGTTGAGTGGGAGGAGATGACCCTAACTCTGATTCTTCCTGCACGTGTCCAGTTATGAATTCTTGCATTCTCTCATCTCACTTTAAGCTTGGAATTGTTCATAATTGTCAAATGGGGAAACATGATTTAAAAATAAACCAATAAATACCAGTTATCAGAAGAAGTAATAACAATTAACTCACAGCACTTAGGCACAGTGGCATTAATGCCCCAAAGGGAGCCCTTGGTCACTATTTGCCTTCATTACCTACTTCTTCTGGCTAAAATATTTCCATCTTCGAATCATTTCAACCTATGTGTTGGCCACTGAAGTATTTTGCCAAATAAAGCCATTGACTTCACAAAAGCAGCACCAATAGTAATACATCAATAGCCAATAAGATTTTTTTTTTCTTTTTGCAGTTGCAGAAAACATACAACAGCTGTGTTTATAATGGCAGAAAAATTGGGTCTTAGGTGGCAGGGCTGGGAATTGCAGATGTATAATATCATTCAGACATAGGGTGTTTACAGTCCATTTCCAAGGGAACATACTATTTATTATTTCCTTTGATGTCATTACTTTCCCAGATGTATTTCTATATCCCATCTTGTCCTCCTAAATCAATTTATCTTGAAATCCAATTAATGACTCTTCAAATCCACTTTGAAAATAAAATTGTGTTCAGATAGTAGTTACTTTTCTTAGGAAAATACAAATTATAGTAATGTCTAATTACTATACAAAGTATAGTAAAATATAAAAATGGAACTCTATAATATAAGAGCAAATAACTTGTTTTGGACCCAAAATGCATTTCACTAATACTGTGATATTTTGAAGTGAGCATTCTGTTAAAAACAAAACAAAACAAAAAAAGAGAGTCAAATAGAAGCAATGGTGGGGGATTAGATTTTTACATATTTCATAGAACTTCTTTCCTTTTTCTTCATGTAGACAGTTGCTACATTAAAAGCTTGCCCTTCCATTGGGAGAAGGTATGAGGGGGCATTACCCCCAGGGAAGAAAGAACTCTAGTTTCTCATGCTTCTCCTTTGGCCTTGCATAATGAAACTATACACAGGGTGATTTTTGGCCTTTGGCAGGTTAGCAACTTTTGGAGTGAGACCAGTGAGTAGATTTGATTTTTAAACTTACCACAATTTTTCATTGACATTTATAGGCAGAGAGACAGATGCTAACTTGTAAAAACTTGAAAGCATAAGTCCATTCTCAGAGCCATGAACCAAATCTGAACTTTCCATGGCTGTTCTCTCTATTCAGCCATAACTTTTCAGTATTTAATATAATTCAGTCTGGTAATTTACTAGAAACTCTTCCAGTTTAGATTAGTCGAAATACTGCAATACCATCTTTTCACCAGTTTTATGGAGATATAATTCAAATACCATACAATTCACCTATTAAAAGTATACAATTCAATGTTTTTTAGTATATTCACAGAGTTGTGCAACTGTCACTGCAATCTAATTTTAGAATATTTTTATTACCCCCCAAAAGAAACCAGATACTCATTAGCAGTCACCCATATTCTATCCCCCATCCCTGGGTAACCACTTATTAGTTTCTATAGATTTGCCTACTCTGGACATTTTATATAATGAAACCATACTATTTGTGGTCTTTAGTGACAGACTTCTTGTACTTAGCACAATGTTTTCCAGGTTCATCTATGCTGCAATATGAATCAGTATTTCATTCCATTTTGTAGCTGAGTAATATTCCATTGTGTATATGTATATAGCTACAGATATATAATATTTTATGTATCCATTTATAAATTAATGAACATTTGGGTTGTTTCCACTTTTTGGCAATTATGAATACTAGTATTATATGTACTCATGTACAAGATTTTGTATGAATGTAGGTTTTCCTTTCTCTTGGGTATATCCCTAGGAGTGAAATAGCTATAGTAAATCTATGTTTAACATTCTGAGGAATGTGAAACTATTTTCCAAGGCAGCTGCACAATTTTAAATTTCCACCAGCAATATATAGGAGTTCTCCTTTCTCCACCTCACCAACACATGATATTGTCTACCTATTTGATTATAAATATCCACGTAGGTGTAAAGTGGCATTTCTTTGTGCTTTTGGCTTGTATTTCCCTGTTGACTAATGATGTTGAACATCTTTTCAAATGCTTACTGTCCATATGTATATCTTCTTTAGAGAAATATCTGCTTAGATCTTTTGTGCATTTTAAAATTCTGTTGTCTTTTTATTGTTGAGTTGTAAGAGTTATAAATATATTCTAGATACAAGTCCCTTATCAGATAAATGATTCACAATTGTTCCCATCCTGTGGCTTTTCTTTATACTATTTTCACTATTATGGTATTCTTTTGTTGCACAATGGTTTTTAGTTTGCTAAAATCCAATTTATCTACTTTTTCTTTGGTAGGTTGGGCTCTTAGTGCTGTATTTAAGAAGCCATTATTTAACTCAGGGTCACTAAGATTTACTCCTATGCTTACTTCTAAGAGTTTTATAGTTTTAGCTATTGCATGTAGGCCTATGATCCAGTTTGAATTAATTTTGTGTATGGTGTTTGGAAAAGGTTCATTTTCATTCTTTGCATGTGGATATCCAGTAGTTCCAGCACCATTTGTTGAAAAGATTATTTTTCCCCATTGAATCATTTGACGTCCTTGTTGAAAATCAATTGACCATAAGATAACGGTTTATTACTGGGCTCTAAATTCTGTTTCATTTATCCGTATGTCCATACTTATACCAATACCATTCTACCTTGATTTTTCCAGCTTTGTAAAAAGTCTTGAAATCATGAAGTTTGGTCCTTACATTTTTGTTCTTCTTTTTCCAGATCATTTTGGCTAACCTAGGTCCTTTGCAACTTCATATGAATTTTAGAACTAGTTTGTAAATTTATGAAGAAAGGAAGCTGAGATTTTGACAAAAATGGTGTTGAGTCTGTAGACCAATGTGGTGAGTATTGACATCTTGACAACTTAAGTCCTCTGATCTATGAACACAGGATGTTTTTCCATTCTTTTAGGTCTTCTATAATTTCTTTCAACAATGTTCTATAGTTTTCTGAGTATGAATTTTGCACTTTTTTTTGTTAAATTTATTCCTAAGTATTTTATTCTTTTTGATGCTATTGTACATGGGATTTTCTTAATAGTCATTTTCAGATTGCTTATTGCTAATGTGTAGAAATACAATTTTTATGTTGATTTTGTATCCTGAAATGTTGCTGAACCTATTTACTAGTTCTAATTGTTCTTTTAGTGAATTCCTTATTTTCTATATTCAAGATCACATCATCTGTAAATGGAGATATAGTTTACTTCTTTCTTTCCAACCTGGGTCTTTTACTTCCATCACTAGTCTAATTGCCCTGGCTAGAACTTCCAGTAAAATATTGAATGGAGGTGGTGTAAGTGGACATCTTTCTTCTATTCCTGATCTTATGGGGAAAGAATTCAGTCTTTCACTATTAAATATATTAGCTGTCAGTTTTTTACAGATGCCCTTTTTCACTTGGGAAAACTCCTTCTATTCCTGACTGTTGAGGATTTTTAACATGAATGTGTGTTTAATTTTGTCAATTTTTCTGTCTATTGACATGATTATGTGTATTTGTCCTTTATTCTATTAACATGATATAATTAATTTTCACATTTTAAATCAACCTGGGATAAATCCCACTTGACCATGGTGTATAATTTTCTTTATTATTTTATGTTGCTAGTTTTAGTTTGCACATATTGTGTTGAGAATTTTTGTGTCAATTATTATAAGAGCTACTGGTATGTAGTTTTATTTTCATCAGTTGTCTTTTTGTCTGGTTTTGGTGTCAGATTAATGTTGACCTCACAGAATGAGTTTGGAAGTGTTCCCCTTTCTCCTATTTTTTCAAAGGAGCCTGTGAAGTATTGGTAATATATCTTTTAAATATTTGGTAGAAATTACCAGTGAAGCTATCTGGAACTGGGACTTTCTTTGCAGAAGTTTTTAAATTTCTAATTCAGTTTCTTTACTGATTATAGTTTTGTTTACATGTTACATTTCTTATTGAGTTTGTTTCGATTGTTAACATCTTTCTAGCATTTGGCCATTTCAGCAAAATTATTTCATTTATTGACATACAGTTGTTCATAGTTTTTCCTTGTAAACATACTTATTTCAGTGAAGGCAGTAGTGATAACCACTCTTTCATTCCTGATTTTAGTAGTTTGAGACCTCTCTTTCTGGCATGGTCATACTAGCTAATCAGTTGTCAATTTGTTGATCTTTTCAAGTAAATATCTTTTGATTTTGTTCATTTTCTCTATTGTTTTAATCTACAGTTTTTGGCATGTTGTGATCTCATTTTCATTTATCTCAAAGCATTGATATTTCCTCATTTCCTTTGTGATTTCTCCTTTGATTCATTGTTTATTTAGGAGTTCATTCTTTAACTTCCACATATTTGTGAGTTTCCCAAATTGCCTTCTGTTACTGATTTCTAGTTTAGTTCCATTGTGTTGGGAGAACATACTTTGTATGATTCCAATACTGTAAAGTTTGTTAAATAAATAAAATAAAATTCAAAAAATAAAATAAAATTTGGGAAGAAGAACTAGGTCTTGAAAAAATAACGGGGGGGGGGGTGTCGCCTTCAAGATGGCAGAGGAATAAGACATGGAGATCACCTTTCTCCCCACAAATACATCAGAAATACATCTACATGTGGAACAACTACAGAACACCTACTGAACGCTGGCAGAAGACCTCAGACTTTCAAAAAGGCAAGAAACTCCCCCACGTACCTGGGTAGGGCAAAAGAAAAAACAGACACAAAAGAATAGGGATGGGACCTGCACCTCTGGGAGGGAGCTGTGAAGGAGGAAAATATTTCACACACTAGGAAGCCCATTCACGGGTGGAGATGGGGGTGGGCGGGGTGGGGAGCTTTGGAGCCATGGGATAGAGCACAGCAACAGGGGTGCAGAGGGCAAAGTGGAGAGATTCCCGCACAGAGGATCGGTGCCAGCCAGCACTCACCAGTCTGAGAGGCTTGTCTGCTCACCCGCCGGAATGGGTGGCGGTTGGGAGCTGAACCTCCAACTTCAGAGGTCAGATCCCAGGGAGAGGACTGGGACTGGCTGCATGGAGACAGCCTGAAGGGGGCTAGTGCACCACAGCTAGCTGGGAGGGAGTCTGGGGGAAAGTCTGGATCTGCCTAAGAGGCAAGAGACCATTGTTTCCGGTGCACAACGAGAGGGGGTTCAGAACACTGCCTACATGAGCTCCAGAGGTGGGCTCAAGCTGCAGCTATCAGCACAGACCCCAGAGACAGCTAAGTCTGCTGCTGCAGCCACCAAGAAGCCTATGTGGAAGCACAGGTCACTATCCACACTTCCCCTCCTGGGAGCCTGTGCAGCCTGCCACTGCCAGGGTCCCTTGATCCAGAGACAACTTCCCCAGGAGAACACACGGCATGCCTCAGGCTGTTGCAATGTCATGTTGGCCTCTGCTGCCGCAGGCTTAACCCAAATTCTGTACCCCTCTCTCCCCCAGCCTGAGTGAGCCAGAGCCCCCTAATTAGCCACTCCTTTAACCCCATCCTGTCTGGGCGGGAAACAGATGCCCTCAGGCAACCTACATGCAGAGGCGGGGCCAAACCCAAAGCTGGACCCCAGGAGCTCTGCGAACAAAGAAGAGAAAGGGAAATTTCTCCCAGCAGCCTCAAGAGCAGCAGATTAAATCTCCACAATCAACTTGATGTACCCTACATCTGTGGAATACCTGAATAGACAATGAATCATCCCAAAATTGTGGTGGTGGACTTTGGGAGCAACTGTAGACCTAGGGTTTGCTTTCTGCATCTAATTTGTTTCTGGTTTTATGTTTATCTTAATTTAGTATTCAAAACTTATTATCATTGGTAGAGTTGTTTATTGATTTGGTTGCTCTCCTCCTTTTATATATATATTTTTTTCTCTTTTTCTTTTTTGTGAGTGTGTATGTGTATGCTTCTTGTGTGATATTGTCTGTATAGCTTTGCTTTTGCCATTTCTCCTAGGGTTCTGACTGTCTGTTTTTTTCTATTTTTTAGTTTAGTTTTTAGCACTTGTTATCATTGGTGGATTTGTTTCTTTGCTGTGGTTGCACTCTTCTTTCTTTCTCTCTTCCTTTTCTAAAGTTTTTATTTTTAATAATTCTTTTTCTATTTTAATAACTATTTTATTTCTTTATGTTTCTTTCATTCTTTCTTTCTTTTTATCCCTTTTCTTCTGAGTCATGTGGTTAACAGGGTCTCAGTGCTCTGACCGAGAGTCAGGCCTGAGCCTCGGAGAAGGAAGAGCCAAGTTCAGGATGTTGGACCACGAGAGACCTCCAGACCCAATGTACTATCAAATGGTGAAAGCTCTCCCAGAGATGTCCATCTCAATGCTAAGAACCAGCTCCACTCAACAACCAGCAAGCTACCATGCTGGACACCATATGCCAAAAAACTAGCAAGACAGGAACACAATTCCACCCATTAGCAGAGAGCCTGCCTAAAATCATAATAAGTTCACAGACACCTCCCGAAAACACACCACTGGACATGGTCCTGCCCAACAGAAGACAAGATCCAGCCTCATCCACCAGAACACAGGCACTTGTACCCTGCACCAGGAAGCCTACACAACCCACTGAACCAAACTTACCTACTGGGGCCAGACACTAAGAAAAATGGGAAATATGAAGCTGCAGTCTGCAAAAAGGAGACCCCAAACACAGTAACTTAAGCAAAATGAGAAGACAGAGAAACACACAGCAGATGAAGGAGCAAGGCAAAAACCCAACAGACCAAACAAATGAAGAGGAAATAGGCAGTCTACCTGAAAAATAATTCAGAATAATGATAGAAAGATGATCCAAAATCTTGGAAACAGAATGGAGAAAATACAAGAAACATTTAACAACGACGTAGAAGGACTAAAGAGCAAACAAACAATGATGAACAACACAATAAATGAAATTAAAAATTCTCTAGAAGGAATCAATAGCAGAATAACTGAGGCCGAAGAATCGATAAGTGACCCGGAAGATAAAATAGTGGAAATAATTGTCACAGAGCAGAATAAAGGAAAAAGAATGAAAAGAACTAAGGACAATCTCGACCTCTGGGACAATATTAAATGCACCAACATTCGAATTATAGGGATCCCAGAAGAAGAAGAGAAAAAGAAAGGGACTGAGAAAATACTTGAAGAGATTATAATTGAAAAATTCTCTAATATGGGAAAGGAAATAGTCAATCAAGCCCAGGAAGCACAGAGAGTCCCACACAGGATAAATCCAAGTAGAAACACATGAAGACACATATTAATCAAACTATCAAAAATTAAATACAAAGAAAAAAATATCAAAAGCAACAAGGGAAAAGCAACAACTGACATACAAGGGAATCCCCATAAGGTTAACAGTTGATCTTTCAGCAGAAACTCTGTAAGCCAGAAGGGAGTGGCAGGACATATTGAAAGTGATGAAAGGGAAAAATCTACAACCAATATTACTCTACCCAGCAAGGATCTCATTCAGGTTCAATGGAAAAATTAAAATCATTACAGACAAGCAAAAGCTAAGAGAATTCAGTACCACCAAACCAGCTCTACAACAAAAGCTAAAGGAACTTCTCTAGGCAGGAAACACAAGAGAAGGAGAAGACTTACAATAACAAACCCAAAACAATTAAGAAACTGGTAATAAGAACATAAATATCAATAACTACCTTCAATGTGAATGGATTAAATGTTCCAACCAGACTGGCTGAATGGATACAAAGAGAAGATCCCTATATATGCTGTCTACAAGAGACCCACTTCAGACCTAGGGATACATACAGACTGAAAGTGAGGGGATGGAAAAAGATATTCCATGCAAATGGAAATCAAAAGAAAGTTGGAGTAGCAATTCTCATATCAGACAAAATATACTTTAAAATAAAAACTATTACAAAAGACAAAGGACACTACATAATGATCAAGGGATCAATCCAAGAAGAAGATATAACAATTGTTAATATTTATACAGCCAACATAGGAGCACCTCAATACATAAGGCAAATGCTAACAGCCATAAAAGGGGAAATCAACAGTAACACAATCATAGTAGTGGACTTTAGCACCACACTTTCACCAATGGACAGATCATCGAAAATGAAAATAAATAAGGAAACACAAGCTTTAAATGATACATTAAACAAGATGGACTTAATTGATATATATAGGACATTCCATCCAAAAACAACAGATTACACTTTCTTCTTAAGTGCTCATGGAATATTCTCCAGGATAGATCATATCCTGGGTCACAAAACAAGCCTTGGTAAATTTAAGAAAATTGAAATATCATATCATGTATCTTTTCTGACCACAACACTATGAGGCTAGATATCAATTACAGGAAAAAGTCTGTAAACACTGCAAACACATGGAGGCTAAAAAGTACACTACTAAATAACCAAGAGATCACTGAAGAAATCAAAGAGGAAATCAAAAAATACCTAGAAACAAATGACAATGAAAACAAGTAGACCCAAATCCTATGGGATGCAGCAAAATCCATTCTAAGAGGGAAGTTTATAGCAATACATTCCTACCTCAAGAAACAAGAAACATCATAAATAAACAACCTAACCTTATACCTAAAGCAATTAGAGAAAGAACAAAAACACCCCAAAGTTAGCAGAAAGAAAGAACTCATAAAGATCAGAACAGAAATAAATGAAAAAGAAATGAAGAAAATGATAGCAAAGATTAAGAAAACTAAAATCTGGTTCTTTGAGAAGACAAACAAAATTAACAAACCATTAGCCAAACTCATCAAGAAAAAAAGGGAGAGGACTCAAGTCAGTAGAATTAGAAATGAAAATGAAGAAGTAACAATGGACACTGCAGAAATACAAAGGATCATGAGAGACTACTACAATCAACTATATGCTAATAAAATGGACAGCCTGGAAGAAACGGACAAATTCTTAAAAAGCACAACCTTCCGAGACTGAACCAGGGTGAAATAGAAAATATAAACAGACAACTCACAAGCACTGAAGTTGAAAATGTGATTAAAAATCTTCCAACAAACAGAAGCCCAGGACCAGATGGCTTCACAGGCGAATTCTATCAAACATTTAGAAAAGAGCTAACGCCTATCTTTCTCAGTCTTGCAAAATTAGCAGAGGGGGGAGAAGCACTCCCAAACTCATTCTACAAGGCCACCATCACCCTGATACCAAAACCAGACAAAGATGTCACAATAAAAGAAAACTACAGGCCAATATCACTGATGAACATAGATGCATAAATCCTCAACAAAATACTAGCAAACAGAATCCAACAGCACATTAAAAGGATCATACACTATGATCAAGTGGGATTTATCCCAGAGATGCAAGGATTCTTCAATATATGCGAATCAATCAATGTGATAAACCATATTAACAAATTGAAGGAGAAAAACACTATGACCATCTCAATAGGTGCAGAAAAAGCTTTCAACATAATTCAACACTGATTTATGATAAAAACCCTCCAGAAAGTAGGCATAGAGGGAAGTTTCCTCAACATAATAAAGGCCATATATGACAAACCCACAGCCAACATTGTTCTCAATGGTGAAAAACTGAAAGCATTTCTTCTAAGATCAGGAAGAAGACAAGGCTGCCCACTCTCACCATTATTATTCAACATAGTTTTGGAAATTTTAGCCACACCAATCAGAGAAGAAAAAGAAATAAAAGGAATCCAAATTGGAAAAGAAGTAAAAATGTCACTGTTTGCAGATGACATGATACTATACATAGAGAATCCTAAAGATGCTACCAGAAAACTACTAGAGCTAATCAATGAATTTGGTAAAGTAGCAGGATACAAAATTAATGCACAGAAATCTCTTGCATTCCTATACACTAATGATGAAAAATCTGAAAGAGAAATTAAGGTAACACTGCCATTTACCATTGCAACCAAAAAAATAAAATACCTAACAATAAACCTACATAAGGAGAGAAAAGGACTGTATGCAGAAAATGATAAGACATTGATGAAATAAATTAATGATAATACAAACAGATGGAGAGATATACCACATTCTTGGTTGGAAGAATCAACATTGTGAAAACGACTCTACTACCCAAAGTAATCTACAGATTCAATGCAATCGCTGTCAAACTACCAATGGCATTTTTCACAGAGCTAGAACAAAAAATTTCACAATTTGTATGGAAACACAAAAGACCTCTTATAGAAAAAGCAATCTTGAGAAAGAAAAACAGAGCTGGAGGAATCAGACTTACAGACTTCAGACTATATTACAAAGCTACAGTAATCAAGACAGCATGGTACTGGCACAAAAACAGAAATATAAATCAATGGGACAGAATAGAAAGCTCAGAGATAAACCCATGTGCATATGGTCACCTTATGTCTGATAAAGGAGGCAAGAATATACAATGGAGAAAAGATAGTCTCTTCAATTAGTGGTGCTGGGAAAACTGGACAGCTACATGTAAAAGAATGAAGTTAGAACACTCCCTAAAACCATACAAAAAAATAAACTCAAAATGGTTTACAGACCTAAATATAAGGCCAGACACTATAAAACTCTTAGAGGAAAGCATAGGCAGAACACTCACTCTATGACATAAATCACAGCAAGATCCTTTTTGACCCACCTCCTAGAGAAATGGAAATCAAAACAAAAATAAAAAATGGGCCCTAATGAAACTTAAAAGCTTTTGCACAGCAAAGGAAACCATAAACAAGACGAAAAGACAACCCTCAGAATGGGAGAAAATATTTGCCAATTAAGAAACTGACAAAGGATGAATCTCCAAAATATACAAAAAACACATGCAGCTCAATATCAAAAAAACAAACAACTCAATCCAGAAATGGGCAGAAGATCTAAATAGACATTTCTCCAAAGAAGATATACAGATTGCCAACAAACACATGAAAGGATGCTCAACATCACTAATCATTAGAGAAATGCAAAGCAAAACTAAAATGAGGTATCACCTCACACTGGTCAGAGTGGTCATCATCAAAAAATCTACAAACAGTAAATGCTGGAGAGAGTGTGGAGAAAATGGAACCTTCTTGCACTGTTGGTGGGAATGTAAATTGATACAGCCACTTTTGAGAACAGTATGGCGGTTCCTCAGAAAAGTAAAAATAGAACTACTATACGACCCAGCAATCCCACTACTGGGCATATACCCTGAGAAAACTGTAATTCAAAATGTGTCATGTACAAGAATGTTCACTGCAGCTATATTTACAATAGCCAGGTCTTGGAAGCAACCTAATGTCCATCAACAGATGAATGGATAAAGAAGATGTGGCACATATATACAATGGAATATTTCTCAGCCATAAAAAGAAATGAAATTGAGTTATTTGTAGTGAGGTGGATGGACCTAGAGACTGTCATACAGACCGAAGTAAGTTAGAAAGCAAAAAACACATACTGTATGCTAACACATATATGTGGAATTAAAAAAAAAAAGGTTCTAAGGAACCTAGGGGCAGCCCAGGAATAAAGACACAGACATAGAGAATGGATTTGAGGACACAGGGAGGGGGAAGCGTAAGCTGGGATGAAGTGAGAGAGTGGCATGGACATATATACACTACCAAATGTAAAATCGATAGCTAATGGGAAGCAGCCGCATAGCACAGGGAAATCGGCTCGGTGCTTTGTGTCCACCTAGAGGGGTGAGATTGGGAGGTAGGGAGGGAGACGCAAGAGGGAAGAGATATGGGGATATATGTATATGTATAGCTGATTCACTTTGTTATACATCAGAAACTAACACAACATTGTAAAGCAATTATACTCCAATAAAGATGTTTAAAAAAAATTGTTGACGCTTGTTTTAAAGCTCAGCATGGGGTATATCCTTTATAATGTTCCATGTGTGCTTGAGAAGGATGTGCATTTTGCAGAGTGGAGTATTGTATATATGTCTATTAGTTCTAATCGTTTCATAGTATTTTTAAAGTCTTCTGTATTCTTACTGATGTCCTAAAGAGTTGTTCTATTTGTTATTGAAAGTGGGTTATTAAAGTCTCCAACTAGTTTAATTATCTATTTCACCCCCTCAGTTTTGTCAGGTTTTGCTTTATGTATTTGAGAGATTTGTAGTTAGATGCATATGTGTTTATAATGGCTATATCTTCCTGGTGAATTGACCTTTTTTTCATGATAAAATATCCTTCTTTATCTTCAGATACTCGTACTATGCAAGTTTTGGTGTACTACATTTCTCAGAGGCTCTGTTCATTTTTGTTCATTGTTTCTGTTCTCTGTTCTTCAGATTGCATCTTTGTATATTTCCAAGTTCACTGATTCTTTCTTCTGTCAGCTTAGATCTATTCTTCATCCCCTCTTGTGAATATTTCATTTTGATTATTATACTTTTCAGTGCCAGACTTTCCATTTGGTTCTTTATCATAATTTCTATCTCTCTTTAATAGAAAGAGAGATAGAAATTATGTCTACTTGATGAGACATTGTCATTCATACCCTTTTTAAAATTCTTTAATCATAGTTTCCTTTAGCTCTTCTAACATGTTTATAACAGCTGCTTTGATGTCTTTATATCTTCTAACTCCAACATCTAGGCCACTTCAAAGGCAGTTTCTCTTGTCTAATTTTTTTCCTGTGTATAGTTCAAACTTTCTTTGGATAGTTAACATTTTTTGGTAAAAACTGGATATTTCAGATAATATATTGTAGCCAACTCTGGATGCTGATTTCCCCATGAATTTTTGTTTGTTTGTTTTCTTGTCTAGTGCTTTAGCTGGACTAGTTCAGTGAAGTCTGTCTCCCCAACTTTGTGTGGCCTCTGAGGTTGTTCCTCAGAAGGGGCTGGGATAGGTGTAATCAGACCCCAGTGTTCTCAGTCTGTCATGCCTGAGGTGGAGCTTCCACCCTATGAGTGGGTCTGGGTGAAAGAAGACAGCTCTCAACCTCACCTGCCTGAAATAGAGTTTCTGCAACTTGGGGCTAGGGGTGATGAGAATTCTGGTATCTTGACTCTCCCAGGGAGAAATTGTGGGCCTAGATTGGAAACTAGGGATCAACTGAGCTCCATCTTCTTGACTAAACCCACCCAGAATAGTGCTTCAATCTCACTGAGCTGGGTATGGGGCATGCCTTAAATATTGCATGCTTTCACAGTTCTTACTCAGATTAGTAGATTTTCCTCAATAAATATTTTCACTGTCTGCTTATATTCTTAGCAAAACTTCCAGAGACTTTAGTTGATTTTTAAAATAATTTTCACCAGATATGGTTGTTTCATTGAGAATAGGGTTCACAGAGATACTTACCTGTCCATCCCAGAAGTGTTGCTGCTAAACTACCTTGTTTGTCTTCATTGGAACTTGAGAAAATGTATAAGTTTTTATCAGTGGCAAAACAACACAGGGTATGGCCAATATTCGCTCCTTGGATTACTCAGCTCTGACTCCTAATTTCCTTTCTGACATAGCAAGATGTGAAGAAAAGAGCGAAGTATAACACTTTTTCTCACTTTATACTTTCAATTGCTGACTTGGAAAAGATGGTGCAACTGAAGGACCCTAAGCCCTCCCAGCTATATTCAGCTTCTCATAGCTCTTACTAAACATACTGCTGTGTAAGGATAAATCATATCCATAGCAGCACTCTTATTGGGTAAATTGATGATGGTTTTAGACCACTTTGATTAAAGTTCACATGAATGTGGGCTGAATATATCTGGATTAAAACATGCTTAAATATATCAATGGCTGAGAGAAACTCATTATGTCAGTCTGAATAGTTTAGATTTTTTTCTCCTAGTCTTCCAATAAAAAAAAATCTTGTCCCCAACCCTTTGAGAGTTCTTGAAAATTTATACTACAGATATCATCTGTACAGATTTAAGAACCATTGCTGTGAACTACATGTGTTAATGTTGCCAAGAAACAATATTAGAAGTGCATAAAACAATTTTACTACACACATTAGCCACTATTGACTCTATTATGGTAGCTATTAGGAGTGTAACTCATAGACTAATACAAGACAGGTGATAATGTAGTTAATATATGTTTTATGTTTTAAAAAATTGGGACTTTCAGTTTCAACTCCAACATATAAAGAGCTTTGAAGTAGTCACTCCATATCTTAAAATAAGAAAAGATTTGAACAAATTGGAAGAAAAAAAAAAAGAATATTCTTGAGGTTGCAGGGCAGACTGGCATCCAAAAATCTAGAGAGATGAGAAGTACAGCTGAGTTTAGCTTAGTTGCTGGAGCCATAAGTTTAAAGGTAAATTTACAGTTGAATGGAAATTTTGATGAATTGCTGGAATCTGAGCGTGGACTTCATTGAGAGTGAAAAACTTCTCAGGGCTGTAATTTTAGAGAATTCCCAATACTTTCACAGATTTTTTACCTCCAGAAAACCCACCAGGTTTAAAGAATGAAGAGAAATCACTTCCCATCTTTGGCAGGAGGGTGGTAAAAATAACCATTTTGAAGTATAACCAGTGCTACTCCATAACAAAGTCGATTCTTCGTTGAAAACGACTTTACCAGAGCCTTATCTCACGTAGGCAAGAAGGTCACTTCAACATCCTGTAGCCTTCCTAAGGGGTGATTGGGGGGCGGGGGAGACAAAAGATAAGAAATACCCTGGAAGGTCACAGCCCAGGGACTTACCATCAGAGGTTTCATGCCTCACTTGCCCATGGAGCCAGTTAATGACAGAAGTAAGGTGTCAAAGCATTTTTAGTAGTAGCAGAAGGGACATTCTTGAGGACTTTAACAGAAACAACCAGGTTTAAAATAAAAATATTTCAGGTTTGTAAATAAAAATAAAACAATTCCCATTTATCAGTGTAAATAATAATAGCTCAAAATACTTAACTGTATTTTAAGACACAGCAGCAAATATTTGTAGATTGGCAGAAGTCCCTGGAACCAAATCTTTCTGGAAAGAAGCTTTGATCAAACTATTTTTATTTGGTCAGTGGCAAAAGGTAGCTAGAAAGTAACACAACAAATTTTCAAACGTGGGCTCTAAATTAGTTCCAAAGGAGTATAAATTCTAAAAATAAGTTAGGTTTCAAAAGTAATTGGTGTCTTTCCAGACTGCATCAATCTAGAGAATATATTAAAGTCATTGTAATGGAAACAAACTGTTCTCATTGGCTCAGCTCACATCTTCGGAATTGCTGTCTCCACTGACACTCCTACCCTCTGTTCTGGTCCCACTAGAACAGTGAGAAACCCCAAAGGATGTCTCACATAATGGCCATCACAGACCTCCAGCGACTTGCCCCTTATTATGCTCCTATCTAATCATCCCTAGGGATGATTCCAGGGATCGCAGGCCACTGCCTGTAGAGGTCCCAGGCCTGGCCCAAGGGAAAATGTCCCTCCACAAAACAGTAGTGCCTGCTCCTTGCTCAGAAATCCTCATTATGGCGGTATTTGTTTAAACGGCCACTGCCTCTCTACAAGGCACTGGGTCAGATCTTGAATTGTGGATGATGAATAAAAGAGAGGAAAAGGTCCACACTAAATCTGAGTAATACACGGTATGATTTTCTCAGTATCTTTCCATCTGTGCTTGGATGCGGATACATTTCTCTCTCTTACAATGAATTTCTTCCCGTGAAAAGCTTAGTCTTTCCTACAAATAGAGCTAAAGCTGTCTTAGAGATAAGCTTAGTTAAAGCTGTATTGTCAGTAGTTTATATTTTTAGATCTGGAACCTTTTGATATATTAATACAGATAAAAAAAGTAAGATTAGAAGTTACTGGATTTTTTCCAACATGAAATGTGTGCTATTATTTTCTTAACAGAAATATTTATATTTAACATGAGCAAAAACCTGTACAAACAGAAAGGAAATAAAGAAGTTTGTTTTGCTTTAGAAGTTTCTGACTTATCAGCACATACTACCAAAAAAATTTATTTTTCCAGAACAGAATAGAAACAACTCATTCAAGGTTTTGAAGATTGTCTTTACAAAGCTTCTTCTGAATCACAAATTAATACCTTAGATTAAAAATTTCTCTACTATTACTTTTCCAAGTATTAAATGCTAAGCACTCATCTGTTCAAATGAGACACATCACTGTAGTCCTAGATTGACCTATAAAGTTTACATTTCTTAAGGTTTATTTATACTATGACTTGAATTCAAGACGGCTAGTAGGTATGAAAAAGTACTTAGATTCCTTTCATTTCTGAAATTCTACATTCCAAGACCTAAAGTAAATCTCCTATGATCAAGGAAAAAAATATGTTGCTTTTTCAGGCCTATTTAGCTTAAAACATTTATTGAGCACAAACTGTGGGACCAAATTACTTTCCATAAGATGCAGTAACTTGCAGATCTTGCAGTCAGTTTGGAAATAAAAATGTGCATGTAGGTAAAATAATTTGAAGTATTGTATCACAGTAGGAAAAATTTGTCTATTATGAAATGATAATGCTATACATGAGTGGGTGGTAGAATAGAGAGTATTTTCATTTCAAAGGCCAAATTCCACAAATACTGTCTGTAAACAAAATTTTTTTAAAAAGCTTTCTATTTTGAAATCTCATGGGAAATGGGTATTACTTATATCTCCTTTTGATTTTTATCTATAATTACTTGCTTGAAAACAGTTTCTTATTATTAATTGTTAAGGTTAGGTTAACTCTCTTAGTGCATATATAAATATGGAGGGTTAATAGTATCTCATTTCAGTATTGTGAGTAATGAGAATTTCTTTCTCCTTATTGTTATTAAAGGTGCATCTGTTGCTTTAACAGTACTGCTCTCTACACATGAAACCAATTGTTTAGACTAAAGATGGTCAAGTGTTGACCATATTGTAAGTTAATGTCAGAATTGGAATATACCTACTTCTGCCTATTCCTCTTACTAAGAACAGCTAAAAACCCTTGGACATTATGTGTAAAAGAAACATAAGAAGACTCTGTACGTGGAGAGAAGACTGACTAAGGACCATGGGAACCAAGGAATGACATGGTGTTGAGTTTCCTGGGTTTACTTGTTGTCTCATGTATCCTGGATTGGGTGCTAGATTCTCTAGTGCCCAGAGATACCATCAGATACAGGCACAGGTATCCCAAGAAAAGCCTGCTCTCTAACCAAAGGACCAGGAAAGGGGTCTGGCAAGACCAAACACTTTTAGACAATAATACCCCCACTCCAGTGAAACATCAAAACAAACAGTTCTTCAGCATCCCCTGCCAACTCTATCAGCAAAGGCTAAGAAGGGAGCCTGGACTCCACCATCCTCAGACTATAACAAAGTGTCCCAATTCCCCACCCATTAGGGTGTCAGAGAAAGATGAGTAGCAAGGAGCTGGAAATTTTATTCCCACCCCAAAGTAACACCCCACCCCTCTGTGGTGTCAATGGAGGCCATGTGCAGAGGCTGGACTTACACTCTGACATGGGAGTAATGAGATGCCCAATTCCCTCCTTGCTGAATTAGTGTCAGAGGAGGTTGAATAGGAATTGAGGGCTTTCATGACCTCCCAGTGGTAAGGAAGACTGCCACCCCATCCCTGTATCAGTAGAGACCACATGGGAAGCAGTAACAAGGCATCTTTCCTCCTCAGGGTATCAATGAAGGCCAGGTGGTGAAACATTCCCACCTGGCAGTAATGAGGTATCGCTACATTTCCTCTGCCAGGGCAGTGTCAGAGTCGACCTGCTCAAATAGAAGATTTAAATATGACCCAGTCTCATAGCATAGTACTCCAAATGTCCAGAATACAATAGAAAATTACTCATCATACCAAGACCCAGGAACATCTCAACTTGAATGAGAAAAGGCAATCACTGCCCAACTGAACAGAACCACAGGGATATGTGGGGCTGTAGCAAAGGTTGAACTTCTGTTTCATTATAGTAGAATCCAGGAAGGAATGGAGAAAGAAAGTGGGACTGAAAAGAGTACTTGAAGAAATAATGGCTGCAAGGGTATCTAATTTGGCAAAAGATATGAACTACAGATTGGAGAAACATGGTGGAACTTAAACAAGATAACCTCCCACCACCAAATTCTATGCCAAGACACAACATAATATTACCTCTTAAAATTAAAGAGAAAGAAAAAATCTTGAAAGCAGCAAGAGAAACTACACCTTAGCTATAAGGTAAAACAATTTGAATAACAGCAGATTTCTCATCAGAGTTCATTGGCACCAGAAGAAAGCAGTACATTATTCAAAGTGTTGAAAGAAAAGTACCGTCAAATAGAATCCAATATCCACTGAAAATATCCTTTAGGAATGAAAGATAAATCAAGACATTCTTAGAAGGAAAACTAAGAGAATTTGTTGCCAGCAGTACTATGCTGGGGGAAAAATGGCTAAAGAAAGTTCTTGAAATAGAAAGAAATAATTTTTTAAAAAAAATCTTGAAACATCAGAGCAATGGAAAGAGCAACAGAAAGAGTAAAAATATGGGGAAATGCAATAGACTTTCCTTCTCTTCTTAAGTTTTCTAAATTATGTTTTATGTTGGAAGCAAATATTATAACACTGCCTGAAGTGGTGCTCCATGTATGTAGAGGAGATATTTAAGACAATTTTATTATAGTCACAGGGAAAAGGGACTTAAAGGAGATAAACTTACTATAGCTTATTCAAACTGGGTAAGATGTCAACTCTGAGAAGTAAAATGTGATAAATGTGAGATATATATATATATATATATATATATATATATATATATATATGTGTGTGTGTGTGTGTGTGTGTGTGTGTGTGTGTAATATATATAGATATCCAGAACAATCACTTTAAGATAATCTATACAAAGAGATACAATAAAAAGGTCAAGTAACCCACAGAATAAAGAAAATAGAGAAGTGAAAAATAGAGGGAACAAACAGAAAACAAGAAACTGAAATGTCAGACTTAAACCCTAACAGATCAATCATATTACATCAAGTGTAAATGGTCTAATTACACCAACTAAAAGACATAGATTCACACAGTGGATTACTATTGATACAAACAACCACTTGATGAATTTCAAGGACAGTATGCATCTTCACAGAATGCCAGTGAATGCAGCTGTCAAGGTGCCTTAACTACCTGTCCCAGGAAACAGCAGCTTTGGCAATGTCATCATGGGTCTCACAGAGCCACCAACTGTGGTAGCAGTGATGAGGAAGAACACTCAAGTGGCCTTCTAAGTGGCAGACAGTAGCAAGGGGGAAGGAATAAAATGACAAAAATGAGTGAACATAACTGAGACCCTTATGGTTTTCCATGTAATGACTAGGATGTATTCAGTTTTAATTAAGTTAATGAGGCACAAAGAATGCTATGATGAGATGATAATTTACATTTTATTGGTGTTATTTTTCACTTTCTTCCATCAAATTTTTTATCAGAGGGGAAGATGGAGAAGAAAAATTCCCAGCTGAGTAAACATACACTGGACTCTGAAAACAAAATATGCAAAAAATAAGACACAGTTTCAGGAGGCGTTACCTTGTAGACAAAGTTGTCTATAGACCAATATATATATTATGAGTAATGCATTAATAATATTAATAAGCCAGTTAATTAAAATACATTGAGGCTTTAGTTCAGCAAAATAAAAAGCTTCAGAGGATTCACTGTAACTTGATGTGATTAGACTGCTGGTCAGCATGAAATGATAGGAGTGTAACTTAATTCAAAGACGTATAATTAATGTAGGTGAAACATTACAGTAGCTCAGTTTAAGAAATTATAAGTCTTCAGTTGAAACCCCATGAATCTAAGCATGGATGTATTTGCCTGGTATTTATGAGAGGAAAAAAAAGGAAAGATGAATAGGACTAATGTACCTCAGGCATACACTACAAAGCCAGATACAAAAAAATAAAGGTTATCTTCTGGATGCAAAGCACAGACTTCACAAATTAATGTAATGTTGCTGAGATTCAAAACTAGCCGTATGACTCCTTTTGGAAAAAATCAAAATATTTTAAAAATCCTTTCCTTGTCTTGCTGACAATTTTAACTCCTATGAACTATATTTTAGTGGGGAATAAAGGCAATAAACAAGTAAACAAATAAGACAAAACTAGTTAATGATAAAGTTCTCTGAAGAAAATAAAGGTATGCTGATAGCAAAAAAAAGACATAGCTGCTGTTTTCACTGACAAGAGATTATACAAAGATATCTGAGTTTTTTAATACTTTGCTTCTAATGTCTCTGTCAAATAAAATTATTTTTCACACCAAAAAGTATGAACATACTTTGATAGAATAAATTTAAGTCTAAGATTGGTAAGATGATAATAAAATAGCATTTTGAGTCTCTCCTTTAAACCTCCAAAATACGTTATAAATGGAAAGGAATATGTTATATACCAGATTAATATGTTGTCATCAGGGTAGACAGATGATGAGTCAAACCTAATGTGATGTAATCTGATGGCAATACATATAAAAACGTCCACTTGTGGCCAAAAAACCCACAACTGAACAAGAACAAGGTAGGGAAGACATGCTGTCTTTTATATCCTATTTCATCACCAGGCAAGGTCATTATAAAATGTGAGTGATGAAAGGTTAAGAGCAAAGATAGAAATAGCAACTATTGTGTTGGATTATAGGGAATGGGGTGATATAGACTTTGGTAAGAAGCCAAAACCTTGTCAATGATGAAGTAGAGGCTGGTTTGGTCAGATACTGTGTTCCCTTAAAGAGACATATCAAACTGAAGGCTGGAAATCCCAGAATCAGAATCCCTAGGAAAATCAGTGATCAAACTATAAGAAGACAAAATACAGGTCCCTAAGCAGGCAAGAGAACAATCCATACAATTAGCTGTGAACAGCATTTCTGCTGTGTCAGTAATTTTCTTAAGGACAGAAAGCTTTATCACTGTACCTAAAATTTAACATGACCATATGAAATCTTTAGAGGTTTTGATCTGAAGACAGCCTAGTTTGAGTTAATATTGGGATGCAGATACCAAAAAGTAATAATAATAAATTATAATAATATTTATTAGTATGTTTTAAGAGAAATACAGTATGAAGAACTAGAGTGTGCTGCTGGTGTTCCACTACTGTGTTCTAGTTCAAAGATCCATGAAATTTGTACTGGGAGCCATAACTTAAAAGAAGTGAAAAACAGGAGGGTTTTCACAGGACAGTAAACTTAATGAAAAATGAAATCAAACGTTTATTCTGGATTAAAGAGACCTCAGTAAAACAAGGTAGCTGTGTTCAAATACTTGACTTATCATAAGGGGGTATGATTTGTTCTATATAATCTCAAGGAGTGGATTGAAGACTAGTGGTTGATCTAAAATAGACACCTATCTTAATTAAAAATAAAAATGAACTCTGAGGATTTTTTTTTTCAAAATTGAATGAACTAGATCAGGATATAGTGAGTTAAAATAAAAGCATAGATTGTAATAAATACCATATAGGGAGAAGAACTAAAATACTGAATAAGGTGATTCAAGTAGATAACTAGGACATTTTTGACCCTAAGATTCCATAATTGTAGTCATTAAGTGTCAAAGTGACCAATTTGAATTTTATTTTAGGCCATTGACTCAGCATTTGAAGAAGTGTAGAAAGGGAGACTATGGAGAAAAGAAAGTACATGAAAAGCAGAAGTAATTCCAAGAAAAATCAGTCTGTTCTCACTGTCTTTTTTAAAAAAATCTTATCCATCATTATCACTACTATAATCATTTAATTCTCCTTAAAATTCTTGAATGGTACTAGACTTCTCATTCAGTAGAATTTCTCAGCCTGGTGTTCAAATGTTTCTAATAATTAATCTATAACAACTCTCCAACCCAAGTTTTTAATTTAAGTCAAATTCATTCTCATGTTTCCAACCTTCCTTCCTCACCAGTGTCCTCTATTCTTACCTAATTTGTTCCCACTAAGATACGTAGCAAAATACTGGTCAGAGAACAGACTTTTTTTTTTTAATTTTATCTTATTTATTTTTTATACTGCAAGTTCTTATTAGTTATCCACTTTATACATATTAGTGTATATATGTCAATTCCAATCTCCCAGTTCATCACACCACCACCACCACCACCCCGCCGCTTTCCCCCCTTGGTGTCCATACTTTTTTTCTACATCCTGGTGTCAATTTCTGCCCTGCAAACCAGTTAATCTGTATCATCTTTCTAGGTTCCACATATATGTATTAATATACGATATTTGTTTTTCTCTTTCTGACTTACTTCACTGTATGACAGTCTCTAGATCCATCCACATCTCAACAATTGACTCAATTTCATTCTTTTTTATGGCTGAGTAATATTCCATTGTATATATGTACCAAAACTTCTTTATCCATTCATCTGTCGATGGGCATTTAGGTTGCTTCCATGACCTGGCTGTTGTAAATAGTGCTGCAATGAACATTGGGGTGCATGTGTCTTTTTGAATTATGGTTTTCTCTGCGTATATGCCCAGTACTGGGATTGCTGGATCATATGGTAATTCTATTTTTTAGTTTTTTAAGGAACCTCCATAGTGGCTGTATCAATTTACATTCCCACCAACAGTGCAAGAGTGTTCCCTTTTCTCCATACCCTCTCCAGCATTTGTTGTTTGTAGATTTTCTGATGATGCCCATTCTAACTGGTGTGAGGTGATACCTCATTGTAGTTCTGATTTGCATTTCTCTAATAATTAGTGATGTTGAGCAGCTTTTCATGTGCTTCTTGGCCATCTGTATGTCTTCTTTGTAGAAATGCCTATTTAGGTCTTCTGCCCATTTTTGGATTGGGATTCTTCACAAACAACTGTAAAGTAGGCAGTAACTAACCATGCTCTATAGCCTGAAGCTGCATTGTAGAGTGGAATCCTTATAGGGTTCACTTTTCCTCCAGCCTTATGAATCTCTAGGAACATCTATTTAGCTGTGGAATCACTGATGAACTTATAATGCACGTTTCCATCAGTTGATACCTAGGCATAGCCAGTTTCAACCATAGAAACAAATACTTACTGAATACCTTAATATCAGAGATACAACAGCACGGGCCCTAAAAGTAATGCATAATCAAAGAGGGAAGAAAGAAAAGAAAACAGAGTGTGAAATTACAGCAGATCTCAGTGTGCACTGGAGGAGTCCCTAACAGTGGTGCTTAAATATATTCTTATGTTAATCAGTCAAGGTCTTATAACACGAAGTAAATCTAAGTTGATCTGAAGGGTAAGACTTAGCCAGGCAATGAAAAATGGTACAGAGTCTGGAAGCAAGGGGAACCGTATGTATGAAGCACCAGGAACAAGAAGATGTGGTATATTCAGTGATCTGCAAATTTTTTAGTATAAAGGAGAGATAAGAGATGAGGCTGGAGAGGTGAAAAGGAGACAGTGAAAGATATTTGATGCCATGCTAAAAAGCTTCTTTTTTGTCTGTAAAAGATAACCTGTAAGACAGTGTTAACGTAAGAAGAAGTTTTTGATCCATGGAGGAAGATGCTGTCTCAGTGTCTTGCTATTAGAGATTTGTGTCTTTAGGTCTTCAAGACAAGTTCAACTGTTTATATCATGGTGTCACTAGTACTAAGTCAATACTGGTAACACTTCATTCAGTGTACAATGGTTTCAAATAAGGCCAGGCAATAACATAACTCAGATCATGTACATAGGGGTCAGGAGTGGTCTTCCTGAGAGAAATAAAAGGTTAGTGAAAGAAAAGTGAAAAGTTTTGTTCTTCTGTGATTTGTAGGTCATTGGTTGGAACTCACAAGCATTTCTTCATGTAAACGTTGTGACAAACAGTGGTAAAACATTCTGCTTCTTCCCTCCTTCCAACAAATAGGAGGCAGGAACCCTGGCTTCCTGGACCTAAGGGGATGCTTTATCAGTAAAGACAGAAAATGAGATGAGTATAGGTTATGGAGAGAGCAGGTTAAGAAACAGAAGGCAGAAGAGAGAACAAGTACTCCAGGGAGAGGTACCAGTAAGTGCCCAGAATGTGCTTCTTATGTAACTATCTGGGGACCTTTCTCTTCCTCCAGCCCCCATCTTTTGCTTCTGATCATCCATACTTTCCCACCCAAGCCAATCTGATATTAGAAACAGTCAGCCAGCCTTATGTACCTCTGAGAGAGTGTGCTGTGTGTATGTGTGAGATTTTCTAAGGGTGTTGTTATTGTTATGCTGTCTTTCTGTCTTCAGAGAATGAGATAAGGCCAATTCAGTAGACTAAGGCACAGAACATCAACCCTGTTCTGTTTCAAGGGTGTTTTTTTTTAGATTTTTACTGGAGTAGAGTTGATTTACAATGTTGTGCTAGTTTCAGCTGTATAGCAAATTGAATCAGTTATACCTATACAGACATCCACTCTTTTTTAGATTCTTTTCCATACAGGCCATTACAGAGTATTGAGTAGAGTTCCCTGTGCTATACAGTAGGTCCTTGTTAGTTTTCTGTTTTATATATAGTAGTGTGTATGTGTCCAAGGGTTTTTAATCTAAGGAGGAAGTTATGCGAGGTGTAAACAGGGAAAGGGTATGAAAGAGAAAGTTCAACTTTTTCTTTTTCCCTCTCCTTTCTTTTTGTCATAACTAGTCTTTCTGCCCAATCCCTGGCCTGAACTCACCTTGGGATGGAATGAGAAATTCAAACTACACTTCTATGGAAGGCAGAATTAGAAAATTGTGCAATTAAACATTGAAAACTACAGACTTAAAAACAGCCTTAAATATTGATTTTTTTAACTCTAAAGGATTGTTTAAAATACACTTAATTTCAAAATTATTCTGCTTTTAATAAAACATGCAATATAATGACAAAGATCAAGATAAAAAACTAATTCATTGTTTAGAGCTGTGTTTAAGTTATTTTCCTTGCTAAATAGGCCTTTGTATCTTTATAGTTTTGGTCAACTTTTATTAACTGGAACATAAGCTCTTATTTTTGGCTACAACTTCAATAAAAATGCCTTTTCAATGGGGGAAAGTATCTTCCTGTCTGACAAATGCACAATGCATAAAATATTAAAGATCTTAAAACATAAAAGTGGTGTGACCCCAGAGAGAGGACTTCTTTATACACATGGTACTTCCCTAATCAAAACAGATATGTTCTGTCATCCCTGAGCTGAGATTTGGTCTCCTTGACCTTATCCAACCTGTGCAATAAACCAACAAAGTTTTAAGTGATGTTTCCGGTAGCTACAACATTTAACATGTAAGAAATCAAATCCCAGATCCAATTAATAAAATGCAACCTCAATATTGAACTATTAAACAAAATTTCCGAAAACCACATGAATCCAAAGAAAAAGAAATTATCTTAATCAAAAACATCATTAGTATAAATTAACTAATTCTATCCAAGGGACCATAAGCTCTTTAAAAACATAATTTTAATAAAATGATAAAACATTGATTTAAAAGATATATATATAATTAATCACAAATATCAGCTGTTAAAGTGGTGTTAAGGGAAACTAAATGCTTTAAATCACAAATTACCACCATTTAGAATCTAACACAGTAAAATTAAATGTTTAAGAAGCAAATTGATATCTCCAAAGTAAATAAGATGTTAGTATTTTTATTTTTAACACTTTCCATACAACAATGACGTTCTGCTTTTCTTTATTCTAATAATATGTCTGTTTAATATTTCCTGGGAAAAAAAGCATTAAGAACCAGGAGAACAAGGATGAATTAGATTCAGTTCAATTTATGGAAATTCAGTCTTATGATACTCTTCAAAGATAGCTAATACTCAAGAACAATTTTCCCTGGTCTCTTTATTTTGTTATACTCTTTACAATGTCTTCTCTGTTAATAAGTTGCTACAGGCCTTTCAAGTTTTCTTACCATTTAGTTTTGACTTCCACGTCACATTTCTTGACATAAAGGCTTCATCAGGTATACTGCAAGCTGAGTTTCCCACTGCAGTATTGGCCAAGGTTACTACTCAGCTGCCATAATTGAGGGTTCCATTCCTATTCTCTGAAGATAGAGTATGGTACTCTCTGTGGGTCAGTGACATTGAATAAGTATGTTTGTCACCACTTGATTGAATAGTTCAGTATTCTTGGGATTTCGACTCCCATATTTTCTGTGATGTGGACACATCAAGAGCCGAATTGCTCCATTCGATGAAAGAGATCACCCCAGCAGCAGTCATCAAAGCTACCATTGAGCAAAAAGACATGCTAAGCACACTGCCTGGAAAGTTTTCAGATGTGTTAGAGGAGTAAAAGGAGGTCCACTGGTTAGGATTCTGCAAATACTGGGTTGGCCAAAAAGTATCTTGGCAATTGTTTGGTTATATGCCTTTTCAACTCTTTCATACTATTGGTCTTTCAAAAATAGTGGAGAGAGTAGAAATGGACCACAAAGTCTTCCCTCAACTAGTAAGTTCTTCTAAAAAATCTCTCTTACATTCACAGTGTAATGAGGCAAGTTAGAAGTGAGAGTGAGTGAAAGAGTCAGAACCGGTGTTTCTCAATACTTGTTGGGCTAATTTTTATCACCTTAAGGCAGGGCTGTAGATGGAGTGAAAGCACACATCTGATGCCTCTTCTTTCCTTGTGAACCTTATCAGACTTCAAACCCCTGCCTGGTGTGAGACAAAATATATTCATCAACAGTAGAGAAACCACACTGAATTTGCTAATGTTCCTTTAATAAGCTCATCACATCCAATGTTAAATACTCCCTACACTTCAAAATTGCACTGTCCAATATTGTAGTCACTTGCCAGATGTGACGATATCAATTTAAATTTACTTTTATTAAAGTTTCAGCACCTCGGTCACACTAGCCATATTTTAAGTACTCAGTAGCCACATGTGGTCAGTGGCTACCATATAACATTCCCACTATCACAGGAAGCTCTGCTAGCACTGCTTTAGAATATAAAATTTGGCCAACTTTATAGCTATAGCAGCCATCTCCATTTAAAGTAATTAAATATCTGTATGATGTGTACTTTTCTTGTAGTTTTTCCTGTTTCCGAGAACATATGATTTCCCTCTGCTTGGGTTTAAAATAGACATACAAGTTTTAATCTGTACACAAAAATATGTCAGCAACTTCTGAGTGAAAGCAAATGTGGTCCGAGTGCCTCCTGCATCTGTCCCTGCCCAGAAAGATGGTCTTTCACACAGTGTTAAAAATCGTTCCAGTTGGTTGAGTCCAGACTTTTCACTTACAGACACCTGCTGTCCACTCAGAGCCATCAGAGGGGCTCGTGGGGTGGGTGTTTCCGGTGGTCTCAGCTTGTCCACCAGCACCTTTGGAGAAACAGAGGGTGCAGTGCCGTGTCCTACGGCACCTGCATCGGGGCATCAAAGTAAAGCCCACATTCCTCACCACACATTTAACTCTGCAATCCTACACCGGGAAGTGTTCTCCCTGACCCAGACTGGTGATCAGCTTCTGCCCTAAAGCATGAGAAAAAGGCCATTAATTCTACAGGGAACTGGGTTTTACAAGGATCACTTCAGCATGAAAAACAGAATACAAACAGCCTTTAACTCGTGTTTCTATGTCCCTCCCATTAACGTGGAACATGGGAGGGTTTATACTTCTTGTTATTTTAAAAAGAAAGCAATATTGACCCCAATCTAGAATATTGCTGGAGGCTGTGTAGAGAAATGGAAATGTGAGAGGTTCAGGTGGAAAGTATCTAAGTGTCTTGCTAGGGGCGCACTATTCTTTCTTCTCTTTTAACTGCAAAATGTATAAAAGGTGTTAGAGCTTACAGAACCTTTTTATTGTTTTGTTTTACAGCTCAAAGAATGGCCCACGGAGATTTAACCCCCTTTACCTCTAAGAAAAATGTGAACCTTCCCATCTGAAGGAGGGGGGAGGGGAAGAGTCAGGAAGAGAAAGATCGCTTTCTAGTCCTTGGCATGAACTGCCCCAAAGCTGGCGTGGGTGGCCGCCACCCAGATGGCTGTTCCCTTTGCAGCCTCACTGGAGAGCAGACGCCTAGGGCTGCTGTGAGAGGGGAGAGCTCGCGTCCCACCCGGGGCAGGTCAAAGTGCGCTGATGTCAACAGTCTTAGAATCTATAGAGAGGCTGGGCCAGGCCTGGCATCCGGGGGAGATACGGGGGGCCTGCTGTCTTTGGCAAAGCTCTGTCTATCTGAGAAGCTACCACCGCCTCTAACACCCTCCCCTTTAGGGGAAACACATGGGGCCCGCACGCTGCCTGCTGTAATTAGCCGGAGATCATCTAGGCTCCCTGATTTTCTCTAGTTCTTCAGCTGCAAGGCAGGGATAATAAGATCCATCCCATCACATCGCTCGGAGGAAAACTAAAATACGTAAAGCTCCCGGGCACGTAGTAGGTTTCCAATCCGTGGTGGCTCTGAGAGTAGTCACGACTCTGTGGGTGATTTTCCTGGACCCACAGAGACTCTGCCCTAGATTCTCAGTGTCACCTGCACCCAAATACTTAGGGTTCTGTGTTCAGCTTTCGGAAGTGACAACTGTGCTGGGGCAAATATTACTTTTTGTCCAAAACGTCAAATGTTTAGAGCGTCCCACTCAGGGCCCTCCCCTTCTGCATGTGCCAGCTCGACACCAGCTCTCTCGGCTTGGGCTCCCGTGACAGGATGTCATCATGAAGCGACTGCGCGTGGTGGTGAAGCAGGAGAAAGGGGTGTCTGTGCAAAGGCAGGAGTCATGGCCGGAACTGGGAGAATTTTGCCGCCGAAGGCAAGGAGCAGCTGTGGTGCAAAAGGAAGAGACGGAAGAGGAAAGGGGGCTTGTGAGAAACGTTGCAGGGGATTCAGAGATGTAAGGTGGGGGGACTTACTACTTTGAACGTCCTGCTCTATTGGCCAGGGTGTGTTCTGACTACATCACCACACCAGCATTAAGCCCCGCCCTCACCTTTTCAGTTGGGTTTACACCTGGGCGCGTCCTGCTGACCGCTCTGCGCAGACGCGTCTGAGGGGGTGGAGCCCTCTTTGCTCACCTCCCACGCAGGCCCCTTCAGGTGGACGCGGGGCTCTGTGGGCTGATGCGCCCCGTCTCCCCTGACCTCAGCGGAGGCTACTTCAGACCAGGAGAAAGGTACGAAGGGGGTCTTTGCACACTCTGGGTACCCCTGGTGCACCTCAAATCCGTGCTTTTGTGCGTGGCATGGGGGAGACGGGAAGGCTGGGGCCCAGGCCCCTTTCAAATGTGGGACGTTTTATTAGGAGACGGGAACCGCCCAGCGGGCGGAAAGCTGCTGCATGCTGATGCCGGCGTCCACAGGAGTGGCCTCAGGTTTGCAAATATCCTTTCCTGTCCGTCCAGCACCATGTGTCCGCCTTCGGTGTCCAGGGCAGAGACGCTCAGAGAATGTGGCGTCCACTCTTCCCTCGGTTTACTGGAGTTTAGAACCGCAGGAGACTGTGAACGCGCTTTGAAACTCCCAGGTGGGGCATTGACGACCCTTTGGGAGCCTTAAGCACAGAAACATTTGTGGTTCTTCTCCCACGTGTATTAAAAATAAAAACAATTCTTAGTTTATAAAGAATTGAAGACTGAGATATATGAAGACTGAGATAATGCAATGGAGGTTTTTTAAATGTTTAACTGCTTTGATGCTTCTAATTGAAATATCAAATAACATCCTTCAAAAATAGTTTTGGGGTCTTTAATTTGTTGGCACCCTAAGTCTGGGTGTAGGCTAGCCGCTGGGTAACTTTTTGCGCCGACCTGTGGGTGGAGAAGCAGATGAAGGATGAAGCCGCCTTGTTGAAAAGAGGGAGTGGTGGCTGGACCCTGAAATTCCAGAGCGTCACAACCAGGTGGAGATCATTGTAATTTCTAAACTAGATGGGAGAATCTAGCCTGTTATCCTGTCTCTCTAGTAACACAAAAGGACTTTTCTTCATGGCAAAGTTTTCCCTAATAAACCTGTTTGGAAGTATTCACTATGGTATAACAAAAATATTTCAAAACCATTTGTATTTTTTAATTTTCTCCCAGTTATATTGTCAGATCCAGAAAACTGATAAAATAATCCTTATTACAGTAGGAATGGTATTACCATGACAATAGGGATAGAATCACAAATATCTAACAGTTGCATTGTACTTTATAATTGACAAAGAATGTGATTTTCCAAATATCTTATCATTTGAACCTCATATCAGTTGTGTGATGTAACAGGAGAGTTATTAAAAGTCCTATAAGTGAGTTAATGAGCCAACCTCCTTCACATTTTAACAGGGACTTTCTGGAGATGGAATTTCTTGACACCCAAGATCAAAGCATTGTTCATAGCTTATAATCATGATTTTATTTTATTTTTTTTCAGGGGACAAGGGAGAGGCCCCATTGGCCCAATAAAGAACACACTATAAAAGGTACCAATACTCCTTTTCACAGAATCCTCGTTCTTTAAGGCCTAGGGTAAGTGTTACCTCCTCTGGGAAGCCTGCCTTGCTGCCCAAGGAGTATTCTTTGTTTTTCCCTTGCTGCCAGAGGTACTTGATCAAAGGTTCTATGTTTGTATCCTCCATGGATTGTGAGTTCTTTCAAGATTGTTTTATCCTCTTGTACATGAGCAGCATGTAAGCCAGTACTTACAGCACAAAATAGATGCTCAGTAAATAATATTGACTGACCCATGATGTAAATGAGGAAATGAATTAATAAATGATTCATAAGTGGAACCACTTCTGTGTGTTGAAGATGGTTCACCAAGTCAAGGCTTCTAAATTTAGCAAGGATTTATAAACTGGAGGATCTGGAGGGGCTCTGAAGTTTTAACTCAGAACCCCGCTTGTCAGGGTCAAGTGTAGCTTGACATCAGCACCCGGAAAGCTGCATCTTTTGAAATGCTTCAAAATATGATAACAGTCTTAAGAGATATGCAGATATACAGAAATTGATTAGAATATTAGATGTGTCTAATGTTCCCTACGAGGACACCTTATAATTCTGTCCTTCCCATAAACTAAGAAATTCATAAGGAATGGAATGCATTCTGGTTACTCTTTTAAAGGCTTGCAAACATCCTCAAAGGCAGCATCTTGCAGGCAAGGCTCCTGGCAACAGTCTACTGATTTGTTAAGTATTCAGTTCTGAAAAAGAGAAGGCAAATGTGGAGAGCGTCTTCTGATCCTGGCTGCTGAAACACAGCGGTTATCACTAACGCTGATAAGCTGCTTGTCAGCACTCTGACTCCACGTTATACGAAGCTGCAGGCTCTCCTTGCTGATTAGCACGAGAGCTAGTAAAAGGCTTCAATAGCGACATTTGAGACAGATCTTCTGTAGCTTCAACCACGGAGTCAACAGAGTTCTTTATGGAAGCCCAGCTGAAGTTCATACTTCACACCTTGGTACATTAAAAACATTAATTTCACTCAGCCTTTATAATCAGAGAGTCCCACCTACAGACATTTATTTGAAGATGTCTGAGGGCCCGCACAAGTGGAGAAGTAGTAATACTTCTAAAGAAAACTGCTCCTTGGAAAAGGTAGAGATTAGGAAGAGTAATAATTATACCTGAAATGTTAATAACTGGATATCTTTTTCTGTAAATACTCTTACAAGTATTTACATTTAAAAAGATAAAATTGCTAAAAAAAATTAGAAGAATAAGAGCAGTATCAGTGAAAAATGGGCAATTTTCTTTTTTGTTGATGTTACTGCCTAGTTTCCTTAGTAATTCTTCTATGTGAGCCTGGAAAACTGAAGGAGAGTATTATTATGCAAAGCATTCTGGCACAAATGGCATCACATATCTCATAGATTGGGGATTTCTTGGAAAAAAAAGAAGAAAGAAAAGAAAAATGAAGCATTCAGTGTGTGGGGTTTTCAGTGAAAATTCATTGCTGTGCTTGCCAATACTATCCTGCAGCTGGATGTATGCTACTGCTACATCCCGTTTCATCCCCAGGAGGGGAGAAACTAGAAATTCAAACAGCTTCTTATTAAGCTCTTAAATTCAAATTAGGGGACAGTAGAATATAACTTTTAATAAATTTTAACATTTCTCTCTTCACAAAGATCACATAAGAAATATTATTCAGAGATTAGGGAGTATAGGTGGAAAACATCAAATGTCTTTACAATTATTGTGAGATAATATTAGTGAAAATGAGAAAAGCAAGCATTGTAGGTTTTTAAATTCAATATAAAGGAAACAAATGATGTAGTCCCATTAACAAAGCAATGAACTCAGCTACTAAGCACTCTAAATCTGTAATATTTGCAACATCTATCTGTAGCTTCCCTCTTGGCCCAAATGAGGGTTGGGTTTACTCAATGTAGAAAGAAAATCAATCATGTCTGTTTCAAATTTAGATTCAAGGCTAACCTGTCTCAAAAGAGAAATTCCTGGAGGGCTGCTGGGTTATGACAGCTCTTCCCTTTGACCCGCTGCCAAGGCTAAGCTAATCCTGTCTCAGTCCTTTGTTCCCATCTTCCTCATCCATAATTGTCAGTCTGGAAGGGGTGGAGGAAACATAGTTAAGAGGGAAATTTTCATGTATTCGGATCTCCATTCCATATCATTATATTCCAAATTACTTAGAGATCTTAAAATGCTTCGTGATGTTGTTCAGTAATACACAGTAATCTTGAAGAGCGAAATAGTCATCAGAAGGCTAGAGAAATGCAAATACTATTGAATTTTTTTAAAATCTTTTTTATTATTGAGAATTTCAAACATATTTGAAAATAATATAACAAAATCCCGAAAACTTATCACACAGCTTCAGCAATTATCCACTCTTATACTCTACCCCATCGCCTATAATGTATCTACTTTCTCCAGCCTGTAAACTTTTGAAGTAAGTCCCAAACATCCTAGTATTTCATCTCTCCATTTCAGTATATGTCTGTAAAAACAACTCACTTATTAATATAGTGAAAATATCAATATCCTAGCTAAAAAATTGAACAATTTTAAAAATATTATCAAATATCCAGTAAGCATGCAAACTTCCCACTATCTCATAAATGCTATAAATGGATTTATTTTATAGTTTATTTGAATCAGAACCCAAGTAAGATGATTTTTTATGTTTCTTTCAATTGTTGGTTTTCTTCTCTGTCCCTACTTCTTTCTCCCTTTTATTTCTCTTTTATTTCTCCCTCTTTTATTTTTTGTTGCGTTGTTGTTAAAGAAACACAGGGTTTTTTTTTTAATGTACTTGAATAGCTTCCTCTGTCTTCTGTATATCCTGAATATTGGTAGTTGGAGCTAAAATTTTGATCAGATTTGGATTAGATATTTTTCCAATACAATTTCATGGGTGGTGGGGTGTTTTATCAGAAGGCAAAAAATGTCTGATTTTCTCTCTTTTGTGATGTTAGCGGACATTGATATTCAATGCTTAGATCAAGTAGTTCTTTAGGGAAGAAAATAGTAATATTCAAGCTCTATTCTTTCTTCTTCATTTATTAGGTGGAATACTATTATAAAGTGAAACTTCCTCTGATCTACTCTTAGGTTATCCAATGGTATATTAGTATGGGAAACGCAGGGTAAATGTTTGATTCTTTATGTACCCATTTCCAAAATAATGATTTCAGTTCTTAGCATATTCTGATGGTGATCAGTTAGGTCTTTTTATTGGCATTATAATAAAGTCATGGAAGTAAACATTTAATATATTTCTGTACATTGCACCTATTATTTTCATTGGTGTTCAAATTAAATCATGTTAGCCCATGGGAGGCTCTTCAATTTGACTCTTGAGATCTTTTGAAACTACTTGAATAGTTTTTGATAGATTCATGGCTATATTGTATTACAAGATATTTCAGCCATCTTTGCATGTTTCCTGTCCCAGACCTGGAAAACCTTTTTGCTAAGGATCCTCAGGTTCTTTTCCATAGGAAATGGTCCAATCCGTAGAGAACAGAGCATGGATTTAGGTACTAGTTGCATGTGTCACACCTGGGTTGTCACACTCATTGTTTCCTTTTCAGTAGACAGAACTAGGTATAAGTTCTTGCTTTTTAAAGAGAAAGTATTTCATGCCTTATATCAAATTTTCTTTTAATATTCAGGTTTTTACATTTGTATTTTCTTTCTCCTATGCCATCAGTCTCAATTTTAAGGAAAATAGTTTTTATGTCAATGTGTTTCTAGTCATTTTTATTCTTTGAAGTTCATTTTCTGAAAGATTCCTCAGGAAGGGTGTAAGGGTATTCATCATGAACTTGTATGTTGTTAACAATTTGTTGGTAACTGAATATAAAATCTTGTCTCACACTTTGTTCTTTGGTCATCTTAAAAAGTTACTCCATTGTCTTCTGTCATTGCTGCCCTTCAGTAGCATTGCCATTGTAAAGTCTAATTGCATTCTGAATTTCTTTCTTGCTTGGAATTTTTATCTTTAAGGTCCAAGGATTTTATTAAATGTTTTTGGTGCGTTAGATTTTTATTGTTGCTGTAATAAAATACCACAAACTTAACAGCTTAAAGCAACACAAATTTATCCTCTTACAGTTCTCTAGGTCAGATATCAAAAAAGGGTCTCAGTGGGCTAAAACCAGCATATCAGCAAAGATGTATTCCTTGCTGGAGGCTCTAAGGGACAATATGTTTCCTCACCTTTTCCAGCTTCGAGATGCCGCCCACATTCCTTGGATCATGGACCCCTTCCTTCCTCTTCAAAGCCAGCACCATCATATCTCCCTCGATCCTTTTTCGGTAGTCACATTGCTCTCCCACCACAGCCAGGAAAAGTTCTCCTCCATTCAGGAGTCGTGTGATTAGATAGGGCCCACTCAGCACAGGATAATCTCGTCTCAAGGTCCTTAACCTTAATCACAGCTGTAAAGTCCCTTTGTCATGCAAGGAAACATACAATTCTGAAGATTAGGGTGCAGACATCTTTAAGGGGTCATTATTCTTCTACCACGCTTGATATTGTTTGTTCTGGGTCAATTTCCCAGGGAACATGGTGGATCATTTCAATATGGAGTTTCAAATCTTAACCTTATGTTTGAAACATTTTTTTGAATTACAGGTTTTTATTGTCACTATTGTTCTATTCCACTGCATTGCTTTACTTTTCCAGAGACTCCTGTTATATATGTTGAGCTTCTTTACTTGCTTCTAATTTACCAATTTCTCTCTAATACTTTTTATTTCTTTCTTCATTTCTTTCATTTTTTTTTTCTTTTCACCTATTTCTCTTAAGTTATTACATATTGTATTTATTTACTCTTGTGTTCTTTTGGTTTAGTCTTTATTTCTGAATGTTTTTTCTTTTATTTTAATTCTCTTCTGGGTTCTACCACTCAATTTATATTAGACTTTTTTTTAGAATACTTTTAGATTAACAGAAAACCTGAGCAGATGATACAGAGAGTTCCCATAATCTCCCCTCCATTTATTAGCGTCAAATATTAGTTTGTTATATCTATCACAAATAATTAACCAATATCAATACATTATGACTAATGTCCACAATTTACATTAAGGTTCATTCTTTGTGTTTTATAGGTCTTGGGTTTTAATAAAGGCATAATGTCATGCACCCTACATTATAATACCCTACAGAATAGTTTCTCTGCCCTAAAAATCCCCTATGAATGGGTGTTCCACCTATTCAGCTCTCATTTCTTCCCCTAATGATTTGGAATGGTTTCCAAACCATTCACCTTTTACGTTCTCTATAGTAAGTTCTCTCTCCAGAATGGTCATGTAGTTGGAATTAAAGAGTATTTAGCTTTTCAGATGACTTTGTTCATGTAGTAATATGCCTTTAAAGTTACTCCATGTGTTTTCATGGCTTTGTAGCTCATTTCTTTTTATTGTTGAGTAATATTCCATTGTATAGATATACCAGTTAGTATATCCAGTCACTTACTGAAGGACTTCTCGGTTGCTTCCAGTCTCTGACCATTATGAATAAAGCTGCTATAAACATTCATGCGTAGGCTTTTGTGTGGATGTAAGATTTCAACTGCACTGGACAAATATCTAGGAGTACAACTGCTAGATAGTAAAACTATGTTTAGCTTTCTAAGAGACTGTCAAATGGTCTTCCAAAGTGTCAGTACCATTGTATATTTGTACCAGCAAAGATGACAGTCCCTGTAGCTCTGCATCAGGGCCAACACTGTCAGGTTTTTGGAATTTAGCCATTCTAATAGGTTTGTAGTAGCACTTCACTGTTGTTTTAATTGCAAATTAGTATATGCTGTTGAGCATCTTTTTTATGCATATTTGTAATCCATACATCTTCTTTGTTGAAGTGTTCAATTCTTTTTTCCATTTTTCAATTGGCTTGTTTTCTGTTTGTTTTTTCATTATTGAATTTTAAGGGTTTGTTGTATATTTTGGATGCAAGTTCTTTATCATATGTATGTTTTGCAGATATTTTCATCCATTATATGGCTTGCCTTTTTATTCTCTTAAGAATGTCTTTAAGTAGAGCAGAAGTTTTTATTTTTAGTAAAATGTGTAAGTTATTAATTTTTTTCAAGGAAAAGGCTTTTGTTGTTGTATATAAAAACATTGTCAAATCCAAGGTCATCTAAATTTTCTCCTGTGTTGTTTTCTAGAAGTTTTATAATTTTGTGCTTTACATGGTCTATAATGTTCTATGATATATTCTGAGTTAATTTTTTGTGAGAGGTGTAAGTTCTGTGTCTAGATTCAACTTTTTTTTTGCTTATGGATGTCCAATTGTTTTAGCATCATTTGTTGAAAAGATTATCCTTTCCTCCATTGAATGACCTTGTCTCCTTTGTCAAAGGAGACACATTGTCACACTATACTTGTCACACTAAACTTGTGTGAGTTTATTTCTGGGCTCTCTATTCTGTTCCATTGATCTAGTTGTCTAGTCTTTAGTGAGTACTAAGTTGTCTTGATTAATTTAACTTTGTAGTAGGTCTTCAAGTTAATTCTCCAATTTTTTTTCAGCATTGTTTTGACTCTTCTGGGAATTTTGCCTTTCCATGTAAACTGCAAAATCAGTTTGTCATATCCACAAAATGAGATTTTTGATTGAGATTACATTAGATCTAGTTAGGAATAATTGACACTCTAATATTATTGAATCTTTCTACCAGTGAACATGGAGTATCTCTCCATTTTTTTCAAATGTCTTTAATTTCTTTTATTAGAGTTTACAGTTTTCTTCACATAGCTCCTGTATAGTTTTGTTAAATTTATAGCTAAGTAATTATTTTGATGCTAATGTAACTAATTATGATTTTAATATCAACTTCTAACTTTTTATTACTGGTACATAAGAAAGAAATTGACTTTTGTATATTAACCATATTTCCTGCAACCTCTATATAGTTGCTTATTAGTTCCAGTAGGTTTTGTTTTGTTTTTCTATTCTTTGGTTTTTTTCTTCATAGGACACTCATGTCATCTGCAAACACAGGTTTATATCTTCCTTCCCTATGTGTACACCTTGTATTTTTTTAAAGTCATATTGTATTAGCTAGGACTTCTCACACAGTATTAAATAAGAATGGTGAGAGGGGTTATCCTTGCCTCATTCTCATATTTAAGGGAAAGGCATCTAATTTCTCACCACTAAGTATGATGTTAGCTATAGGTTGTTCTCAGGTGTTCTTTGTCAAGTTGAGGAAGTTCTCCTCTGTTCCTAGCTGATTGAGAGATTTTATAATGAATTGGTGTCTAATTTTGTCAAATGCTTTTTCTGTATCTATTAAGTTTATGATTCTTCTTCTTTAGCCTGTTGATGTGATTGATTACATTGACTAATTTTTGAATTTTGAACAAGCTTTGCATACCTGAAATAAGCCCCACTTGGTCATGCTGTATAATCCCTTTTACACATTGTTTGATTCAATTTCTTAATATTTTGTTGAGGATTTTCACATCTACCTTCATGGGAGATTGGCCCCTTCTTTTCCTTTCTTGTAATGTCTTGATCTGGTTTTGGTATTTTGGTAATGCTGGCCTTATAAAATGAGTTAGAAAGTAATCCTCTGCTTCTATTGTCTAGATGAGATTATAGAGAGTTGACTTCATTTCTTCCTTAAATATTTAGTCTAATCACCAGTGAAATCATCTGGGCCTGGTGCTTTCTTTTTGGAAGATTACCAATTATTGATTTACTTTCTTTCATAAAATAGATAGCTAGTGGGAAGCAGCTGCATAGCACAGGAAGATCAGCTCGGTGGTTTGTGACCACCTAGAGGGGTGGGATAGGGAGGGTGGGAGGGAGGGAGATGCAAGAGGGAAGAGATATGGGAACATATGTATATGTATAACTGAGTCACTTTGTTATAAAGCAGAAACTAACACACCATTGTAAAGCAATTATCCTCCAATAAAGATGTAAAAAAAAAAGATATAAATATATTCAGATTACCTCTCCTGTGTCAGTTTGAGTAGTTTGTGTCTCCCAAGGATAGGTCCATTTCATCAAAGTTAGCAAGTTTGTGATCACAGAATTGTTCATAATATTCCATTAATGTCCATGGGACCAGTAGTAATCTCCTCTCTTTCATTTCTAATTTTAGTAATTTATGTCTTTCCACTTTTTTCTTAGTTTATAAATTTTATTGATCTTTTCAAAGTATCAGATTTTTGGTTTAGTTGATTTTCTCTATTGAGTTTCTGTTTTCAATGTTATTGATTTTTGCTCTAAACATACTGCTTCTTCTACTTGCTTACGTTTATATTGCTCTTCTTGCTCTATTTTCCTAAGGTGGAAATTTATGTTACTGATTTTAGATTTCTCTTCTTTTGTAATATGTGCATTCAGTGCCACACTTTGTCTTTAAGCACTGATTCCACTGCATATCACAATTTTAGATATGTTTTATTTTCATTTTCATTCAGTTAAAAATGTTTTAAAACTTTTTTGAAACTTCTTTCCCACCCACATGTTACTTAGAAGTAAGTTGTTTAATCTCCAAATATTTGGGGATTTTTTTTAATTTTTATTTTATACTGGAGCATAGTTGATTAATAATGTGTTCATTTCAGGTGCACAGCAAAGTGATTCAGATACAACTATGTTTGTTATTGTTTTCTAGTTTAATTACTTATGGTCTGAAGGCATCTCTTGCATTATTTCTATTCTTTTTAGTGTCTTAAGGTGTGCTTTATGGCCCAGAATGTGGTCTATATTGCTGAATGTTTCATGTGATTCCATTGTTGTTGAATCTAGCTGATTGATGGTGTTGTTAAGGTCAATTATATCCTTAGTTATTTTTTGCTTACTGGATCTATTAAGATCAAAGGAAGCATATTGAAGACTCCAACTATACTTGGTAAATTTACCTATTTCTCTTTGAATTTCTATCAGTTTTATTCACATGCATTTTAGTGCTGTGTTTTTAGGTATATGCATGTTCAGTATTGTATCTTACTCTTGGAGAATTGACTCCTTTAACATTATGTAACACCTTTCTTTATTCCTGATACTTTTCCTTGTCCTGAATTCTGCTTTATCTGAAGTTAATATAGCTATTCCAGCTTTCTTTTGATAGTGTTAACATGGTATATCTTTCTCCATTCCTTTACTTTTAAGCTATCCCTGCCTTTATATTTAAAGTGGGTTTCTTTTAGACAATATATGGCTTTATTTTTAATGCACTTTGACAGTCTCTGCCTTTTAATTGGTATATTTTGGCCATTGACATTTAAAGTTACTTGTATAGTTGAGTTGATATCCACCATAATTATAATAATTTTATATTTATTGCTCTTGTCCTTTATTTTTTCCCCTTGCCTTTCCATTATCTGCCTCTCTAATGTTGTTTGAACACTTAATATATTTCCATTTTCTCTGTTCTCTTAGCAATGCAATATACTTTTTTAAAATTTTGTTAGCACTGCCCTAGAGTTTTCAATATACATTTACAAATAGTCTAAGTTCACTTTCAAAGACACTAGTATTTCACAGGAAATGTAGGTACTTTATAACTGAATATTCACAGTCCTCCCCTCCCAATATTGCTGTCATTACTTATCCATGTAATATAATCACCCAATACATTGTTTCTCTCATTACTATGAACAAGTCACCATCTGTTACATCACTTAACACATTTTTGACCAGAGACCTGTTATGGCCACAGGCATTAGTTTCTTCAAAAATCCCTTGGTCAATAATGTGTTAAGAATCCAAAAAAAAAAAAAAAAGATTTTATTTACCTTTACCTTTATTTATTCCTTCTCTAATGTTCTTCCTTTTCAGAGATATGAATTTTTGACCTGTATCCTTTTCTTTCTTTCTGAAGAATTTTAATTTTTTATAAAATTCCAGAAAAGGCATTCTTCAGTCATTACAGTGTTTTTGATTTGTAACACTTCTTTTTGTTTCCTTTTTAAAGTTTCCACCTCTGTGCCCACATTACCCATCTGTTCTTGCATGTTGTTTACTTTTTCTGTCAGAGTCCTTATTATATTAATCATGGTTGTTTTAAATTCCTTGTTGGATATTCTGAAATCTATATCAAATCTAAGACTGGTTCTGATGCTTGCTTAGTCTGTTCAGACTGAGTGTTTTATGCTTTTCAGCATGCCTTGTAGTTTTTTGTTGTTGTTGTTGAAAGCTGGAAACAATATAACATGTAATAGAAACTGAGGCAATTAGGCTTTTTGTGTGAGGTTTTATGTTAATCTGGCTAGGAGTTGAGCTGTGTTTACTGTTTGCTGTAACTGTAGATGCCAGAGGAGTCAGTATTCTCTAGTTTTCTTGTGTTCTCCCCTGGTGTCTTTGGATTTGCCTGAGAACTTCTTGAAGGGTGTTTCCTGCAGCTCTTTCCATTGTAACTCACTGACTAATTATCCTGGAGCCCTATCAAAATGGTGGGAAGGTGACGGGAAGGAGAAATCATGACATTGAATCTTCTGATTAAATCTGTTATTTAGTGGGCCTGACCTTCAGAAGTGCTTCTTAGCCTTTTTTGTGTGTGTCGCCCCTTATTTGAGATAGGAAAGCTGGAGGAGATTAGAGCTGACCAGGTGCCCCTCCTGCATGTAGATAAGACTCTGGTGATACAGTTTTCCTTGGAGGGCAGGACTTTGTTATGGAGAAAGATCTGAGTATATTTTAAAATATTACTTTTCCCTTCTTCTGCCAGAAACAGGAGAGGATTTTTCTCTAATTGTAACCATGAGAACCTAGTTGGGTTTTTAGACATTAAACTCACTCAAGTGTGGGAGTCCCCTAACACTGGCCCCAGGAGTTTTTAATCTCTCATGCTAGCCTACTCTCACCCTCCAGAAATTCATCAAAATTACCATTTAACTGTTTCTGGCAGTTGCTGGCTCCAAAAGCTTCTGTTTCAGGTATGCTGATCTCCGCTTGATTTTCTGTGTGCACATATCTCTTCAGATTCTAGCTAGGCAGCCCTGTAATCTCAGTTCTCTGATGAATCTAAAAAAATCACTGATTTTCAGTTTGTTCAGCATTTTTGTTTCTGTGAGGGAGTGATGACTTCTAAGATCTTTGTGTATTGGAGATAAAACCAGAAATAAAACCTTTATTTATTTTTAATTCTGATTTATGTTTTTGTTTTCATATCTTCTATAATTGTCTTAATTTCCTTTAACTAATTTTGAAATATGAGGTTACAGTTTTTAATTTATTTTGTGAGCGTGCCTTTCTGGCATTTTTCTCTTCTTGTAAGGGTGTTAATCTTGTTTCTTATTATTCTTTTACCTATAGTGAAATTACTTAGGATTCAACCATGTTTATTTATTTTTAATTGGAGTATAGTTGCTTTACAATGTTATGTTTCTGCTGTACAATGAAGTGAATCAGCTATATGTATACATATATCCCCTCCTTCCTGGACCTTCCTCCCACCCACCCCCATCCCACCCATCCAGGTCATCACAATTATTTTCTGTTGTTCATTTTTGCTTGCTAAACTTTTAAAAGGGAGAGAATGGGCCAAGATAGCCATTTTAACTGTATGACCATTCTGTGTTCTATTATTTTCATGAAATGTTAAACTTCATATAATATGTAAATGTATGATCCTGGACTTCTTGAGATTTCTTGTCCTTGTTCTTCTTCCCAAGTGTTTTCTAGGACTTCTATTTCATTTGACTGATGGACTGAATCATGTCCCCCACCCAAATTCGTCTCTTGAAGCCCTAACACCCAAAATGAATGCACTTAAATGTAGGACCTATAAGAAGGTAATAATGGTTAAGTGAAGTCATAATTGGGGCCTTACTCCAGTAGGACTGGTGTTTTCATACCAAGTGAGAGAGACACTAAGGATCCGTGTTTCTTCATGTGCACACAGAGGAAAAGAAAGGTCATGTGAGGACACAAGCCAGAAAGAGAACTCTCATCAGAATCAAATTTTCCAGCATCTTGATCTTGGATTTCTATCCTCCAGAAAATAATTCCTGTTGTTAAGCCACCTCATCTGTGGTATATTGTTATGGCAGCCCCAGCTGACTAATATACCCCCTTATCAATGTCCTATTCCATTTATTTTCTGTTGCTATGAGTTTCTTCTTAGTGTAAGACTTTGTCTTAGAGGGGAGATTTGGATAGTTAGTTTTGGGGACATTATAGGGCCTATACTGCTTTCATTTCTGCACACCTTACTCACAGTTTTAGCTGCTACTAAAATTGGCCCATCACACTTTACACAGTGTGTAGCTTTGGCTATTTGGGGTTCTCCAATTTTCATATTTTTCAGATATCCCATTGCTTCCCTCTTCTTTTTTATGCACAGAAACTATATGGTTCTACCCTACACCTACCCCTAGTCTAGTTAATATGTTTGTTTTGATGGTTAACTTGGAAATATTAAAAAATGATATGGCCATTCCTATGTTTTTCAGAATTTTCAATTTAAAAAAAAAAGGACACTGGAAATTAGTTATTACTGGACTTAATATTAATAACCATTGATATTTTAGAATTGAACATTAAATACATTTTTTCCAAGCACAAAGCAAAAGAAGTAGAAATTAATAGGTGACAGGAGTTGTCATACTAAGTTTATTTTTTAATATGGTTATCAAACTATTAAAATACCTTCATCAAAGTTCTTGATATTTTTAGTAATATATAGAAAGAAAATATTTCATTATCTCAACGACAGTATGATATACTAGACCAGATTTGTTAAATTGCAGTGGACAGAAATTTAACTCAAGCTAACATAATAGAAAAACTTTTTGGCTCAGGAAACCAAATTGGTTTTCCTTACAGTGAACTAGGTCCCTGTAGGGATCTTACAGAAGGGAACCAGAGCCGCAAGGCAAAGAGAACTCTCCCTCTTTTATACATTTGCCTTTGCATGACTTTGTACTCAGTATAAATTTTCCTGATATAATAAAAAAAAAAAAACAAGACTGCTAGCAGTCCCCAATTTTCATCTTTCCAAGAATATACTCAAAAAAGTCCCTTGTCCTCCGACTCTAGATAAAACAATCCTGGAAAAGCACTCTCTTGGCCTAGACTGAGTCACCTGCGCATGCTGGCACAATCACTGGACAGAGAAATTAAATGCTTTGCTTAGACCTGGATCAGTGCTTCAACTTTGTGTCTGTGGAGGAAAGGTATTGCAGCTCCATTTAGTACCACAGCTATAGAGGGAGAGGAGCAGATTTTGGACAGAAACAGCCTCCTAATAGAACTAGGCATGATTGAGTTCTCAGCCAATAACTAAACATGATGTATTTGAGATTAACATAGTAATTGTACACTAAAAGTGGTTATTAGGATTCATGACCTGCTGGAGGTTAAGTTCTAGTGGTGACCAAAATGATGTAGTGCTTACCAAATCTGATTCCAAAACTTTACCAGTTGCAGTGGAATTAATAAAGGTATTTGAATAATTTGCAGAAGCCACAAACATTGAGGGGCATAACTAGTGTGCTTGTAGATACTAGTCTTTATTTTTACATTTGTCACTAGAGACTGATATTTATTCATGAAAGTATAAATACAGTGATAATGGACACACCTTAAATATACAGGTTGATAAGTTTTGACAAACATACCTCAAATTTTGGTCAAAATATAGAGCACTTTCTTGACCCAGAAAGGTTCTCTTCTGCCTGTATCCATTCAGTTCCAATACTGAGAGGCTGCCACTTCTGCAATTTCCATCACCATGGATTAGTTTTGCCTGTTTCTGAACTGCACATGAATGGAAATATATGTAAGCACTCTTTTGTATTGGATTCTTTCTCTCAACATAATGCTTTTGAGATTTATACATATTATTCCGTGTATCAGTTGTTCACTCATTTTTATTGCCAAGAAGTCTATTCTTATAAATTTTGTTTCTCAATTTTCCCATCGTTGAATGCAGAAATTGTTTCCATTTTTTTGACTTTGAAGAATAGTACTTCTTGTACAAGTCTTTTTGTGGACATAGGTTTTCACTTCTCCAGGAGTAAAATTGCTAGGGCATGTGCATGTTTAACTTTATAAGAATCTACCCAACAGGTTTCCAAAGTGATTGCACTCCCACCAGCAATATATGAAAAATCCAGTTGCTTGACATCCTATTGTCAGTTTTCTTAAATTTAGCCATTTTTGTGGGCATGAAGTATCTCATTTTGGTTTTAATTTGTATTTACCTGATAACTAACACTACAGTATACCTCACTTAGTAGTGATTTTATGTTTTTATTTTTAAATAAGTGTCTGTTTATGTGCTTTATTTGCTCAGGAGTTATTTATTTTAGACTTAAGTTCTTTATTAGATATTTGTAATATGCATATTCTTTTGGCAGGCAATGAATTCTTTAAGGTTGCATTGACTTTAAAACGTCTTTATTTTCAAAGGATATTTTTGCTAGGTATGGATTTCTAGGTTGATAAAGTTTCTTTCTTTGACACTTTAAAGATGATTTTCATTGTCTTCTAGCTTGCATTTTTCTGATGAGAAGTTAACTATCATTTTTATCATTGTTCACCTGGAGGTGAAGTGTTTTTTCCTCTGAATTCTTTTAAGACTTACTCTTTATATCTTATTTTCAGAAACTTGATTATAATGTGCCTGGATGAGGCTTTCTTTGCATTAACCATAATTGAGGTTTATTACATTTCTTGAATTTCTGAGTTGAGATTTTAAATTAAATTTGGAAAACTTCTGTCCTACATTTCTTCAAGTCCTCTTTTCCTTCCTATTCAGTCTCTTCTCTCCTTCTGGGACAGCAGTTACAAATATGTTAGGTGGTGTGACATTATCTCACATGTCACTGAACCTCCCTTAGTTTTCTTCAATCTTTTCTTTTTATCTTTGCTTCAGTATGAGTAATTTCTATTGTCTGGTGGGTTTTCTTCTAATCACTATGTTTTCTCTTGTTTATGGGTCACATTTTCCTGATCTTTGTATGTCTCATAATTTTTAAATTATATTGTGTATAAAATTATAGTGGATACTGCTGTATAGTTTTGCTTTGTTCTCTTTATTTCATAAAAGAACGCAAGTCTTTTTGTCTAGTGGTTAGGGTGAGGGTCTAGGAGAGCAAGCATTCTGGGGTCTGGGTCTGACCTTCACTTGGATTGAGCTCAGTGACTGGCTGTACGAAACCCCTATAGCACTATTGCCACCTTTTCTACAAGTCAGTATTTGAGCTGAGAGGCAACTGGGTATCAGTTTTTTTTGTTGTTGTTGCTCATCTCTGGATTCAACTCCTCACAATCCAAGAATTTTGAGACTGTGGAGAAGTGTTGCTATTTCCCTCTACTTTTGATCCTGCCCTCCATTGCTCCTTTCCTGGCAAAATTCAGTGATTGGTTAGGGCAAGAGACTAGTTGGGACACATAATTTGTACATTTGTCACTCTTCCAGATTCTCCCAAGCCCCACCAGTCCACACTGTCCTCTGAAGTTCAGCTTATTTCTTCTCATTCCTACACAATCTCTTTGTTTATGTGAGACTTATTCCACTACCATCCAGGTGTTCTCAGACCTGACAGTTCTGAGAACTCTCAGGTTTAGAAGGAGCAGAGGTTCTCTCTGCACTATGAAGGGCTCATTTCTATCTAGAGTTCAGTTTGACAAGGATCCTTGCATCCTATTCTTTGCTATTCTCATAGAAAAGTATTATTTCTGTGTTGTCCAGGATTTTCTTATGATTACTGTGGGGCCACAGGTATTTCACATTCTACATCCTAACTGGAAGCAGAAGTTTGATAAACAGTATAAAGATGTTAAAATGTCAGACTGAGCTTGAAATATAGCCAAAATCACCAAAAATAAAATTTTCTATGTGAAAACAACACTTTTTTCTTATTAAAAGTCTTAATAGAAAATTTACAAAACACAGAAAAATTAAACTTGATACAATCCATAATCTCATCTTGCTAAGTAAATTGTTCTTAATATTGTAGTAGGTTTATCTAATACAAAAACACACTCAGATACCTACAGCTACATGTTTATAAAAATTGGGATAATATTTTTCTTACAATTTTAATATTTATTAAAACTTGGTTCAATTTAATTTGTTTTAATATTTTTAAGTACAAATATATTAAGTACTAAGAATGGAAACATGTGCAAAACCCAGCTCCTAATCTCCAGGATTCTGCCATCTGATGGGAGAGATACAGATATGGATACAACAAAGTATATGACAGTATTTGTCCTTGTCTATCTCAAGGACATTTGACTAGACTTTGATGTCACATTAAGATTCCATGAGTATGGGTGTGGGTGTTGTATTGTGTGTGTGTGTGTGTGTCTGTGAATACCTGTGTGGTGAGCAGCTGCTCAGAACAGGGATGAAGACATTTCAGGTAGGGTGAGTGATGTAGAGGCAGAAACATTTAGGATATACTCAGGGAGCAGCATACCCTGAGTAGTAGATAAGGGTGGACAGAAAGATCAAAAGCAGATTGTGAGAGGGTGTGGAAGCCTGGCCAATGATTACAGATTATTCCTTATAATAAAGACTTCACATCCCTAGGGAGACATCTCAAGTTTTTAAGCCCAGGAATCATATAAATATATCTATAACCTAGAAATGTAGCTCTGTCTACAATGTGGATGTCAAGGTCAAATGAGAAGAGACCAGACTGGAGGCAGGGAGGTTGATACTCAGGCTGCTTCAGTAGCTGAGGGAGAGGATAAGGAGAAACTGAACTAAGAGGTCATGGGGCATAAGGGTTAAGATGTGCTCAGGAGCAGACTGCCTGGGCTTATATCCATACATTAGACTGTGACAGCGGGAGCCTCATGTAGCCTCTCTGTGCTTTGAGGATAATGAAAGGGTTGTTCCTTGTGGGGTTGTTAGGAGGATAAAATGAGTTAGCATTTTTATTTATTTATTTTCTCATTAGTCATCCATTTTATACATATTAGTGTATACATGTCGATCCCAATCTCCCAATTCATACCACCACCACCACCCAACCCCCAGATTTCCCCCCTTGGTGTCCATATGTTTGTTCTCTACATCTGGGTCTCAATATCTACCCTGCAAACCAGTTCATCTGTACCATTTTTCTAGGTTCCACATATATGTTTATATGTATATTAACATAATATACAATGTTTTTCTCTTTCTGACTTACTTCACTCTGTATGACGGTCTCTAGATCCATCCACGTCTTTACAAATGACCCAATTTCATTCCTTTTTATGGCTGAGTAATATTCCATTGTGTATATATACCACATCTTCTTTATCCATTCATCTGTCGATAGGCATTTAGGTTGCTTCCATGACCTGGCTATTGTAAACAGTGCTGTAATAAACATTGGGGTGCATGTGTCTTTTTGAATTATGGTTTTCGCTGGGTATATGCCCAGTAGTGGGATTGCTGGGTCATATGGTAATTCTGTTTTTAGTTCTTTAAGGAACCTCCATACTGTTCTCCATAGTGGCTGTATCCATTTACAGTCCCACCAACAGTGCAAGAGGGTTCCCTTTTCTCCACACCCTCTCCAGCATTTGTTGTCTGTAGATTTGCTGATGATGCCTATTCTAACTGATGTGAGGTGATACCTCATTGTAGTTTTGATTTGCATTTCTCTAATAATTAGTGATGTTGAGCAGCTTTTCATGTGCTTTTGGCTATCTGTATGTCTTCTTTGGAGAAATGTCTATTTAGATCTTCTGCCCATTTTTGGATTGGGTTGTTTTCTTAATATTGAGCTGCATGAGCTGTTTATATATTTTGGAGATTAATCCTTTGTCCGAAAATTCATTTGCAAATATTTTCTCCCATTCTGAGGGTTGTCTTTTCGTCTTGTTTATGGTTTCCTTTGCTGTGCAAAAGCTTTTAAGTTTCATTAGGTCCCATTTGTTTATGTTTGTTTTTATTTCCATTACTCTAGGAGGTGGATCAAAAAAGATCTTGCTGTGATTTATGTCAAAGAGTGTTCTGCCTATGTTTTCCTCTAAGAGTTTTATAGTGTCCAGTCTTACATTTAGGTCTCTTATCCATTTTGAGTTTATTTTTGTGTATGGTGTTATTCAGTGTTCTAATTTCATTCTTCTATATGTAGCTGTCCAGTTTTCCCCGCACCACTTATTGAAGAGACTATCTTTTCTCCATTGTATATCCTTGCCTCCTTTGTCATAGTTTAGTTGACCATAGGTGCGTGGGTTTATCTCTGTGCTTCCTCTCTTGTTCCACTGATCTATATTTCTGTTTTTGGGCCAGTACCATACTCTCTAGATTACTGTATCTTTGTAGTATAGTCTGATGTATGGGAGCCTGATTCCTCCAGCTCTGTTTTTTTCCCTCAAGGCTGATTTGGCTATTGGGGGTCTTTTGTGTCTCCATACAAATTTTAAGATATTTTGTTCTAGTTCTATAAAAAATGTCATTGGTAATTTGGTAGGGATTGCATTGAATCTGTATATTGCTTTGGGTAGTATAGTCATTTTCACAATATTGATTCTTCCAGTCCAAGAACATGGTATATCTCTACATCTCTGTATCATATTTGATTTCTTTCATCAGTGTCTTATAGTTTTCTGCATACAGGTCTTTTGTCTCCCTAGGTAGGTTTATTCCTTGGTATTTTATTCTTTTTGTTGCAATGGTAAATGGGAGTGTTTCCTTAATTTCTCTTTCATATTTTTCATCATTAGTGTATAGGAATGCAAGAGATTTCTATGCATTAATTTTGTATCCTGAAACTTTACCAAATTCATTGATTAGCTCTAGTAGTTTTCTGGTGGCATCTTTAGGATTCTCTACATATAGTATCATGTCATCTGCAAACAGTGACAGTTTTACTTCTTTTCCAATTTGTATTCCTTTCATTTCTTTTTCTTCTCTGATTGCCATGGCTAGGACTTCCAAAACTATGTTGAATAATAGTGGTGAGAGTGGACATCCTTGTCTTTTTCCTGTTCTTAGAGGAAATGTTTTCAGTTTTTTGCCATTGAGAATGATGTTTGCTGTGGGTTTGTAATATATAGCCTTTATTATGTTGAAGTAGGTTCCCCCTATGCCCACTTTCTGGAGAGTCTTTATCGTAAATGGGTGTTGAATTTTGTCAAAATCGTTTTCTGCATCTATTGAGATGATCATATGGTTTTTATTCTTCAATTTGTTAATATGGTGTATCACATTGATTGATTTGCATATATTGAAGAATCCTTGCATCTCTGGGATAAATCTCATTTGATCATGGTGTATGATCCTTTTAATGTGTTGTTGGATTCTGTTTGCTAGTATTTTGTGGAGGATTTTTGCATCTATATTCATCAGTGATATAGGTCTGTAATTTTCATTTTTTGTAGTATCTTTATCTGGTTTTGGTATCAGGGTGATGGTGGCCACATAGAATGAGTTTAGGGGTTTTCCTTCCTCTGCAATTTTTTGGAAGAGTTTGAGAAGGATGGGTGTTAGCTCTTCTCTAAATGATTGATAGAATTCACCTGTGAAGCCATCTGGTCCTGGACTTTTGTTTGTTGGAAAATTTTTAATCACAGTCTCAATTTCATTACTTGTGACCAGTCTGTTAATTTTTTCTATTTCTTCCTGGTTCAGTCTTGGAAGGTTATATCTTTCTAAGGAATTGTCCATTTCTTCCAGGTTGCCCATTTTATTGGCATAAAGTTGCTTGTAGTAGTCTCTTAGGATGCTTTTTATTTCTGTGGTGTCTGTTGTAACTACTCCTTTTTTATTTCTAATTTTATTGATTTGAGCCCTCTCCCTCTTTTTCTTTTTCTTTTTTCTTTTTTTTTTTTTTTTTGGCGGTTCGCGGACCTCTCACTGTTGTGGCCTCTCCCATTGCGGAACACAGGCTCTGGACGTGCAGGCTCAGTGACCGTGGCTCACAGGCCTAGCCGCTCCACGGCATGTGGGTCCTCCCGGACTGGGGCACAAACCCGTGTCGCCTGCATCAGCAGGCAGACTCTCAACCACTGCGCCACCAGGGAAGCCCTCCCTCTTTTTCTTGATGAGTCTGGCTAATGGATTATCAATTTTGTTTATCTGCTCAAAGAACCAGCTTTTAGTTTTATTGATCTTTGCTATTGTTTTCTTTGTTTGTATTTCATTTATTTCTGCTCTGATCTTTATGATTTCTTTCCTTCTGCTAACTTTGGGTTTTGTTTGTTCTTCTCTATTTCCTTTAGGTGTAATGTTAGACGGTTTACTTGAGATTTTTCTTGTTTCTTGAGGTTGGCTTTTATAGCTATAAACTTCCCTCTTAGAACTGGTTTTGCTGCATCCCATAGGTTTTTGAATCGTCGTGTTTTCATTGTCATTTTTCTCTAGGTATTTTTTGATTTCCTGTTTGATTTCTTCAGTGATCTCTTGGTTATTTAGTAACGTATTGTTTAGCCTCCATGTGTTTGTGTTTTTTACGTTTTTTTCCCGGTAATTCATTTCTAATCTCATAGCGTTCTGGTCAGAAAAGATGCTTGATATGATTTCAATTTTCTTAAATTTCCTGAGGCTTGATTTGTGACCCAAGATGTGACCTATCCTGGAGAATTTTCCATGTGCATTTGAGAAGGAAGTGTAATCTGCTGTTTTGGGATGGAATGTCCTATAAATATCAAGTCTATCTGATCTATTTTGTCATTGAAAGCTTGTGTTTCCTTATTAATTTTCTATTTGGATGATCTTTCCATTGGTGTAAGTGAGGTGTTTAAGTCCCCCATTATTATTTTGTTGCTGTTGATTTCCTCTTTTAGAGCTGTTAGCAGTTGCCTTATGTATTGGGGTGCTCCTATGTTGGGTGCATATATGTTTATAATTGTTATATCTTCTTGGTTTGATCCCTTGATCATTATGTAGTGTGCTTCCTTGTTTCTTGTAACATTCTTTATTTTAAAGTCTATTTTATCTGATATGAGTATTGCTACTCCAGCTTTCTTTTGATTTCCATTTGCATGGAATATCTCTTTCCATCCCTTCACTTTCTATATGTATGTGTCCCTAGGTCTGAAGTGGGTCTCTTGGGTGTTGTTTTTGTATCCATTCAGCAAGCCTGTGTCTTTTGGTTGCAGCATTTAATCCATTCACATTTAAGGTAATTATCGATATGTATTTTCCTATTGCCGTTTTCTTAATTTGGGGTGTTTGTTTTTGTAGGTCCTTTTCTTCTCTTGTATTTCCCACTTAGAGAATTTCCTTTAGCATTTGTTGTAGAGCTGGTTTGGTGGTGCTGAATTCTCTTAGCTTTTGCTTGTCTGTAAAGCTTTTGACTTCTCCATCGAATCTGAATGAGATCCTTGCTGGGTAGAGTAATCTTGGTTGTAGGTTCTTCCCTTACATCACTTTAGTATATCATGCCACTCCCTTCTGGCTTGTAGGGTTTCTGCTGAGAAATCAGCTGTTAACCTTATGGGAGTTCCCTTGTATGTTATTTGTCATTTTTCCCTTGCTGCTTTCAATAATTTTTCTTTGTCTTTAATTTTTGCAAATTTGATTACTATGTGTCTTGGGGTGTTTTTCCTTGAGTTTATCCTCCACTGGACTCTCTGCTCTTCTTGGACTTGGGTGGCTATTTTCTTTCCCATGTTAGGGAAGTTTTCAACTATAATCTCTTCAAATATTTTCTCTGGTCCTTTCTCTCTCTCTCCTCCTTCTGGGACCCCTATAATATGAATGTTGTTGTGTTTAATGTTATCCCAGATGTCTCTTAGGCTGTCTTCATTTCTTTTCATTCTTTTTTCTTTATTCTCTTCCACAGCAGTGAATTCCACCATTCTGTCTTCCAGGTCACTTACGCGTTCTTCTGCCTCAGTTATTCTGCTATTGATTCCTTCTAGTGTAGTTTTCATTTCAGTTATTGTATTGTTCATCTCTGTTTGTTCTTTTATTCTTCTAGGTCTTTGTTAAACATTTCTTTCATCTTCTTGATCTTCGCCTCCATTCTTTTTCTGAGGCCCTGGATCATCTTCACTATCATTATTCTGAATTCTTTTTGTGGAAGGTTGCCTATCTCCACTTCATTTAGTTGTTTTTCTGGGGTTTTAACTTGTTCCTTCATCTGGTCCATAGCCCCCTGCCTTTTCATCTTGTCTATCTTTCTGTGAATGTGTTTTTTGTTCCACAGGCTGCAGGATTGTAGTTCTTCTTGCTTCTGCTGTCTGCCCTCTGGTGGAATAGGCTATCTAAGAGGCTTGTGCAGGTTTCCTGATGGGAGGGACTGGTGGTGGGTAGAGCTGACTGTTGCTCTGGTGGGTAGAGCTCAGTAAAACTTTAATCCACTTGACTGCTGATGGGTCAGGCTGGGTTCCCTCTCTGTTGGTTGTTTGGCCTGAGGCAACCCAGCACTGCAGCCTACCTGGGGTCTTTTGTGGGGTTAATGGCAGACTCTGGGAGGGCTCACACTAAGGGTACTTCCCAGAACTTCTGCTGCCGGTGTCCTTGTCTTTTGGTGAGCCACAGCTGCCCCCTGCCTCTGCAGGAGTCCTCCAACAGTAGCAGGTAGGTCTGCTTCAGTCTCCTATGGGGTCACTGCTCCTTCCCCTGGGTCCCAATGTACACACTACCTTGTGTGTGCCCTCCAAGTATGGATTCTCTGTTTCCCCCAGTCCTGCTGAAGTCCTGCAATCAAATCCTGCTAGCCTTCAAAGTCTGATTCTCTAGGAATTCCTCCTCCTATTGCCAGGCCCCCAGGTTGGGAAGCCTGATGTGTGGCTCAGAAGCTTCACTCCAGTGGGTAGACTTCTGTGGTATAAGTGTTTTCCAGTTTGTGAGTCACCCACCCAGCAGTTATGGGATTTGATTTTATTGTAATAGTGCCCCCCCCACACCATCTCACTGCAGCATCTCCTTTGTCTTTGCATGTGGGGTATCTTTTTTGGTGAGTTCCATTTTCTTCCTGTTGATGATTGTTCAGCAGTTAGTTGTGATTCCGGTGTTCTCGAAAGAGGGTGTGAGTTTATTTTTAAAGCACATGGAAGAGTGGCTTGCACTCAGTAAGAGTTATGCATTTGCTAAACAAAGTATAAATAAATACAACTAAACAAATAAGGCAGTAAATATTAAAGAAGTCAGGTATGGGGCAATTTCAGGAGAATGGAAAGTATTTGTTGATTTTGTAGATACGGCCATGACTGAATTTTCTAGCTTCAAGTATAGATTGTGATACCAGGACATGAGAAGGAAAGCAGGGAATCCATGGTTCAGAGGAATGAAAATAAGTTCAGCTGAATGTACTATTTTAGATTTGTTTTTGTCTCTGTTTTATGATCATTCCTACAAGGCCAGGATTGAAGAGTCTTGGTGTGAAAATAATTTACATAACAAACCCACAGGGGTTGGGTGACCACAAGCTTTTGTGAGCAGCACTGAGGCTTGGTTTAGTCTGAGTTAATAGACAAGTGATGTTTACCCTGGCCTTGACCTGAGCTGGACTGCATTCTAAGGTACAGTGTTGGAAATTTTGGGCCCCACGTGAGGTCTGGCATTTACACTCTGGAATAGCCAGAGAAAAGTGGCAGACAGTGAGAAAGTGATTTACAGTTGTGTATGTTGCATAGTTAAATGTCCTGGGAGTATTTGGTCTATGTATCCCCATAACACTTTGCTTCTACCACTTGTATAATATAACATACCTCACATTATGGTGTAGTTAATTACATTGGTATCTGCCACTTCCAGTATTTTATAATCCTGTTTTTCATTACTGAGCACCTACTATATACTTGACATAGTCATGGGTGGTTCACAAAAATTATTGTATCCAATTCCTATAGCAAACTTATGTGGAAAGTATCATAAATAATCAGTCATGGAATGGATTTTCTCTGAGTATACAAATATAGGATAAACACATAATACACTAGAACTGAGATCAGCAAAATCATCTGAAAGAGGTAGGGGGTTATATGGACTTCGCAATTAACACACTTAAAGAGATGGAATTTCAGTCAGAAGAAAGCTTGATTGTAGAGGTATAGGAAAAGAAATATTACAGAAATGAGGAAGTCTCGAATTTTCTTGTCCCAATGGCTCAGGCTCTCATTAAGGTAGAGATGATGTAAAGTTGTCAGCATTAGCCTTCAATTGTTTCTGCTCCCACGTACAAAATCACCTTTATGGTATAATGGGTGCATCCAGAGTCTTTGAATGGTTTGATGCCATTAAATATTCTTGAGGACACGGGGGTGGGGGGGGGAAGCTGGGGTGAAGTGAGAGTAGTATTGACATATATACACTACCAAATGTAAAATAGATAGCTAGTGGGAAGAGCAGCATAGCACAGACAGATCAGCTCTCAGTGTTTTGTGACGACCTAGAGGGGTGGGATGGGGAAGGTGGGAGGGAGATGCAGGAGGGAGGGGATATGGGGATATATGTAAACATATGGCTGATTCATTTTGTGGTACAACAGAAACTAACACAGCATTGTGAAGCAATTATACTCCAATAAAGATGTATTAAAAAATTAAAAAGAAAATAAAAAAGAACTTATACTGAAAAAAATATCCAGTTCTTTGTACTTCCCTTATTCTGTTTCTGCACTCAACACAGAATTCTCATCCCCACACACGTTTACCTACAAGAAAAAAAGCACTAATCATATAGGTATTTTTGCCCTGCTTCACAGTAATTTTTCCTGAGAAATCAATAAAGTGGTTCTGATTAGGTTTTGGCTTTCCTTGCAGCTTGACTGCAGGAGAGCATTGCTGAGCAGATGGCCAGCACATATTTCTGGTCTATGTGACAGGAGTTTCTCACTGTAAATCAGTAAGTTAGCATCCTGATGTCTGAGCCCATCTTGTATATGTTTCTGTGCTCATGAATCAGGCTGTCAGGGTCTGATCACCCCTTGATATGACAGGAGTTAGTCCCTGGGTCTTCCAAGTAGTAGGTCAGAACACACTGCTGGTTTCCTTTAGATCACATTGATATATATATTATAATATATACACACATGTACATACGTATACATGTATGTATATCGTATATATTCTTTTATTTTTAAAAAATTTTTATTGGAGTATAGTTGACTTACAATGTTGTATTAGTTTCTGCTGTACAGCAAAGTGAATCAGTTATACATATACATATATCCACTCTGTTTTAGATTCTTTTCCCATATAGGTCGTTACAGAGTATTGAGTAGAGTTCCCTGTGCTATACAGTGGGTTCTTATTAGTTATCTATTCTATATATAGTAGTGTGTATATGTCAGTCCCAGTCTCCTAATGTATCCCTCCCCACAACCCACTTTCCCCCCGGTAACCATAAGTTTGTTTCCTACATCTGTGGCTCTATTTCTGATTTGTAAATAAGTTCATTTGTATACTTTTTTTAGATTCCACATATAAGCAATATCATATGATATTTGTCTTTCTCTGTCTGATCTACTTCACTAGTATGACAGTCTCTGGGTCCATCCTTGTTGCTGCAAATGGCATTATTTTATTCTTTTTTTATGGCTGAGTAATATTCCATTGTATACATGTATTATACCTCATCTTCTTTATCCATTCCTCTGTCAATGGACATTTAGGTTGCTTTCATGTCCTAACTATTGTAAATAGTGCTGAAATGAACATTGGTGTGTGTGTATCATTTTTTGTTTTGTTACATGAAATAAAGCATGATATAGACTAAGCTGCATGAGGCCCACATTTATTTTGTTCAGCCTGTTTAGTCTGTGGTTTGTGATACCCTGACATGTGTCAGAAGCTTCATGACTGTGTTTTCCTGATTGACTAATCAGCATGTTTGCTAAAGAAAAACTAGAAAATGTGGATAAGCAAAGAGAAGACAAGAAAACAGAGTTCAGACATGTGGAGACAAGACCAGAAGCAGCCTAGGCCAGGGGGTAGCAGAATGTCTCTGTAAAGGGCTAGATAATCAATAGTCTTGCCAGCCTGCAGTAAGGTCTCTGTCACAACCACTCAGTTCTTCAGTAGGGATATGAAAACTGCCACAGATAATATGTAAATGAAAGAGCATGGCTATGTTCCAATAAAACTTTAAATAGGTAATGGGTTATATTTGGCTCATAGGCTGAAGTTTGCTGACCCTTTGTCTAGACTATTACATCCTGGAGTAAGGATGATGAGAAGTTGAAGCTTATGTTCATAAATGCTAAATACACAATGTATCAGAAGGAATCCAAGGTTTAAGAATGTTGGGGTATATTTATCATGTACAACCTCACATCTACTCACTCTACTCTCTCCCTTATCCCTTCCCCACTCCACATGAATTCCCTGAGAGGGTCCAGAGGATACTTCACAAAGCCATCGAGGAAGGCACCAGGCAAGGGCACTGACATTCTTGAAAGGCTGTGTAGGGTCTGTCCTCTGTAGAGGGAGGGTCTGCTTTGGGGATGGGCTCTTTTACTTCATGGGGATCATGGGGTCCTGGAGAGCCCAAGAGCAATGTGGCAGCACTTAGGTGCCAGGAACATGATGGCACATTGACCATAAAGGGAAGCAGGGATGAAATGGTAAAAAAGAGTTTGTGACCTTCAGTGGAATTCCACGTTGGCTAGTTAGTTACAGTTTCCCTGTGGACTTGTGACCCTCTCTATGGATGTCAGTAACCTTTTCCCTCAGAATCCCATGTTGCTCAGTGGGCTCAAGTACAAATTATTCTTTGTAGGTGGGATAAAGTTCATGTATGTATTTAACAACAGGAGCATCCCTTCACAAAGGCTTCATACAAATACTGTCACTTGCCAAGTGCCTAACTAGCCTACAGCATAGACCAGTGCTCAATCCTTGGTATGGACCATTCTCTAAGGAAACCAAGCAGCCAGCTGGTGGCAGGTTGAGCAACTTCCATTATGCAAGTGGAAGAAATTCCTTACTGTAATAGACATTTATTTGGAATATAGATTTTCTTTCCTGTTAGCAGTACTCTTTGCCAGCATAATTGCCCATGGACTTGATGAAGTTCTGATTCAGTGTCATGGTCTTCCACACAACATTGCTTCTAACCAAGAAACTCATTTAACAGAAAAAGAAGTACAGCAATAGATTAATTCTCAAGAAATATCTTGATATCAATTACATACCTGATCACCCAGCCATAGTTCGACTAATAGAAGATTCAGTTAATAGGCTGATTAGAAGAAATATTTGCAGGATTGGGGCATTATTGCGTACGATATGCCTTTAACAAGCAACCAATAAGCATACAGGGGTCTGAAAGCAAACAGTGAAAGTTGGAGAAGCACCTCTTGTTATTACACAAAATGGACCATTTGAATAACTTGGACTTCCTAAACCTGCAACTTCAGGTTCTAGTGATTTATATATCTTAGTCTTCAGGAGAGAAAACCTTCTACCAGCAGACTCAACAGTTCAATTCCATTGAGTGGGGGATTGATACTCCACCTGACCATATTGGTCTCCTCATGCCACTGAAATCACAGGCAAAGAAGGGAATGTCTCTGCTGGCTGGGGTTGTTGACCCTGATCATTAAGGAGAAAATGGGTGCTTGGAGCAAAATGGGAGTAAGGAACACTATATCCAGATTCCAGGAGATCCTGGGTGGGGAAATTCTAAGTCTTTCCATTTTCCTTTTTCTGTAGTAAAATTTAAAAGAAAACTAGAGCAACAAAATAAATACACTGCTTCTGATAATTCATATTCTTGCAAATAAAGTTGTGTGTCACTCTAACAGGTATAAAACTGTGACTGGCTGAGGGCAGAGGGACAGGGAATAGAGAGAAGGGCAGGGAAGGTATGAATATCATCTGTGTTCTTGAGACCAGGTTTGCGATTGATGACTGTAACAGCTACGCATGATTTCCTCATAATATTGCATATATAATAACTAGAAGTTTCTTTTATTAACCTTTCCCCTATCCTTTTATGTAGTGGTTGCTTTTAGTGGCAAACTTAGTTTTTGTGTTACAGAATATTCAGATGGGTGTATGAGTGAATTAGAAGAGGAATAACATCGTCCAGAGATGGGAGTGGTAACTCTTGGAACTTTGTATCTTCTCTTTGGGGGGAGATGAGAGAGTTTTTGCCTTTAGGATCATTGCATCTTGTTAGGAAGATGTATGCAGTTGTTGTTGCTCTACAGAGGTCTAAATAAAGGTGAGAGAATACATAGGGATGCTGAGGACCCAAAAGAGTAGATTTTACTAGTTAGCTACCTATTGTGCCTTAGGACCAAGCTTACCCTTACATACTTTACTTTTTGACACTGGGGTTGGGATTCTATAAGTTACATTTTCCAGACTACTTTGTAAACCTCTTTCCAGTTGATTTTTGCAAATGGTGGTCCCTGAGGGCAGGCGGGAGGGAGAGAAAATAGGAAGAAGGGTTTATGTTCTGTTCTGAGCTCTGTCAGATTTCTGCAGGCAGTCAAGGACAGCTATGGCTTTAGTCTCCAACTTCATTGCACCCTCATTACCAGTCGTGCCAGGCCCCTTCTGAGTTCCAGAGCCAGCTGGGCACTCAGCTTTTGGTGGTCCATGCACCAGCTACACAGCATCCTCACCCCCATGGAAAGCTGAGCACCACCTATGCTGTGCTGCCCGCAGAGGTCTGAGTGCCCACCACGAGGTGGCACAATTCTGTTAGCTCCACCTCTCCTAATGGTGACCAAGGCTTCCTGCAGTTACTAATGTCTGAGTTAGCTGAGCTGCAGGGGTAGTAACTGCTTCCTGGAGATACTAATAACTGGTGACCTCAGCATCCTAACCCTTTTAGCCTTTCAACCCTTAGTAGTCAATTCCCTGTATTAAATCCTACTTGCTTGAAATTTCTACTCTACTTTCCGTCTCAATTTTTTACTTCAGGGGGCTAACCCCTGGCTGGTACGCTACTTGAGGACAGGCATTAGCTCTGTTTAATCTTTAATTCTTGGCACTTAGCCCAGTACTTGACACATAACATTGCTGAATAAATGCAAAAAGTGAAGTGTCACAAGTTTTCAAAGCACTGCCAGATAGATGAGGGGATAAGGTTTTCCAGCATTTTGTCTGGTTTTACTAGAAATTAAGGAGAAGATTTCAATTCAACCTAAGGAGCAAATTTCTATTTCCATTAGCAGAATAAACTACCTAAAAATCACCAAATTGCCCATCACTGATATAATTGAAGCAGAAGTTAAGTGACCCTTTGTCAGGGATGCTGTAGAGGGCAATTCCTCAAATGTGTTGAAGATTAGAAAACATCATGTTTGGATTACATTCTAGACTAAGATTCTATGATCCTTGTTTATGAAATATATCCTAATTCAACTCCAATATGCTCTTTCTCTTGATAACAGTGCTGACACTGTTACAGCACAGGAATATGATAATCATTTATATATTTGTAGAGTGCTTTACCATTTGCAAAATGCCTTATATTCATTTTCTTTAAATTTTACTAGTTTTCTGTGAGGTATAAAGAACAGTAATTACATGTTACAGATGAGAAGACTGAGGTTCTGAAGGTACAACTCATCCCTTGTTTGTTTACCTTAAAAAACGTCAAGATCGCAACTAGAGCTTTGTGTTTGGACTCTAAACTCTGTCCCTATGGGTGGGTAGGGGTGTGTGTGTGTGTGTGTGTGTGTGTGAGAGAGAGAGAAGAGATTAGAGCCAGAACGCACCGAGATAGAATTTGGAACTTCTGGATCCCTAGAGGCTTTGAACTTTGATTTGTAAAAATTTTTTAATGTCACTTTCCAAACCATTATTCCTGTTTTCCGGTACAAAATACATTTTAAGATCTAGCCATTTGCCCAGAATTCCAAGAACAGCTGAGGTTTTGTTTAAAGAATGTTTTACTAAAAAGCAAATTTCATACTCCATACTTGTGGAGTATCTGGTTTTGAAATATTGAGGTTAGGACTATTCCTGGTTTTTGACCTTTCTTCTGCCTTTGTCTCAGTGGTTCTCTGAATTTCGTTTTACATCTGAGAGCTAAATGGTATAACCCTCTGATGATTCTATGTGTGCAAAAACAAAGGAATGACACCAAGCAAATATTTCTGCTAAAATGCAGAGGCTATGGAAGCATTCTTTGGCACAAGTATCTTCAGAAGTCAGACTTTTATGCCCTTCCCAAACAGTGTGGCATTTAAACACTGAATGCACACAAGTACTTAGTGTTCATTAAAATTAGTAACAGAAAACACAGAGCTTTGGAAGTCTGCTCAATGCTGAACTCAACACCAGGAGTTTAATATGCACTTGAACTAGGAAAGATACCAGAAAATGTAGTTTTAGGCCCAAGAGACATCTTGTAGGTTAATAAATATTCCCTCTGGTTCAGAGATACCCTCCTAAATTTAAACATTGAACTAGATAAAATTATATTTGTGTATTTCCCTTGGCATTAAACAAATATAAGCATACACCTCTATTCTATAACTTTTTCTTTAACATGTGTTAGAATTAATAAGCACTGATGTCAGGAAATAAACCAGTAGGCCCAAATCTATATTCCACTTGGTTAATATTGGAAACTGCTTCTCCTCACTGTTCACAGTGATGTAACAAATATATGAGGTATTGCTTGTCCCCCTGGGGCCTCTCTCTGCTACTGTTAGTAGTAGGATGATAGGCTACTACTAAGAGGGAAGTGGGTCCCAGGAATGTTTAGTCAGTGACTGGACCAAATCCACGGAGTTATTAAATGGTGGAGCAGGAATTAAAACCGAAGGCTTGAGAGGTCTCCAATAACTTTTGAGTTATTCTGCCATACTCAAGTTCTTCCATCTGTTTTCTTAAATTACCAGCAAGTATTCATTGCCTCTTCCCATTGAAAAGTAACTGATTTTGGCCGTTTGCCCTGGGTAACACATGAGTTATCGTTCTTTCTAATTCTTTCCATTTTGGAACTACTTTTAGGCTATTCTTGTTTCAACTCACAAATATTTATTGAGTGCCTACTCTTTTTGACACTAAGGGTACACTAGTGGATAAAATAGATCAAAGAGAGGGAAAGAGGCCAAGCTGGTGGAGCAGGAAGCCCCTGAGCTCACCTCCTCCCACGGACACACCAAAACTACAACTATTTACAGAGCAACTATCAATGAGAGTCACACGAAGACTAGCAGAAAAGACCTTCTACAGCTAAAGATATTAAGAAGAAACCACAGGGAGATGGGTAGGAGGGGCGGAGATGTAGTACAGTCAAGACCCACACCCCTGGGTTGGTGACCCACAAATGAGAGGCTAATCACAATTGCAGAGGTTCCTTCAGGGAGCGAGGAGTATGAGCCCCACATTGGGCTCTCCAGCCAGGAGGTCCTGCACTAGGAAGACAAGCCCCCAGAGCACTTGGGGCCAGCAGGGCTTGCTTTTGGGAGACCCAGAGGGCTGTGGGAAATAAAGAGACTCCAATCTTAAAGGTGCACAAAAATCTCATGCACTCTGAGATCCAAGGTAGATGCAGTAATTTGAAGGGAGCTTGGGTCAGACACATTTGTTGATCTTAGAGAGCCTCCCAGAGAGGCAGGAGGCAACTGGGACTCAGCTGGGGGGCCAGGGTCCTGGTGGCAGCCCTTTTGGGGAGCTTTGTCTACCACTAGGACACTGGGGCTGGCAAGTACTATTTTGGAATCCTGCCTCTAGCTTATTAGATATATGTCATAAGCATGGTATATCTTTCAATTTGTGTAGCCTTCGATTTCTGAGTACAGGTCTTCGACCTTCTTAGTTAGATTTATTCCTAGATCTGTAGTCAGAAATTGAAGGCTGCACAAATTGAAAGATATATCAGACGTATGGATTGGAAGAATTAATAATGTTAAAATGATCATAGTACCCAAGGCAAACTACAGATGCAATCTCTTTTAAATAACAAGCATTTTTCACAGAACAAGAACAAATGATTCTAAAATTTGTGTGGAACCATAAAAGATCTCCGACAGCCAAAACACTCTTGAGAATTAAGAACAAGGCTGGAGGTATCATGCTCCCTGATTTCAAACTATACTACAGCTAAAGTAATCAAAACCGTATGGTAGTGGCAGAAAAACAGACACATAGATCAATGGAACAGAACAGAGAGTCCAAAAAGGAACCCAAACTTATATGGGGCAATTAAACTATGACAAAGGAGGCAAGAATATACAATGGGGAAAAGACAGCCTCTTCAATAAATGGTGTTGGGAAAACTGGGCTACTTTATCACACCGTATACAAAAATAAACTCAAATTGGATAAAGACTTAAATGTAGACCTGAAACCATAAAACTTCTAAAAGAAAACAGGCAATATGCTATTTGACATCAGTTTTAGCAATATGTTTTGGATATGTCTTCTCAGGCAAGGGAAGCAAAGCAAAAATGAACAAGGGGGATTACATCAAACTAAAAAATTTTAAACCGTGAAGGAAACTATGAACAAAACAAAGAGGCCAACTACTGAATGGGAGAAGATATTTGCAAATGATATATCTGATAAGGGGTTAATATCCAGAATATATAAAGGACTCATACAACTCAACATTAAAAAAAAATTAAAAATTGGATAGGGAACCTGAATAGATATTTTTTTCAAAGAAGAAAGGAATGGCCAAAGGGCACATGAAAAGATGGTCAACATCAGTATCATCAGGGAAATGCAAATCAAAATCACGAGATATCACCTCACACCTATCAGAATGGTTATCATCAAAAAGACAACAATTAACAAGTATTGGCGAGGATGAAGAGAAAAGGGAACCCTGGTGCACAGTTGGTGGAAAAGTAAATTTGTGCAGCCACTATGGAAAACAGTATGGAGGTTCCTCGAAAAATTAAAACTAGAACTGCCATATAATCTAGGTATTTTCCTCCTGCATATTCACTCAAAGAAAACAAACACTAATTCAAAGAGATAGATGCATCCCTATGTTTATTGTAGCATTATTTAAAATAGCCAAGATATGGAAGTAACCTAAATGCCCATCATTAGATGAATGGATAAAGAAGATGTGGTATATATTACAGTAGAATAGTATTCAGTCATAAAAAAAGAATGAAATTGTGCCTCTTGTAACAACATGGATGGACCTAGAGGATATTATGCTTAGTGAACATAAGTCAGAGAAAAACAAATACCGTATGATTTCACTTATATGTGGAATCTTAAATGAGCAAACAGAAACAGAGTCATAGATACAGAGAACAAACAAGTGGTTGCCAGAGGGGAAGGGGGTGGGGGGCTTAGAGAAATAGGTGAGGGAAATTAAGAGGTACAAACTTCCAGTTATCAAATCAATTAGTCATGGGTATGAAATGTACAATGTGGGAATATAGTCAATAATTATGTAATATCTTTTTAATCTAAGATAAAAAGATTGCTATACAAGCAGGTTAGAGGTAAATTGCCATGAGAGGAATATGCTTTGTAATCTTTTCTAAACATTTTGACCATAGAACTCTTTTAACATGCAGCGATTATTAAGAGTAATTTGCAAGGCATACACTTTGAGAAATGCTGTTCTGTGTTTTATACTTTCTGGTAACACACAGTGTCATCCCTAAATGCAGCTCCAGTCCCAGCATTAGCACACCTCACTGAGCAAAGAACCACTGTAAAGTCCTTGCCTGACTTCTACAATTCCTGCGGAAGGCAACTGGCTTTTGAGTGCACATGATAGCTAATATCAGTGGGAATTTCACATATGAGAAATCAGCTGAGAACTGGTTCACTCACTTTTCCAGTCTTCAAACCTAAACTGATGACAGCTATTTTTTACTCTGTCTACATGGTTCTCTGGAGTAAATATAATAGTGATAGAGATAGGAATAAAGTCTAAAACAGGAGACCGTGGGACATTGGGTGCCCTATTGGCATTCCCCATCCATCTCCTTCATGCATTCTCTTTCCTATTTCTAATTTAGTCTTAAAGAGGATGCCCTACTATTTTTCAAGGATGAGGCTCCATCTCCTTTAACCATGAGACATTTATTTGCTTTTTATGTAATTTTTCTGATCTTTGCAACACTTAAGCCATGCTTAGTTCGGTACGCCCCTCTTTCTTATTATCAAAATAATGCTTCAAAAGATACATTTATCAGATAGAAAATAAGGACAATATGGCCCAAATCGTGGGCAACATTCTTTACAATGTATGCATGGAGCAATGCATCAATAACATTCCTATTTGCAGCCAAAGAAGTTGAGTGACAGAGGACTTAAAGGACTTACTTTAGGTCAAACAGAAGTCAGTAAATGAATACCTGACTTAGTAAAATGGAGGGTTGTGATATATAGTACAAAATGATTAGTAATTCACCCTGTGTCCTGCCATAGCAACACCCGAGCTCCCAACACCAACCAGATAGAGAGTTAGAATATTAAATAATGACATGTAATATAAAAGTGAGGCTTAAGATAGGTGTTCAAATGGGTCATTCCCTTCTCTGCTTTAAAATCTATATATGACCTGGATTCAATTTGTTGTTCTTAAGGCAGACAGTGGAGCCAGGAAATAACCATATTTAAAGGAAACTGTGTCCCACAGGCAGAGAAAAGGGAGGATGTTCAAGGGGTACAGACCTTGGGAGCATGAGGAAAGCATCTCTGGGAAAGAACGGGTGGTTCAGAAGGTATGTAGCAGAGCTCAGGCAGCATTGTGAGCACTTCGGGCACCGTTTGCCATTCTAAGCTCTTGGGATCCTTAACCAACGCCGAGTATTACAAAACCGGAGTCCAATTGTAAAGTGAAAAGTTTAGGATTCATTTGGCTTTGTATTGTTTCTCAAAGTGGAAAAGCCAAGCTTCTAACGTACATAGCAGCACAGTGATAATTCATTATCAACTCTTTCTCTATTATACTGTGTGGCCATTTTGCATTTTAATGTTTTAGTTTTATTCATGCATCCAGTCTGTTGAATTAAAGACCTTTAACGTCTTAGAAGGAAACGTGTGGAATCCAGATCTACTTAACCGTCTGTGAAAGCAGGAAACATACACTGCAGACAAAGTCTATCAATATAGATACATGTCTTCTCCTTTAGATTTATGAATAAATCACTGATATCAATAATACAAATATCTTCACAACAATATTTACTTAGCAAGATTTAGTTCTACTTGTGAAATTCTACCAAAAGATCCTCTTGGGGAAGGTTTTGAAAATTATTTCTTATGAGGAATCTCTAATAAAAGCAAAACTTTGTGGGATGAAAGGCAGTTTTGGTCACTAAATTTCTTATGGATGTGTTTTTTCTCTGATTTAACTCCATGTGCTAAACAGAATAATGACCCTCTAAAGATGGCTACGTACTAATCCCCAGAGTTTTGATTTTGGTATGTTACATGGCACAGGGGAAGTGAGGTAGCAGCTGGATTAAGGCGGCTAATCAGCTGAATTTAATACAGGTGGATTTTACCGGACTATCCACCTGGGCCCAATGTAATCACAGGGGTCCTTAAATGTGGAAGAGAGGCAGGTGAAGAGGTCAGAGTGGTGAGATGTGAGAAGGACTCAACCTACTGTTGCTGGCTTTAAAGATGAAGAAAGGGGGTCATGAGCAAAGGAATGTGGGCAGCCTCTGGAAGCTGGAAAGAACAAGTAAATGAATAAAATGCAACTCTGCAGTCACCTTAATATTAGCCTAACGAGACCTGTTTCTGTCTTCTGACCTCCAGAATTGTAAGATAATAAATGTGTGTGTTTTTTAATTGAAGTATAATTGGCAAAAAAAGTTGTATTAGTTTCGGAGTACACTGTAGAAGTTACACATTTATATCAATACATTACGAGACGATCACTATGATAAGTCTAGTATCATCTGTCACCATTTAAAGTTATGACCGTATTATTGACTATATTCCCTATTCTGTATTTTACATTCCCATGACTTATTTATTTTATAACTGGAAGTTTGTGCCTCTTAATCCCCTTCACCTATTTTGCCCAAACCTGCCCCTTCCTTTGTTTGTTTGTTCTCTGTACCTATTAATCTGTTTAACCTATTAAATAGGTTAATCTATTAACCTATTAATCTGTTTCATTTTATTTGTTTATAAAATTGCACATATAAGTGAAATCATATGGTATTTGTCTTTCTCTGTCTGCCTTATTTCACTTAGCATAATACCTTCTAGGTCCATCCATGTTGTTGCAGAAGGCAAGATTTCATTCATTTTTATGGCTGAGTAATATCCCATTTTGTGTGTGTGTGTATGTATTACATCTTCTTTATCCATTCATCTATCAGTGGGCACTTAGGTTGCTTCCATATCTTGGCTATAGTAAATAATGCTGCAATGAACATGGGGGTGCATACCTTTTCAAATTAATGTTTTTGTTTTCTTTGGGGAAACACCCAGGAGTGGAGTTGCTGGATTGCATGGTAGTTCTACTTTTATTTTGGCGGGAACCTCCATACTGTTTTCCATAGTGGCTGCACCAATTTATATTCCTACCAACAGTGCAAGAGTGTTCCTTCTTCTCCACACCCTCATTAACACTTGTTATTTATCTTTTTGATAATAGCCACTCTGACTGGTGTGAGGTGATATATCTTTGTAGTTTTGATTTGAATTTCCTTGATTAGTGATGTTGAACATCTTTTCATGTGCCTGTTGGCCATCTCTAGGTCTTTGGAAAAACATTGGTTCTGGTCCTCTGCCCATTTTTTATAGATTGATTTTTTGAGTATTAGGTTCTATGAGTTCTTTGTATATTTTGGATATTAACCTCTTATTAGATATATTGTTTGCAAATATTTTCTCCCATTCAGTAAGTGGCCTTTGTTTTGTTGCTGTTTTCCTTCTCTATGCAAAACCTTTTTAGTTTGATGTAATCCCATTTGGTTTTTGTGAGTTTTTTTTCTTTCATGGCCCTTGACTGATGAGTCAAATTCAAATAAATATCACTAAGACTGATGTCAATGGGCATACTGCCTGTGCTTTCTTCTAGTTTTATGGTTTCAGGTCTTACATTCAAGTCTTTAATCTACTTTGAGTTTATTTTCTTATATAGTGTGAGATAATGGTCCAGATTCACTCTTATGTATGTAGCTGCCAGTTTTCACAACACCATTTATTGAAGAGGCTGTCTTTTCCCCATTGCATATTCTTGCTTCCTGTGTCATAGATTAATTGTCCATATAAGTGAGAGTTCATCTCTGTGATCTCTATTCTGTTCCATTGATCTATGAGTCTGTTTTTGTGGCAGTACCATATTGTTTTGACTACTGTAGCTTTGTAATATAGCTTGAGGTCAGGGTGCATGATACCTCCAGTTGTGTACTTCTTTCTCAAGATTCTTTTGGCTATTTAGGGTGTTTTGTGTTTCCATACAAATATTAGGATTATTGGTTTCAGTTCTGTGAAAAATGCTTTTGGTATTCTGACAGGGATTGCATTGACTCTGTATTTACTTGGTGCAGTATAAACATTTTAACAATATTAATTCTTCCAATACATTAGCACAGTACATATTTCCATTTATTTGTGTCATCTTTGATTCCTTTCATCAAAATCTTATAGTTTTCTGAGTATAGGTCTTTCACCTCCTTAAATTTATTCTGAGGTATTTTATTCTTTTGAATGTAATTGTAAATAGAATTGTTTTCCTAATTTCCTTTTTTGATAGTTATTAGTGTATAGAAATGTAACCCATTTCTGTGAATTAATTTTGTACTCAAACTTTATTGAATTCATTTATTAGTTCTAATAGTTTTTTGGTGGAGTCTTTAGGGTTTCCTATATATAGTATCATGTCATCTGCAAACAGTGTCAGTTTTACTTCTTCCCTTCCAATTTGGATGTTTTTTATTTTCTTTTTCTTTTATGACCACTGTGTCTAGGACTTCCAATAATATGTTAAATAGAAGTGGTAAGAGTAGGCATCCTTGTCTTATTCCTGATTTTAGAGGAAAACCTTTCAGTTTTTCATCATCGAGTATGATGTTAGCTGTGGGTTTGTCAAAAATGGCCTTTATTATGCTGAGATACGTTCCCTCTATACTAACTTTGATGAGAATTTTTATCATAAATGGTATTGAATTTTGTGAAATGCTTTTTCTGCATCTATTGAGATGATCATATGATTTTTGTCAATCATTTTGTTAATCTGGTGTATCACGTTGATTGATATGCAGATGTTCAACTCTCCTTGCACTCCTGAAATAAATCCCACTTGATCATGGTGTATGATTCTTTTAATATTACTGAATTCAGTTTGCTAATATTTGTTTAGGACTTTTGCATCTTTGTTCATCAAGGATATTGGCCTGTAATTTTATTTTTGTAGTGTATTTGTCTGGTTTTGGTATCAGGGTAATGCTAGCCTCATAAAATGAGTTTGGAAGCTTTCCTTTTTTCTTCAATTTTTTGGAATAGTTTGAAGATAGGTATTAACTCTTCTTTAGTTGTTTTGTAGAATTCACCTGTGAAGCCATCTTGACCTGGACTTTTGTTTGTTGAGAGTTTTTTGATTACCAATTCAATTTCATTACTAGTTAAAGATCTATTCAGATTTTCTATTTCTCCCTGACTCAGTCTTAGAAGATTGTATGTTTCTAGGACTTCATCCCATTTCTTCTACATTTTCTACATTGTTGGCATATAATTGTTTGTAGTAGTCTCATGATCTTTGTACTTCTGTGGTAGTGGTTGTAACTTCTCTTTCATTTCTGATCTCATTTATTTAGTCTCTTTCTCTTTTTTTTTTCCCCCTTGATGTGTCTGGTTAAAGTTCTCCCAACTTTGCTTATCTTTTCAAAGAAACATCTCTTAGTTTCATTGATCTTTTCTATTGCTTTTTTTTTAGTCTCTATTTCATTGATTTCCATTCTGATATTTATTATTTCCTTCCTTCTACTAACTTTGGGCTTTGTTTTTTATTCTTTTTCTAGTTCCTTTAAATATAAACTTAGATGGTTTATTTGAGATTTTTCTTGTTTATTGAAGTAGGCTTGTATCACCATAAAATTCCCTGTTTGAACTGCTTTTGCTGTGTCCCACATACACTGGAATGTTTTGTTTCCATTTTTCTTCAGGCCTTGGTTTTTTTTCTTTGTGGTACATGGGCCTCTCACTCTTGTGGCCTCTCCCGTTGTGGAGCACAGGCTCCGGACGCGCAGGCTCAGTGGGCATGGCTCATGGGCCTAGCCACGCCGTGGCATGTGGGATCTTCCCAGACCGGGGCACGAACCCATGTTCCCTGCATCAGCAGGCAGACTCTCAATCACTGTGCCACCAGGGAAGCCCATCTTCAGGCATTTAAAAATTTCCTCTTTGATTTATTTGTCAATTCATTGATTATTTAGTAGTATATCATTTAGCCTCCACATGTTTGTGTTTGTCTCCAGTTTTCTACTTATAGCTGTTTTCCAGTTTCATACTGTTATGGTCAGAAAAGATGCTTGATATAATTTTAATCTTTTAAAATTTATTGAGAATTGTTTTGTGACCTAACATTTGATCTATACTGGATAATGTTCCATGTGCACTTGAAAAGAATGTGTATTCTGGTGTTTTGGGATGGAATGTTCTGTATATATCAATTAAGTTCATTTGATCTAATACATCATCTAAGGCCAGTGTTCCCTTATTGATTACCTGTCTCGATAATCTATCCATTGTAAGTGGGGTATTTAAGTCCCCTACTATTGTTGTGTTGCTTTCCATTTCTCTTTTTATGTCTGTTAATATTTGTTTTATGTGTGTAGGTGCTCTGATGTCCAGTGAATAAATATTTACAATTGTGATATCTTATTGTTGGATTGATCCCTTTATCAATATGTAACATCCTTCTATGTCTCTTCTTACAGTCTTTGTTTTAAAGTCTATTTTGTCTAAGTATTAATAGTCCAGCTTTCTTTTTGCTTCCATTTTCATTGAATATCTTTTCACATACTTTTATTTTCAGTCTGTATGTGTCTGTAGGTCTATAGTGAGTCTCTTTTAGGCAGCATATATGTGGGTCATGTTTTTTTTTTTAATCCAGTTAGCCACCCTGTGTGTTTTGATTAGAGCATTTATTCCATTTACACTTAATGTAATTTTTGATATATATGTACTTATTGCCATTTTGTTAACTGTTTTCTGGTTGTTTTTGTAGTTTTCTCTGTTCCTTTTTTCTTCTCTTGCTCTTTCCTTTTGTGATTTAATGACTTTCTTTAATATTATATTTGAATTTCTTTCTCTTTATTTTTTATGTATCTATTATAGGTTTTTGGTTTATGGTTGCCATGAGGTTCATGTATAATGACCTATGTATATATTAGCCTATTTTAACCTAAGTTTGAACACATTCTAAAAACACTACATTTTTACATCTCCCTCCATGTTTTACATTTTTTGATGTTATAGTTTACATGTTTTTGTTTTGTGTATCCCTTAACTAATTATTGTAGTTATACTTGATTTTACTACTTTTGTCTCTTAACCTTATATTAGCTTTGTAAGTGGTTGATCCACTACCTTTATTGTCTGTTTGCTTTTACCAGTGAGATTTTCCCTTTCATATATTTTCTTGTTTCTGATTATGGCCACTTTTTTCCTGCTTAAAGAAGACCCTTTAACATTTCTTGTATAGCTGATTTAGTGGTGATCAAATCCTTAGCTATGTTCCTCAGGAAAGTACCTTATATTTCCTTTAACTCTGTATGATAATCTTTCTGGGTAGACTACTTTTGTTTGTAAGTGTTTTTCCTTTCAGCACTTTGAATATATGGTGCCATTCCCTTCTAGTCTGTAAAGTTTCTGCTTAAAAATCAGCTGATCATCGTATGGGGGTTTCCTTGTACCTAACTAGTTGTTTTTCTCTTGCTGCTTTTAAGAATATCTATGTTTAACTTTAAAATTTTAATTTTAATGTGTCTTGTAGTGGATCACCTTGAGGATCTGCTCATTTGGGACTCTGTGCTTCCTAGGCTTGGCTATCTGTTTCCTTTACCAGGTTAGGGACATATTAGGCCATTATTTCTTGAAATAAGTTTTGTGCACTTTTCCCTCTCTCTTCTCCTCTAAGAACACTGTGATGAGAATGTTAGTATACTTGATGTTATTCCAGAGATCCTTTAAACTACCCCATTTTTTTTCTTTTCTCTTTGCTGTTCAGTTTGGTTATTTCCACTTCCCTTTCTTCCAGATTGCTGATCCATTCTTCTGCATTTTCTAGTCTGCTGTTGATCCCATGTAGTGCATTTTTCATTTCAGTTATTTTATTCTTCAACTCTAGGTGGTTCTTTTTTATATTTTTAACTCTTGGTTGAAGTTCTTACCATGTTTATCCATTTTTCCCCCAAGCTCAGTGACCATTATTTTGACCCCTTTATTAGGTAAATTAGTTATTTCCATTTTGTTTACTTCTTTTTTCTGAGGTTGTGTCTTGTTCTTTCACTTGGAACATATTTCTCTGTCACCTCATTTTGCCTAACTCTGTATGTTTATTTCTGTGTATTCAGTAGATCAGCTGCATCTCCTGTTCTTGAAGGAGTGGCTTATGTAGGTTTTCTGTGGGGCCCAGAAGAGCAATCCCCATGGTCACTAGAGTCAGGGGCACCAGGGGTGTCCCCTGAGTGGGTTGCATGCAACCCCCCACCCTTTTGAAGTGGTGCTGTGGTTACTGCAGGTGCATTGGTGGGTGGGGCTGGCCCCCATCCTGTCTGGCAGTGAGGCCTGGCTTCAGGCACACTGGTGGGCAATAAATGCGTTCTTTTAAGCCACTAACTTTGTAGTAATTTGTTATGTCAGCCATAGAACACTAACTTAATACATAATCTTCATAATGACATTGATTATAACTTTAAATGAAAGTCCATAATGGAGTGTTTCTTCATGAATAAAGATATGTATTTTATAAATAATGAAGTATTTCCTCATAATTAAATCCTCTTTTGTGTAAGTTATAATTAAACTATCATATATAGACCTTTGACATTTTTTAATTTAAAAGTTTTGTGCACTCTGTAGTTCAATACTCTTCTTTTGGTTCAAAGAAGGTGAAATTTCCAAATTTTATGTCCTTTTATTACTAGTAAAATAAAAAACATTGTCCAGATCAAAGCTTATATTTCTCTCCTAGTAATATCAATTTCTATTTTCTCTGTCCTGAACTAATTGACCTACCTTCCCAGGAATGGAAAATGAGGCAAGGGAAACTTTGCAATGTTACAATTAAGATATTCATTCAATTTCTGAACTTTCATTCCATTTCTTAAAAAAGCAAGCCAGGAGTGGGAGATGAATTGGGCGATTGGGACTGACACATTATTGATACTATGTATAAAATAGATAACTGATGAGAGCCTAATGTATAGCACAGGGAACTCTACTCAGTGCTCTGTGGTGACCTAAATGAGAAGGAAATCCAGAAAAAGAGGGAACATATGTATACGTATAGCTGATTCACTTTGCTGTACAGCAAAAACTAACAAAATATTGTAAAGCAACTATATTCCAATTAAAAAAAGAGGCAAAGATGGATTTATTTAGTTACTTTTTCAATTCATGCTTTCAAAATATAATTACCTACAAAATCCTGTTTTGAACCCCAAAACTAACTTAAGAATCCCTTAAATATTTTTTTAATATTTTTATTTATTTTTATTTTTTTATATCTTTATTGGAGTATAATTGCTTTACAATGTTGTGTTAGTTTCTGCTTTATAACAAAGTGAATCAGTTATACATATGTTCCCAAGAATCCCTTAAATATTGAGAATTGATTTTTTTGGATGCTGTATTCACTAACAAATTTACTAACAAATAAATTGAGAAAGTGTTAACTGACAAAAGGCACTTTTTTGTCTCAGATTTTCATCCTGCTTCCTCTGAGTCTAAGAAACTTGGGCCCATCATCTCCAGCTCTTGGATAAAATCCTACCAGTGCCAGGAGGGAGCAGCCCATAAAAAAGGCTGTGTCAGCAGTTCTAGTGATTCCTAAATTTGCCATAAAAAATCTACTGTAGGTTGAAACTTGACACACCAAAACCTCAGTCTGGGAGCAGTTTTATTTTTCTTCAATTTGGAGAAAAGCATCTCAATGGATTGAATTTCTAGAAACATTAGAAGTTAGGTGTTTCAAAGCTGTCTTGTGTTTTCTTATAATAAAACGCCTTTCTTCTTTTAATTATAGAAAACAGGGACGATGCTATCAGCGTGGATCCCTCCCACCCAGCAAGGGCCATAGGTTGGCTTATTTATTGGATAACTGGTGGCTATGAAAACACTCCACTGCTGTCTGTTAGTTAAAATAATGATTAAATGACATGAAGTTGCACTTTTCAAAGAAAGTCTTTTACTGTAAACCCTCCCATAACAAGGCCATTCAAAATCCTATCTGATAATCTGTGGCCAAATGAAAATAGCGTCTAAAATGAAACACAACAATGTTACTAACTTGAACTAAATGACAGGGGGCAAAGGCCAAACTGAATTAGTCTGAACTTGCAATCTTTTTAAAGAAATGAACATCATTAAGAGAGGAATTAAAGCTCAAAATAGGCAAGAACATGAAAAGAGACAGTTGTTTTAAATGAATTCAAGACTCTAGGCCCACGCAGATTATACACCAGGATACGGAAAAAACCTGGATATGGAATTGCAAGACCGCTGTTTGTATCTGAATAAATGTGGAAGTTGCCAGAAGTGTTTAAAAGGGCCAGTGTCATACAGGCTTCAAAAAAGGAATAGATGGGTTTAGAAAATGACAGATCAGGAATAGGTTTTCTGTCTTCAGAAATATTAGAGAAAAAATTTAGCAAAGATTTGTGTGACCTTAGAAAATAACCAAAGGAAGAAAGCTCTACTCATTAAGAATCAGTATGAATAGTCCATCCACCTGCACCTCCACTCTGCCTTTCATCTCCAGCTCACCTGCTGCTCCTCTGCGTCCCCCATTTCTCTGAATGGACCATCATCCTCCGTTTCTAGGCTCAAAGCCAGGCCTTCCTTAGCTTCTCCTTGTCCATATTCAGATCAAATCGCTTCGAAGACACTTTGAGAGTTATATGATCCGGGGTCTTAGAGGACATTTTTTAGAATGTTTTAGGACAATTTTCTATTCTCTCTGTGAAAATCTTAAAGGCAACAATTTCTACATTTCACAAATTTTACTACGGGCATTTGAAAATGCTACTGTTATGCTAATTTTTTTCATGACCATTTGAAGCCTTCTTGGGTTTAGTTAAAAATCAACTTTTATTTTTCCTTTTGATTCTTTATGAACCTAAGAGAACAAGTAATCAACATTTCCCTCGTAAGAATCCTTTTTTTAAGGATGCCGTCTACTAGGGTGCTCTTTTCTACTCCTTCCTTAACCTTCTGTGATCTTGCTCCTGTTCCCATCATTCTGAAAAACTGCTTTCTCAGCACTCACTTATGACTTCATTATTGCCAAATTTGGTACATTTTCGATCTTAATTTTTACTTTGACTTTTCTGTAATATTTGACACATTCTTGAAGTAATCATTAGCAAGTTCTTATCCTAGACTGTTAACCTCAAATTATAACCTCTATGCAGGAGGGGACTACCTCTGTTTTTTTCATCAATGTACACCCAGTTTCTTATTTTAACATGTGGCAAGGTCTGAGTAATAATTGTTTAACAAATAAATTACATTCTTGACACTCACTTAAGCTCTAGTACTTCTGTACTTTTCAGTTGAACAACTCACCATTGCGTTGAGTATACATATTACAATTTAATTAATGAATACTTGTCCCTTTCCAACCCAGTTTCTCTTCCTCAATTTATCATCTTATCCAATGATATAATCACACAGTCTATAAAATTTAAGACTAGTATTTAATTCATGACACAGAAACTTTACCTTCACCAACAGTCTTTCATTCACCAGATCTTGCTGATATTTTACTATGTTCCCCTCCTTTGTAGTTTTATGAACATTTTAGACCACTGGTTTCTATTCTACTAATCTACAAGGATGAAATCTATCCATTTATGAATAAACTAAAGAAAATACAAATGAATCAGACAAAATTTTTACCACCTTTTATTTTGAACTGTAGAATAAGATAAAATAAAACCAGAAAAAACAAAACCAAAAACAATCATCTATCTACCTTTGTCAATTTCTTTTTTTTAATTTAATCTTGGGTTTTTTAGATTTTAAAAAAAATTTTTAGTTTGTATTGGAGTATAGTTGATTAACAATGTTGTATTAGTTTCAGGTGTATAGCAAAGTGATTCAGTTATACATATACACATATCTATTCCTTTTCAAGAATTTGATAGAATTTGAAAAAATCTCATGTTGAAAACCCGATGCCAATTTGACCTTTCACAGTTGCAGGTCCTTTGATAAATGTCGGTAGCCTGTGATAATTGGAAGCAAGTAGGGAGTATGTGCCCCCTTGCCCACACCCTTACCACCTGTTATGATGTTATAAATCCAAAGTCTAAGGATAAACTTGCTATGAATGCAAACATTTATTAGTAAACAGCCCCCCAAACAATCATAAGGCCAGTTCCAGGAGGTGGGCAAAGCCCTCTGCTTTCTGGCTTTTCAAGAATTCCAATAAGCACTTGGCAACAAAGGTTACTCCAAGGCGGAAGCAACATGATGCTTCTGGCAGGACCAGTGGACCTTTTTCTTGTTCATCCTCTCTTCGGTGGAAGGAGCCAAAACCAGTTTTCTCTAAAGGTACTAGGTTGCTGAACTTGCTATTCTTATATTTTTTTCATGCAAAGATGTAGATACCTACACAATCTTCCCAGGCAATGACATGTCTTGAATACTTCTCAGTTGACCAATTATTTCTAATATCCTTTAATTAACAAGGCTTCTCATTCAGTCATTCATATTTAAAACAGTTGCCCTAGACTCCTCTGTGTTGTGGATTCCTGATTGCCAAGAGCAAACTATGCACCTTGTTGTGTCGATTCTGAATTAGGGTACTTTATATGCTAACAACTTATACAGATCCTCAGCTAGGGTACAGATTAAAGAAAACTTATACATCTATACATACTGTATATACTGAACTATTTTAAAGAGAAACAATAGACCATCATGTTCTAAAAAAGTTTTAAAAATGTTATAATTAGGATTGCCATATTATTTATTAAAACCAGGATATTTAAAAAAACAGCAACAAATAGTAACTTGTAAGATCTCAGGGAAATTGTGTCTGGTCACTCTACATACAAAGGATAGTTCTTTAAATAGCATTATATATGTAGTAGTATCTCATTTGATAAATTTTATTAATTTGGTTGTTTGTTTTCTTATTATTGAGTTGTAAGAGTTCTCTCTATAGTCTCAATTTAAGTCCTTTTTGAGCTATATCTACTATAAATGTTTTCTTCTGGTCTATGATTTGTATTATCCTTGTCTTAACAGTGTCTTTCTAAAAGGAGAAGTTTTTCATTGTGATGATGACCAATTTATCATTTTTTTTATTTTATAGTAATCATTTTGTGTCCCAAGAAATCTGTGCCTACTCCAAAATTATAAAGATTTTATTCTATGTTTCTTTTTAAAAGTTTTATGGTTTCAGCTTTCACATTGAGGTCTGTGGTCTATTCTAGTTAGTTTTGTGAAGGCATGAGGTAAGGGCCCAATATTTTTTCTCATGTGAATTAGTAGTTGTTCCAGCTTAATTTGTTGAAAAGACCTATTCTTTTCTCCATTAAATTACCTTGGTAACTTTGTTAAAATCAATATAAGTATCAATTTATTTTGGTACTCTCTACTCTGATCCATTGAGCTATACTTTATCTTACACCAATACCATACTGTTTTGATTACTGTAACTTTATTATAAATCATAAAATTAGAAGTGTAAATCCTCCAAATATGTTCCTTTTCTCTTTAAAAATTGTTTAAGCTATTTGAGGTCCTTCCAGTTGATTCTACAAAAACAAAAAACAAAAAAACCCTGAAATTATATTGAATCTAAAGATTAATTTGGAGAAACTGTACCTTAATAATATAATCTCCCAATATCTAACCATGATACAGCTTGCCACTTCTTTAGGATTTCTTTAACTCCTCTTAGCAGTGTTTTATAGTTTTCAGTGTAGAGTTCTTATACTTCTTTCTTAATTTATCATTGAGAATTGTATGTTTTTGACTCTATTGTACATGGAATTATTGTATGCATTTAATTTTTTATTTGTTGATAGGATACAGAAAAACTGGCTTTTGTTTATTGACCATATATGCTGTGACCTTGCAAAATTCAGTTATTCGTTACAATTAGTTACAATAGCCCTTATGCAGATTTTCTACATACATGATCATGCTATATATATAAATAATGAGAGTTGTATTACTTTCTTTCCAGTCTGAAAGCTTTTTCTTTTTCTTGTCTTACTGTTCAAGGGCATCCAGTGCAATGTTAAATAGCAGTTGTGAGGGACAGCATTCTTATTTTTCTTAATATTAGAGTTTCATCTTTAAATATGGGTTGTCTCTTGATTTTTATAGATACTCCTTATGAGGTTGATGTAATTCATTTCTTTATCTAGTTTACCAAGAGATATTATCTTAAATGGATGTTAAATTTTGTCAAATGCCCCTATATCCGTTGAGATGGTTATGTTTCCTGTTCATTCTGTTAAATGTAAAGAATTACATTAATTTTTGTTTGTTTTTATTTATTCATTTATATTTTGCCTTTATTCTGATAAGGTGATAAAATACATTAATTATTGATGTATGATTTTTTTTTTTTTTTTGGTGGTACGCGGGCCTCTCACTGTTGTGGCCTCTCCCGTTGCGGAGCACAGGCTCCGGACTGCAGGCTCAGTGGCTATGGCTCACGAGCCCAGCTGCTCCATGGCATGTGGGATCTTCCCGGACCGGGGCACGAACCCACGTCCTCTGCATTGGCAGGTGGACCCTCAACCACTGCGCCACCAGGGAAGCCCTATTTTTTTAATGTTAATATTGCATTAATGGGATAAATTCCATCTGGTCTTGATACCATAAATTGTATTGCTAATATTTTATTAAGGATTTATGCAACTGTGTTCAGGAAGGATGTTGACCTCTAATTTTCTTTTCTTTTAATATATTTCTCTGGTTTTAATACTGGGATATATAGGGTTGAGAAATGTTTCCTTCTCCTCTACTCTCTGAAAGGGTTGCAGAAAGATTTGTATAATTTATTACTTAAATGTTTGATAAATTCACCAGTGATTCCAACCTGGACCAGAAGTTATTTTTGAGAGGGTTTATATTATGAATTCAATTTTTTCTCTTAGGTATGAAGCTAGTCAGAATTTTTAATCTTCCAGTTTGGGTAATTTGTATCTTTCAAGAAATCCATTTATTTTATCTAAGTTGTCAAATTTATTGGCATAAATTTGGTCATAAAATCTCTTATCTTTACATGTCCATAGTATCTGTAGTGATGTCCTATCTTTTATTCCTGATATGGGAAGCAACATATATTAGAACACTTGATATTGTTCCAGAGCCTACCAACACTCTATTAGTTATATTTTCCAGTTTTTTCCCCACCCCACTTCAGTTTGGATAATTTCTATCATAAAGTCTTTAAGTTAACTGATCTTTTCTTTTGAAATGTCTAATTTCCTAGTAATCCCATCCAGAATATTTTTTACTTCAGATTATTTTTTTTTCAGCTCTAAAAGTTTCATTTGGTTATTTTAAATCTTTCATTTTCCTCCTAATTATGTTAAATTTCTTTTAAATCCTTGAAATATATAAACATTCTTTCATTATACTTGGGTCTGTTTCTAGTGACTGATTTTTCTCACATGTCTAGCAGTTTTGGATTAGATGGCTGACATTATGAATGTTATATTGTTGAAGATCTGTATGTTATTCGCTATTAAAGATCTAGATAGGTTTTGTTTGTTTGGTAGGCATGTAACTTATTGTGGGTCACCCAAATTTTTTGAGGCTTATTTTTAAGCTCTATTAGGAAGGTTCTATAGTAGTCTGTAAAGATAGTTTAGCCCTATTAGGTTTACCTTTTTAAAACCTCTATTTAGTATTTGGCCACAGACTCAAGAGTTTCCTCCATGTGATTTTGGAATTTCCTTTTTATGTACTGCTTTCCTTTCTGGTGCTCTGCCTTAAATGCCAGCCATGTTGGCCTCCCAACACACTCATTACTCTGCTATATGCAACGTGCTCTGCTTAGATCATGCTTCCTTGCATTGCACTGGAAAGTGCCTCCAGCCAGAAAGCCAGGGTAATATTAGGGCTTGTTTTTCCTCCCATCTTAGTAATCACACACTTGGGCTGCTTGTTGTTCAATGCCTGTAAACAATTGTTTCATATTGTTGACCTGAAACAATTAGACTGTCAGATATTTTTCCAGCAAAGATGGCTTTATTCGAGATCAGCAGAGAATTGCAATTTGGGATCTGCAAATATGGTGAGCCACTTGCAAGCCCCCACATGACAAGGTTAAGGAGATTGATTTTGTAGAGAGAAAAAGGAAGTCGGGAGGGCTATAGTAAACAAGTAGTCCATGGATTTTCATTGGCTGAGTTTTTGCAAGTAAGGAGTCTTTCTTCTTCCTGTTAGGCTCTGCTCTTGTCACAGAGTGTGAGAGCTTCCCCTTCTGGTCTCCCAACTATTTAATTGAGGTTTCTGTTTATTAATTTTTTAGAATATTTAGTCCAGTTTTCCAATCATTTCCTATCAGGCAAATCTGGTAACAGTTGCTCCATCATGACTAGAGGTGAAAGTTAAAATTATCTTTTAGAAATACATACTTTTAATGACACTATTATGAGGGAAATAAAATAATTTATAAATCTGTATGTTCATTTGCATAAGTTTATTAATATGTACTCATAGAAAGGAGACAAGAAGCATGTATATAAAAAATAATGATTGTGGGGATTGGTAGTGAAATTTTTGTTGTCTTTAGTTTTATTTTGCAACTTTTCAATAGCCAATATGCCTTTATTTTTCAATTAGAAAGATTTTTTTTTTTACGGAAATGTAGTTGATTTACAGTTTTTTAGGTATACAGCAAAGTGATTCAGTTATATATAATTTTTCAGATTCTTTTCCATTATAGGTTATTACAAGATGTGGAATATAGTTCCCTGTGGTATACAGTAGGTCCTTGTTGTTTATCTGTTTTATACATGGTAGTTTGTATCTGTTAATCCCAAATTCCTAGTTTATTCCTCCCCCCCTTTCCATTTTGGTAGCCTTAAGTTTGTTTTCTATGTCTGTGAGTCTATTTCTGTTTTGTAAATAAGTTCATTTGTCTCATTATTTTAGATTCCACATATAAGTGATACCCTATGATATTTGTCTTTCTCTAACTTACTTCACTTAGTATGACAATCTCTAGAAAAATGTTATTTTAAAAGTTCTGTTTGATATAGAATATGGTATGGTCTTTCTGTATCATCCACTTTTTAGTAAGCATTATTGACATGACGTTAAATAAATAAATAGATGCTTATGAATTTCAATTATTAAATTTAGGGAGTTTTTCTCTACACGCCACATTTGAAAAGTTGGGTCATTGTTAATTTAAGACTTAATAATGGTCATGGACTTCAGAGTTGACAGGAACTTCAAAAGCTCGTCTGGTTCAATCTCTGTAAGTAACTGATGTTTTATGAAGTAAAGTGATTTCGTGGAGGTTTGATAGTTAGTTAATAGCAGAATCAGGGCTAATTTCCATTGTAGAGTTTTTTGATACTACTCCAAGCTGCGTACTTCTTTGAAGAGGTCTGGAGGTAACTTATAGGTTAATAGGCCATTACTAAATTAAAGATTTAGGGGTTCATTAGAATTAAGTAAGGAAGCAAGACTAGATGCTACTAGCTATCTACGATTGTAAAACTGGGCAGAAAATTAAGATTTCTGTTGTTGAGACAAAATTGAAAACACTTCCAGCTAGAATAAGCATGCATTTTTATATTTACAGAGGCACACTTTGGGGGAGTATTTATCATAAATAGGGTTTTACTGTGTGAAAATGCACTCATATATATATTTATAACACATTAAATGACTCATTTGTAATTAACAGTATCAGTTTCACACATTTATGTGCAAATGTCATGGAAAGAGTACTTCTAAGTAAGTTAAACATCTGCAATATCGTTTGTATTAATAATTTGCTGAGGAAACCTTATCTTCAAATAGCATAAAATAGTAAGCTCTCGTTCAGCTCAGATCAAAATATGACAAATTCTATATCAATTTATTCAGAATAAATGAGATTTTTTTTAAGGGTAGTAGTGATTCATATTCTGGTGTACCCTTAATTCTCTGTGTAAGTCCCTCTTGTAGCTTCCACACTAAACTCAGCCAAATCAGGCAAAAGTGGGCAAAGGTAGCCCGTTTGGGTCAATCACATTTTCACTCCACCAGCATTTCCACTTCATCAAGAATGCCACAGAATTCTTTTTCTTTTAAATTTATTTATTTATTTTTGGCTGCATTGGGTCTTTGTTGCTGCATGCAGGCTTTCTCTAGTTGCAACGAGCGGGGGCTACTCTTCGTTGCGGTGCGCGGGCTTCTCTTTGCAGTAGCTTCTCTTGTTGCAGAGCACAGGCTCTCGGCACGCGGGCTTCAGTAGTTGCAGCACGTGGGCTCAGTAGTTGTGGCTCACAGGTTCTAGAGCGCAGGCTCAGTATTTGTGGCACACAGGCTTAGTTGCTCCGTGGCATGTGGGATCTTCCCAGACCAGGGCTCAAACCCGTGTCCTCTGCATTGGCAGGTGGATTCTTAACCACTGCACCACCAAGGAAGTCCCAGAATTCTTGATGAAAGGAGGTAATAATTAGAATTGATTATTCATCTCATCTCAAGATGCAATCAGGATTAACCCTATTATTCTCTTCATCCAAAATTATTTTAATCTTCACAAGAAGCCCAAGATTCAGTCTTATCCTCAGACCCCTCCATTGTGCCTATGAGACACATTACTTTTCACGGGTAAAATCCCTATATGCTCATCACGATGGGTCTGTGAAAGTATCTTTACCTTCTTCTACTAGAGCGTGGATACTCCCTGAGGATACTGATTCCACAGAAAATGATTCCTTTCCTTTCACACTCACATACAGTTGAGTTGGGGGAAGGGAGTTAGTGTTCTTATTCTTAGTCGCTGCTTCTGGAAGGTTGCTTCTTCCTTTTTCCGCAAAATGCCCAGAGACTTTGAGTTTTCGTCACCTACTCCAGCCAGATTGTGCAGGGGCACAGGAGTGCCTGCACAGTAACTTCCAATCTGACGGGAACACCGGACCTCTTCTTGCTAAGCCAGAAGCCCTGGCTCAGGGATGCATCCTGTTGAGTGAGGTTCCTGTTTCTAAGGGGTTCAAAGGAACCATTCACTTCCAAGTTGACCTTCTGCATGGCAGTGTCTGTCCAGAGGGGGTGCTGGGGTGTTTGTTTTTTTCTAAAAAAAGAAAAAGAAAAACAAAAGCATCGTATGCTGCTGGTTCTGGCTTGTCATGCAGAGATGTCTGGGTCCCTCCCCCACTCTCCTCAAATCTTTTACGATCTGATTTATGGCTGCTCTCTCCAAAACTACCACTATCATAACCTTGGTGACTCTTCACCTCAGACTTTTCCTTCCGTGCTTATTATCCAACATCTGCACTGGTTCCACAATCTCCAGGCATTCCCCTCTCTGACTTCTACTGCCTGCGCTTCAAGCACATTCACTCCAGTATCTAAACTCCAAACACGTTTGACTCTGCTGGGATTTCCAGGCCATTGACCATTCTTTACCTTATATCCTCTCTTCCTTCCTTACTCAGTTTAGATTCCGTGATCCATCAAAGAAATCACTCCTTAAAGCACATCTCTGATTATCTTACCCCTGTCTCTCTTTGTCCTACTTTCTGGTTGAAACGCCAACCCTGGCTAAAATTCAACTCTCTGTTTGTTCTTCACCTTCAGCCGAACAACTGAATATAACTGAAGAAAAACAAACTATGAGACTGATTAGTCTCACTTTCATATGATGACCACAAACCCTATAGAGGCCTTAGGGTTAATCGTGATCCTACTGCATTTTCTTAGTCCAGAGATTGGCCCTCTTCTAGGTGACTCTTTCCCTTTATCTCCAACCCAGCAACACCTCATCATATCTTCACATGTTCCACTTCTTATTTCAGGAGAAAACAGAAGCAATCTGATAAATTCATACACGTTCCCACCAATAAATATGTAATAAATATGTACACAGTTTACTCTTTACCTGCCTTTTCCCCCACACTTAACATTTAATGAACATCCAAATGCTATGCTGGGCATCAGTGATACAAAAGTAAAAAAAACAGTAAAAATTTATAAACAGTCTATAGTAGAGAAAAAGAGAAAACTGACATCTATTGAAATAAATGCAACTTGTGATTCATTCTAACAGTGAGACAAGGCACTTGGAAAGCCTAAGGAAAGAGATAACTAACTTAGCCTGAGGAAGGAAGGATCCTAAGAGGAACAAACATTTGGCAAAGGGCAGTTGATGAAGATGGTTATAGAATATAAAATCAGAGAAAACGGGATATAAAAAGGCATTCTACGTGCTTGTAAGGTTGATAGGGTCTCATGATATTTACCATAATTGAGTCCAACTTTTCCACTTGTGTACTAGATCTTATCCCTTCACCTACTAAAGGGCTTCACAGATACAATTACCTCCATTTATCCTATATCATCCATTTTCCCCGATACACTGGATAATTCTCACAAGAACACAAAAATGTGATACATCTCATTTTAAACCTTTTAATATTACCGTGAGGCTGGGTGAAGGGAACACGGGATCTCTGTAATACTTTTGCAGCATCTTAGGCATCAACTGTCATTTCAAGATTAAAACTTAAAAATATAATAATCTTTCGCTTGACCCAAATCTATGTCTAGCGGCACCTTATTTATATCTACTCCTTTTATAGTAAATCTCTTATAAAGAACTGTGCATACTTACTGTTTCCACTGCTCCTTCAATTCTCCTGAACACACTCCAATGACTTTAGTCCCCACTACTCTGTTGAAACTGACTGTTAGTGTCTTCAATGGCCACGTTATTGCCAAAGTCAATCCATAATTCTCAGTCCTTATCCTATCCTGCCTTTCAGCCTCGTGTGACACAGCTGACCGCCATCTACAAACTCTGACATACTCTGGCTACCTGGACTTCAGAGATAGAGGAGCAACACTTTTTCTTTTTCTCCATCCTCTTCTCTTCGACTTATTTTGACTAAACTTTGAAGTGCCCAGGCCTCAATCCTCGGATCCCTTTCTCTCTCTCCCTTTCTCTCTCTCTCCCTTTCTCTCTCTCTCTCCCTTTCTCTCTCTCTCTCCCTTTCTCTCTCTCTCTCCCTTTCTCTCTTTCTCTCCCTTTCCCTCCCTCTCTCCCTCCCCCTCCCTCCCTCTCTGCCCACTCCCTCCCTCTCTCTCTCTCTCTCTCTCTCTCTCTCTCTCTCTCTCTCTCTCTCTCTCTCTCTCATCTCACCCATTTTCTTGACTTCCAGATTCACATCCCCAGTGTCACATTCTCCCCTACACTGCTGACTCTCATTTTTACCACCTACTCCACACTTCCACCTGTATGTCAAATAGACACCTCACAGTAAACATGTTGATGGGGCTCAGGACATGCTACCCCAAATAGGGCATCTTGACATATTAAATACCTTAAACCGCAGGAATTTTCTAAAAGGCAGAAGCAGGAAGGGCACTCTGACCTGTTCCCCCCTCTCCTCTTCTCTGAAACAGGTCATGAAACTCCTACGTGAAAGATACCGTCCCTGTATCTGGAAGAGGGAACACATTCTTATCATCAGAGACAGGGAATCGCGGGCTGAAAAATCTTGCTTTCACAAGATTAGCAAACCTTGTTAAACTAACCTTCATCTTCCTAGCTACCACTTCACCACTTACTACCCCTCAACCAAATCCTTAGTCTTGTCAATTCTTCACAAATGGATTGTTTGTTTGGAAGGGATAAAAACTTCCTGCTGTGGTCACTTCTTCAGGTCTTCATTGTCTTGTGAAAACTCCCATATACATAAAGATTTAATACAATGTACATGCTTTTCTCCTGTGAATCTGTCTTTGTCAGTTTAATTTTCCGACCCAACCCAGACGCTTAGAGGGTCAAGGAAAGCTTTTCCTCCCCAACAATGTCTAGAGCAGAGCTCTTGATTCATCTGCTCCCTTCCTTACACCCCCAAACCAGCTCTTCCCTCACTGTTCTCTACACAGGATGGAGCAGGGCCACTTACCAAGTTTGTCAAGCCCCAAATCCCAAAGGAGTCTTTAATTCAGATGTGCATCTCACCATCCATTCCATTCCATTAGGAAATCCTTTGTTCTCTGTCTTCTAGATGAATCCAGAATCAGCCCACTTCTCACAGCCTGGGTCTAAGCCCTCAGCAGCTCTCTCCTGCACTGTCGCAGTAGCCTCCTGGCCAGTGGTCCCGCGGTCACCGCTGCTCCCATACAGGCTTTTCTACACAGTGTTCAGAGTGATACTTTAAACACTAAAGTCATGTGAATCATGATTTAATATCATATCAATCTTACGTTCCAAAACCTTCTAATGAAATTCCATGACACTTAGAATAAAATCCAAAACCTTTGTCATAGACTAAAAATACCTGCATAAAAGACTTTTCAGACCTAGTTAGCTGCCATCCCCCTTCTTTGCCTACACTGCCTCAGTACTGTTGCTTAAACACAGTGGGAACCATTTTGCCTCAGAACCGTTGCATTTATTGTTTCCTCTGCATGGAGTGGTCCCTCCTCTCCTCCAGCCCTAATATCTGCATCATCTGTTTCACACATCCTTTTAGATCTTTGCCCAAATATAACCTTATTTGAGGTGGTCAGACCTTTTGGAACTGCTCTCTGTAAAAGACGATATCCTCCCAATCTAGGGTCCCTCTCTTTCTCTACTTTGCTTTATTTCCTTCAGATCACTGATCACAACCTAATATTTTCTCTATTTATTTTTTTTATTGTCTTCATCCTCTATTAGAAAGTAAGCTGAATGGGGAATTTTTCTCTTCTGTTCACTGTACTACAGCTAATGCCTAGGCAGTGCTTAGCGTATAGTAGGTGCTCAAGAAGTATTTTTGGATGACTGATTCACTAATTGAATGAATGAATGAACTTTAAGGCCCAGCTCTACCAGGACACAGTTTACGCTTTACCTGCCTTTTCCGCCACACTTAACATTTAATGAACATCCAAATGCTATGCTGGGCATCAGTGATACAAAAAATTTATAAACAGTCTATAGTAGAGAAAATTGACATCTATTGAAATAAATGCAACTTGTGATTCATTCTCACAGTGAGACAAGGTACTTGGAAAGCCTAAGGAAAGAGATAACTAACTTAGCCTGAGGAAGGAAGGATCCTAAGAGGAACAAACATTTGGCAAAGGGCAGTTGATGAAGATGGTTATAGGATATAAAATCAGAGAAAACAGGATATAAAAAGGCATTCTACGTGCTTGTAAGGGTTGATAGGGTCTCATGATATTTACCATAGTTGGAAAAATAAAGTAAAATCAGTGCTGGAATCTAAGCAGCCAAATATAATTTGGTCTTTGGCCGATTTCTATCCTTTTATTCCTTCTTCATCTTTCTGCTTGTTATTTGCAGAGACTCGTTTTCAAGAGACCTAATTTGGGAAAATTGATTTTCAGAGTCAGAAAATTTCAAGGTCATTTGGAATAAAGACCTAAGAGACATATATATTTAGGATTCCCTTTACCTATAGGTATCTAAATACTGACTTTTTTTAGATGTCTGTGCTTCCTTAGGGTACCTCACTCTATGCTTTGCATTTTTTTATTTTTAATTGAAGTGTAGTTGATTTACAACATTATATTAGTTTCAGCTATACAGCATAGTGATTCAATATTTTTATAGATTATACTCCATTTAAAGTTATTACAAAATAATGACTGTATTTCCCTGTGCTGTACAATATAGTCTTGTTGTTTATTTTGTACACAGTAGCTTGTATCTCTTAATTTCTTACCCCTATTTGCCCATCCCCTCTTCCCTCTCCTCCCTGGTATCAACTAATTTGTTTTCTTTATGTATCATTTTGTTATATACATTTGTTTGTTTTATTTTTTAGTTTCCATATGTAAGTGATGAAACAATATTTGTCTTCCTCTGACTTATTTCACTAAGCATAATACTCTCTGGGTCCATCAACGTTGTTGCAAAGGTCAAAATTTCTTCTGCCGTATAACAAAGTGAATCAGCTTTACATAAACATATTTCCCCATATCCGCTCCCTCTTGCATCTCCCTCCCACCCCCCCATCCCACCCCTCTAGGTGGTCACAAAGCACCAGCTGATCTCCCCATGCAATACAGCTGCTTCCCACTAGCTATGACTAATATTCCATTGTGTGTGCACGTGTGTGTGTGTGTGTGTGTGTGTGCACCACATCTCCCTTATCCATTCATCTGTTAATGGACACTTGGGTTGCTTCCATATTTTGGCTATTGTAAACAATGCTGCTATGAACATTGGGGTGCATGTATGTTTTTGAATTAGTGTTTTTGTTTTTGGATATATACCCAGGAGTGGGATTGCTGGATCATATATATGCTAAAAATAAGGTGTTCTATAAAATATAAAGCTCTCTTAAAATTTTAATACTTAGCATGACACATAGTTAAAACAGTAATATTTAGTGAAGTGTGACAATATTCGGAAATATGAACCAAGGTTTTATACCTGTGTTTCCTTTTACTACTTAACCTTTCTCCAATTTGAGTACTCAGGCCATTAAGCTCTCAATGCCTTAGGGAAGAGATTTAATATAATACAAGTGGAGGGAAAAAGAGCCATCTCTACCTTTTTATTGCCGAAAGCAAAAGCCTCCAGGGGAGGTGTGGCCCAAACAACAGATTCAAAACACCTCTGAAAAACTCAGAGGAGGGTTCCCTGTCTAGAGACAAATTTTGCTTCTCCCAGATTGGTGTGGGAAGCTCGTTAGAAGGAAGCCAGGAGAGAGTAAACTGCTGGATTTGTGAGAAACTGCTCTCTCCATTTGGTGCGAGTCCAACACCCATTGCAGAAATGCAGAATCCTAGGTAGTTTTGCAGAGCCAACAGGAGCAGAAACTATGCCCCTACAGCCTGCTACAAAAGACAGAGCAAGGGCAGTCATACACATGCTCAAGGGTGACCTACAAGTTAATAGGGTGTTAATTCCACAGAATTCCCATGGCTAGTGTTATCTAGGAGCAAGAAAATGATGCTTATGCACTAAGGAGAGGCACCAAAATGGCAAGGGCAAAAGCCCACCAGGCCTTGAGGTTAGGAATGAGGGACAATGCAAGTCAGCCTTACAGCCTTAAAAGGGACAATACGAGTCCTGGATGAAGGACCAGAGGGCATGAGGATGTGACAGTGGATACATAATACAGTGGATAAGCAATTTTAAAACCAGTGAACAGATCAGACCTCCCCCACCCTCAACCTTTGATCTCCTCTTAAAGAACTAGAACCAAAATGAAAACTGAGGACAACTGAGGTTAAAAATAGAAAGTGAATTCAGTGACAGAGAAGGAAAGGAAGTTCTACTTCGTATGCCTTTGAGTTGTGGGCTAAGAATTGGACTTGCCACATTTGTTTTCACACACACATACTGCCATAAGCAAATGTCTAAACGTTTACAAGTCGTGTCTGTTTGTTACAAATCCAAACATACAATCGTCTCTTACTTTGGGAATTGAGCACAAAGGATAGTAGGGATTTCCTCAACTTGGCTCATTCATTATCTTTTTAAATCTACATGTTCTTAGTGATATTTGAGAAACAGTCAATGTTTTTTGACAGAGAAACTCACAAGAGTGGATACAGGAATGCAAAGGGCCTCCGAATGTTTTCCTCTTAAATGAGTTTTAGGCATTTAATTTATGTAAAAATGGTATGAGATCAACTGAGAAGACAGGTCTAAGTTGCCATCATGAAAACAAAGTTTTTAAGTTCCCAGAGCTAAGATCCTACTTAAAATACAGACCATCGAAGATTGAAAGCATTTGTCAGGCTTTAGGAGAAACATATTTGAGTGTTAGAAGAGCTTTAGCATATTATTATTACTAACAATGCAGCATTTGAATGCTGATCTCAGAGAAGCCATCCACTTGGCAAACAAATCAGCAACTCCCGTCTCCAGAGCAGCTGAGATGAGTGTCAATTCCCTGACGAGGCAGATTAATTTCCCGTGAACACGTCATTAAAGCCAGCTCTGTATGCAACATGCAATGTCTCGGCAATCAAAGATCTGTGGCGTCCCGAATATGCAAGGGCAGCAGCTAAGATACAATTTACTCCTTACTGAAGGAAAAGTGATCACCCAGGCACAAAATCCTGTGGAAAAGAAAACATGCAGGATGGGGCCACCTGAGGTTTTGAGTCACTTGCTTTTATCGTATTTCTCGGGACTCGGCTGCTGTGTTTTGTATTTCCCTTGAGATTAGCTGTGACGGACCACTGGGGAGATTTGAAAGGTGTCCTCTAAGTATTTATGCAGAAAAGTATGGAAATGTCAAAAAAGTCAAATGGGTTTTATATGCTTCTTGCATGTTCTCATATAGTGCCTTAATTTAAAATAGCATCTACTGCACAGTATGCAATGTATTAACCAGCTGGAATCTATGGTCCTTGAGATTGAGAGAAAAGAGGCAACCACATGAAAATCGAGAATAATAGAAGCCTAGTGTGTTGCCCATCCAACAGAGAGCTAGCTGCCTGGGGATACTTTATCAGAGGAGTCCACGGAGCTCCATGACCACAGAGGAAGTCCCCGAAGAAAAGCCACACTGTGGCTTTCACTACATTTTGTGTCTTTCATGCAGAAGATCAAATTTGTTGCTGTGATTCAATGCACTCATTGCTCTGTCATTAGAAAAAGGGTTTCGGAGTAGCTCTTATACTTGAACTCTCTAATTCACTGTTATGTGATAATCTATAACTAAGTTATTGGGAAAAGGAGGGGCTCTAATTTATTGAATACCTGGTATAAGTCAGATCCCTTGCTAAATATTTGCACGTGTTAATTCCTTACGCATCTGAAGTAGATATTACCTCCTGCTTACAGATAAGGAAAATGGGGTTAAGAATGTTGCTGGTCACAGAACCAAACAAATAACAATGCTGAGTCTCAAAGGCAGGTCTTTTGGACTCCAAAGTCCTTGTTTGTGCTACTGTGCTGCGTTCTCCCTTTTCTTAAAGACAGGGTAGTAGTAAATATAACCTTAACAGTAGAGACACCGAGTTGAGGGGAATATGTATACCTTGGGGTGCAGCGTTAGATGAGCTCCGTGGGAAATCAGACACATGCTCATCTCCCAGGAGCCCCACTGCCAGCATCTCCTGCCTGGTGGGTTGATATCTCTTGTCCAGATTGTTCAGAGGAGCTAATGTTATCCCTTGAGGGGGCCTCACAAGTTACCAGCTGAAAAAGGAACAGAAAACAAATCCACTGAACATTTAAACACAAAACTAACAGAGGAATAGGCATCAGCGGCTCTCTGTAAAAGGAAATTACACCAAACTAACCTCTGTCAGTTCGTGGAGTAGGTAAATAAAATGCAGATAAGGGAGAACAAGGGGTCCTAGTTGGAAATGGATTTGAGGCTTTCAAAAATCTGTCTCCAGTGAGAACCGTTGGGCAATAGAATTACCATAAGTCCTGCAGCCTATTTTGCCATGCCTAGGGAGCCTTAGCAAAGATGGAAGCCAGTGGAGAAAAGAAGGAGATACTTTATATCATGGAGAAATGTGAGTGGTATGGTATCCCAAGGATTAATGCTTGGAAAAACTTCAGTTTTAACATTGTATGCATAATTGTAAGGAATAAAAACTCCACATCGCACACAACAACAGATTCTAATTTGAAATACTAAGATAACAAGCTGGTAAATTTCTCCAAATCATGTGAATGGGCTGGAAGATGAGAGATGAATTCGAAGTAGTCAAGAATTAACTAGCATATATTCAGTCATTCACGTTTTAGGTTTGAGGCCAGACACGAGAAATAAACAAAAGGTTCCAGCAACAAATTAATTCATGACCCTTGGTTTGTAAGTGCAACATTGTGATCTGTGGTGCCAGATAATTTGAATAAAGTGGATAAAAGTTTCTTTCTCTAAAGGGTATAAAGTATAGATACAAACAAAGAACTATAATACAACATGGTAAGTATAAGGACAGATACACACAAAGAATGCTTAGCATAGGGCTTCTCTGCCGTAGTATTACTGGCATTTTAAGTTGGATAATTTTCAGTTGCTGGGGCGTGTCCTGTGCATTGTAGACGTTTAGCAGCATCCCTGGCCTCTGCACAACAGATGCCAGGGGCACTGCCTCCCTACCAAATTTTGACAGCCAAAAATGTCTCCAGACATCGCTAGACGTCACAAAGGAGGGATGTGAAATGGCTCTCCCTTGAGAACCTCTACCACTTAGCAGTTTGCACAAGGGGCATCTAACTCAGCCCCGAGATGATGGTGGGGGAGGGGGCAATCCAGGGGGAAAGAGAGGGGTCGGAGGCTGGAGGAAGGCTTTTGGTGGTGATGCCTAAGCAAAGGTGTTGAGAGCGAGTAGGTGGTGGCCAGCCAGAGGGAAGACATACCAGATCAGAAGCATTCCTGAAAGCGGAAGGTAAAGAAAACTCCGGTTCCTCAGTTTGGAAATTCAATGTGCTCTGCTTTGTTGGACATTTATTGAGTGCCCGCCATATGCCAGGTGCTCAGAAGACAAAAGTTCAAACGAGCTCCCAGCCCAGTTAAGCGATCCCCAGTCTCAGCATCTCCCCACACTTGTGTATTGTAATATCGTGATTGTTTGTGGGGTTTGTCTTACACAATTTGTTACTAATACTTCATTTTAAAAAATGTTTGGTAGTGGTTTACTATTACCAATAAGTTATCCCTGGAGTGAAATCATTCTCATTCCCTGGCTTTCTGACATTTGTTTTGAGTGATGGGTAAAGGGGTGGTGTTCAAGGAAGGCTATCTTACTGGGAAACATGGTTCATCCTAAATTTGCCTCATTTATGATACAGCTCAGAGATGATTGCCCGAGTGCTTATTATTAGTTTTGGTGGACAAAAGCCTGAGATCTATTTAAATTAGGGGAGAGAGACAACTAAAACAGAGTGTGATAAAACGGAAATAGACTTGCAGACATATTATAGAAAACAAACTTATGGTTACCAAAGGGGAAAGTTGCGGGGGGAGGGATAAATTAGGAGGTTGGGATTAACAGATACACACTACTATATACAAAATAGATAAACAACAAGGACCTACTGTATAGCACAGGGAACTGTATTCAATGTCTTGTAATAACCTATAATGCAAAAGCATTCTGAAAAAGAATATATATAACTGAATCACTTTGCTGTACACCTGAAACTAATGCAACATTATAAATCAACTATACTTCAATAAAAATAATAATTAGTTAAAATAGAGTATGGGCAGAAGATCTAAATACACATTTCTTCAAAGGAGGCATACAGATGGCCAACAGGCACATGAAAACATGCTCAGCGTCGCTAATTATTAGAGAAATGCAAATCAAAACTACAATGAGGTACAACCTCACACCGGTCAGAATGGCCATCATTAAGAAGTGTACAAACAATAAATGCCAGAGAGGGTGTGGAGAGAAGGGAACCCTCCTACACTCTTGGGCGGAATGTAAATTGGTACAACCACTATGGAGAACAGTATAGAGTTCCTTAAAAAGCTAAAAATAGAGTGATCCAGCAACCCCACTCCTGGGCATATATCCACAGAAAGCCATAATTCGAAAATATACATGCACCCCTATGTTCACTGAAGCACTGAAGTTCACTGAAGCACTATTTACAGTAGCCAAGACGTGGAAGCAACCTAAATGTCTATCAACAGAGGAATGGATAAACAAGATGTGGTACATATAGACAATGGAATATTACTCAGCCATTAAAAAGAATGAAATAATGTCATTTACGGCAACATGGATGGACCTAGAGATTATCATACTAAGTGAAATAAGCCAGACAGAGAAAGACAAATACCATATGATATCACTTATATGTGGAATCTAAAAATGACAGAAATCAACTTATTTACAAAACAGAAATAGGGCTTCCCTGGTGGCGCAGTGGTTGAGAGTCTGCCTGCCGATGAAGGGGACACGGGTTCGTGCCCCGGTCCGGGAAGATCCCACATGCCGCGGAGCGGCTGGGCCCGTGAGCCATGGCCGCTGAGCCTGCACATCTGGAGCCTGTGCTCCGCAATGGGAGAGGCCACAGCAGTGAGAGGCCCGCGTACCGCAGAAAAACAAAAAAAACAAATAGACTCACTGACAGAGAAAACAAACTTATGGTTACCAAGGAGGAAAGGGAGTAGGGATAAACTGGGAATTTGGGATTAACATATACACACTAGCATATATAAAATGGATAACCAACAAGGACCTACCATATAGCACAGGGAACTCTACTCAATATTTTGTAATAACCTATAAGGGAAAAGAATCTGAAAAAGAATATATATTATATATATATACACACTTGTATAACTCAATATCATTTTGCTGTACACCTGAAACTAACACAAAGGTATAAACCAACTATACTCTAACAGAAAAAAACTTATACCCCACTAAAAAAAAAAGTGTGAAACTCACCCACATATTTTTGACAGTTTTTATCTTGTTTTTATCTCTTCTTTTGGTTTCTTTGTATCATCTTTCCTAGTTTTCCTTCTTCCCCTTCAACCATTTTCTATCTTAACCTCTCTTGGCATTTTCTGTGGTTCTGGTCTGTTTTCAGCACACGATTTTCTGAGAGCCCACTGTGTGAGGCTACTATTTCAGGCAGTTTTGGTGTTGTTCAGGGATGCCTGCATTTATGTATCGACATTAGTGGCTCAATAACTTGGGGGTGAGATGGAGACTATGAAAAATGTGTCTATTTAGTTTTGGTGGTGTTGCTGCCCCCCTCACATTCCCTGGGGTGATCTTGCGGCCACACTCAAAACCATGGCAGGAGGGAAGAGCTGCTGATGAGGGGCATATGCCTTAAGCTTCCAGCATATTGGGCAAAACAACAACAACAAAAGAGGTTTAGAATCCTGTTTTGAAATATGCTTCTAGAACAATCATCCAAACCTGTGGCTTCAAATACCACCTACACCTTGCTGACTGACTCTCTGACTCATCCAGACCTTCCTCCCAAGCCCCAGAACCATCTCTACATGCTCTGGGATGTCCCCCAGGTACCACTACAAACTGAGCACATCTGGAAATTCATATAGTATTTATTCCCCAAATCTCCTGTCTCCTCCTGCAGTTTCTACATCAGCTAAAGTCACAACCCTCCGTCTAGTACCTCAGCCAGAGATCTGCTCATCTGACATTCCACCCTCCGTTGTTCCTACTCGTCACTCACCGAGAGCTGAATATTCTATCTTCTTGATATATTTTCTGTCATCCTATCCCCTCTTTCTCTTTCTCATTGACTTATTTTTAAAAACTCCAGACTGCCTTTGCTCTTTTGGTCTTCTACATGGTTCTCATAGAACAGTCAGATCAAGTCACATCCCAGCTTAAAACCTTAAAATTCCGTTATTTCCCTATAGCTGTAAAATAAATTGATCCTTGCCACCCAAATCCTCTTACATTTTGTCATTCCTATCATATATCTGTCTGTCTTCAACGCCAAGACCACAAACCTAGCCCAAATCACTGTCATATCTTGCCTGGGCAAATAAAGTCTCGCTTTTGTTTTCTCTGTGGTCGTGCTTCTCTCTTCCTAATCTGTCCTCCACATGGTGCCCAATGTGATCATTTAAAAATATCATCCCTCTGTAAAACCCTTAATAGCTTCTCTGTGAACTAAGGACAAAATACAGTCTTTAACTTGCCCACAAGTCACTGCATGATACAGCCCCTCCCAGCCACCCAATCTGACCTGCGTTCCCTCTCCAGCTCCTCGGGATACTCCAGCCACAATGCTTCCCTTCAGGTCTGCAAATGTGCCTCTGGTTCCTCCTTTCCCCAGGGTCTTCCCACACACTGTTTTCTCTGCCTAAAATACTCTTCCCTCCACGTTTTCCCCAGCTAAGTCTTACTCATCCTTTGGGTATCATCAGACCAAATAACTTGTGGTTTTTCAAAAATGCTGGGCTATTTATGTCACCATTCCTTGCTATTTTTTTTTTTCATTTGAAATAGTCTTTCTCCCACCCGACATCACATTACTCTGTCCTAAAGAACTTGGTTCATTAGGCGTTTTCTCATTTGGGAACACTTTCTGGAAACCTTAGGCTGATGGATATCCCTCCTCCGTCATCCTGGGGACTGGGACCTAACTCTACCTCGTTTCAATTAAAGTCTCCAGAGACATTTTTCTATATTGAATTCCTCCTTAGTCGTGAACATATTAACCAGCCACATTCATTCAGTAAATACTCCGGTAAGAACGCGGTGCCGACTTTCCTGGGAATTTAGTTTTAAAAGTTGGAACTTTGCTTTTATTGCTCAAATTTAGTGATTTTTTTTTCCAGCGACCCATAGCACAAAAATCATAAGGACCACTTGCTTAATTGAACTTATATTTCCATCTCTTTGGAGTAAAATTAGTTTGGATGAATCTGAGTTTTGCTAGACTCTTTTTTTTTTCTTTTTAAGATTTGAAGAGGGTTCTAGGAGAAGGGGAGAAATTAAGTTTGTTTTGCTTATGTTTATTATTGGTTTTGTTTCGATAACTTCATATTTTCGGGGCTCTCAGGCAAAAATCTTTGCTCTCCCTTGTATTTCACTGCCTCTGAGTCTACCAGGAGTCCCTGCTAATCAGTCTTCACAGGGATGCAGGGCTTGTTTCTCTTTCTGCACGTGACAGAGGCCCTGGAGCTTTCTGCAGGAACAACTCCTGGGGACAGCATTTCTCCCGGGGAAGGTGGGAGTGGTTTTCCTCAGGCAGCCCTACCACATGGTTGGCATTTTCAAACTGCTCCACCTAAACTGATTCAGTGACCCCCTTTACTATCTGCAGTATTCAGTAACCATTATTAGAATGGACTCCAACAAGAATCATACTGGTGAAACATATTCCGATTCATCCTTAGAAGTCATTACAGCTTTGAGCTCTGTCACCCTCTCTCTCTTTCTTTTCCTTCCTCTTTGGCATCTAATCAATGTATTAGACTTGTATCTACGTCCATTTTTCAACGTTTGCTTTTAGTTCTCTTTAAATATGTCTTCTGTCTCAGTACTTTTGTTTTCTTTCTCAGGTATATCAATTTCATATACATTGAATCACTTCTGTATATTTTTCACCTGCTGTTATTTTCGCTGCTTCTGTTAAACTTCTTGTTCATTTCCGTTTTACTTCCTTTAAAAATCCCTCATGTCTTCCTGGCTCGGGGCAGTGTCATTTCTCCTTTGTGCTGACGCTAACGTGGCCTTCACGTGTGTGATCACTTTGTTTTCCCCCGATCTCTTGACGGCTCATCTGCACAGATGCTTCTCCACTCAGCCTCTCTGACTCACTGGTTCATGCAAATGTGGCTTCTTTCTCTTGACACTCGCATTCATCATATGAAGCGTGATACTTTCATCAAGAATGTGGTTCCTGCTGTCAATCACCATTTGGTAATCAGTTGAACAGTGTGTTTTGAAATGCACATTCTATCACACCATGGTTGATCCTCTCTTGCAAGTGATAGTTTATTTTCTTTCTTGACAAATTGTTTATAAATTCTCCAGGATGATTATAAGGTGAGAAGGAAGCAGAGAAGGTTTTACAGACAAGGAGGCATCTACATTTGATTTTGAAAGATTAGGAGTTTTCCGGGACAATAAGGCTGGACACAGGATGGCTAAGCCAATAGAACGTTGTAAACAACCCCGGCACTCATGCTTATCAGATTTTAATGATTCCCCTTGAATCACGGGCCATCTTTGAACTGGTCACAGTGTTCTCCATGCCTGAGTCTGGTTTATATGCTGATGCTATATGGTCCCTGGGATAAGGCCGATCTCACCCCAGACGACATGGACAATAAATGGGAAAGAAATGACTTTATAATAAATAATCAACTAGAAAAAATGGGAATGGATGTTAGGAAGGAAAAAACGATACATATCTAATGTGATCTAACTCCTGACCACTTACCATCCACATGAATTCTTCTTTCAACGTACAGAATTTCAAAAACGTTTCCACCTAATTTTATGCAGTTGTGCGGTCTACAAGAGATTATGTATTCACTCCCTCCCAAGCAGGAGAAAACCGAAGTCATATCCAGGGGCATTGAACTCCAAGTCCAGGAACTCAAGGGAACGTTTATCCACCTTCATCACAGTCAGTGTAGTTCCTCAGAGTCTGGGGACCTGCACTGAGATGAAGCTCAGTGCAGCCACTTCCAAAACACCCACCGCCTGGTAGAGGGAAAGCAGGCATATGCAAATAGAAACTCACATTTGCAGTTCACAGCTCCACAGATCATTGCATATTCTGCCACAGCGAGCAAACAAAAGTTGACCAACCTTGCTTCTCATATGTCTTCTTCTTGTTCATTGTTCTCTGTGTCCACGTGAGAGCTGGGTACTGAGAAGGTGCTCGTCTGAAGACTGTGCCTCTTTGGGCGCAGATTTGGAAGTCTGGGGAACATCTCAGCATTTAAATAATTAAGCATAGGTCTTTGTTTTCTAGGCTCTGTGTTTACCTGGCGGTTTTAGTCAATTTTGATTTGTTTACTCATGTTAACCAAAGTCAGATCTTATCCCATGGCTGTCCTTAAACAATGGCTTGGGATGACCCAACTCTTAAAAACTAGGCTCAGCGCTCTCGGTGCAAACCTCAAGCCCTTAGATGAATGGCTCCTATGTTAGCCAACATCTCGGGTCAATGGAAAGCCTTCTGGGAAGAAAGACAGTCTATCCTGCTTACGTGCTGAGTCCCAGCAATGGCCCTTTATGATGGGGTGACTGTCACCACGGACAGACAGCAGGCATTGGTGAGTAGAGCGTCTGGGCCATCAGGAAGTATCTCCTCCTGAACCCCCTCCCACTTTGTTCCACACTCATCTTTGCTCCCGTGTCCTTCAGGTTAGGACAGTTTGGCTTTTTTGATCCAACAACGTACACATCTATCTAGGTTTTCAATGACTTTTAAAACTTCTGGCCAAAGGCAGATAGACTTACTTGTAACACAATGTATTTTCTTCCATTTTGGTGTTCTTCAGCTTACGTTTTGTCTTTCTCGTCGGATTTTTACTGAAAGCGTCAAGGAATTATAATCACAAACCTGACACTCTTTATGAAATTACTCAAGCGCCAGGCTCAGTGAAACACAGGGTTTGTATCTCCAGAGATAGCAGGCATCAGCTGAATCCGTTTCTCCCCTGACATAAAGGAACTGCCCATTTCCCAGTTTGAGACAGGAATATTCTCACTGCCCAGAACTTCATCTTGATGTAGACAAGCCTGTATTTTAGAAGTCATCATGTGTAACATTCTACTTCCAAGTACTAATTTCTGTATTATTTAAGTTTTTTAAAGACGTAAATGACAGAACTCAATTCAAACTGACTTGCACAAAAAAGGCTTTAAGCTGAATCCAGATGTGCAGTGAGGTTTTCTCCATCTACTGCATCTACTTTGTCCATGATGACTTTATTGTTTGGCAAGGTGTCCCCTAGTCATGGCATAATAGTCTGGTTTGCATCACCCAGATTAGCAGCTTCAGCAAGAAAAGGTTCCCTTTCCCAGTGGTTCTAGAAGAAGTGTTCTGACATTTCCTAGGTGTATTAGTTCCCTATGACTGATATAACAAATTACCACAAACTGAATGGCTTTAAGCAATAGAATTTTATTTTTCTCATAGTTTAGGAGGCTAGAAGTCCAAAGTCAAGGTACTGGCAGGGCCATGTTCCCTCTGAAGTGTCTAGGAGACCATCCTTCCTTGCCTCTTCTGACTACTGGTGATTCCTGGTGTTCGTTTGCTTGTGGCAACATAACTCTAATCTCTGCCTCTGCCTCTGATATCAGATGGCCTTCTTTCCTGTGTCTATGTCCAAATTTTTCTCTTCTTACAAAGATACTAGTCATTGGATGAGGGCACACCCTAATCCAGTATGACCTCATTTTAACTTGATTCTATCTGTAAAGACCTTATGTCCAAATAAGGTCACATTCTGAGGTTCTGGGCACGTATGAATTTTGGTGGGGACATTGTCAACCCAGTACATGAGGTATCACCAGACTCCTTCTCTGCCTAGAGCCTTTGCACCTGCAAATAACTAAAATTCTCTAATTCTATCAGAACATACTAAATGTCACATCCTCAGAGAGGAGTATAATCTAAGGGAACCTCTTCTCATTATTCTCTATAGTATATCTATTTGGCTTCTTTCTTTGCATTTATCACAACATGTAATTATTGGTTTACTTTCTCCTTCAGAAGAATACAATATCCCTGAAGTTGCAGAGCCCATGTCTGCTTTATTTATTCTTTTATCCTTAGCATCTGGCATTATTCTTGACACATGGTAGGACATCAGTAAAAAGTGATGAAGAAATAAATCAATGGATGAATGAATGTATGGGTGGATAGAAGGATGGATGGGTGGATGGATAGAATAACTGATTATAAACAATAGGCATGTGCTACTTAATTATAGTCATTCAATCAACATTTTGCCTTTTGCAATAAATAATTATCATATTTGTATACTTATCTGTTTGTATCTGAGTTAGTATCTGCAGAAAATATTGAGGGCCTTCGACAGAGGCAATGTCCAGGAGAAAAAAATGAGAACAACCTGGATTCAATACTTGCTCCCAGAAGCATATAATTTAAGATAGAAGAAACAGATTAAAAAAAAAGGAAGAAAACAATAATCACCCTTAGAATTTTTATCTTAATGGTGGTATTAATTCAGCATATTCAAAAAAACTGCAAAGTTTTAGGTTCATATATAGTTCACATTCTTCTAAAGTTTACACTGAGTAGCAGTAAACCAGGCTCTCTTAAAGGGTCTGGCACATAATAAACACTCAATAACTATTAGTTGGATAAATTAATGAATGAATATTTTGTAAAGACGCAGAGGAATCCAATCCTTATCTCTGAGGAACAGGCACAGTTTTGCAGAGCTTAAACTGGCAGGAACCATTAATACATACAGTGTTCATGAGGGCCTTTCCCACCAGAATGCCTGGTTAGACCGACCTGTGGCAGAGTTTGTCTTGCTGTCTGAAAATTTGCAAGAAAGGATCCAAAAGTGACAACCGACTTAGCGGGGCTCCTCTCTTTTTAATTTGGGAACTTTCCATGATCTCTTTCAAAGAGGGATTGATCAGTAGATTTTTTTTTTTTTAGTTAATTAAATCCTCCATCTTGATAAGCAAGGAAAAGCTTAGTAGTAAACTGAAAAATCTATGATCTGAAAAATAGTGTGTTTCATATAACCTATGGGCTAGATTGCAATGGGGCATTTTAAATATACATATTTCTTGTTCTCCACTAGATAAGGAGAGTGAAATCTGACTTTTTAAACATACTACATGACAAACACGTCCCATGACAATTTAAGCCACGGTGTTGGCAGTTTTCTTGGCAAAAAGCCTGAGGCTGTATTACTAATTTAGCAGCATTGCCATGCACATCTGAGCTGGCTTTCTGCAATTTTCTTGCTCTCATTCTCTTGGACCCTTACATGTATTCTCCATCTTGGGAGTTAACAGTGTTTCTCCTTTTTACTGCACCTGCCTTTAGATGAATAATTTTATTCATCACTGTCCAGGAACCCTTTGAAAATTCCTTTGTTGCTCAGTCACACAGCTGTATCCTGAGCCTCGGACCACATGGGAGGCCCTTGGAAACCTGCTCTCACAAATCCTATTGTCCATCTCGGGAAGTGCCTCTCCTTGCATGTAGGTTTCTTGAAAATAATGTCTTCTTGAGTTTCTGACATGTTCCCAAACAGTCAAGCTGGCGCTTGCTTTATTCTGGGGATGAAGGAGTAAGATTGATAAGTTTCTCCCTCCCCCACCCCTCCCAATTTGCTCAAATCTGTGAGCTGCTAAGAGAGGAGGTCTGCCTACACGTGTCACAGGCACTGCCATTTAGGGTAATAGACAAGCAGGCAGGACCCCGGCGTTGAACTGTGTCATGTGTGACGCTGGTTTACACATAATGAAAACAGGAGAGTCAGGATCTCTCTGACTCATGATGTGTTCTTTTCGAAGAGGGCATTGTGATTTTTGACAGAGGAAGGAAGGAATTCGGACAAAACAAGGGAAGGAAGAATTTGTTATTTCCTTCCACCAGCCAAGTCTCTGGTTCCTGTTGCCAAGAATATAACTAATTTATAAGTCAAATACAAACCTAATTATATATCATTTAAAATTTAATTCGGAGTAACACCATATCTTTGGAGTCAAGTTCTCTATTTTGAGGTTAAAAAAAATAGAACATGAGAAAGATAAGAATTCTGACACGTCCCCTAATGCAGATTCCATCACCTCAATATGTGTGCTTAATACAAATATGGGTGTTGAATAAAATTTCATTTCATGAATTATATCTATTTTTAAAGTAAGTCTGCTGAATATATATACCATGCTACAATAAGGAATACGTTCTGATTTTCAGCAAAATACATAATAGGAAGAGGGAAAGTAGAAGAAACAAGGTAAATATAGACCGGAATTATTATATGACAATGCTGTTGTCAGGATACAGCTAAAAACCGAGGACCCTGCTTCATTGTGTCATCTGCAAATAAGGCACAAACCATTACATTAAAAACACATGAGAAACCTGAAATCACGCCGAAGGGATTCTTTGCTGTTTTGTTCATCCCGAAGTAAAACATCCCCACCAAAGCTCACCATTGAGAAAATGTCTGTAAGGAATATATTTCAGTTGAGCTGACCCTTATTTTCTTAATGCAATAGTTTGCGTGTCACCACGAAGGCTTTCTGGCATGAAGACTCCTAAGTTCCCAACAATTAGCTTCAAGAACGAAACAGTGAATATGTGCACAAGCTACCAGCTAGTCAGCCTCAGTTGACGGTGCATACAAAGGCAGCCACCTGAAGCAAATCAACTTGTTTTTGAGAATGAGCTTTAGGGCTAATGCTCTACTGACTTCCATTGTTAGTGAACATAGGTGTTGGCTTTTCATCTCTCCATACACATGTGAATAAAATCATAGAAAATGTGAGCAAAAGATATTAAACAAGATAGAGGTTTTATGTTCAAGTATTCAGGAAATATCACCATTAAGGTCATTTTGAGCAATGTTCAATTGAGAACATTGTTCACTGCCTCTTCACGGAATTACGTATTAGAGTGTAAAAATTATTATAGCATACTGTATAAGTGGAATGTGATAAAATTAACACTCCGCTAACAAGAAAACCCAGTAGAGAAAGAGATAAGACAACCATAGATGATCCAATATTTATTTTACTTTTACAGAGGAAAGTGAGCAAAAATCATAACTATTTTGCATTGTAATAGTAATGTTCAGTGTTCATGTCTCCCCATAGATCTAAAAATACTCAGGAGTTTCTTAAAGTTAGTAAATCTATGGTGTTATATTTTGGATTAAAAAAACATTTATTCTATGGTTATGTTTATTTATTTTGAATAGAACAAGAGAAAACTCACTGCATTTTCCTATGAGAAATTTCCATTTCTAAAAGAACAATATATTTTCCCCCTTGGTAATTCAACAGTTTTCCAGGGGTCCTTGTGTTCTCAGACATTTTTGTGGTAAAAGGGCATTTCTGCTGCCCCATCACTTCATGGAGCAGAAGCAGAACACAACACTCGTGTTTGTAAGACAGCAATGCACCTTTGGACTCGTGCATGGAAAAATCCATCAGTTAAACACACTGCTTAGAAAGTTATGAAACTTAAAACAAGCTATAGTATTTGGGTGACTGGAATTTCTAAATTAAGTCAATGGCAACAGGAATCATATGTATTTGTAACTGAAACAAGGTTTCACCAGAAAAATTCCCTACCAGGGCTTTCCTTGTGATAGTGTCCCATCTGCTCCCTGCATAGATCTTTAAAATTTCCCTTTTAGCTGAATCAGCATATAACCTTATAATAGTTTCTATCATGAGGAGGTCCCTCGACCTCCCATTCTCCACCCAGCCTCTGCCCCATTTCTCTGTCCTGCATTACAAAACTCATAACAAATATTATCTCTGTTCCTCGTGCCCAGCTCTCTTCATCCGCAGCCTCTTTAACCCACCAATCACACTTTAGTTCCTGCAGCACCCCTGAAACTGCTCTGCGGAGCTCAAGGTCACCAACGATATCCACATTCTCCATCTGAGTGTTTCATTCTCAGTTGCTGACATTATATACCATAAGCACCACTTGCTAGAATGGATCACTCCTTTATGAAAAACTCGTCAGCATTTCTTTTGCATAAGCAAGTGCTCTGACCTCACTGAATGCTTCATGTCAATATTCTTTTAGGGAATCCTCCCTTTATCTACTCTGGCTTCACAGATGATTTTATTCAACTGTGTCCTTCCTTTCTATTTCTCCCACATTAGGGCACTACTATTCTGACACCTGTCATATAAACTTAGGACGAGATTTGCTTGATTTCTTTCACTTATCATTATGGCACTGGGAGTCATTGCTGCTTTTGTTGCATTATCAGTAGTTCATTCTTTTACTCTGTTGTGTAGTACTCTGTTATATGAATATTCCAGTTTATTTCCTCTATCGCTGATGAAAATTTAGGTTATGATTTGGAGATATTATGAGTAAAGATACTATAAATATTGACCATGTGTTTGGTTGGATATAAGCACTTACTCTGGTTGGGAATGTGTTCAAAAAAGGAATTGCTCGGGCTTCCCTGGTGGCGCAGTGGTTGAGAATCTGCCTGCTAATGCAGGGGACACGGGTTCGAGCCCAGTTCTGGGAAGATCCCACATGCCGTGGAGCATCTAGGCCCGTGAGCCACAACTACTGAGCCTGCGCTTCTGGAGCCTGTGCTCCGCAACAAGAGAGGCCGCGACAGTGAGAGGCCCGCGCACCGCGATGAAGAGTGGCCCCCGCTCACCACAACTAGAGAAAGCCCTTGCACAGAAACGAAGACCCAACACAGCAAAAATAAATTAATTAATTAACTCCTACCCCCAACATCTAAAAAAAAAAAAAAAGTTAGCCATTCTTACAAAAAAAAAAAAAAGGAATTGCTCAATTCCGTTCTTGGACATAGGTATATTTATTTTAGTTGGTACTACCAAAGAGTTTCCTGAAACATTTGTATCAAGTTACACACCTATAATCAACGTAAGGGAGCTTCATTTAATTCAAATTTACACCAAACTTGATACTGATTTTTAATTTTAGCCATAGTGGATGTATAGTGGTATCTCGTGATTTTAATTTGCATATTTTCCTAATGCGGAATGATACTGAGAATTCTTGCGTATGTTTAAAGTCCATTTTTATAACTTCCTTCCTGAAGTGTCTTTTTAATCTTTGCTTATATTTCTTTTGAATGATCTTTTTATTATTAATTTGAAAATTACTTTTTAGCAATCCTAAATGGCTTTATGTATTTTATATAAATATTTGAAATATCTTTTACTGGTCTGTGATGTGCTTGCCTTTTACTTTTTTAATTGTTTTGTTTTGTTTTGTTTTGTTTTGTTTTGTTTTGTGGTATGCGGGCCTCTCACTGCTGTGGCCTCTCCCGTTGCGGAGCACAGGCTCCGGACGCGCAGGCTCCGAACTCGCAGGCCCAGCGGCCATGGTTCACGGGCCCAGCTGCTCTGCAGCATGCGGGATCTTCCCGGACCGGGGCACGAACCTGTGTCCCCTGCATCGGCAGGCGGACTCTCAACCACTGAACCACCAGGGAAGCCCCAATAGTGTTTTTGATGAATAGAAATTTTTAACTTTAATGAAGTCCAGTGTACTGATTTTCTTTTATCATTAGTGATTTTTATTTTTTATACTGTTTTCTTTTTTTTTTTTTTTTGCCGTACGCGGGCCTCTCACTGTTGTGGCCTATCCCATTGCGGAGCACAGGCTCCGGACGCGCAGGCTCAGCGGCCATGGCTCACGGGCCCAGCCACTCCGCGGCATGTGGGATCTTCCTGGACCGGGGCACGAACCCGCGTCCCCTGCATCGGCAGGCAGACTCAACAACTGGGCCACCAGGGAAGCCCTTATTTCTTTTTTTAAATTGAAGTATGGTTGATTTACAATATTAGTTTCAGGTGTACAACATAGTGATTTAATATTTTTATACATTATAATCCATTTAAATTTATTACAAAATAATAGCTATATTTTCCTGTCCCATAGAGTATATCCTTGTTGTTTATTTTATACATAATAGTTTGTGTCTCTTAATCCCATACCCCTATCTTGCCTCTCCACCCACGCAGTCCTCTCCCCACTGATAACCACTAGTTTGGTCTCTATATTTGTGAGTCTTTTTCTGTTTTGTCACATATATTTGTTTTATTTCTTAGATTCCACATATAAGTGATAGCATAGAATATTTGCCTTTCTCTGTCTGACTTATTTCACTAAGTGTAATACTCTCTAGGTCCATCCAAACTGTTGCAAATGGCAGAATTTTATTCTTTTTTACGGTTGAGTAATATTCCATTGTATGTATGTACCACATCTTCTTTATCCATTCATCTGTCAGTGGGCACTTACATTGTTTCTATATCTTGGCAATTGTAAATGATGCTGCTATGAACATTGGGGTGCATGTACCTTTTTGAATTTGTGTATTTTTTTTTCTTTGAATATATACCTAGCCATAGAATTGCTGGATCACATTGTATTTCTATTTTTAGTTTTTTAAGGAAACTTCATACTGTTTTCAACAGTGGCTGCACCAATTTACAATCCCACCAACAGTATATGAGGGTTTCCTCTTCTGCACGTCATCACCAACATTTGTTATTTGTAGACTTTTGATGATAGCCACTTTGACAGGTGTGAGGTGATATCTCATTGTGGTTTTGATGTGCATTTCTCTAAAGTTTAGCAATACTGAGCATGTTTTCATGTGCCTTTTGGCCATCTGTATATCTTCTTTGGAGAAATGTCTTTTCAGGACTTCTGCCCGTTTTTTAATTGGTTTCTTTGTTTTTTTGATATTGAGTTGTGTGAGCTGTCTATAGATTTTGGATATTGATGCCTTATCAGTTATATCATTTGCAAATATTTTCTCTCATTAAGTAGGTGGCCTTTTCAGTTTGTTGTTGGTTTCCTTTGCTGTGCAAAGGCTTTTAAGTTTAATTAGCTCCCATTTGTTTATTTTTGCTTTTGTTTCTTTTGCCTTAGGAGAAAGATTCAAGAAACCATGCTACAATTTATATCAAAGAGTGTTCCACCTATGTTTTCTTGTAAGAGTGTTATTGTTTCAGGTCTTACGTTTAGGTCTTTAATACATTTTGAACTTATTTTTGTATATGTGAGAAATGTTCTAGTCCCATTTTTTTCCATGTAGCTGTCCAGTTTTCCCAGCACCACTTATTGAAGAGACTGTCTTCTCTCCATTGTATTTTCTTGCCTCCTTTGTCATAGATTAATTGACCATAAGTGTGTGGGTTTATTTCTAGGCTGTGTTTTCTGGTCCACTGATCTATGTGTCTGTTTTTATACCAACACTATGCTGTTTTAATTACTGTAGCTTTATTGTATAGTCTGATATCAGAGAGCATGATACTTCCCACTTTGTTCTTTTTTCTCTTGGTTTGGCTGTTTGAGGTCTTTTATGGTTCCATATAAATTTGGATTATTTGTCCTAGATCTGTGAAGAATATCATGGATATTTTGATAGACATTGCATTTAATCTGTAGATTGCTTTGGGTAGTGTGGCCATTTTAACAATAATAATTCTTCCTAGCCAAGAACACAAGATATCTTTCAATTTCTTTGTATCATTTTCAAACTTCTTTATCAATGTTTTGTAGTTTTCAGAGTATAGTTCTTTCACCTCCTGGGTTAAGTTTATTGCTAGATATTTTATTCTTTTTGATGTGAATGTTAATGGGATTGTTTCCTTAATTTCTCTCTCTGATAGCTCATTATAAGTGTATAAAAAAGCAACATATATGAATCTTGTATTCTGCAACTTTAATGAATTCATTTATTAGTTCTAACAGTTTTTTTGGTGGAGGCCTTAGGGTTTTCTATGTATAGTATTGTGTCATCTGCAACCAGTGGCAGTTTTACTTCTTCCCTTCAATTTGGATGCCTTTTATTTCTTTTTATTGTCTGATTGCTGTGGTTAGAACTTCCAATACTATGTTAACTAGAAGTGGTGAGAGTGGGCATCCTTGTGTTTTTCCTGATTTTAGAGGAAAAGCTTTCAGCTTCTCACCATTGAGTATGATGTTAGCTGTGGGTTTGTCATATATGGCCTTTGTTATGTTGAAGTATGTTCCCTCTATATCCACTTTGTTGAGAGCTTTTATCATGAATGGATGTTGAACTATGTGAGATGCTTTTTCTGTGTCTATTGAGATGATCATGTGATTTTTTATCCTTCCTTTTGTTAATGAGGGTGTATCACATTGATATGTGAATATTAAACCACCCTGGCATCCCTGAAATAAATCTCACTTCATGGTGTATGATCCTTTTTATATATTGTTCAAATCGATTTGCTAATATTTTGTTGAGGATATTTGCATCTATATTCATCAGAGATATTGGCCTCTAATTTTCTTTTTCTGTAGTGTCTTTGTTTGATTTTGGTTTGTTCTTTGTTCTTCTTTTTCTAATTCCTTTTGATGAAAGGTTAGGTTGCTTATTTGATATTTTTTTTGCTTCTTGAGGTATGCCTGCATCACTATAAACTTCCCTCTTAGAACTGTTTTTGCTGTATCTCATGGATTTTGGAAAGTTCCATTTTCATTTGTTTTGAGGTATTTTCTGATTCCCTCTTTGATTTCTTTATTGACCCATTGGTTTTTTAGAGCATGTTGTTTAGTCCCCACATGTTTGTGTTTTTCCCATTTTTCTTCATATAATTGATTTCTAGTTTCATACTATTGTGGCTGGAAAAAATGCTTGATATAATTTCTATCATCTTAAATTTGTTGAGGTTTGTTTTGTGGCCTAGCATGTGATATACCCTGGAGAAAGTTCCATGTATACTTGAAAAGAGTGTGTATTCTTCTCTTTTTGGATGGAATGCCCTGTAGATATCTATTAAGTCCAACTGGTCTATTGTATCATTTAAGACCACTGTTGCTTTATTGATTTTCTGTCTGGATGATCTGTCCATTTATGTAAGTGGGGTGTTAAAGTCCCCTACGATTACAGTATTGTTGTCAGTTTCTCCCTTTATATCTGTTTATATTTGCTTTATATAATTAGGTGCTCCTGTATTGGGTGTATACATGTTAACAAGTGCAGTGTTCTCTCCTTGTGTTGATCCCTTTATCATTATATAATGCCCTTCTTTGTCTTTTCTTATAGACTTTTTTGTTTTGTTTTGTTTTGTTTTTTGCTGTACGCAGGCCTCTCACTGTTGTGGTCTCTCCCGTTGCGGAGCACAGGCTCCGGACTGCAGGCTCAGCGGCCATGGCTCACGGGCCCAGCTGCTCCGCGGCATGTGGGATCTTCCCGGACCGGGGCACGAACCCGTGTCCCCTGCATCAGCAGGCGGACTCTCAACCACTGTGCCACCAGGGAAGCCCTAGACTTTGTTTTAAAGTCTCTTTGTCTGATATGAGTATCGCTACCGCTATTTTCTTGTCATTTCGATTTGCATGAAATATATTTTTCTATCCCCTCACTTTCAGTCTGTGTGTGTCTTTAGTTCTGAAGTGAGTCTCTTGTAAGCAGCATATAGATGAGTCTTGTTTATTTTAATCCAATCAACCACCTTGTCTTTTGATTGGCGCACTGAGTTTATTGACATTTAAAATAATTATTGATAGGTGTGTATTTATTGCCATTTTGTTAACTGTTTTCTTGTTTATTGTTTGTTTTTGTAGCTCTTCTCTGTTCTTTCCTCTTACTTTTACTTTCTTCCCTTGTAGTTTGATGATTTTCTTTAGTAGTATGCTTGAATTTCTTTCTCTCTTATTTTTTTTTGTATCTGTTGTAGATTTTTGATTTGTGGTTACAATGGGGTTCCTATATGTTGACCTATAGCTATATCTATTTGTTTTAAACAGGTAGTCTTTTAAGTTCAAACACATTCTAAAAGATCTACATTTTTTATTCCTTTCCCCCACAGTTTTTTTTTTTCTTTTTATTGAAGTATAGTTGATTTACAATGCTATGTTTCTGGTGAACAGCGAAGTAAGTTTATACTATATATATATAAAAGTATATATAGGGGCTTCCCTGGTGGCGCAGTGGTTGGGAGTCTGCCTGCCGGTGCAGGGGGCATGGGTTCGTGCCCTGGTCCGGGGGTGTCCCACGTGCCACAGAGTGGCTGGGCCCGTGGGCCATGACTGCTGGGCCGCGCGTCCGGAGCCTGTGCTCTGCAGCAGGAGAGGCCACACAGTGGGAGGCCCACGTGCTGCAAAAAAAAAAAAAAAAAGTATATATATACTTTTTCATGTTCTTTTTCATTATGGTTTATTATAGGATATTGAATATAGTTCCCTGTGGTATACAGTAGGACTTTGTTGTTCCCACTTTATATATATATATATATATATATATATATATAAAATTTTTTTTTTTTTTTTTGCGGTACGTGGGCCTCTCACTGCTGTGGCCTCTCCCATTGCGGAGCACAGGCTCCGGACACGCAGGCAGCGGCCATAGCTCACGGTCCCAGCCGCTCCGCGGCATGTGGGATCTTCCCGGACCGGGGTACGAACCCGTGTCCCCTGCATCGGCAGGCGGACTCTCAACCACTGTGCCACCAGGGAAGCCCCACACTTTATATTTTTTATATGGTTCCCTGTGCTATACAGTAGGACTTTGCTGTTCACATTTTGTATTTTTGATGTCATATTTTACATCTTCATTTTTATGCCTTTACTGATTATTGTAGTTATTCTTGATTTTACAATTTTGTATTTAAACTCCATACTAGTTTATTTAAGTGGCTGATCCTCAACCTTTACTATACATTTGCCTTAACTACTGGAATCCTTCCTTTTATATAGATACTTCTTGTTATACCATTTTCCTTTCCATTTAGATGACACCCTTTAACATTTCTTTGAGGGTCAGTTTAGTATTGATGAACTCTTTTAGTTTTGGATTGAGTGGTTTTTTCTCTCTCCTTCAAGTCAAAATGATAATCTTGCTGGATAGAGTATCCTAGATTGTAGGTTTTTCCCATTCAGCACTTTAAGTATATCATGGTACTCCCTTCTGGCATACAAAGTTTCTACAGAAAAATCAGCTGATAGCCTTATGGGGGTTTCCTTGTATATGACTCTTTGTTATATATGATTCTTGCTACCTTTAGAATTCTCTCTTTAACTTTTGCCATTATAATTGTGATATGTCCTGGTGTGGGTCTGTTTGGGTACATCTTGTTTAGGACCCTCTGTTCTTTCTGTACCTGGATATCTGTTTCCTTCTTCATGCTTAGTTTTCAGCCTGAATTCTATTAAATACATTTTCAACCACCTTCTCTCTCTCTTCTCCTTCTGGGACCCATGTAATGTGAATGTTGGCACACTTGATGTTATTCCAAAGATCCTTTAAACAGTTTTCATTATTTTTTAATTTTTCTTTTTGATTGGGTGTTTTCTATTCTTCTACCTTTCAGATCACTTATGTGTTCTGTCTGATCTAGTCTGCTGTTAATTCCTTCTAGTGTGTTTTTCTTTTCAGTTATTGTATTCTTAAGTTCTGCTGGCTCTTTTCTATATTTTCTAGTTCTGTGTTAAAATTCTGTGTTCATCTATTCTTTTCCTGATTCAGTCAGCGTTATTATTACTCATACTTTGAAGTCTCTATCCAGTAAACTGTGTATTTCTTTCATTAGTTTTTTTTAGGGGTTTTCTCTCTTTCAATTGAGACAAATTTCTCTGTCTTTTCATTTTGCTCATCTTTCTCTATCTCTATGAAATTAGGAGAAACTATTACCTATGGTGCTCCTTAAGGGTGTCCTTATGTGGGAGCATCCCTATATAGACTGTGTGTGCCCAATGCCTGTGGTGGGAGAGCTGGATTTGACATGAACACAAGTCACACCTTTCCTCAGGGTGTGCTGGCAGCTATCACCTTGGTAAGGAGTGGGGCTGGAGAAGGAGGGGCTAGGGCTGGATCCAGGTGTGAACTAGGGCTTCTCCTCTACTCAGTGGCCATCAGTGCCCTCTAGGAGGCAGGGTCAGGTCCCAAGTTGCTGAAGCAGGAGAAACCCTGAGGGTCAGGTCCTAACTAACTCAGTTCCCTCTAATTGTGTGCTCTTGCCCCTCCCAGCACCGGCATCCTCAGCTCTGGAGAGGAACAGTGCCAGGGCAGGAGGGTCTGGTGCGTGTATTCAGCAAGGGTCGGGGCACCGGGTGCGGCGATCTGTCTGCCGTTAGAGATCTGGTCTGCCTCTGACGCACCACCTGTGCAGTCACCAGTAATGGCTGCCCCTCCCTGCTCAGACGCTGCGTAGGGTTTGTGCCGCCACAGCGTCTCATGGTCAAGCTTTTCCCTCAGGCATGGCAGCCGCCACTCCAGTGTGGAGCTGCAACACGAGGCAAACGCTGCTGGAGAATCATTCAGCTCAGGCTTGGATGTGAGTGGAGCGGTTGTGGGAAACCAGTCAGACAGCCAGGTGGTTTCAATCCACCCTTTCCACCCTCTTTTCCCTGCTTCGGGGGCAAACATGCATCCGTGCACTCCACACAAGTGGAATCCATGCTTCCCACACAGAAGACCTCCTGTTAGTCCCACTAGCCCTCCAACCAGCCAAGGGGGCTCGCCGTTCCCTGGTTGGACCCCAGCTCTGTGGGGACCAATATGTGGCTTGACTGCTCACTGCCCAGGGAGGGTCACCACCTGTGTAATCTCCCTTTTCCTCTGAGTCCCCTCCCCGGGGCATAGGTCCCCACCTGATCGCTTCTCTTCCCTTCCTACCTGACCAAGCATGTAACTGTCTTACAGCCTCGGTTGTACAGGAGTCTTTCTGCCAGTCTCCAGGTCGTTTTCAGTGAGAATTGTTCCACATGTAGATGTACGTTTAATGTATTTTTGTGGGGAGGTGAGCTCTGCATCCTCCTACTCTGCCATCTTGATTCCTTCCTTGTCCTGTTTTAAAAAAAAAATGTGCCCATTCCAAGGTTATGAAAATATTATCCTATGTTGTATTTTAGAAGAGGTCAGATATGGGTCTATTTGTGTTTTGGTGGGGGCGGTGGGGGCTCAGGTAGTGATCAGGTTCATTATTTTCCACATGGAGGTACAATTGGTACAACACTATTTATTAGAAAGAGCAGCCTCTCCCTCAGTGAATTGCAGTGGAGCCTTTTTTATAAATCAGATAACTGTAGATGTGTTTGTGTTTCTCTCCATTTTGTCCCACTAGTGTATCCGTCTATACTTGTGGCAGTCCCTGTTATTTTAATCAGTGTAGATGTAAGTCAGTCTTGATAGGTGCTAATGTAAACTATCCTACTGTTATCTTCTTTGATGCTGATTTTGCTGTTCGAGGTCCTTTGCCTTTCCATATACATTTTAGAAACAGCTTGTGGATTTTCACAAAAAAAGACACAAAAATAAACAACAACAGAAAATCACTTGTGCCTTTCACATGGATTGTATTGAGTAGAGCAATGTGAAGAGAACTAACATCTTAACAGTTTTAAGTCTTCTAATTCACAAGCATAGTAATAAACTACCACTTACTGAGGTCTTTAATTTTCTTAATAATGTTTAATAATTGCCAGGGCAGAGTTCTTATAAATCTTTGTTATATTTACTGTTAAGTATTTGATATTTTTGATATTGTGTTACTGGTTTTTAAATTTCATTTCCATTCATCCATTGCTACTACCTAAAAATACAATTAATTTTTGTATATTGGCCTTGGGTTCTGAGACCTTGCTAAATGGACTTATTAGATCTAGTAGCTTGTTTTAGAATTATCAAGATTTTCTAAGTCTATGAATAAAGTCAGTTTTACTTTTTGCTTTGCCTTATTGCAGTAGCTAGTTTTTCCAGTACAGTGTTGAACAGAAGTGATGAGAACATATTGCTTTGTTCCCGATATTAGGGACAAAGCAGTCAGCCTTTCAACATTAAATGTGGTGTTAGCTGTAGGTTTTTCATAGATGACCACTTTAGAAAGTTTAACTCTGTTCCTATACTTCTGTGTGTTTGTGTGTGTTTGTGATTTAAAATCATGAATGGGTGTAAATTTTGCCCAATGCTTCATCATCTTTGAGATCATATTTAATTTTTAAAATTCTGTTTTAAATGTTAAACCCACATTCTTCAACTGAACTCTACCTGATCATTTTATTAGTCAGGGTTCTCCAGAAAAACAGAATCAATAAAAGACATATAGAACAATAAAAGACATATATATATATATATATATATATATATATAAATAAGAAGAAATTAGCTCACACAATTATGTAGTCTGAGAAATCCCATGATCTGCCTTCTGCAAGCTGGAGTCCCAGGAAAGCTGATGGTAGTAGTTCTGAGAATCAGAGTGCGGATGGTATAAGTTAGTTTCAGCCAAGGGCAGGAGAAGACGATGTTTCAGCTCAACTAGTCGGGCAGAGAGAGAATTCAGCCTTCCAAATTTCCTCCACATTCTTTGTTCTGTTTGTGCCCTCAGTGCACGGATGATGCTCCCACATACGGGGAAGGGCGATAGCTTTACTCAGTTCAAATGCTAATTTCTTCTGGAAACGCTCTTATAAATGCACCCAGAAATGACATTTTACCAGATATGTGAGCATACTCTGGCCCAGTCAAGTTGATGCATCACAGTAATCATCACAGTCTTTAAATATTATAATTTAGGTATTTTAGATATTGTTGGATGTGACTGTTAAAATTTTGTTAAAGATATTTGCATTTGTATTCATGAGAAATATTTGTAATTTCCTTTCTTGTAATGTCTATCTAGTTTTTGTATTAGGGTAATACTAGCCTTCTTTGATTTTCTGGAAGCATTTCTGTAAAAATGGCACCATTTCATCTTTAAAAACACAGTAAATTCAGGACTTCCCTGGAGGTCCAGTGGTTAAGACTCCACCCTTCCAATGCAGAGGGCACAGGTTCAATCCCTGGTTGGGGAACTAGGATCCCACATGCCATGTGGCACAGCCGAAAGATAAATAAGTAAAATAAAATAAATTTTAAAAATAAATAAATTTAAAAAAATAAAAACATGGTAAATTCACCAATAAAGCCTAAAATTTCCTTTTTTGGAAGATTTTTAACTATGAATTCAATTTCCTTATTAGATATGTAGCTATTCAGATGATCTATTCCTTCTTGACTGAGCTTTGGTAGTTTGTGTTTTGTTATAGAAATGCATCAATTATTTGAGTTGTCAAATTTATTGGTATAAAATTATTTATAGTTCTTCTTACAGTTTGGAGGATCTGTGGTAATATCCCGTTTTCATTACTGATATTGGTTCATTGTGTCTTCTCTTTTTTTATGACCAGTCTGACTAGAGGTTTATTAACATTATTGATCTCATTAAAGAACTAGTTTTTGTTTTCATTGATTTTTTTCAGTTATTTTTTCTGTTTCCTATTTTTTTAATTTTTTCTTTCCATATTCTTATATTAAGTTTATTTGATCCTACTTTTCTAGTTTCTCAAGATAGAAACTTATATCATTGATTTTAAGCATTCAAGCTTATAGATTTTCCCCTAAGAACTGCATTGGCTGCATTTCACAAATTTTTATGTGTAGTTTCTTTATTTCACTCAGTCCAAAATATTTTCTAATTTTCATTGTGATTTCTAAATATTTTGATTTATGGCTTATTTAGATGTGTGTTGCTTAATTTTCAATTATTTAGTGATTTTCCCAGTAACATTCTATCACTAATTTCTAGTTTATTTCCATTGTGGTCTTAGGATAAACTCTGAATGATTTCGATTTTTTAACTTATTTTAAAACCTTTGATGGTCCAGAATTTGGTCTATTTTGTGGCTATTCCAGGTGTACTTGAAAAGAATATATATCCTGTTATTTTGGAGGTAGAATTGTGTAAATCTCAATTAGATAAGTTTGGTTGATAGTGGTTGGTCAATTCTTCTGTATACACTTAACAGATTTTTTTTGCCAACTTCTCATAACTATTACTGACAGAGGAATACTGAAATTTTCTACCATAATTGTGTATTTTAAAAATTTCTTTAGTTTTTGTTTCATGTGTGTTGAAGCTCTGTTATTAGCCTTGTATACATAAAGATTGCTGTATCTTCTTGATGAATTGATACTTCTCTTATAGAATATCCCCTTTTATAATAATCTTTGTAAAATAGACCTTGTCATCCACTTGTCTTTTCTTCCATTCACTAAAATTCATTCCACAGTAAAATTCACACATTTTATTGTACAGCTCCATAATTTTGACAAGCACATATAATTGTGTAATTTCCACCATAATCAAGACCTACAATAGTTCCTCCCAAAATTTCTCCATGTGCTTTTTGTAGTCACCTCTTCCTTCCACCAGCATCTGGTGACAACTGACCAGTTTTCTGTCATAGAATTTGCCTTTTCCATAATGTCCCACAACTGGAATCACATAGTATGTTTCTTTTTGATTCCACATGATTTCCTTAGCATAATGATTCTGGGATTCATCCATGATGTTGCATGGGTCAGTAGTTCTTTTTGTATTTCTGGGAAGTAATCAATTGTAAGGATATGCCAGACACCACTGCCACCTATTTTCAAATTATGCTCTTTCCAGATTCTTGACCATCCAGCCAAACTTTTAGCCACTGGACATAAATCAGCATAGATCTGTACCTCTGGCCACCTTTTCCTGCAGGAAAATGAACAAATATCTGTATTGCTTGAAATTCTGCCCACTGGAAGGATTTCTCTTCACAATTGTCCTTAAGAGTTACTCCTGGTTGGAGCTGTAGTGCTCCAGCTGTTCGGTTTGGGTAGTGCCAACATATCACGCAGAGCTATCTATAAACTAAATCTGACTTTTTTATTCTCAGTCAACTGGTTATAGCAAATTCCCCTGGAGGTCATAGGTGTAGGCTGAAAAAGAGAAGAAAATCTGGGCTACTTTCTCAGTAACTTGCTTGTGCTTTCAGTATCTTCTCATACGTGATTTCATATGAACCACTTCTTGAAGAAGTTCAGTGATGCACACCCAACTTTATGGCTTTGGTGATGGGCAGCTCATATTGCAGGGTAGCTCGTTGACCTGTGATCAAGGGTTCAGTCTTCGGTAGGATCCAGTAGCAAGTCAGAAACTGTATCTTTAAAAAGTAGAATAATTATCTCCAAAGGCATAACTTTACTCCCAAATCTTAGATGTCTATACAGGTTTATTCTGCATCCATGCTTTCCACACGCTGCTCCCAGCAAACGTTAAGTGCTGCGTATACACGGTCGGGCCCATTCCTGAGAATAAAACTCTGAGAGCTGGCTTTAGCTTGAGATCTTCTTGACGGCCTTGCTGAACTTTTATTAAACTGTATGGCTATTTAGGGCAATTTCACCAACCACCCTTCCCTCTCTCCTTTAACTGGGGTCAGATTTGCATTGTGCTTGGACAGACTCCCTCCCTATTTTCTCTTACACAGCATTTTCCTCATAAAATACTTGCATGTTTAATCTTGTCATGGGATCTGCTCTCGACGGTCTCTTCTTAGTTCAAACAGTTGTCTTCCCAACCTGGGCAACTGCAGTAGCCTCCTAACTAATCTCCATGTTCTCCTCCAGCCCCCAAAATCTATTCACTGATATTTTCACATTTCTACAGTCAAGGATTTTAGAACCAAAAGATCTTATATAGTCATGAAGTTTATGATTTTCTTCCAGACGTATAAATCGATCAGTTAGTGCAACAATTCTGAATGTCTTATTCTCATCAAGGTGCTTTGCGGCTGTACAAAAGTCATGGTTTCTTTCTTTCAGAAATCTTGCTATTTGTACAGAGAGAAAAAATAATGTATAATAACCAACAATAATGTAGATTTTCATAAAGTCAGAGACTTTGCCCTTTGTGTTCCTTACTTTCTCAGCTCCTAGAACTGTGCTTTGCACACAGAAAGTTCTCAATAAATATTTGTAAAATGTGTCACTAAGGTAATACACAGACAATTGCAGGTTATTCCTTCCTTCAACAAATGTATACTGAGCGCCAACTCTGTGTCAGGTATTCTAAATGCTGGAGATAAAGCAAGGAATAAAGTGGTCAAAAATAACTGCCTATAAAGCTTATGTTTGTACATTTGTGTGCCAGACAATAAAATAAATCAATAAAAGAGATAGGTTAGATAGTGGTCAATAAACAGTATGATGGAAAAAAAGCAGGAAAGAGGGATAGGGAGAGTGATGATGGTGGTGGTGGTGGACCTTTCTGAGATGATGACATTACAGTGAAGCAAGAATGATGAGGAGGTAGCTGAGCAGGTATTTGGGGGAAGATCATTCCAGGTAGAAGAAAGAGCGAGCACGGGTGCTCTGAGGGCGGGCCCATCTTTGGATCGGTTCCTAGGCCACCGTAAGGGTGTTTGTGTTTACTCTGAATGAAACAGGGAGCTTTGGGAGGGTTTAATTTAGGTTGATGTGGTCACACAAATGTAGTAGAGCCTCACAGACACGGAAAATCAGCAGTAGTTGGGCCATCTTTGTGGAGGAGATCAATCTCCAGTGAACGGAGATTCTGATCTATTTTTTCATACCATATACCAAGCTCCATTGGTCTGCACAGGATGAGGACTCATACTGCAGAGCCAAGTGACAGTTCCTACTGATGGGAGAATTTAGCAGGGCGAGTGGTTAAAGTCAGCAGAGAAAGATTGCAGGTTAACAGATGCAGACGTTTCTGAGGAGGCCAAAGGGAGGTTGGAGGCACCATCTCTCAGCACAGGCTTGGGGTTTGGGGAGTGAGGCTGAGCAAGTGCCTGTCTGATGGCATTATTTTCTCTGGGAAGCAGGAGACGAGGTCTCTGCTGAGAGTGCAGGAGGACGCTGAATGTGCTGATAATTTATTCATGTGCTCAGTGATTGAAAAGTCTCTGATATGAGTCTTTGTGATGGCCAGTTCTGTTGGTGCCATCTGTCTCCAAGCGTAAGGCATGAAAAAAAAAAAAGCTCTATGATCTTTATAATGGTGACTGTGGTTAAAAACTAGGAGCTGAGTAAAAAAGCATTATTGGATGGATGGGTACGCAGACTTGGATTTCCTCACAAGTCCTGGCTACTGTGGTGTTTTCCATGGAGTGTATTTTTAATATCACAAAAATTCTGTAAGATAGTCTTTTACTATCCCAGTTTATATATGAAAACTCTGAGGTTGAGAAGGGTTGGTAACTTTCCACACTTCACCACAGCAGAGTTAGAATTTGAAACCACATTTGTTTGACCCCCTGAGCCAGTTTAATTGTCAACTAATTATATGCCCAGAAAACTTGATCCAGGGTGGAAAATCCTAAATAGGAGAGAAACATAAACGATTAGGAAGAAGGAGACCAGAGGAGAACAATTAAGACTACTATGGGGTAGGGACACAAGCTCTGTGGGAAAAGGCAAAGTGAGGACAAAGTGAGGTCCACAAGGGAAGATGAATTCCCCCAACAAAGGGATGGCTCATAACAATTTTCAAACACGTGGACCTTTTTCTTAAGGAGAGAATCAAACCATCATTGCTTAAATGTCAATAATCAGGATAGAGTAACACACCATTGTTATATGGTACATAACTGGCTACTGCAAGCGTTAACTAGCCCAGTTCCTGTTGACCATGTGGATGGGGAGACCTCCCACACAGCCTAGTAATGCTGTGAAAGAAGCCATTATGGGGTGCCAAGAGAACACAGAATGGGAACCCCCGAGCCAGACAAGGATGGAGGTATCAGGCAGTCTCCCCATGAAGGTGAGAGAGTAGGGCACATTTAGAGAACTGTGGTCATTAATTAAATAAGGCTGAGAACAGGAGTCAGGCAGAGTGGCAAATGAGCCAGAGGTAGGCAGGGGCCAAGTTCACAGGACATTTGTTTAAGACTATGAACCCCTGAGGAGCCAGGACCATATCTTGTTCGTCTTTGCCCAGCCCAGCACTTGAAACATGGTTGACTCTATAATCACACTGATGAAGAGATTGTCTTATTCTAAAGGCAAAGGGGCTATTGTAGGATGACGTGCAGGGAGCCACATAATTATAATAGATTTCTATTTCACAAAGTTTGAGGGTTTCGTCCAGTGCCCTTGGGATGTGGTAGGGTGAGGACCCCAGGTTCGGGAACAGAGGGGTCAGGGCTGGTAGCAGTGAGAGATCATTTGGTGGGGGGCTGCTGGTGGTGATCTTTCAATGCCAAAATGAGCAGTTTGAACTAAACTGACATAAGGAAAGCGAAAGCCATTGTAGGGTGATAGATTGAAAATGTGTCTTAGAAAACTTGATTAGACAATGAATTATAGGGGTAGGAGCCTAGAGGTTGAGTGTTCAGTTTGGGGGCTTCACGGGGGTGATTATGCACTAGACAGTAGAAGTTCAAGCTGGGGTCTCGAGCAGGAATAAAGAGTGAGAGAAATTTTTATAGAAATAGCACTTGGTGATTACATTCATTTCCTCATAATTCTTCAATTTATTCATTAATATGCCATATCATTCAATAAAGAATTTAAGTGACATATGAACAACAGAAAATAAGTTAAAGAAAGCTTCAAGGTTTTCCCAGAGAAAACCATAATTCAAAAAGATACATGCACCCCAATGTTCACTGCAGCACTATTTACAATAGCCAGGACATGGAAGCAACCTAAATGTCCATCAAGAGAAGAATGAATAAAGAAGATGTGGTACATATGTACAATGGAATATTACCCAGCCATAAAAAGGAATGAAATTGTGTCATTTGCAGAGACATGGATGGATCTAGAGACTGTCATACAGAGTAAGTCAGAAAGAGAAAATCAAATATTGTATATTAACACATATATGTGGAATCTAGAAAAATGGTACAGATAATCTTATTTGCAGAGCAGAAATAGAGACACAGAGGTAGAGAACAAATGTATGGATACCAAGGAGTGGGGTGGTGGGATGAATTGAGGGACCGGGATTGACATATACACTACTATATATAAAATAGATAACAAAAAAAAATAAAGAAAAAAGAAAGCTTCAGGGTTTTGATCCTGGGGAGAAAAGTGCCACTGTGCTGAACAGAAATTTACATGTGAATAATGAGGAGAGAGAAATTTAATTTGTGCATAATAATGAGGTAAAAAAATAGAAAAACCTTTATCAGACATGTGCAATATTCCCCTCACTCTGCCGTGCCTTATGTACATTATTTCCTTCCCATGGCTCAGTGATGTGGGTTCTCTTACTGGTCCTATTTTGCCCTTGAGGAAACTCAGTCTTGGAGGTTATCTAAATTGCCCAAGGTGACAGAGCTATGGTAGGACTGGGATTCAAAACAAGCTAGATGATTCTAGAGCCACACTTTGAGCCAGTGTGTGACACTGTTCTCCCCTACACCCGCGGTTCTTAGGTGGTAGCTAGGCATCCGAACGGAGATATTCTGGGAGAAGCAGAATATCTGGTTGAAGGGCTCAGACAAGCCTTTTCCCTTTAGTTGTCAGCAATATGGTGATGATACTTGATGTTGAAAGTGTGCATTGTATTTTCAAGCAAGTGGGAGAAACAGGTCGGTGGAAACTAGATCTGAAAATATTTACAACATTGCCTTTTTACGGGTTGCAGGAGGTTTCTACATTTTAGGGTACACGTTGATTTTTTTTCCTTTCTGGGAGACGTCCCTTCGGAATGTGGTTTCAGACAGCTGTAAGTTAAGTACATAGTGGTTTGGAAAGCTTCCTTCAGAATTAGTAATTCAAGTCCTCTGCTTAGTAATATATATTGGGTTGCTCAGCAGAAATACTTTTCTTAAATATGAGCTTATATTTCTGTGTCTCTGGAAATTACAGTTTGGGGAGAGGTGTACGTGTGTGTTCTGAGCAGCAGACCCCAGGAAATTGGGCTTATAGACCAACAGGAAAGGATAGAAAAGTGGAAGATGTATCTTCTACTTATTCTGGTAGCAAGAAGCTGGACAAGCAGCCCTGGACTCTTCACCTGGGTGATTTGCTTGTGCCCCAAATACACTGTGATTTTGAATAACTATATTAAACGTTGGGATGGATTCGTGGGTTTTGTGATTGCATTCTCAGGAAGAGGGTGGAAATCTAAACAGGGAGCTTTGTTTTCTAATCTCAACTCTAATCCTGCAAAAGCCGCTTAACTTCTTCTCTGTACCTGCAGTACTATCAATAATGGTATTTACCTCACAGGGTCAAACATGTGTGAAGTTCTAACACTGTGCCTGGCACAGCACGAGCGCTCCACAAACGCTCGCTTATGGTTGTTGGTCATACCTCATAGGTAGAGAGGGCTTATAACAAGCAGGCACGATACCAAGTACTTGAAGTGCATTATCTCATTCACCCTCCATATCAGCCCCATGATGTGGATGACATCATTTCCTCATTTTAGTCGTGGAGACACTGAGGTCCAGGGAGTTGCCATGACTTCCTCACCATCACACAATTATAAGCAGAAGGCCTGGGATTCAGACTCATCTGAGCTCAATCCATGTTCATCATTCTCTGTTAACCATTCTTCTGCAGGAAAGAGGCCTTGACATGGAGTAGGCATGTCCCAAGTTCGGGTCCCAAGAAGTTCAGTTCTTTCCCATTGTAGGTGCTGAGCTACGTGAAAGTCCCGAATGCTAGGCTTGGAACAGTGGGCCCTAGGACGAGCCTTCTCTTAGAGCCACTTCCATTGCTACTCTATGTGTACTTCGGTCATCCCCAAGCCTTCTGGAGGAATAGGTTAAACCTCCCAGTGTGTCTTGGCTTTCCTTGGGTGGGATAATACAGGTGTACACCAGGCAACATCAGCCTGGAGTAACCAGTTATCAGATGGTGCTGAAGGGTCTGCAGGACCCTATGGCTGTAATTGTTTAGGCTATAAGAGCTACAGCTATCTGAATTTGGGTAACATTGTAAACACTGATGTAGCGAGAATTCCCAGAAATTATATGAGAAGGGGAAAGCAAGAGGATCGGATTTCCTGCCGTTTTAGACTTTGAAAATGGTGTGCTACCGTAGCACAGCTCTAAAGGCAGCCTTCACATAGGCCTTGTGCTTCAGAAAGAGCCAATATTTAGAATGCAGTGTGAGGGCTGCTCTCCAAAATTGTATAATGCAGCCCCCTCCCCCGTGTAAAGAAAAACATTACACTCTGAAAACTGGAGTGATGAGGGACATTTGAATTGCATAAAAATCATCATTATTTAGTTCTAACTCTGAGCTAGGCCTTGTACATTCATTATAGTGCTAATCCTTATGACAGTGCCTCTGTATTATCTCTGAAATACTGAGATAGAAATTAAGACTTCAAGGGGTTAAGTGACTTTCTCAAGGTCACATGGCGAATAAGTGTTCAAGCTGGAATTTAAACCTAGGTCATCTCATTCTATGATCTGGCCTTTTTTCATCATACTCTCTTTAAGACTGAGCCTTGGGCAGCAGCAGAAGAAGCAAAACAGGGGAGAGTCTTAGAGGAAGTAGGAGAGGCAGAGAAGTTGGGAGCAATGGAAGCTGTGGGGAACTTCAGGATGGAAGCCATGATCAGTGCTGAGAGAAGCAATGGCAGGTGAAACAGCACCAAATAAAGGCAGGAACAACAGACCATGATTGCAATTTTCAACGTGAATAAAACCATATTTACCCTTAGAAGTGGCAGGGTAGTCAGAAAATAGTGGTAACATCTAAAAAACCTTCCATTTAAGAGATTAGGAATTAAATAAACTAAAAACAAAACAATAAAAAACAGAACAGTAAGTGTAGCCATCAGAATAAGCCACTGTAACAAATAGCCTTCAAACCTCAATGGATTAGGGACTTCCCTGGTGGTCCAGTGGTTAAAACTCTGCCTTCCAATGCAGGGGACGCAGCTTCTATCCCTGGTCAGGGAACTAAAGGTTCTATCCCTGGTCAGGGAACTAAAGATCCCACATGCGGCGGGGCAACTAAGCCCACGTGCCACAACTACTGAAGCCCGCGAGCCACAACTAGAAAGAAGCCTGCACACCACAACGAAAGATCCCACGTGCCGCAGCGAAGACCCAATGCAGCCAAAAACAAAAATATTTTTTTTAAAAAAACCTTAATGGATTAACCAAAGTTTTCACCCACCACCTGTCCTTTGGCTGGCATCCTGCTCCACGGCTCCTCACTTTGGGTCCCAAGTTGATGGGACATCCACTGTCTCAAGTATTGACAGGTATCAGCAGATGGAAAGTGGGTTCTGGGCAGTCTTGCTTGGACAACTGTGTATTCTGGCTCAGAAGTGACATATGTCCCTTCCACTCACAACTCCTGATCCACGTGACGGTCATCACACGGCCCCACCTAATCATAAGCCTTTCAGCCGGGGTCACAAACCAGACATAGGCAGATGGTCCTAGCAACTCTTTATAACATGGGACCTAAAAGGGATGATAGTACCCAAGATTTTCTTTTCCAAAGGCAAGTTTTATTTTCTTTTTGCTTTGGATACTTGAAGGGAAAAGGAAAAGAGCCAGTTGATTGAAATAGGAAAGATTGTAAATATAAAAAAAGCACGTGTCAGTGATGGATCAGCCTGAGAATGGACAAGCCTCTGAGACCCTGGAGACCGTGAGAGTGAGATGTATATAAAGAGAAACGTTGGAGTGAGGAGAGAAGAGACACCTGAAACAGTTACTGTGAGAAATGGACTGGAGAGCCTGGCGATGCCTTGTCAGCCCAGCCAGGGCCACACTGAGCACACGCAGCTGAAAGCCGAGCCCCAAAGGACAGAAGAAACTGTAAGCCTAGCTGGCACCTGAAATAGTGTCTTACTTGCATTTTTTGCTTAGGAAAAAAGAAAGGCATTTTAAAGTGATATGGTTTCCTCCATGTTTGGAGACGACAACCACAGCCAGAACCCTGCATCTTATGATATTCTCTCCATGTGCATAAATGTTCAAAAGGAGACCATTTCATGGGTACGAGAATTTTCCTCTGTGGTCCCACCCATCTTCATTGGGCCATATCTTAAGGTGAGACTGGACAAGCAAACACTCTGTATGTTGGTTTTCTTAGATAGCATGAGAATTTGACTCATACTTCTAAGGAAAATAATTCTATTTTAAATGTGAGCAGAAAATTCCATAAAATAGTTTAATCAATGCCTGGGAACATATTCTTTTTCCAGAGTCAGAATACAAATGTGATTTGCTATATATATATATATATATATATATATATATATATATATATTACTCAAGACTTAGTTCCAAGTAGCAGAAAACCCAGTTTATACTGACTTAAGCAAACAGAATGTTTTGTGTCTTACAACTAAAAAATCTTGGGGGTAGAATGAGGCTCCCACAGCATCTAGGGGTCCTTTTTCTTCTCTCCATCTCCCTCTCTCTCACTTCATCTCTGAAACCTTCTTTCTACTCTTTTGGCTTTATTCTCAAACAAGCTCCCTTACATGGTACCAAGATGTTCACCAGCATCTCATGTTTACATTCCATAAACTTTAAAGAAAAAGACATTTCTTCCTAATAAAGTCAACAAAAAATCCACAGTTGTGTTTCACTGGCTCTGATTGGCTGGCTTGGGACACACACGACTGTCCTGGATACATCCTGTGATGCATTCTCATTAGGCAGATCCAGATCACATGCTCCCCCTCTCCAACCAGGGGTGGGGAGAGGGCAGGGATATCATCCTAAGGAAAATCAGTGTCAATAGTAGATGATGGAGTAACAGATGCTGTTTAAGTCAAAACAATGTCTACTACACTGAAAAAAAATTAAGTATAATTTCAATACTTTCATCTGTTCTGCAAAATTCTGGACTCATGGTAATGACGTCTCTAGTCAAAGAGAATAACATCCATGGTTTTTTAGACTCACCTACTTTTCTAAAGGTGGCTCTTTAAATAAGGACTGTATTGAAGTAGTCAATAGACAAGGAGAAGGTAGTTAGAAAAAAAAAGTATAACCCAACATAAGTTAAAGTCAGAATATCTTCAAAGATGGCTAACTAGAATGATTCTATAATTACTCCACCATGGCCCTGAAATTGTCACCAAGGACTGAATATTTATAAGCTTTCTGACCTCAAAAAATTCAAAATCTTAAATGAGGTCACCTAAGGAGACTGTGGAAAACTTCCATGCAACTTATTGGCAGATGATTTTAGTTCTTATTTCAACAAGCTTGGTATGAAATGCATGCCATCTGGTTACTGGGAAAATTCTAGTCCGTATTAACTGCTTGTGTGAGAGACATTCCTGCCATTTAGTTGTAAATGATTGCACCTGCAAATGAAAAAAAAAGCACGGCTTGTCACTTGCTCCTGGGGCTGGAAGATTTGATGACACAATACTGCTATTTTATCCACTTTTAGAATCTGTGTCTGATCAGTACAGCTGTTCTCCCACACTATTTTGAATATACTGTGTTGTATGATAGAACATAGGATTGTGGGGGGGAATTTTGAAATAGCACAAAGTAAAGATTGCAATGGTCCCATCTCATTTCTTGAAGGCAATTCTAACTACTTCAGATAAAATGCAGGTACTTCCGATTTTGATTTTAACCCTGTCAAAGAAGTATATTTCAGGAAAGAAGGCTTTACATAATTCTATGCTTTCCAGACTTGATTCACCTGAGATTGTTGGGAGATCTCTGCCTAAGATGAGGTCATGTAGGCACAAGAGAAAAATCCGCATGGACATCATCACTTTCCCAGTGAGACAATGGAGATAATCCAGGCAGACAGCCTAAAACTGGGAGATTCACAGACTTTAAAACTGGAAACCCTGTTACAAAAAGCCTGGCAGTACTACGCTCCATTTTGTGGACCCAACCTTTATTGCATTGGTGGTGCACTGTGTATTGCCCTCAATATTGCAAACCCATCAGAGAGCAAAGGAGTTCTTGGTACAGTGGAAAGATGATAGAATTTAGAGTTTAAATAGAGTTTATTCATATCCAAGCATTGCCACTTATTAGCAGTGTAATCATAGGGAAAGAGGAAGAAATAAAAGGAATCCAAATTGGAAAAGAAAAACTGTCACTGTTTGCTGTTGACATGATACTATGCATAGAAAATCCTAAAGATGCTACCAGAAAACTACTAAAGCTCATCAATCAACTTGGTAAAGTTGCAGTATACAAAGTTAATACACAGGAATCTCTCGCATTCCTATACACTAACTACAAAAGATCAGAAAGAGAAATTAAGGAAACAATCTCATTTACCATGGCATCAAAAAGAATAAACTACCCAGGAATAAAGCTATGTAAGAAGGCAAAAGACCATTACTCCCAAAACTATAAGACGCTGATGAAAGAAACTGAAGATGACACAGATGGGAAAATATATTGGATTGGATTGGAAGAATCAATATTGTTTAAATTACCATACTACCCAAGGTAATCTACATATTCAATGCAATCCCTATCAAATTACCAGTGGCATGTTTCACAGAATTACAACAAATAATTTTAAAATTTGTATGGAAACACAAAAGACCCCAAATAGCCAAAACGAACTAGAGAAAGAAGAACAGAATTGGAGGAATCACACTCCCTGACTTCAGAGTATACTACAAACCTACAGTAATCAAAACAGTAGGGCACTGGCAGAAAAACAGACACAGAGATCAATGGAACAGAAAAGAAAGCCCAGAAATAAACCCACACACCTATGGTCTATTAATCTATGACAAAGGAAGCAAGATTATACAATGGAGAAAAGACCATCTCTTCAATAAGTGGTGCTGTGAGAACAGGATGGTTACATGTAAAAGAATGGAAGTAGAACATTCTCTAACACCATGTACAAAAATAAACTCAAAGTGGATTAAAGACCTAAATGAAAGACCTGACATTATAAAACTCCTAGAGGAAAACATAGGCAGAATACTCTTGGACATAAATCACAGCAATATCTTTTTGGATCAATCACCTAGAGTAATGGAAATAAAAACAAAACAAAAAAACTAAATTGGACCTAAATAAATTTAAAACTCCTTGCACAACAAAGGAATCCATGAACAAAATGAAAAGACAGCCTATGGGATGAGAGAAAATATTTGCAAATGGTGCTACCGACAAGGGATTAATTTCCAAAATGTACAAAACAGCTCATGCAGCTCAATATCAAAAAAAAAAAAACAAACAGCCCAATCCAAAACTGGGCAGAAGCCCTAAACAGACATTTCTCCAAAGAAGACATACAGATGGCCAAAAAACACATGAAAAGATGCTCAACATCACTAATATTAGAGAAATGCAAACAAAACTACAATGAAGTATCACCTCATACCTGTCAGAATGGCCATCTTCAAAACGTCTACAAATAAGAAATGCTGGAGAGGGTGTGGAGGAAAGGGAACCCTCCTACACTGTTGGTGGGAATGTATATTAGTACAGCCACTATGGAGAACTGTATGGAGTTTCCTTATAAAACCAGAAATAGTTACCATATGATCCTGCCATCCCATTCCTGGGCATATATCCAGAAAAGATGAAAGCTCTAATTGAAAGAGATACATGCAACCCAGTGTTCATAGCAACGCTATTTACAATAGCCAAGACATGGAAGCAACCTAAATGTCTATGAACAGGTGAATGGATAAAGAAGATGTGGTACAAATATACAATGGAATATTACTCAGCCATAAAAATAATGAAATAATGCCATTTAAGGCAACATGGATGGACCTAGAGATTATCATGACAAGTAAAGTAAGTCAGAGAAAGACAAACATCATATGACATCACTTATGTGCGGGATCTTAAAAAGTGATACAAATGAACTAACTACTTACAGACCAGAAGTAGACACACAGACATAGAAAACAAACTTATGATTACCAAAGGGGAAAGCGAGGGCGAGGGGGGAGATAAATTAGGAGTTTGGGATTAACAGATACACAGTACTATATATAAAATAGATAAACAGCAAGGACCTACTGTATAGCACAGGGGACTATACTCAGTCTCTTGTAATAACGTACCATGGAAAAGAGTCTGAAAAGAATAGATACAGATAGAAATAAATAGACATAGATATATCTGAATCACTTTGCTGTAGACATGACACTAACACAACATTTTAAATCAACTACAATTAAAAATATATATATGCCTAGCTTGTATAATTTTAAATTAAATTTTCTTAAGGGAAGAAACAAAATTTTCTGTAAACATCTGATATTCCAATAGTGTAGGTTTATTAGGTGTGAGTATCTTTAAGGATTTACACTATCAATATAATATTTTTCAACCACTTATTCAATTCTTCCTACAAATTTTTCAGAGATTCTCTGACATTAATAAATAATGATTGTGAAGTACAAAAAAGAGTAAAACATTTTCTAACAATCACAGTGGTACTATTTTGCAATTTATGAAATGGATTCATGGTGTAGAACTGATATACTTAATTAAAGTTTTCAAAAGCAGGCTTCCCTGGTGGCGCAGTGGTTGGGAGTCCACCTGCTGATGCAGGGGACGTGGGTTCGTGCCCCAGTCCGGGAGGATCCCACATGCCACGTAGCGGCTGGGCCCGTGAGCCATGGCCGCCGAGCCTGCACGTCCAGAGCCTGTGCTCTGCAACGGGAGAGGCCACGGCAGTGAGAGGCCCACATACCACAAAAAAAAAAAAAAAAAAAAAGCAGCCCAAAGAAATGGTCAAAACTCAACAATATATATTGAATACATACTGTTTTCCAGACAACAAAGAGACATGCAAACAAAATAGAGGTCTTTTTGACGGAGAAAATAATTTAAGTTAAAACTGAAAAAGAAAAAAATCTAAATTATTTTTATAACTTCTCTGCTGAAACAATTTTTGGTAATCAACTTAACCAACATCATTTGCCTATGTCAACATAATGGAGTCGGTGGTTCTCAACTTTTCCCGATCCCGTATCCTAACTGCTTGTCTCATTAAGAAGTCAGGAACACCAGACTAAACAAATGAAGAGGAAAAAGGCAGTCTACCTGAAAAAGAATTCAGACTAATGATAGTAAAGATGATCCAAAATCTTGGAAATAGCAATGTGATACCATTTCATATCCACCAGAATCCCCGAAGTCCAAAAGATCAAGACCAAGCATGCCAAGGGTTGGAGATAAGGAGTGAACCAGTATTCTCCCATTTTGCTGGTGAGAGGAAAAAATGGGTCAACTATTATACTGTAGAGAACAGTTCTGCACTTTCTTACTGTTAAAAAACTACCTTATGACCCAGCAATTCCATTCCTACTCATTGATCCCAGAAAAAATAATATTTATATTTTTTATAAAATATATAAAAGTTTTATAAAAAAAAGACTATACAAGGATGGTCATATCAGCATTATGCATAATGGCCAATAATTAGAAACAACTCAAATGTTCACCAACAAGGATATACAAAGTGTCCTGTATTTATAGGATGGAATGCAACTCAGGAGAAAAGGAACATATTTCTGGTACAATAAGGTCGAACCTCAAAACTTTTCTTAAGTGAAAGCATTTGGACACAAAAGAGAACATGCTCTATGACTATTTATGTTAAGTCCAAAAACAGGCAAAACCAACCTGTGGTGATAGAAATCAGGATATGGTTGCTGGGAGGATTGTAGGGGAAAGGGAACAGCTCACAGGATAAGGAAACTTTATAGGGTGATGGTTTATATCATGTTTTGGAAGTGTGGGAAGTTACACATGTGTATCCTAACTGAACACTTAGGATCTGTTATTTTATGTAAATTCCATCATTTTTAAAAAAATATCTTTATTGGAGTGTAATTGCTTTACAATGTTGTGTTAGTTTCTGCTGTACAACAAAGTGAATCAGCTATATGTATACATATATCCCCATATCTCCTCCCTCTTGAGCCTTCCTCCCACCCTCCCTATCCCACCCCTCTACGTGGTCACAAAGCACCGAGCTGATCTCCCTGTGCTATGCAGCAGCTTCCCACTAGCCATCAATTTTACATTTGGTAGTGTATATATGTCAATGCTACTCTCTCATTTCATCTCAGCTTCCCCTTCCCCCCAGTGCCCTCAAGAAAGTTCTCTACATTTGCGTCTTCATTCCTGCCCTGCCACTAGGTTCATCAGTACCGTTTTTTTAGATTCCATATGTACGTGTTAGCATATGGTGTTTGTTTTTGTCTTTCTGACTTACTTCACTCTGTATGACAGACTCTAGATCCATCCCCTCATTCAAAATGGCCATCATCAAAAAATCTAGAAACAATAAATGCTGGAGAGGGTGTGGAGAAAAGGGAACCCTCTTGCACTGTTGGTGGGAATGTAAATGGATACAGCCACTATGGAGAACAGTATGGAGGTTCCTTAAAAAACTAAAAATAGAACTACCATATGACCCAGCAATCTCACTACTGTGCATATACTCTGAGAAAACCATAATTCAAAAAGATACATGTACCACAATGTTCACTGCAGCACTATTTACAATAGCCAGGACATGGAAGCAACCTAAATGTCCACTGAGAGATGAATGGATAAAGGAGATGTGGCACTATATACAATGGAATATTACTTGGCAATAAAAAGGAACAAAATTGAGTTATTGTTCGTATCAATTTTTTAAACTCTGCTTTCAGAGTTGTTTTGAGTTTGGAATTGCAGGTAAAGGACTACGGATCTGTATTAAATGCTTATTTCCTGACAAATCTTGCCTTTGATGGAAGAAGTTAAAAACGTGCTGCAGCGCAGAGGAATTCTGTTTCTAGGAACTGCTGGCCTGGTGTTTCTATACGTAGTGACTGTTTGACTTTTCACAGACAAACCATACATAGTTGGGTTTGGTAAACTGGGTGTACTTCAAAGACAGAAAATGTGCTTTAGCATTTAAAGCTTCAAAGTACACCTGAGTCTAATAAACCTCATATTGAATATTTACATCTTCAAGAAAAGGCCCAGAGCCTTTTCTCGCTACCACATCTCCTGCACTCCAAATCATAGCTTGTTAGCTTTCCTACTGATTGGGAGAGTGAAACTGAGCAATGACACTTCACTTGTTCACACTCATTACTGAGGGGTCCACAGATGGGGTACCTGCTGTTCACTTCTCCTGGAGTCCTATCAGCCTTCTACATGCCCAGTCATACAGCGATGCTAGGCCTTAAACTTCCTTTCTGGATTATGTTCCATATTGTAGAATAAACACACGACTCCAATGGGAAAACTCTTCCAGCTGGCAGGTAGAGCGGTTGCTGCAATTAAGATTCTTTGGGGAATGTCCTAATGAAGACTTTCAAACCAGATATTGCTGTCTTCATTTAAATGTGGCTTTGAAGAGGGTGGAAAGCTAAGAGCATCTCTTATACAACTGTCAAAAGTCTAAATGTTTGTATCTCTGCATGTTTCTATGCTAAAGAAAATTCAAACTTGTAATAACCTTAAGTCTTCAAATTGTGTGATGTGTTCCTTAAAGTTCATTGAGAAAAATCTCCTTGTTTACTTTATAATATCCTTGTCCTCATTTAGATTGTAATCTACTGGGTGAGTGGTAGAAAACAAACTATATATATATATATATATATATATATATATATATATATATACACACACACACACACATACATACACACACACTAATGATAATTATGTTATTAATTACATTAGTTATACAACTCTTAAGACAATTCACTCTTTACTCCTGAAAGTAAGAGGCAGTGTGGAATGGAAGAAATCACACAAGTTTGGTGGTAGCTATCTTTCTAGCCCTGGAACCAGGGACACTTTTCTGATACTATTTGAGTCCTAGTTTTCTCATTTGTAAAGTGAGGATGATAATATGTACTTCAATAACTACTTTGAAGAGTTACTGAAAGAACTGATGAAGAACCTGTTTATAAATGTCAAGCAGAGAAATGTCACATTTAACTCCTCTTGGCAAATTTTTAAGCAAATGATTTCATTTCTCTTTGCCCCATTTTCTCATCTGCAAAATAGGAATAATATCAGTACCTGACTTGTAGGGTAAAATTGATATATATAAAGCAGTTGAAACAACGGCTGACCCCCAAAACAAATAAATAAAAGGCACTTAATATTAGCACAGTTTCTCTCCATCCCTCCCATCTGTTGTGACATGAACAGACTAATGTTAATTTCCTCACCACAATTGCTTTGGCTCTTCAGCCATAATTGAGAATTAAGGTCCAGAACTGCTCCAGGTCTGAATAAGTATTAGACTAACACTTCAGTCCTTATCACACAAAAACAGGGTAATAACAGCTGACACTTACTACAAGTCTGTTATGCGTAAGACACAATACTGCTTTACGTGCATTATGTCATTTAATCCTAACAAAACTCATGTGATGTCAGTGATATTATTATCCTCACTTTACAAAGGCAGAAGCTTTCAATGTTAGCCTATCCATGAATAGGCAGCAAAGAGTTAAGCTCCAACCCACGTCTGATAACCCAAGAAACAGAATGTATAACCAAAATGTAGCAAGTCCTCATCAAGAAAGAGGTGCTTTAACTGGGAGTTGGGATGGGGGATCAGGGCAGACCCTGAGCATGAGTGGAGGAGAGGAGAATCACAGCACCTCTCCTGAGCACATCTGACTGGGAGGAAAACTGCCTTTTCATCTCGGATGATCGCCAAAGCCCAACGGAGCCCTTGGTACCTACTAGGAGTTATGATGATGGGTACTAAGCTTAGTATCCTGTTCAAAATTCCCTGACCTAAGGAGAGCGTCCCTGAATCACCCTGATAGGATTAAATATACCTAAACACAGTACAATTTAGTGATCTGCATTAAGACTTTTAAAGGCATTCATACACTTTAAGAGAATCATGTCTCTTCCCAAAACACACTCTTAAAGAGACAATCAGTTGTGAACCAAATTTGTTGTAAAAGGGTATTTCATGCAGAATTACTTAAAAGAGAATAAAATCTAAAACACAGGATATTGATGCTACTGATCTCTGGAACACACTGAATATTTAAGGGCATTCCCAGGTGAAAAATGTTAAAATCATCTTTGTGACCTGGATCCTGGAGGTGAGCTGATTAGAAAGGCATTTCCTCTACAGGACTGGAAGTTTGAGCTGAATTTTTGGATGGGTTTGGAGAAGAAGGACTTCAATGATTAGGACAAGAAAGATCCAGGGCACAAAGGAATGGCTTTGATAGGGGGTATTTCCCCTACTGAGAACCGGAAATCTTCTCACAGCCCACAGTAAAGCAGTGTTTTAAAGTGGTCTGCACACAGTTGAGACAAGATGCAATAGAAGGACGTGAGCTCACCGCTTCTTATGAAAACACAAAATCACAACTGAACAACCACTGACAAAAGAAATGCTGGAACCTACCAAAAAAGATCCCCTACAGCCAAAGACAAAGAAGAAGCCACAGTGAAATGTTAGGAGGGACACAGTCACAATCAAATCAAATCCCATACCTGCTAGGTGGGTGACCCACAAGCTGGAAAATAATTATACCACAGAAGTTCTCCCACAGGAGTGAAAGTTCTGAGCCCCACATCAGGCTCCCCAGCCTGGAGGTCTGGCAATGGGAGGAGGATCCCCCAGAGAATCTGGCTTTGAAGGCCAGTGGGGTTTGATCACAGAAAGTCCTCTCTTGAAGGGTGTACACAAGGTCTGGTGTGCACCAGGACCCAAGGAAAAAGCAGTGACTGCATAAGAGCCAGGGCCAAACCTACCTGCTAGTATTGGAGGGTCTCCTGCAGAGGTGGGGAGTAGCTATGGCTCAGAGTGGGGACAAAAGCACTGGCATCAGTAGTTCTGGGGAGTACTCATTGGGGTGAGCCCTCTTGGAGGCTGCCATTTTCTCACCAAGACCTGGCCCCGCCCGACAGCCTGTAGGCTCCAGTGCTGGGATGCCTCAGGCCAAACAACCACAGGGCAGGAACAAAACCCCACACATCAGCAGAAGGGATGCTCAAAATCTTCCTGAGCACACAGCTGCCCACTAAACACACCCCTTGACATGGTCCTGCCACCAGAGGGAAAAGACTCAGCTCCACCCACCAGTGGGCAGGAACCAGTCCCTCCCACCAGGCAGCCTGCACAAGCCTCCTAGATCAGCCTCATCCACTAAGGGGGCAGACAGCAGAAGCAAGAAGAACTACAACCCTGCAGCCTGCAGAACAGAAACCACAATCACAGAAATTTAGACAAAATGACATCGCAGAGGAAAATATTCCAGATGAAGGAACAAGATAAACCAGAACAACGACTAATTGAAGTGGAGATAGGCAATCTACCCAAAAAGAATTCAGAGTAATTATAGTAAAGATGATCCAAGATCTCAGAAAAAGAATGGAGACACAGATTGAGAAGATACAAGAAATGTTTAACAAAGACCTAGAAGAACTAAAGAACACACAGAGATGAACAATAAAATAACTAAAATTTAAAATACACTAGAACGAATCAATAGCAGAATAAGTGAGCCAGAAGAATAGGTAAGTGAGCTGGAAGAAAGAATGGTGGAATCACTGCCATGGAACAAAATAAAGAAGGAAAAGAAATGAGAACAGTCTAAGAGACCTCTGGGACAACATTAAATGCACAAACATTCACATTATAGGTGTCTCAGAAGGAGAAGAGAGAGATAAAGGGCCTGAGAAAATGTTTGAAGAGATCATAGCTAAAAACTTCACTAACATGGGAAAGAAAACAGTCACTCAAGTCCAGGAATCACAGAGAGTCCCAGGCAGGATAAACCCAAGGAAGAACATGTTGAGAAACATAGTAATCAAATTAACAAAAATTTGGGCTTCCCTGGTGGCACAGTAGTTGAGAGTCTGCCTGCTGATGCAGGGGACATGGGTTCGTGCCCCAGTCCAGGAAGATCCCACATGCTGCAGAGCAGCTGGGCCCATGAGGCATGGCCACTGAGCCTGCACGTCTGGAGCCTGTGCTCCACAACCAGAGAGGCCACAACAGTGAGAGGCCCGCGTACCAGAAAAAAAAAAAATTAACAAAAATTTAAAGTCAAAGAAAAAATATTAAAAGCAACAAGAGAAAAGCAACAAATAACATACAAAGGAATTACTATAAGTATATCAGCTGATTTCTCAGCAGAAACTCTGCAGGCCAGAAGGGAGTGGAATGATGTATTTAAAGTGATGAAAGGAAGGCTCTACAACAAAGAATACCCTACCCAGCAAGGCTCTCACTCAGACCTGATAGAGAAATCAAAAGCTTTACAGACAACCAAAAGCTAAGAGACCCAACAGAGAAATTAAAAGCTTTGCAGACAAGCAAAAGCACCACCAGGCCAGCTTTGCAACATATGCTAAAGGAACTTCTCTAGGTGGAAAGAAAAGGCTACAACTAAAAATAAGAAAACTACTAATGGAAATGCTCACCAGAAAAGGCAAAGATACAGTAAAGGTAGGAAATCATCCACAAACAAATATGATATCAAAACCAGCAATCATGAAAAGAGGAGAGTACAAATGCAGGATATTGGAAATGCATTTGAAATTAAAAGACCAGCAATTTAAACAATCTTCTTTACATATAAACTGCTATATGAAAACCTCATGGTAACTGCACACCTAAAATCTACAATAGATACACACACAAAAAGGAAAAAGGAATGCAAACACAACACTAAAGTTAGTTGTCAAATCACAAGAGAACAGAAAAGGAAAGGGGAAAAAAAGACCTACAAAAACAAATCCAAAACAATGAACAAAATGGCAGTAAAAACATACATATCAACAATTACCTTAAATATAAATGGATTAAAAGCTCCAATCAAAAGACATAAATTGGCTGAATGGATAAAAAAACAAAACCCGTATATATGCTGTCTACAAGAGACCCACTTTACATCTAGGGACAGGTATGGACTGAAAGTGGGCGGATGGAAAAGGTATTCCATTCAAGTGGAAATCAAAAGAAAGCTGGAGTAGGAATACTCATATAAGACAAAATAGACTTTAAAATAAAGCCTGTTACAAGAGACAAAGAAGGACATTATGTAATGATCAAGGGATCAATCCAAAAAGAAGACATAACAATTGTAAATATATATGTACCCCACATAGGAGCACCTCAATATATAAGGTAAACATTGACAGCCATAGAAGGAGAAATCAGCAGTAACACAATAATAGTGGGGGACTTAAACACCTACCTTTCATCAATGTACAGATCATCCAGACAGAAAATCAATACAGTAAGGAAACATAGGACTTAAATAACACAGTAGACCAGGACTTAATTGATATTTATGGAGCATTCTATCCAAAACCAGCAGAATATGCATTCTTCTCAAGTGCACATAGAACATTCTCCAGGATAGATCACATGCTGGGCCACAAAGTGAGCCTTGGTAAATTTAAGAAAATTGAAATCATACCAAGCATGTTTTCCAACCACAACACTATGAGATTAGAAATCAACTACAAGGGAAAAAATAAAAAACGTAAAAAGCACAAACGCGTGGAGGCTAAACAATATGCTACTAAACAACAAATGAATCATTGAAGAAATCAAAGAGGAAATCAAAAATTACCTAGAAACAAATGACATGAAAACACGATGACCCAAAACCTGTGGAATGCAACAAAAGCAGTTCTAAGAGGGAAGTTTATAGCAATAAAATCTTACCTCAGGAAACAAGAAAAATCTCAAACAACCTAACCTTACACCTAAAGCAACTAGAGAATGAAGAACAAACAAAACCCAAAGTTAGTAGAAGGAAAGAAATCAAAAAATCAGAGCAGGGATAAATGAAATAGAGATGAAGAAAACAATAGGAAAGATCAATGAAACTAAAAGCTGGTTCTTTGAAGAGATAAACAAAATTGATAAACCATTAGCCTGACTCATCAAGAAAAACAGGGATAGGGCTCAAATCAATAAAATTAGAAATGAAAAAGGAGAAGTTACAGCAGATACCATAGAAATACAAAGGTTCAGAAGAAACTATATGCCGATAAAATGGACAACCTAGAAGAAATGGATAAACTCTTAGATAGGTACAATCTCCCAAGACTGAATCAGGAAGAAATAGAAAATATAAACAGGCCAATCACAAGTGCTGACATTGAAACTGTGATTTAAAAACTTTCAACAAACCAAAGTCCAGGACCAGATGGCTTCACAGGTGAATTCTATCAAACATTTAGAGAAGAGTTAACACCTATGCTTCTGAAATTGTTCCAAAAAATTGCATGATACTATACACAGAAAATCCTAAAGATGCTACCAGAAAACCACTAGGGCTCATCAGTGTATTTGGTAAAGTTGCATGACACAAAATTATACACAGAAATCTATTGCATTCCTATTCACTAACAACAAAAAATCAGAAAGAGAAATTAAAGAAACAACCCATTTACTATCTCATCAAAAAGAATAAAATACCTAGGAATAAACCTACCTAAGGAGGCTAAAGACCTTTACTTCAAAAACTATAAGATGCTGATGAAAGAAATCAAAAATGACACAAACACATGGAAAGATATACCATATTCTTAGATTGGAAGAATCAATATTGTCAAAATTACTATACTACCCAAGGCAATCTACAGATTCAGTGCAATCCCTATCAAATTACCAATGGCATTTTTCACAGAACTAGAATAAAAAATTGTTTAATTTGTATGGCAACACAAAAGACCCTGAATAGCCAAAATAATCTTGAGAAAGAAGAACGGAGCTGGAGGAATCATGTTCCCTGATTTCAGAGTATACTACAAGGCTACAGTAATCAAACAGTACAGTACTGGCACAAAAACTGACATATGATTAATGGAATAGGATAGGAAGCCCAGAAATAAACCTATGAACATATGGTCAATTAACCTATGACAAAGAAGGCAAGATCATACAATGGAGAAAAGACAGTCTCTTCAATAAATGGTGCTGGGAAAACTGGACAAGCTACACATAAAAGAATGAAATTAGAACATTCTTTAACACCATACAAAAAAATGAACTCAAAAGTATTAAAGACTGAAATCTAAGACCTGATACTATACAACTCTTAGAGGAAAACATTGGAAGAACACAATTTGACATAAATTGCAGCAATACATTTTTGGATCCGTCTCCTACAGTAATGGAAATAAAACAAAAACAAACAAGTGGGACCTAATTAAACTCAAAATGAAAAGACAACCTACAGAATGGGATAAAATATTTGCAAATGATGTGACCAACAAGGGATTAATTTCTAAAATATACAAACAGCTCATGTGGCTCAATATCAAAAAAACAACCCAATCCAAAAATGGGCAGAAGACCTATAAAGACATTTCTCCAAAGAAGACATACAGATGGCCAAAGAGCACATGAAAAGATGCTCAACATTGCTAATTATTAGAAAAATGCAAATCAAAACTACAATGAGATATCACCTCACACCAGTAAGAATGGCCATAATCAAAAAATCTGGAGAGGGTGTGGAGAAAAGGGAACCCTCCTACACTGTTGGTGGTAATGTAAATTGGTACAACCGTTATGGAGAACAGTATGGAAGTTCCTTAAGAAACTAAAAATAGAACTACCATATCATCCAGCAATCCCAGTCCTGGGCATATAACCAGAGAAAACTATACTTTAAAAAGATACATGAATCCCAATGTTCATTGCAGCACTATTTACAATAGCCAAGACATGGAAGCAACCTAAATGTCCATCGACAGATGAATGGATAAAGAAGATGTGGTACATATATATAATGGAATATTACTCAGCGATAAAAATGAATGAAATAATGACATTTGCAGCAACATGGATGGACCTAGAGATTATCCTACTAAGTGAAGTAAGTCAGACAGAGACAAATATCATATGATATCACTTATATGTGGAATCTAAAAAGTGATACAAATGAACTTATTTAGAAAACAGAAATAGAGTCACAGATGTAGAAAAGAAACTTATGGTCGCCAGGGGGGAAGGGTGGGTAGAAGGATAGATGGAGTTTGGGATTGACATGTACACACTGCTACATAGCACAGGGAATGATGCTCAATATTCTGTAATAACCTAAATGGGAAAAGAATTTGAAAAAGAATAGATACATGTATATATATAACTGAATCACTTTCCTGTACACCTGAAACTAACACAACATATACCTACTGTATAGCACAGGGAATTATACTCAATATTTTGTAATAACCCATAAGGGAAAAGAATCTGAAAAAATATATATGTATAACTAAGTCAATTTTCTGTACACTTGAAACTAACACGACATTGTTAATCAACTATACTCCAATATAAAATTAAAAAAAATAAAACCCAGCAAAAGTAAAAGAGTACATAAATTGTGGGAACACCTTAACATGCGATATTATAAAAATTTTATAATGATGCCTTCAAAATTTATTTCATAACTGAAAAAATTTATGAAAAACCATTAAGTGAAAAAGAACTTCAATATATAAAATGCTGGTTCTATAGATAAACATGACCAAGATTTTAAACCACAAAATATATGCATATAAAACATAATTATATGGACACCAGCATATAAAGACAAATACATTATTCTAAAATATGAATGGTGACTGTATCTGACAAGCTCTCAGGTAATTTGTATTTTCTTCTCTTTCATTTTTATGTATTTCTAATTTTCTACAGTTTTATAAATAAAAAGAAAACATTCAAAATCAGAAACTACATTGAAGAGCTAGAAAATAAAAAACTAATTTATGCTGTGAACTTGTCTGTGTCTCTATTGCCAAGCAGGGAGATAGATACATACATAGATAGACAGAAATAGCATCCAAGGTTATTTCATGAAGAACTACTTTGTGTGTATATATATGCACACACACACATACACTTTACATATGTATGCATATATCTATAAGTCTCTACTTCATAGAACGACAGTTTAGTGCTAGCTTTGCCATTTTCACCACATAACTATAGCCTAGCTGTCTAATGGCCTAAGGCTTTTATTTCTTCATTTTTGAGAAGAATTTCTACTATTCAGTGTTGTTGACAGGATTAGAGATAGTACACAGAAATATGGAAATAGTCTGGTATGGTTGCTCAATGAATAGAAGTTCTACTCATTATCATTACATTGTCTTACATTATTGTAGTTTGATTTTTATGTCTATATTAATTAGTTATAATCCCAGTGAGGACAGGGATTATCTGATTCCCCACAGCACCACGCATATAGTTTTGTTAAGAGCAAGTCTTCAAATGAATCCACAAAATAAAGAATAGGCAATTAAGGAATACTTGAAAAATACTCCCAGTTTGTATTTGTCATATCTACAGCCACATATAACATAGAGAGGATCTCACACACAGGGATACAAGTACAGTGACTCACAGTATTCTCTCCTCTCCCAGTAACTCAGAATATGATTGATAAGGCTGAACTTAGAATTCTTTCTCTGAAAGAAACTGGAATAAGTAGAGAGTACAGTAGAAAACAAGCCAGTTCCATCTTTCAAAATATATATAATTGAAGACAGAGAATGTTTTATTTTCGGGTAAGGCATTTACTAATACAAATTATCTTTCAGCTTCCTCTCCTAAACTGTAGGTCTTTCTACTGATTTTCAAAAGTACATATATATATATTTCAAACTATGATTACCTTCAAGCTCTTATATGTTGAAGAAATCTTGGAAACAGAAAGAATTATATTTGTAATAAAAATTTACCACCAAAATATATATCTAATATTTTAACACATGATTGTATTTTCTTTTTCCATTTATCACTGATTTTCAGATTATTTCACACATTTCTATGTTGTGTTATAAAGCTTATATTCACAAATCATCTGTCATTTTTGCACAGTTTAGACGTGTACTACAACCTGGTTTAGTGGCAAGAACAGGGGTTTTGGAAACAGGCTGGGATTTAGACTGCTGCTCTCCACTTACTGGGTGTACTATCTTGGCAAGCAAATCCCTTTGAGTTGTTTCCTTAACTGTAACATATAAATTTAAATGGCACATTTTAAGCATTAAAAATCATTTACTCTGTGAGAACTAAATGAGATTGTATATGTGGAAGCATTTTAACTCACATAAATATTTTTATTATCATCAATGTTTTAAATATGCACTCATCACCAGTCCCTCCCATTAGGAAACTTGCACAAGCCCCATAGATAGCTTCATCCACCAGAGGGCAGACAGCAGAAGCAAGAAGAACTAAAATCCTGCAGCCTGTGGAACAAAAACCACATTCACAGAAAGACAGACAAGATGAAAAGGCAGAGGGCTATGTACCAGATGAAGGAACAAGATAAAACCCCAGAAAAACAACTAAATGAAGTGGAGCTAGGCAACCTTCCAGAAAAAGAATTCAGAATAATGATAGTGAAGATGATCCATGACCTCGGAAAAAGAATGGAGGCAAAGATCAAGAAGATGCAAGAAATGTTTAACAAAGACCTAGAAGAATTAAAGAATAAACAAACAGAGATGAACAATACAATAACTGAAGTGAAAACTACACTAGAAGGAATCAATAGCAGAATAACTGAGGCAAAGGAATGGATAAGTGACCTGGAAGACAGAACTGTGGAATTGAAGATAGCCTAAGAGCCCTCTGGGATAACATTAAATGCAACAAAATTCACATTATAGGGTTCACAGAAGGAGGAGAGAGAGAGAAAGGGCCAGAGAAAATATTTGGAGAGATTATAGTTGAAAACTTCCATAACATGGGAAAGGAAATAGCCACACAAGTCCAGGAAGCACAAAGAATCCCATACAGGATAAATCCAAGGAGAAACACACCGAGACACATAGTAATCAGATTGGCAAAAATTAAAGACAAACAAAAATTACTGAAAGCAGCATGGGAAAAATGACAAATAACATAAAAGGGAACTCCCATAAGATTAACAGCTGATTTCTCAGCAGAAACTCTACAAGCCAGAAGGGTGTGGCATGATATACTTAAAGTGAGGAAAGGGAAGAAACTACAACCAAGATTACTCTACCCCGCAAGGATCTCATTCAGATTCGATGGAGAAATCAAAAGCTTTACAGACAAGTAAAAGCTAAGAGAATTCAGCACCACCAAACCAGCTCTACAACAAATGCTAAAGTAACTTCTCTAAGTGGGAAACACAAGAGAAGAAAAGGACCTACAGAAACAAAAACAAAACAATTAAGAAAATGGTCATAAGAACATACATATCAATAATTACCTTAAACGTGAATGGAATAAATGCTGCAACCAAAAGATGCAGACTTGCTGAATGGATACAAAAACAAGACCTATCTATATGCTGTCTACAGGAGACCCACGTCAGACCTAGGGACACATACAGACTGAAAGTGAGGGGATGGAAAAAGATATTCCATGCAAATGGTAATCAAAAGAAAGCTGGAGTAGCAATACTCATATCAAATAGACTTTAAAATAAAGAATGTTACAAGAGACAAGGAAGGACACTACATAATGATCAAGGGATCAATCCAAGAAGAAGATATAACAGTTATAAATATATATGCACCCAACATAGGAGCACCTCAATACATAAGGCAACTGCTAACAGCTGTAAAAGAGGAAATCGACAGTAATGCAATAATAGTGGGGGACTTTAACACCTCACTTACACCAGTGGACAGATTATCCAAAACGAAAATAATAAGGAAACAGAAGCTTTAAATGACACAATAGGCCAGATAGATTTAACTGATATTTATAGGACATTCCATCCAAAGACAGCAGATTACACTTTCTTCTCAAGTGCGCACAGAACATTCTCCAGGATAGATCACATCTTGGGTCACAAAACAAGCCTCAGTAAATTTAAGAAAATTGAAATCATATCAAGCATCTTTTCTGACCAGAATGCTATGAGATTAGAAATGAATTACAGGAGAAAAAAAGTAAAAAGCAAAAACATATGGAGGCTAAACAATACGTTACTAAATAACCAAGAGATCACTGAAGAAATCAAAGCGGAAATGAAAACATACCTAGAGAAAAATGATAATGAAAACACGATGATCCAAAACCTATGGGATGCAGCAAAAGCAGGTCTAAGAGGAAAGTTTATAGCTATACAAGCCTAACTCAAGAAGCAAGAAAAATCTCAAATAAACAATCTAACCTTACACCTAAAGGAATTAGAGAAAGAAGAACAAACAAAACCCAAAGTTAGCAAAAGGAAAGAAATCAAAAAGATCAGAGCAGAAATAAATGAAATAGAAACAAAGAAAACAATAGCAAAGATCAATAAAACTAAAAGCTGGTTCTTTGAGAAGATAAACAAAACTGATAAAACATTAGCCAGACTCATCAGAAAAAGAGGAAGAAGACTCAAATCAATAAAATTAGAAATGAAAAGGGAGAAGTTACAACAGACAATGCAGAAATACAAAGCATCCTAAGAGACTAGTACAAGCAACTCTATGGCAATAAAATGGACAACCTGGAAGAAATGGACAAATTCTTAGAAAGGTATACTCTTCCAAGACTGAACCAGGAAGAAGTAGAAAATATGAACAGACCAATCACAAGTAATGAAATTGAAATTGTGAAAAGATATTCCGATAAACCAAAGTCCAGGACCAGACGGCTTCACAGGTGAATTCTACCAAACATTTAGAGAAGAGATAGCACCCATCCTCCTCAAACTCTTCCAAAAAATTGTGGAAGAAGAAACACTCCCAAACTCATTCTATGTGGCCACCATCACCCTGATACCAAAACCAGACAAAGATACTACAAAAAAAGAAAATTACAGTCCAATATCACTGATGAATATAGATGCAAAAATCCTCCACAAAATACTAGCAAACAGAATCCAACAACACATTAAAAGGATCATACACCATGATCAAGTGGGATTTATCCCAGGGATGCAAGGATTCTTCAATATATGCAAATTAATCAATGTGATACACCATATTAAAAAACTGAAGAATAAAAACCATATGATCATCTCAATAGATGCAGAAAAAGCTACTGACAAAATTCAACACCCATTTATGATAAAAATTCTCCAGAAAGTGGGCATAGAGGGAACCTACCTCAACATAATAAAGGCCATATACGACAAACCCACAGCAAACATCATTCTCAGTGGTGAAAAACTGAAATCATTTCCTCTAAGACCAGGAACAAGACAAGGATGTCCACACTCACCACTATTATTCAACATAGTTTTGGAAGTCCTAGCCACGGCAGTCAGAGAAGAAAATGAAACGAATACAAATTGGAAAAGAAGAAGTAAAACTGTCACTGTTTTCAGATGACATGATGTTATACATAGAGAATCCCAAAGATGCCACCAGAAAACTACTAGAGCCAATCAATGAATTTGGTAAAGTTTCAGGATACAAAATAAGTGCACAGAAATCTCTTGCATTCCTATACACTAATGATGAAAAATCTGAAAGAGAAATTAAGGAAACCCTCCCATTTACCACTGCAACAAAAACAATAAAATACCTAGGAATAAACCTACCTAGGGAGACAAAAGACCTGTATGCAGAAAACTGTAAGACACTCATGAAAGAAATTAAAGATGATAACAACAGATCGAGAGATATACCATGTTCCTGGATTAGAAGAAGCAATATTGTGAAAATGACTATACTTCTGAAAGCATTCTACAGATTCAATGCAATCCCTATCAAATTACCAATGGCATTTTTTATGGAACTAGAACAAAAAAATCTTAAAATTTGTATGGAGACAGAAAAGACCCCAAATAGCCAACGCAGTCTTGAGGGAAAAAAACAGAGCTGGAGCAATCAGACTCCCTGACTTCAGACTCTACCACAAAGCTACAGTAATGAAGACAATATGGTACTGCCACAAAAACAGAAACATACATCAATGGAACAAGATAGAAAGCCCAGAGATAAACCCACGCACCTATGGTCAACTAATCTATGACAGAGGAGGCAAGGATATACAATGGAGAAAAGACAGTCTCTTCAATAAGTGATTCTGGGAAAACTGGACAGCTACATGTAAAAGAATGAAATTAGAACATTCCCTAACACCACACACAAAAATAAACTTGAAATGGATTAGAGACCTAAATGTAAGACTGGACACTATAAAACTCTTAGAGGAAAACTTCAGAAGAACACTTTTTGACATAAATCACAGCAAGACCTCCTAGAGTAATGGTAATAAAAACAAAAATAAACAATTGGGACCTAATGAAACTTAAAAGCTTTTGCACAGCAAAGGAAACCATAAACAAGACGAAAAGACAACCCTCAGAATGGGAGAAAATATTTGCAAACAAATCAATGGACAAAGGATTAATCTCTAAAATATATAAACAACACATACAGCTCAATATTAAAAAAACAAACAACCCAATCCAAAAATGGGCAGAAGACCTAAATAGACATTTCTCCAAAGAAGACATACAGATGGTCAAGAAGCACATGAAATGCTGCTCAACATCACTAATTATTAGAGAAAAGCAAATCAAAACTACAATGAGGTATCACCTCACATCAGTTAGAATGGGCATCATCAGAAAATCTACAAACAACAAATGCTGGAGGGGGTGTGGAGAACAGGGAACCCTCTTGCACTGTTGGTGGGAATGTAAATGGATACAGCTACTATGGAGAACAGTTTAGAGGTTCCTTAAAAAACTAAAAATAGAATTACCATATGACCCAGCAATCCCAGTACTGGGCATATACCCAGAGAAAACCATAATTCAAAAAGACACATGCACCCCAATGTTCACTGCAGCACTGTTTACAATAGCCAGGTCATGGAAGCAACCTAAATGCCCATCAACAGACAAATGGATAAAGAAGTTGTGGTACATATATACGATGGAATATTACTCAGCCATAAAAAGGAATGAAACTGGGTCATTTGTTGAGACATGGATGGATCTAGAGACTGTCGTACAGAGAGAAGTCAGAAAGAGAAAAACAAATATTGTATATTAACGCATATATGTGGAACCTAGAAAAATGGTACAGATGAACTGGTTTGCAGGGAAGAAATTGAGACACAGATGTAGAGAACTTATGGACATCAAGCGGGGAAATCCACGGGTGGGGTGGGGGTGGTGGTGTGATGAATTGGGCGATTGGGATTGACATGTATACACTGATGTGTATAAAACTGATGACTAATAAGAACCTGCTGTATAAAAAAATAAATTAAATTTTTAAAAAATTTTAAATAAAAAAATCAAAATTAATATGCACTCATCCCACCCAGTATTTGTGCTCATGACACTACTTGTATTGATTGATTGAAGTATAGTTGATTTACAATGTTGTGTTAGTTTCAAATGTAGAGAAAATTGATTTAGTTATACATATATATTTTTTCAGATACTTTTCCCTTATAGGTTATTACAAAATATTAAGTATAATTCCCTGTGCTATACAGTAGGTCCTTGTTGGTTATCTATTTTATATATTAACTACTTGTATTTAAATAACAGTTAGAAGCCCCGTGATCTGGCTTCATCTGTGTTCGATGATCATCACATGTCAAGTTCCTCTGGAGTCTCTTCCCAGTCCTCTGGTCTTCACTACCCCCTCACACGATGGCCAATATTGTTTTTAATGCCTCAAATGCTTCCCTGCCCCTCCTTTTCCTTCTTAATCCCTCCCCATCCTTTCAGTCTCAGCTTAGGTGTCTTTTTTTTTTTTTTAATGGTTGAACACAACATTTATTGTTTTTGCATTTGCTGCCAGGAATGTTTGCCACGAGTTCAGGACCAAGTTGTAGATAGTGATCTGTAACTCTCAAAGCATGATGGTGTCCACTCTTCCTGAGTTCATACCTGGACTCAGTCTCCACTTGGCTTGTTTGGGTTGGTTTAAGCTGTAAGCTGATTCAAACCTTTCTACACAGCTGTGTATACATTCCAAACACAGACCATCTATCGCCCTGGTGGTGAAATCTGACAAGAACAACATAAAGTGGTTTATAGCACTTGTTGATTTTAACTTGGCTAATGTCCCAAACTAGTTAGGCTATAAGGCAGTACTCAGCAAACTTCTGATATTTGCCTACAATAGTCACAGTTTTTGTTGCATGTATTACTATTGTTTATAATCAATATTTTTCTTCAAATCTATTTTTTTCTTTTTTTGAAATCTATTTTTATTTTTTTATACAGCAGGTTCTTATTAGTTATTTTAGACAGATTAGTGTATACATGTCAATCCCAATCTCCAAATTCATCCCACCACCACCACCTTCCCCATCACGTTCCCCCCTTGGTGTCCATACGTTTGTTCTCTACATCTGTGTCTCTATTTCTGCCCTGCAAACTGGTTCATCCATACCATTTTTCTAGGTTCCACATATATGCATTAATATACGATATTTGTTTTTCTCTTTCTGGCTTACTTCTCTCTGTATGACAGTCTCTAGATCCATCCACATCTCTACAAATGACCCAATTTCGTTCCTTTTTATGGCTGAGTAATATTCCATCGTATATATGTACCACAACTTCTTTATCCATTTGTCTGTTGATGGGCATTTAGGTTGCTTCCATGTCTTGGCTATTGTAAATAGTGCTGCAATGAACACTGGGGTGCATGTGTCTTTTTGAATTATGGTTTTCTCTGGGTATATGCCCAGTAGTGGGATTGCTGGGTCATATGATAATTCTATTTTTAGTTCTTTAAGGAACCTCCATACTGTTCTCCATAGTGGCTGTATCCATTTACATTCCCACCAACAGTGCAAGAGGGTTCCGTTTTCTCCACACCCTCTCCAGCATTTGTTGTTTGTAGATTTTCTGATGACGCCCATTCTAACTGGTGTGAGGTGATACCTCATGGTAGTTTTGATTTGCATTTCTCTAATAAATAGTGATGTTGAGCATCCTTTCATGTGTTTGTTGGCCATCTGTATATAGTCTTTGGAGAAATGTCTATTTAGGTCTTCTGCCCATTTTTGGATTGGGTTGTTTGTTTTTTTAATACTGAGCTGCATGTTTTGTTTAAATATTTTGGAGATTAATCCTTTGTCCGTTGATTTGTTTGCAAATATTTTCTCCCATTCTGAGGGTTGTCTTTTTATCTTGTTTGTAGTTTCCTTTACTGTGCAAAAGCTTTGAAGTTTCATTAGGTCCCATTTGTTTATTTTTGTTTTTATTTCCATTACTCTAGGAGGTGGATCAAAAAAGATCTTACTGTGATTTATGTCAAAGAATGTTCTTCCTATGTTTTCCTCTAAGAGATTTATAGTGTCCGGTCTTACATTTAGGTGTTTAATCCATTTTGAGTTTATTTTTGTGTATGGCTTAGGTGTCACTCTTCAAAGACGTCTCCCTAGATATTTCTGACCTAAGGGAATCCTACTATAATGTAGCAATGCACCAAGTAGCTCTCCTTCACTGATGTTGTCACATGTTTCCTTTTTACCATGCAATGCCTGTTAGTCACTCATCAAACAACTGTAAGAATGATGAATAAGAAGCTCTTTACAGGCTCGAGTAAGGTTAGACTTGGGGTCCAAAGTAAGCTCCAAGATCCAGCTAAATCCACTGCCGCTCCATTAACACTGTGCTGTACCATGAACTCTATGACCTTGGGGAAATTATTTAACTTCCCTTGCTTGTTCTCTCAAGAGACTCTTGGTTATATCTGGAACTAGTAGAACTGGCATAAGTCAAATTTGTTGGCTCAAGTAATAGTGAAGAGAACTTCCCTACAGTGCAAACTCCTATATCTAAACCATAACAGCATCTGTTGCCCTAGACTCTGCCCTCCTTCCTGTTACTATCTATTTTCTTATAAAACTAGAGATGAACTATATATTTCCTTATAAGACCATTCTGTGCTTATGCCCTCAATTCCATCCTTCTCTCTCCTGCTTAAGGAACTAGATCCAGCAATTCTTCCTTCTCACTCATGTATCACCAATTTTTCTTTCTTCTAGATCATCCCCATGGACCTAAAAATATTCTATGATTTCTTTTGTCTTAAAAAGTAAACAAAAGAAATCTTTTCATATTGAATCCTTGTCACCAGCCAAATGATGACTTATTTGTTTCCCTTTGCAGCAAAAATCTACAACAAAGTTGTCCATCCTCACTCTCTGCCTCCCTCTCCTCCCATGATCTCTTAGGTACACTTTAGTCAACCTTTTGCTCTGGCTACTTCACTAAAACCACTTCCAGGAAATGTCTCAGTCAAGGTCAACAGTGGCTTCCACACTGCCCCACATGACAGCTGATTATTCCATCCTCTCTGAGCCACTGTGGTCACTTGCCTCCTACTTCACAGCTCACTCCTTCTCAGAGGAAACCTGCAGCTCCATGACCTCTTAATTTGGACGACCCCAGGACTCTGTTCTCCTGTCCTCTCTCCCTACATGTATTGCTTTGGCAAGCTCATCCATTTTCATGTCATCAAATGCTAAATTCATTCCTCTCAGAGACTCATTCTCCTAACTCCAGACTCAGATATCCAATTCCTTACCATCATAGCCACTCACGTATCTAACAGATGCCTTACTCTTAGCATGTCCAAAACCAAACTCCTGTTCCAGCCACAGCCTTCCTCACCTCAGCTGATAGCAGTACCACTTGCTAGTTGCTCAGGGGAAAAACATGATATCATCATTGATCCTTCCCTTTCCTTCCTTCCTTTTCCATCCAATCCCTGGGGAAATGCTGCTGGCCCTGCATTCAGATCCGTCATCCAACCACTTCTCACAACCGTGTCCGAGTCACCAGTAATTATGCCTTCCCTGAATTATTGTAATAACTTCCTTATTAGTTTTTTACTTCCACTGTTGTTCACCTTCATAGTCCTTCTCGAGAAATCCTTTAAATGTATAAGCCGGATCATTTCACTCTGCCACTCAAAACCTCGCAATGGTTTCACATTTCACAAAGATAAAAACAAAACTCTCCCAAGGGCTGCATGGCCCCACATCATCTGGATCTATCCCCCTTTTGCCTCTCTGACCTTCTCTCTTTCAATTCTCCCCTCAATCAATTCCAGCCACACCGGGTACCTTGTCACTGGGCCACACCGGGCACGCTCTCACCGCTGGTTGCAGCACTTGCTGTTTCATCTCCCCGGACCACTCTTCCCCCAGATGCCTGCCTCCATCCCCTTTCAAGTGTTTCCAGTATTTGCTGAAACACCTACCTTGACTCTTATTTAAATTGAAAGCTTCCCCCAGCCTTGCTAATTTCTTTACCTTCCTCTATTCCCCCCACCCCAAAGGATTATCACCAGCTAACACATGATGTAATTTACTTAATTATCATGTTTATGGTCTGCCTCTCCCTGCTAGATTGTAAACCCCATGAGGTAAGTGCTTTTAACTCTTTTGAATCCCAAAAACCTAAATAGTGTTTGGCCCTTGATCTAGTAGGCACTCGATAAGTGTCTATGGATGAGGGGGGAGATTAGAGGTAGGCTGGGCTGCAGGGACAACTGGTCCCACATCAGAACCTTGTTGTCTGTGAAGGCTTTCTGCATCCCCTGTCTCTGCTGTGTGTCTGCCTCATTCCTTCCTACCACGGATACATTTCTTTTGTAGTGTGGTGGGGGGGTGTGGTGTGGACAGAGCCACAGAGAGTCCCATGTTTATCTTGTCCCATCTATTGATCCAAAAGTGAAGAGACAGCTTTTCTCTTTAGGGGTCAATAGAATTCCAGGGAAGGACTCTGATTCATTTGGTCAACGGACAAAACAATTGGCTGTGTCTGGGTCACAAGGCCACCCTCCTGGAGGGTAGAACCTGTGATTGACAGCCTCATTGGAACCACATGCAGGCCAAGTGGTATCACCAAAATATCATAGAATCGAACGGGCTAGAAATATCAAAAGATGATCGCTCCACTCTCTCATTCCTCTGATTTTTTTTCTATTAGCCTTTTCCTAATTTCATTTTGTTCCCTCTTCTATTAGGGCATATGTTGTTTGTTAAAACCATGTCTCTAATCAGAATATTAAAAACCTGGAAACTATCACACGAGCCTTAAGATACAGAAAAAAAGAGTGTGAAGCTCAACACTGGAAAAGGGGGTGTCACACTTTCACGGGTGGTGCCTGATGAACACGTGATGACAATCACAGCAATCACTTACAGTGTACAAAATATGCTCACATACTAATTATAAAGATGTTTAAGATAAGTTATTATTAACCACATTTTTATGGATGACTAACCTGAGGGATAAAATGTTTCTTTTTCCAGGATCATGAAGCAATGAACTGGTGGATCCTGGATTGAAGATCTGGCTTTTTTGAGTCCTTATGTTACAAACTTCTTACTAGACAGCACTGCTTGCTCAGAAAAATTCTACTAGTGAGTAACATTTTTTTCTATCACTTTAAAGTTTTCACAGTGGCCACATTCTTAGCACCCAGTTATCATCATGAGTAGATAACTCTAGAATCCTCTCCACGCCAGACCAAGTGCAGCTCTTGGTAACATAGCCAAACATATGCTTTTATTTTTTCCACAGAATCCATACAAGAGACACTGACATGCAAGAGATATGTGGGCATTCTATGCTTTCCATTCAATCTTCATGATCAGTACCTCTAGAAAATATTTTTTCTACTGTGACTGAATCAGTCCAAAATCATTAAGAAATGGAAATTCTTTGTAAGATTAACTAGAGATGAGACTGTTCAGCCACACTGTCCTATTTTTGTCCTCTCTGTTGCAATGATGCATCATAGTTTCAAGAAAGTGTTTCATGAAAGACCTTAGACACAGATTCATACTGGCTTGGTGTATGAATGTATACTTCCTACTAATTCTGGGCAAGAAAATGAATTTTATACAAAATTAAGTACTAGTTTTTAGATAACATTTTCCCTTCCTACACAACAGTGAAAATACAGTCACTGAAGTGCTCAAAGGAGTATAGGATAGGGATTAAGAACATAGGTCCTAAGGCCAGAATCCCCCAGTGCAAATTTCAGTTCTGTCCCTTACTAGCTGTGTGACTTTGAACAAGCTACTTCTCTTCCCCTTCCTCTCTCTCTCTCCAGCTATAAAAAAGAGAATTGATAATAGATCCTACTCCATAGGAATGCTCTGAGCATTCAACAAATTACATGAAAAGCACTTAGAACAGTGCCAGGAAAAGAATAAACGCTATATACAGGTGGGCTATTATGACTGTATCCAACCCTGTCATTTTACAGATGAGGAAACTTGACAAAAAGAGGTAAAGTAACTTGCCCAACATCATAAATCTAGTGTATAAACATCTGCCAACTCTTAATCCAGTTGTTTTTAACATGGATCTTCTTTCCTTTTATATCCTATCTTTTAACACATCAAATATTTTCCATTCATTAAAGCAAATGTTAAAAAAGAAAGAAACCAAAACTGTACACTACATGAGAACCAACTTCGTCCACCTGAGTATATACCGCACTCTAGGTAGTAAATGTTTCCAGATATGTAACTGAAGGACTCTGAGAATGGTGCACCAGCCCAATCATATTTTAAAACCCTGTTAACTATCTCGATGAGGTCAGTGAGGGACAGGTGTCTGGTGTTTCTGGGATTCTGATTTCATTGCTTTGCCTGAATAAAGACCTATTCTTTTCTTATTCATTTCAGTTAATTTGCTCTGCAGATGGACATCCGCAGAGGCACACTTAATAAAGTGTGAGACATAAAAACGGACAACTTACTCTTCATTCTAGCCACATAGATGGCAGAGAAACAGGGCACTCATGGCTCTCGCCGTGCATCCATCAAGGGGCGGTGTCAAAATCAAGTGCGTTACAGTGAAGAATGTTGCCTTCAAAGGCTGGCCTTGCCGTAAAGCAGAACATGAAAGCCCAATACGCCATCCAGGCTGTGAATTACCGTTCCCCTTCCTGCTCACCTCCTCTTCCCTTTTATTTTAGTGATAATGAAACTCTGAATCAGGTATTCCGTGTCAACCTAAGGTATGTGTCTTCAATGCCCTTGCATTTGTCACAGAACACCCCAGTACACACTTGCAGGCTGTGCTGCCTTTCTGCCAGGGATGATGCATGAGGACAGAGCAGATAAATCCGAGGTTGACAAGAAGGCACACTGACGTAATGTATATAATGTGTCACGTTGACAAGTCACCCCGGGAAATACTGAAGAGCCCAGCCGACACTGGTTTTGCTTTTTAGAGGGAATTTATGTGCAGACAGAGATTGATCTCAAGACAGGCTGAAGGTAAAGGAATTGATATCACTTCTGACAAAAAGCTAATACTCTTCCCTTCATTCTCAAGTAGTTAGTTATGCTTCAAATAGGTAGCTTCTCTTAGAATACCGGCTTAGTTTTATTTTATAATATTAAGCAAATGATATGTTTGAGTGTAAAGAATCATAAGAAAGTTGACCTGGACATCTACAGCCTAAGAATGTATCTGAATTGACCAAAGTAACCTTCAGTGACATTCACTCTCTCTCTTCATTTGCATATTTATTCACTCACCTATTCACCAAGTACTTATTTAGAATTTGTAGTCACTGTGCGAGGCCCCAGAGTCAGACTCCATCATTTTCTCCACGGGGCTCATTGACTACTGAAAGACGTTAGAATGTTCAGGTAACTTCAGTGCACCATTCCTGATGTAGCGAGTGTACTCAAGCATGTCTTTGAATGGACGACCACCCATAATTTATTAATACGACTTCATACTTGATATAATATAGGCACAAATACGGTGCTGAGGGAGGAGAGACTACTGCCCCAAGGAGTGAGAGAAGGGGTCAGAGAAAGGGTGACCTATGCGATGGGTCTTGAAGGACTAATAAGGTCCTTCAAGGAGAAGACGGAGGCAGCACATGTCACACATAGGGACCAGTTTGAGCAAAAACCCGAGGGGGTAACGTGCTTGTGGCCTGGGGAGGAGCTCGTTCGTTGTGCCTCTGCTCACATCATGCAGAAAACAGAGCCAAAGAGGCAGGCTAGAGTCGGACCTTATTCTACATGAAAAACTTTTTAATTTTATCTTATGGTCATCACAGGACCACCAAAGAGCTTAAGCAAGAGTGGGCTTTGTCATGTGCGGGAAAGGTAGTTGGCAGCAATAGACAGTCCAATGAGATACAGCAACATCAGGAAGCCACGTACAAGATAAGTGCAAGAGATGCCCCAACCAGACATGCTCAGAGTAGGCACAGGAACGTAAGAGCTGAACTCAGAGAAAAAATAATCTCCTTTCCCAAGAATGTGATTTCATTCTTCCAAATAAAGACATCTCCATGACAGTGTACCACGTGGTGTGAGCAGACTGTTTGGAGAAAAGATATTATAAAAACATTAGAAAAACAGAATGTGAAGAGGTTTTAGGTAAGAGTATCATGCTGGGAGGCAGGAAGCTATAGCATCTGATGCAGTGATGGGATGGGTTATGCAAATTAGACACCTCACATCAATGTGTAAAACGAGGGAAGATACTCTCAATAATGCTCACCCATTTCCAAAATGCTTAGTGATGAATTTGGACGACAGGGAGGTGTAGCAACACTCTGAGGGCTGAGGGCTGCCTGATGCTAGGCTGGATGTTGTCTCCTGGGGTCATGGCAAGATTAGAGCAAATCTCAGATTCAAACCACAGACAAGGAGGAGGAGAAACATCAGAAGCGTACACCCTATGACCAGAAGCTGTTAATGACGATTAGGCCAGTGGGTCAGAGCAGAAAAGAACAGGAAAACGGGTTGAGGGAGCAGCCGTCGGATGCAGAGCTGATGGTCTGTAGGCTGATCATCCTGGGTCTGGTAGGCACAGGTGGCCCACAGCCATAATGAGCTGAAGTCATAGTACAGTAAGTACCTTACATATGAACCTTCAAGATACGAACTTTCAAAGATGTGAACGTGCTACTACCCAGACATCCCTGGATCGTTTTTTAAAGAGCGTGGATAGAACTGAATCCAGCAAGGAACCAGAACCTGTGCCACCATCGTCAGGCATGAGTGAAATTGCAGCTTGCCCTCCATCTCCTATTGATGATGATCCTTCAGCTCTACCATCTCCCTCCTCCAGTCAGTAACTCTTCTTGCCTGTTCACTCGATGCCAGCCCCTGTGTGCCAGCTGTGGTACTGGACGACTGTACTTTTCAAGGGACTGTACTGTAAGATTAAAAATGTTTTCTTTATTTTTGAGTTTGTTTTTTATGTATTAGTTTTGTGAAAAGTATTATAAAGCTATTACAGTATGGTACTTTATAGCCAATCGTGTTAGTTGGGTATCCAGGCTAACTTTGTTGAACTTAGGAACAAACTGGACTTCCAGACGCACTCTCGGAATGGAACTCATTCATATGTAGGGGACTTACTGTACAAAGACCCTAAATTCTTGCCTTTACAGACACAGCATCCTCCCTACTTCCCAGAACCTTTCAGTTTCACTCTTGGGCATGATCATACTGGAAGTTGTTCACTGTAAAGATGCGTGTAGTGGGTTGAATGGTGGTTCCCCCAAAGATATGTCTACCTGAACCCTTTAAATGTGGACCTTATTTGGGGAAAAAAAAGGTCTTTGCAGATGTAATTAAGGACCTCAAGATAATCTTATCCTGGATTAAGGTAAGCACTAAATCCAATGACAACTGACCTTGGAAGAGAAGGAAAGGAGACACACAGAGAGAACCTGCGAAGACGGAGCAGAGGTTGGAGGGATGCATCTGTGCCCAGGAATGCGAGCATTGCCACAGCCACTGGGAGCTGGGAGAGAGGCAGGGAGCAGACTCTCCCTCAGAGCCTCTGCAAGGAACCACCCCTGCAGACACCTTGATTTTGGACTCCTGGCCTCCAGAACTGAGAAGGAATACATTTCTGTCGTGTTAAGTCACCCACTTTACAGCAATTTTTCACAGCAGCCACAAAAAACAAATACAGTGTGCAGTTCTAAGCCATCAGTTAGCATTCCCCAATTGAGAAGTCATAGTTATGCTCGGCATTTGAGGTGTTCAGACTTGAATCTGCCTGACTTGTCCTAAAATGTAACTGCAGGTTTTAATTTGAGGACAATAATTTTTAAAAATATCAGATGAAGTTTTTAAATGCCACTCTGAAAACAGTTTTCTCCGTGTACAGTAGAAGAAAATGCTGCTGTGGGTCCACTTTGATGTTCTGGAAGTTCTAGTTGAAGTAAGATTCAGTCTCCATGGAGGAACAGAAACAGGAATGAACCATTGGTCCCATCAGCACCTAAGCTAGCCAAAGCAGATCCCTTTTGTGACAAGGTTGCCCTCAATTTTACTTCTACATTTATAATGACTCTCATTACCCTTTCCACTTGTGACATTCCTATTTGCCACTAATTGACCAAATTAATCAGTGGGACGGGAAATAATCGCTCACTAGCTGTCAAGCAACCTTGTCACTTTGTGACTTCCAGGGGCTCAAAGCCATTCAATTCAATTAGCCTCAGTGTTTTACATGTGGCGCTATACATCCACTTGGAAAATTCCTTAGTGTTTTGTTCTTTTTTTCCCACTAGACTATGATACATCTTAATAAATATGCTAAAAACAGATACAGAACCAACAACAGTAAAAAGCGCTGCTTTTGAAAGAGTCACTATCCTCTGCTTCAAGATTAACCACTACAGAAGTTCTATCCTTTCTGAGTGCCCTTGTCATGTCTGGAGGAAAAACCAGATTTTCTGGTTGTCCAAAAAGATCAGTCGCTAATTACAGCTAATTACAGGCAACTTTCACCTCTCCTTGCTAATGGAAGGAAGCACTGATGCAGGCAATCCCCAAATGGCAAGTCTTCCATTAGGTCTCAGCAAATAAAAACACAACAGACATTGCACTTCAAGGTTTTTCTCACAGTTCTTCGAGAAAACTCCCGATCAAATCAGGGGTTGACTTTTAGATTGTCTGAAGGTAACATGGACATGTTTCTAGGACCCACTGTACTTACCATCACAGTTGCACTTATACTAGAATTAAAATGTAATTTACACCCTTTAGCAGGGCTGAAGAATGAATGGGAGGAATTCAGAGAGCTCCTGACACATAGAACTTGTAACCTGCACTTGGACCACTAGTAATTAATAACAACAATAACAATTCCTGTTATTGAGTACCTGTTGCATGCCAGGTATGTTATCTTCATTAGCTATAATCGTGGTAACAGTCCTGCAAGATGTTATTATCTTCATTTTAGAAACAAGAAACTGAGTCCTGGAGAAGCTATGTGACGGACTTTGCTACCTGAACAGTAACTAACCAAGGTAGGTTCAAACTGGATCTTACTCCACACTCCACACCTCTCCCACGAGGCTGTCTGGATAACACAAGTGGACAATGTTTACTGATCAGTTTAAAATTCTCCTGTTACAATTACAGGTGCCTGTGCTAGTTAAATGGCTTTACAAACCTAGACCTTTGAGTGATAAAAATATACTAATCTCTCTCTAAAGAGCAGAATTTATTGTATGACAAATGGAACTTAAGGGTTCAATTACTGAAATTTTAAGAGAACCTAAAGTTTTTTTTATTTAGAACGCAACTGATGGTAAAAGAGCAGTGAAAGGCCCTTTATATCGGTGAACAGACAGGGACAGGCCTGTTATACCAAGACCCTGGTGTACCAAAGTGTCATAACCTTGCCCCATTAACTTTATCCACTGCCTGGTTGAGTTCTAAATTAAAAATATTCATCAAGTTTAATTCATGTCTTCTAACTTTGTAAAAATTATTTTCCAGAAATGAGCTTTTCTTTTAAAATGATTTTAAAAGTAGATATGCCAGAAAAAAGTTAAATATAGGAATCCCCACTAAAGAGAAATTACACTTCTGCAAAATAAAAGTTATGATAAAGACATCAATGTATTTTGTATTCCTCAATCAGCTCATTATCCTTGAATAATACTAACTCAATTAAAAATTTCACACCATGATAGTGGTGGTTAAACTGTTATCAGTAAATGCCATGCCTATCCACACGTGTGGATTGAGTCAGGTGCTATGCTAAGTGCTGGAAGACAGAAATTATTAACAGTCTCTGACCACATTCTAGTGGAGGAGGCACACCTACAGAAAGATGATTATATGCAAACGTATAGTGTCTGTTGACAGCACCTCCCTCCATAATGCCCCTAAAGCAGAAATCTGGAGGTAATGATTCCCTACCCTCTGAAACCTCTGCTTTCAGTCATTCTCAATGTCTTGATAATTTTACTTCATAAATGTTTTCAACTCTACCTCCTCTTTTCCACCTACACTCTCACCACCTTTGGCCAGACCTGTGTCATCTCTCACCTAGACTTTCATTGGCCTCTTGTCCCGTCTTCCTATCTCTAATATATGATCCATTCCCGTATTTTTCTCCATAGATTCATCTAAGTTGAATATCTGACCATGCAATCTCATGTTTTCAGTAGTTAATGAATGTCTTTGTGATACAAATGGGATTTAGCCGCAAAAAGAAGTTCAAATTCTGGATTTTCCATGTATTAAATGCGTGATCTTGGGCATTAGTTGTTCTCTTTGAGCCTTGTTCCTGAACTGTAAACTGTCAATAATAATACCTTGGCACCTTCAGGGATAAACGAGAATATTATAAATAAAACACAAGGCATATAGCAATCACTCAATTAAAACACTCGATAAAAAACTCAATCAAAATCATTATTTCAAGCTCTCTAGCTTTGCATGCACAAGTCCTCCAGCATCTCTCTGCCTTGTACTCTGTGCTCTAGTAACATATAAACATTTGTAGTCACCAGAAAATGCCATGCTTTCCCACACCACCACAGCTTTACCTATTCTAATAGCTTAGCTTGGAATGTCCTTTCTTCTTGGGAGAGCAGTCAGCAGAGAGCCACCTCACCTGAGGTTACAACTTTCCTTAAGCAACCTACAGCTTGTGCCTAGGCTAAGTGGAAGTATTAAAAGCCCAGCCATTTTGGCCCAAATTCTGTCAGGCACAAACAGTCATGGAAATGGCTGGAACCAGAATCAGTACATTGTAGGATAGAAATGTTGCATCTGAAATCAAGCCCAAGTAGGGCCAGAGAGCACAAGCAGTTAGTCCAATCGTCTAAGTCACATCCCGAAGTTGCACCAGTGCTCTTCCCTCAGCTCACACCAAAAACTGTATGGGCATCCCATAAGACAAGCCAATGGAGGAATGTGGGGAGGGGGGGAACAACTTTTGTTCACATGGTGATTGGCCAAGTATGTGAGTAGAAGCCAAAAACAGATAATGACTTCATTCTAGCCACACTCATGGGTGGCCTTGAAGGAGAGTAAAGAGGGGGATTCTTCTTAGTGGGTGGAATAGAATGTGGTATATCTGGTCATCCATGCTGTGTGGAAGCAAAAGTGGGTCAGGTTAGTATATATGCAGCTTCTGGGCAGTAGCCAATAGTCTGATTATCTGATCAAGGATGTAGAAAGAAGAAATGGAAGATGTGGGTGTGGCACATGGAAATGCAATCAAAGTGTGAAGATTTTTGTATCAAACCTTAATGTCCACCAGAAATCATACACCAGGGGAGAGGCAGTAAAGAACTAAGAAAACAACTCACCCCATTGATACTATCTAGTCATCATAACTGGCAACCCCAAAACTAACAAGGGCAAATGACAGGAACAGCCATGTTAGGAGAGGTGGAGGCTATGCATGGGTCCAACAGCATGGACCTACACCTCCTAAGATTGATCTAGCTGCTGATCAATTGAGCTCTGAATGCCCAACCTGCTAACCATATAGACCAACAGTCCACCCCCAATATGACACTCTTGCCTAAGAAGATCAGCTGGTCTATTGGTGGCCAGTTGACTACATTGGGTCCCTTCCATCCTGAAAGGGCTAGTGGTCAGTATTGAGGGGGACAGATACCTCTCCTGGGTATGTTTTTGCCTTTTCTGCCCAGAGAACCTCAGCCAGCACCACAATTTGAATGCTTACAGAGTCCCTGATCCCCAGCTATGGGATCCCATGCAACACAGCATCTAGCAGGGGATTCACTGAACAGTGAAGAAGAGTAGACTCAAGACCATGAGGTTATCTTGTCAAATCATTTACTGCACCATCCAAAAGCAGCCACCCTCATATAGTACTGGAACTGTCTTGAAAATGGGACTGAAGTGCCACCTTAGAAGCAATACTCTGTAGGAATACACACTTCATTACAGAACCTCAATACAGTGCTACTTCTAATAGGAAGGATACATGAGTCAGGGAACCAAGGAGTAGAAGCAGGAGCAGCCTTAATTATCCTCACTCCTAATGACCCACTGAGAGACTTTATGATTCTCACAACGGCAACTCCGGGCTAGAAGTCCTGGTTCCCAAAGGAACACACTCTTGCCAAGGGACACACCATGAGTCCCACTGAACAACAAATCATGGTTGCCCCTGTGCACTCTGGGCTTGCTGCACGCAAAGACCAGTGGGCAAGAGGAGGAGTCATCATCGCGGCAGAGATATTCAATTTTGATCACCATCAGAACACAGGGCTTTTTTCACACAGTTGGTGAACTGAAGAACACAGGTGGAATCCAAGTGACCCACTTGGTTCACTTAGGATGAGCCACTCTTTGCCCAGTTCGAACTGTGAATGTGCAACATCCCTGACCTAAGAAGGTTATGAATACCAGGGGTTCAGCCCCTCAGGAATGATAGTGAGGATTACACGATAAAGCAAAGCACCAAGACCTGCAGAGGTGATGGCTGAGTCAGGGAGAATTTGGAATGGCTAACAGCCAAGGGAGATGATGAAAACCCAGCACAGCCCTGAGACCAGCTACAGTGGTGGAGGCTGCTTTTCTCCACAGTAACCTCCCTCTCTCTGTCTCCCCCGTCGGGAGAAGAGGTACTCCTCCATGGCTGAACAGGGCCTTGGACATGTTGCTGTGGGAAGGGTGTACTGAGGCAGCTATGGGGTAGCCACTCAGCTCTACTTTCAAGATGGAATTTGCTGCAAGGAGAGTTTCTAGTTGGTTCACAGCCTCCAGTGCTACACCTGAGGGGTCCACCACAGCATTCACTAAAGCCCCACTCTCCCAGGGCTGCTTCCATCCAACGACTGAGCACAGCAGGTGGCTGGGCAGGGAGTGCTGGATCCTGACCATTTCTGCCCCCTATTGGGACTCTGGGCCTCTTCCAACAAGTATCTGTGCTCTGGAGCCCCCACAGACCTGGTCAAGATGGTCCCAGAGCTGCAATGCAGTTGGAGCTTCTCCAGCTCTGTCCTTCTTCCTCTTTACTCTCACAAGCGTTAGGTTTGCATCAAGCTCTGAGACTCTTCCCCATGACTCCTGCTTCCTCTCCTCTTTATCCTACACAAGAATTTCCCTCAATAAATCTGTTTCATATCTACTCCTATCTTGGCATCCGCATTCTGGAGGACTCAGCAAGCATAATCCATTTTATCTATTTTTCATTTCTGGGCCTTTCAATGTGTTGATTTGCCTGCCCCAATAGCTATCCTCCCTGACCTAGCTGGATTTGACTTTTTTTTTTTTTGTATTTTTTCTGGCTGACTTTGACCACTTTGACTACAGACAACAGATATCAGTGTAGGCATCACTTCCTTCAATAAACCTTCCCTGACCTCTCCACCACCACCAAAATCTATGTTGGATGATACTGCTAGGGGTTCCATAGCACCATGTACACTCCCATCCAGCCCTCATCCCTCTGATTTGAAATTTCTTTTTGTGTGTGTGTGTCTGCATCCCTCCGCAAACTATAAATGTCATGATGAAAGGGTCTGCATCTATTTCTTCACCGTTGTATGCCTATCATCTATCACAATGCTTAGCATTTTTTAGGGACTCAATAAATATTTATTGAATGGATATCTAGACACAAAGCAAGAGAATGAAAACCACGGAAACCAATCAAGGGAGCACCCTGGGAGGAAGGGCCCAGGTAGAACTTAGAAGAATTCCACTGAATTAAAAACACTCTTCAGACATTTTTAAAAGGTATCACAAAGAAGATGGCAGAGTAAGAAGACCTGAGCTCACCTCCTCCCATGGGCACACCAAAATAACAACTATTTACAGAGCAACTATTGATGAGAATGACATGAAGACTAGCAGAAAAGATCATCTACAGCTAAAGATATAAAGAAGAAACCACAATGAGACAGGTAAGAGAGACAGAGATGCAGTACAGTCAAGACCCACACCCCTGAGTGGGTGACCCGCAAAGGAGAGGATAATCACAATCTCCCCAGGGAGCAAGGGGCCCAAGCCCACATCAGACTCCCCAGACCAGAGGTCTGGCACCAGGAAGATGAGCCCCCAGAACCTTTGGCTTTGAAGGCCAGCAAGGCTTGCTTTCAGGAGTCCCAGAGCCTGTGAGAAATAGAGACATCACTCATAAAGGGTGCAAACAGAACCTCATACACTCTGAGACTTGGGACAGAAAGAGTAATGTGAAAGGAGCTTGGGTCAGACCCACTTGCTGATCTTGGAGAGTCTCCCAGAGAGGTAGAAGGCAACTGAGACTTACCCTGGGGGACACAGATGCTGGCACAGCTATTTTGGGGAGCTTGTTCTACCACAAGAACACTACGGCTGGCAAGTGACATTTTGGAATCTTCCTTCTAGCTTATTAGCACCAGGACCTAACCCCACTCACCAGCCAGTCAGCACCAGTCCTGGTGCTCCCCCCAGGCCAAGCAGTTAGCTTCATGGGGCACAGCTCCATTCGCCAGTAGGCTGGCGGCACCCATAGGCCCCCATGAGCACCCCAGGCACCCCAGGACCCAGCCCCACCCATCGGAGTATCAGGACCTGGTCTTGCCCACCAATGGACCAGCACTAGCTCCACGTCTGGCTTCACCCACTAGTGAGCAGGCACTATCCCCCTGGGTCCTGGCCATGCCCACCAGAGAGGGGACATCAGCTCTAAGATACCTTGGGCCCCTCAGCCAGCAGACCTAGGACCCAGATGCACCCACCAGCAGGCCAGCACCAGCTACAGGACCCTGTGCCCTCAGGCAGCCACCCTGGGACCCAGCTATACCTACCAGCAGGTCAGCACCAGCTTCAGAACCCCCAGGTCCCCAAATCCAGTCACCCCATGACCTGGTCCCACCCACCAGCAGGCTGACACCAGCTCTGGGACCTCTGGACCACAGCCAGCCACCCCAGGACCCAGCTTTGCTCACCAATGGCTGACAGCCTCTGCACTAGGTGGGGCCTGGCAACCAAGCAGGCCAGGAGCCACTCATGCCTACCAGTGTGCCCACGGTAGTCAGCCCACCACAATAGAAGGGCCCATGCAGCCCACATAGGGGGCACCCCTAGAGAATTTAGCTCTGGTCACAAGAGGGGAGTGTGCTGCTGGGCCCCATAGGACGTCTTCTACATAAGGCTACTCCTCCAAGATCAAGAAATGCAGTTGACCTACCTAATACATAGAAATAAAACCAGAGAAAACAGTCAAAATGAGGCAACAGAGTAGTATTTTTGAAATGAAGGAACAAGATAAAACCCCAGAAGAAGATCTAAGTGAAGTAGAGGTAAGTAATTTACCTGATAAAGAGTTCAAGGTAATGATCAAAAAGATGCTAAACAAACTTGGGAGAAGAATGGAATAACAGAGTAAGAAGTTTAACAAAGAGTTAGAAAATATAAAGACAAATCAAACACAACTGATGAGTACAGTAACTGAAATAAAAAATGCACTAGAAGGAATCAATAGTAGATTAGATGATACAGAGGAACAGATCAGCAAACTGGAAGACAGAGTAATGAAAATCACTCAAGATGAACAGAAAAAAGAAAAAAAAAGAGTTATAAAAAATTAGGTCAATTTAAGAGACCTCTGGGACAACATTGAGCATACAAACATTCACATTATAGGGGTCCCAGAAGGAGAAGAGAGAGAGAAAGGGGCAGAGAACATATTTGAAGACATAATAGCTGAAAACTTCCCTAACCTGGGAAAGGAAACACATCCAGGTCCAAGAAGCACAGAAAATCCCAGGTAAGATCAACCCAAAGAGGTCTACATCAAGACACATTGTTATTAAAATGGCAAAAATTAAAGATAAAGAGAGAATATTAAAAGCAGCAAGGGAAAAACTACCAGTTATGTACAAAGGAACTCCCATAAGACTGTCAGCTGAATGGAAACTCTGAAGGGCAGAAGGGAGTGGCATGATATATTTAAAGTGATGAAAGAAAAAAAACATATAATCAAGAATACTCTACCCAGTAAAGCTATCATTTAGATGTGATGGAGAGATAAAGAGTTTTACAGACAAGCAAAAGATAAAAGAGTTTATCACCACTAAACTGGCTCTACAAGAAATGTTAAAGGGACTTCTTTAAGTGGAAGAGAAAAACACACAACTTGAAATATAAAAATTACAAAAGAAAAAATCTCATTGGTAAAGGCAATAAAGGTAGTAGATCAACCACCTACAAAGCTAATAGAAAGGTTAAATAACAAAAGTAGTAAAATCATCTATATCCACAATAAGCAGTTAAGGGATACACAAAACAGAAAAATATGTAAAATATGATGGCAAAAACATTAAATGTGGGGGGGAGTAAAATATTCAGGGTTTTTAAAATGCATTTGAACTTAAGAGATTATCAATGTATAAAAATCATATATATATATGATTATATATATATATGTGTGTATATATATATATATATATATATATGTATATATATATAGGGAGGGGGGAGAGAGAGCTATGTATAAACCTAATGGTAATCACAGGCCAAAAATCTATAACAGATGTACACACACAAAAGAGAAGGAAATCCAAACATAACACTAAAGATAGTCATCAAATCACAAGGGAAGAGAAAAAAGAAGGAACAAAAAAGAACTACAAAAACAAAATGAAAACAATTTGCAAAATGGCAATAAATACATACCTATCAATAATTAAATGTAAATGGACTAAATGCTCCAATCAAAAGACACAGAGTGGCTGAATGGATACAAAAACAAGACCAGTATATATGCTGCCTACAAAGACTTACTTCAGAGCTAAAGACACACACAGACTAAAAGTGCACTGCTGGTGGGAATGTAACTGGTGCATCCACTGTGGAAAACAGTGGAAATTCCTCAAAGAACTAAAAATAGAATTACCATACAATGCAACAGTTCCACTGCTGGGTATATGTATGAAGAAAACAAAAACCCTAATTCAAAAAGATATATGCACCCCTATGTTCACTGCAGCATTATTTACAATAGCCAAGATATGGAAGCAACATAAGTGTCCATCAGTAGATGAATGGATAAAGAAAATGTGATACACACACACACACACACACACACACACACACACAATGGAATATTACTCGGCCATAAAAAAGAACAAAATCTTGCCAAATGTGACAACATGGATGGACCTACAGAGTATTATCCTAAGCGAAATAAGTCAGACAGAAAAAGACAAATACTACATAATTTCACTTATATGTGGAATCTAAAAAACAAAACAAGTGAATGAACAAAAGAGAGACAGACTCAAAGATACAGAAAACAAACAGGTGGTTGTCAGGGGTAGGGAGGAAAGAAATAGGTGAGGGAGATGAGGAGTTACAAACTCCCAGTTACAAAATAAAAGAGTCACAGGGATGAAATGTAGAGTGTGGAGAATATAGCCAATAACAATGTATATCTTTGTATGGTGACGTATGGTAACCAGACTTACTGTGGTGATCATTTTGAAATGTACAGAAATATCGAATCACTATGCCATGTACCAGGAACTAACATAGTGCTGTAGGTCAATTATACTTCAAAAACAAACAAACTCACTCATAGAAAAAGAGATCATAATTGGGGTGTGGGGGAAGGAGGAGTTGGATGAAGGTAACCAAAAGGTACAGAATTCCAGTTATAAGACAAACAAGAACTAGGGATGTCATGTACAATAATGATAAATATAGTTAACACGGCTGTATGTTATAGACGAACATTAAGGGAGTAACCCTAAGAGTTTTTCATCATAAGAAATTGTTTCTTTTGTTTTCATTTTATATCTATATGAGAAGATGAATATTCACTAAACTTACTGTGGTCATCATTTCACGATGTACATAAGTCATTATGTTATACACCTTTTAAAGTGCTGTACAGCAAATATGTCACAATAAAACTGGACAAGTAAAAAATGTATCCTGAAATTTCAGAAGTGGGCAGAGTGGAAAATATTAAGGGCACTGACCCAGCTCAACACAAATCTTCACAACGTTGGATTCCAACCATGACATTCCTTTCATTGGTAACACGATCAGTTCTTACTGAGCTGGAGATTGATGCTATCTCTGCGTTCCGGAAATCACCCCCAGCCAGATGATGCCATGTACAAGAACTGCCGAGGGTCACTCCTCTGTTATGGCACCAAGTCAAACGCACGGATTTACATATGCAACTTAGAAAAGGATACAAGGAAGCTCCCCAGGAAGCTGAGCCTTGGGACCTTCTCTCATTTCATCCTCCAATTTGCTGGACTCCTGTCCTTATTCCCGTCAACTTGATCCCAGATTCCATACCTGCTTCTAACACTACTGGATTTAGTGACTCTGAATTCCTTCCTTGCCTTTTCTACCAAGGTTCGTATTCTCCTATGGTTTGGGGCTTTTTCTGTTCTAGCTATTTCTGTGTCCATTGTTACTTTGAGAAGATCCTCCATTCTTTCCCAAAGGAAACCTGGCCCTTGTCCTCATAAATAAACTATATCATCTGAGGCAAAGAAAATTATCATTGTAATAATATTTACTTTAAAATTTTATCATCTAGAAGCCATAAAAATTACATTCATTTTTCTCAGTTAAAAAAATTACATGCATGAGTACATAGGAAAGTCTACTAAATCAACAGTGGTTTGAAGGTAGTTACATGAAATCCTCAGAAGCTGAGGTCACTTCAATTAGACATCAAAAGTTGATGTCCCAAGACATCATACCCAAGAATGTAATTTATGCTGTAAATTTTGGTCTTAATGTATCACTTTCAAAACACCTTAAATTCTCAGAGGAATGTTTGTTAAAAAGAGAAGGTGTGCCTGATGTAGAAGATTTTCTAACAGCATCCTTTCTTACTTGCCAATCTATCCTCCTTCCGCAGCAAGGAAGCTGTGTAGGTTCACCAGGAGGCCACACAACTGATAGAGCTGAACATGGAGCAGAAGCTCTTAAGCTACCTCGACACAGAGGGCAAGATCTAGAAAAGTGTCTAAGCAGGCTTTCAAGCACAGAGATCTTAGGGGGCAAGCAGTGCAAGGGTGTCTGGGGCTGAGGAGGAAAACCAGGGACTCAGAAAAGGAATAGCGGGTTTAAAAGAACAAGTAAGAGGAGGACCAGAAAAATAATACAGACAATAAATTACAGCCCACAGCCCAACCCAGATGTCAGTTTACAGCCTTGCAGTAGCCGCTGCATGGAGAGTTTAGTGAACTACATTTAACATGTGCGCATTTCACTTTATTTAATGTTTAAGCTCTTTAATTCTTTGTGTCTATGAACAGTCACAGTCAGAAAGTCCAGATGGACTATATTAATCAGAGCACATAATTTTAGTGGTAGACATGCTTACTCCCAAATCCTGGATATATTCCTAGAGCCTTTGCAGTGCCCCGTTGTCTCGAGGTAAGAAATATGGTTGGCTCAGCAGCATTTGTTAATTTATGTAAGAAGGAAAATGAATCACATATAAACATATGGAAATATCCAAATGCCAATTTTTTTTTTTTAGTTTAGCTCTTTGCGTCCTCATTTTCCTTCTAACCTGGGATTTATGCTATCAACTATTAACACTAAACAGATTCTTAGCTTATTCTTAGTTTTCAACTTATACATATATAAATTTAAGATATATATGTATGCATGCATATATATATATATATATATACACACATTTTTTTCAGACTAAATAAAATTAGTGTTTTATTTGGATAGAAAACTGACAAAGGACGGGAACTCCTTCCTTCAGGATATTGAAATTAAGGGTTGTGAACATTTAAGCAGGAGTTACTGCCATCCAGAGGCAGAAAGCCATGAGCTGCCATACCCTGTTACAGTTTTACTATAAAGGAAGTAAGCCAAGAAAAAACGTGCACATTGTTGCAGTTTGGCTCATTCAATCATCAAAGAATGGGAAATTAAGACCCAGAACCAGGTGTCACGGGGCCTGCAATCCCACTGCCCTCATGAATGGGGGAACATACTTTGGATTCTTCAAAGCTAGTCATAGTGAAAGAGGACACAGCTTTCTGTGACACAAGGCCAACCATTTCCACAGACTCAACGTGTAAAAGCATAAAATATCTTGAAAATGAACTCTTGTACATTTCTTAGAAAATCTATATTTTTCTTGTTTTGAAGCTATACGATACTTCCGTGGAGACACTGAAATGGATGCTCCTAGTGTCTGATGAAGGCTGCCCATCACACTCAGCAGAGCTAAAATATAGGGCTTCCTGGCTATGAAAAGTCTATCAGGACACTAGGATACCTATCATAGAAAGTGGTGCTCAGCCTTTGAATATGAGCGTCCAGAAAATATTTGCAGTGTATACAGTAAATAATTTTAGTAGAAGTAGCAAGTAGAATCCTGAAGGACTCTGCATAGTTGAAAAGTGTTGGGATTACACCAAGAGAGTTCCTTACTATACAGGCTCTGATTTAGAGAAAATATGTTATTCTTCTAGGACTTGATCATTGGACATTACTATTTGACTACTTAAGTTTCTGTAGCCATTCCATAGGCTGAGTTCTCTCTGTCAATAAATGAATAAACAAATGCACTAACTCGAGAATATTTCTGCTTGTTTACGTTTTGTTAGAAACCCAAATTCAAAACATGCATCAGTCTGGGTTTTCAACAACAGGAACAAATAAGGACTCCAAATTACATTTTCTATTCACAGATACTTTACACACCCATGACAGGTATAGATATAACCTTTTGAATATGTTTTAAAACATTGAATACACATACACACACACACAATCTGAAAAAATAAACCGAGTAAAAATACGTGTCTTCACCAAGCCTACTTCAATTTTCTAACCAACTTACACAGCTCAAAAGATTTCAGTCTGGGAACATTTTGAATCAAATAAAATAGTTTATAATTAGTTGAGAAAATATTATTAAATTACTATTTTTCACCTCTACCAAGATCATTTATTGTGTATATTAAAATGTTTTTCAGAAGCCCACATTCATATGCGCTAAAGTCAGGATGGGGAGGTCCTACCCATTAGAAGTATAGTTTTGACTTTCAAAAAGAAAACCCCAAACTGCATTTCTGAAGTTGCACTGTACTATGATCTCTGTCTTAAAACCCTATTCCACTTTTTGTTTGTTTGTATCTTTACATGAGACTTCTTGCATCTACAGGGTTATCAGTGCCCTCTACTGGTTTGCAGCCTGAAGTTTAAAATGGAGAAAAAGAAGAAAAGGGATGAAACAGTCATTCAAATCCTGGGAAACTGCACTATCCTAACGAAATGGGGGAAAAAACGGGGAGACTTACCTATGCTAATGTTATTTGTTTACTTGCTTGTTGTCTTAATAAACTATTATACAAAAGATTGGTTGTGAGGTGGGTTGTTTCTGAGGAGTTCCAAATCATTATTAATTCTTAATTCAGTTCCAGGAAAGAAGTTAGCAACATAAAATAAGGGGGAAAAAAACTGAAAATAAATTGCAAAAATATATATTTTTTTTAATTATTATTTATAAGTTATTTATAAATGACATAGGAAACGGTTTGATGATACATACACACTAAACTGTTAACAATGGTTACCTCTGAAAAGGAGATTGGCATTGGAGACAAAGGTATAGAAGCCATTATTTTCACTCCTTACTTAGCAGAGACATAGTTTAAAATTTTAACAAAGAAGCTGTATCCTGAAGCCCTGCACTTCTCACCTCCTCTCCAGCTACCATTCTCTTCCAGGCTACAGTCGCCCCTCATCAGGTCTCTTAACTGTTCTCCCTGTGTCCTTCATCATCTTCCTTGAGTCCAGTCTCAGAGAGCAGGCAGTGATTCTTCTTACATATGACTAACGTCATGCCTTTCCCCCAACAAAGCCAGTCAATGGCTTCTCATCATATTTAGAACAAATTTCAGTCTGTTTTGTTCCCTGATTCCCCAGAAGCTAGAATTATGCCTGGCCCATAGTAGGTGCTTTAAAAATGAGTCTTTAATGAATCTATGGATAGATGAACAAGAATGTACTAAGGTATTATCTGTACAAAATATTAAAAGAAAGAGCATTCAATTTGGAGAATAGGTGAAAACTGGTCACTAAGAGTTAGGCTTGAGTAAATTTTCTTTACCTTTGGATCTTATTTGTCATATGGATGAATAATGGCCCTAGTTGTAAAATTTTAATGGTTCAAGGTCTCCAGCTTTTGCACCTAAACACACACACACACACACACACACACACACACAATGTGTGCTTAGTATAGAAGAAATCCTATCTTGAGCTATTTTCTGATGACATTACACTATACAAGTGATAGAACTCTGAAGAATATAAGTGACATTGAATACTTGCTATATGCCAGTACTATACATTTACAAATAAATTTAGAGCTGAAGATATATTCATTTATTTATATTTCAAATAACCATTGTTTTGGTGCTATTATAATTAATTTACAGAGAGGGAAATGAGACACAGAGTGATAAAATATTCCTAGAGTCGTATAATTAGCAAATGACACAGGGGGATGCAAGCCCCTTCTGTCTGACTACATCACCCTAAGCCACCCCAGACCAGTGATATTCACCCAAGGAATGCCAGGTGCCAATTAGCTTTGTCAAACCCATCTCCACCCTGAGGTTAGGGATGGACACATTTTCCCCTGAGTCACACAAGAGACGTGTGGATATTTGTACAAAATTGGGGTTCTGTTAGAAAGGAAAAAGAACTACATGGTTGCTGTATGAACAAACAGTAGTGCTTCGCGCAAAATGAAGACTTCCTAAAAATATAAATGTTCGTCACTAACAGAGAGTTAAGTAAATGATTCTACATCACAACGGTAAAATATGATGAAGCCACTAAAAATGAGGACAACATTGAACAATAAGAGAAATGCAGAGAGAAAAATACAGAAAGCACTATAATTATAATTATGCAAAATTGTGCATGCATATGAACAAGAGGAGAAAAATCGTGTTTACCTTTTTATTTTTAGATTTCCATTATTTCTGATTTATTATTGTTTGTGCAGCAAAGAAAAAGAAAACCAGTAATCAACATCAAATTTCCTGAAAACCTACTCTAGACAAATGATCTAAATATAATATAGCCTGAGCAATAGCCCAGAGAAAACTATGAAGAATGTTTACCACATACTGAAAATATGGGTCCCCATGAATAAGAATTTGTTATATTCCTCCTGCATCTTCCCTCCTATCATTTCCTTAGAGTGATTTTTTTAGTACATCTCATTCCTCAATACCAGAGCCTCTCATTATACTTACCTCGAAATTTAATCCATGTTTTCCCTAGTTCAAACCACCCAACAGAGTTTATTCTACACCCTGTCAGCAATTCAGTGTATGAAATACTTCACACTCATAGAGTTTATCATTAAGGAAGTACTATGAAATCTTGAATACTGTATAGCAACTGTAACTGAATGAAAAGCCCACAGGTAATATATTTTGTTTTAGAAATATGAGGAAGAAGTGGGTTTGGTGTACAGAGTGGAAGTGTAAGATTACTTCCTGGAATTTTAAGCTATAATTTTTAAAAATTAAAATTACATGATTTTCCTGTACTTTATTAAACTATATGTCTGTGTATATATGTATACACACATGTGATGTGTATGTATCAGGTTATGAATGTTTTTATTTGTGCTTAAGTGTGTGTGCTCCACAAACAGATCCATTTGAGTCACAATTAATTCAGCTGGGTGCTTTGTTGCTGTTTTCCCCCCTCCAATAATTAAAACTCAAAATACAATCAGTATCTTCACACTGATCAGCAGGGTGCAATTTGAATCATACCTACACCGGAAAAATATTTTCAACCGTACAACGTTTGGCCCAAAGGATTCTTTATCTTTCAATATTGTTTGCCACAAAATGGTGAGAAGGTCAGAAAATACTCAACCATATTTGAAAGAGAAATTCTCCTAACTAGAAAAAGCAAAAGTTCACACATCTGGTTCAAATGTTTGCAAAATGAGGTTGATAAAATTATCCATTAACAAAGCAAAAATGTATACTTAGGAAAAATATTGTGAAAATAACTTAAGGTATTGTATAATTTTATATTTAGTGTTTATAAATTTGCAAAAGCAATAAATCTAAGACCTATGAAAAACAAATAAAACTTTAAATCAACACAAGAAGCAAACAACAGGTTTTGACTCCCAAAGATTTTAGATGATGGATAATCAGTTGCAAAACATAAAATAGAGATGCTTAAAATATTTTTTAAAAGCAGAGATTATTTACAAACACAAAAGCCTTAAGCTACTACTTAGAATGCCATTTACATTAAGAGGGGAAAAACCCTAAAGAAAGGAAAAAATACAATCACTGAAATTAAAACTTAGTGGAAGATTATACAGCAGACTGCATTAGCTGAGAAGTAATGAATTACAATCAATCTAAATACTAACCCAGAGAACCGCAGAGACAAAAAGATTTAAATTATGAATAAGAAGTTAATAGTTACGGAGAAAGGGACATTATGTCTAACTGCAGTAACAGAAGTATAGAATAGAATAAACTGGGGGACAGGCTATATTCAAAAAGCATAGGGCTTCCCTGGCGGCGCAGCGGTTGAGAGTCTGCCTGCCTATGCAGGGGACACGGGTTTGCGCCCCGGTCCGGAAAGATCCCACATGCCGCGGAGTGGCTAGGCCCATGTGCCATGGCCGCTGAGCCTGCGCATCCAGAGCCTGTGCTCCACAACGGGAGAGGCCACAACAGTGAGAGGCCTGCATACTGCCAAAAAAAAAAAAAAGCATATATCTGAGAATTCAGATTCAAGAACCACTGTAAAACACAAGCAGGAAAAATAAAAAGTCCACATCTAGACAAATTAGAGTGATACAGCAGGACTCCAAAACAAAAAAGACAGATTTTTAAAGCAGTCAGAGGGAGAAGACATATTACTAAAAAGGTATGATAATTAAATCAACAGCATAATTTTTAACAGCAAAAATACAAGCCAGAGGACCATAGAAACATCTTTAAGAACAAGGACAAAATAAATACTTTTTATTCAGTTAACATCTCTGAAGATTTACCTGTAACAGATCTCCCCTAAAATAAGTTTTAAAGAAGTACTTCAGGAAATTGAAAATTATTCAAGAGAGAATGAATAAGAAACAAGAAGGAATGGAACAAAGAAACAAAAGTAGATAAGATGGAGACAATGCTGACTACCTAAGACAATAATAATAACAATTAACATGGGATCTAAATGAAGATGATATTAAAACTTGAAACAAAAATATATGCAAGAAATGGGGGTTCATTTAAGAGTTTAAAATCTTATATTGTTCATGAGGAGAGTGAGGAGAATTACTAATTTCAGACATTGTCAACATATACATACATATGTCACAAGTAATAAAATTTAAGGATAAGCACTTTGGTAGATTGATTGACGGCCTCTAATTTTTTAGACCTCTCTAAATCCATAACTTTGGTAGTACCCTCCCATACTTATTTTGGATTTTCCATGTAACTTTCTTTGGCCAAGGAGACAATAACAAATTTGATGAAAGCAGAGCCTTTAAATGGGCTCAAGTGTTTCTTATTATTCTTATTCTTATTTTCCTCCTCCTCCTCCTCTTTTCCTTGCCTCCACCACCTCTATCTCTATGTCTCTTTCTCTCTCTCTCTCTGACTTCTCTGTAGTTGCCATAAGTACATGCACGAGCTAACATGAAAATATGCTCAGACTAGCCTGTTGGAGAGAAGTAAGAACTTCAAGGAGAAAAACCAATTCATCCCCAATAAAATTATACCAGACCAACCAGGCTTTCTCCTCCCTCACTCAAGCAACCTACCAACTTACTTTAGAAGTGTGAGCCAGGCTGGCTAAGTTGAGACCAGGTCAAATTAGCAAACTACTCAGCTGACTTGTAGAATCATGAAAAATAATAAATTTGTGTTGCTTTAATTTACTAAGACGAGGGGTAGTTTGTTGTGCAGTAAAGCCAACTGATGCAACCAGAACAGAAAAGAGAGAGAGAGAGAAAATTCCAAACTAATAGAGAGAAGAAGGGATTTTTAAAATATATTAATGTGAGATTATCAAAAGTTATAAGGTGCATGTAATTGGAAATAAAGAAATGAAATGGAAAAGAGAAAAGGGTAGAAGAAATACTTGACATAATAGTGACCAAGAACTTTCCAAAACTAATAACAGATACAAAAGCCACAGATCCAAGAAGCCCAGAGAACACTGAGCAGGATAAATACCAAAAACATCACACTTAGACATATCATATTAAATGTTCAGAAAGTCAAAAAAAAGAGAATATCCTAAAGAAAACAGAGGAGAGGAAAAAGACATTTAATCTATAGAAGAACATGGAGAAGAATTACAGCAGATTTCTTGTCAGAACCATGAAAGCAAGAAGAAAGCAAAGTAAATTTTTAAAAGGTTGAAAGAGAATAAACATGTCTAGAGTTCTATATCTAGAAATTACTTCTAGATTTCCTCAATCTATAAATGATCTTTAAATGTAAAGGAAAATTAGAGACTTTCTCAGACGAACAAAAACTGAGGGAATTCATCACCATCAGATCTTCCCTTCAAGAAATATTAAAAGAAGTTCATTAGGTCAAAGAATAATATCGGTTAGAAACTTTAATCTACATAAAGAAAGGAACAGCTTCAGAGGAGGAATAAATAAAGGTAAAATTGATTGTATTAATTTTCTATTCTAAATTGATCTAAAAGATAAATATTTGTTTAAAGTAATAGTGATAATATAACTGGGTCATTATAGTATATGGGTAATGAAATAAAAGAGCAATAGCACAAGAAATAAAAGGAGAAATTGGGAATATTTGATTATAAGTTAGCTGCACTATACTTGAAGTGGTATACTGTTATTTGAAGATGGGCTTAGAATAGTCAAAAATGTATATTGTAAACTTTAGGACAATCACTACATAATTTTAAAGTACATATAACTGATATTGTATAAGGGGATAAAATGGAATTATATAAAATACTCAGTAAAAACAAGAGAAGTCAGAAAAAAGACTTTTTAAAAGAACCAAAGAATAAGGACAATGAACAGAAAACAGTTACAAACATGGTAGATATTAATCCAACTATGTCAATAATCACTTTAAATGTGAATAATCTAAAAGACATAGATTTTTCAAATTCAATGCAATCCCCATCAAACTACCACTGGCATTTTTCACAGAACTAGAACAAAAAATTTCACAATTTGTATGGAAACACAAAAGACCCCAAATAGCCAAAGCAATCTTGAGAAAGAGAAAGGGAGCTGGAGGAATCAGGCTCCCTGACTTCAGACTATACTACAAAGCTACAGTAATCAAGACAGCATGGTACTGGCACAAAAACAGAAAGATAGATCAATGGAACAGGATACAAAGCCCAGAGATAAACCCACACACATATGGTCACCTTATCTTTGATAAAGGAGGCAGGAATGTACAGTGGAGAAAGGAAAGCCTCTTCAGTAAGTGGTGCTGGGAAAACTGGACAGCTACATGTAAAAGTATGAGATTAGATCACTCCCTAACACCATACACAAAAATAAGTTCAAAATGGATTAAAGATCTAAATTTAAGGCCAGAAACTATCAAACTCTTAGAGGAAAACATAGGCACGACAATCTATGACATAAATCACAGCAAGATCCTTTTTGACCCACCTCCTAGAGAAATGGAAATAAAAACAAAAATAAACAAATGGGACCTAATGAAACTTCAAAGCTTTTGCAAAGGAAACCATAAGCAAGACCAAAAAACAACCCTCAGAATGGGAGAAAATATTTGCAAATGAAGCAACTGACAAAGGGTTAATCTCCAAAATTTATAAGCAGCTCATGCAGCTCAATAACAAAAAAACAAACAACCCAATCCAAAAATGGGCAGAAGACCTAAATAGACATTTCTCCAAAGAAGATATACAGACTGCCAACAAACACATGAAAGAATGCTCAACATCATTAATCATTAGAGAAATTCAAATCAAAACTACAATGAGATATCATCTCACACCAGTCAGAATGGCCATCATCAAAAAATCTAGAAACAATAAATGGTGGAGAGGGTGTGGAGAAAAGGGAACACTCTTGCACTGCTGGTGGGAATGTGAATTGGCACAGTCACTATGGAGAACAGTATGGAGGTTCCTTAAAAAACTACAAATAGAACTACCATATGACCCAGCAATCCCACTACTGGGCATATACCCTGAGAAAACCATAATTCAAAAAGAGTCATGTACCAAAATGTTCATTGCAGCTCTATTCACAATAGCCCAGAGATGGAAACAACCTAAGTGTCCATCATTGGATAAATGGATAAAGACAATGTGACACCTATATACAATGGAATATTATTCAGCCATAAAAAGAAACGAAATTGAGCTATTTGTAATGAGGTGGATGGACCTAGAGTCTTTCATACAGAGTGAAGTAAGTCAGAGAGAAAAAGACAAATACCATATGCTAACACATATATATGGAATTTAAGAAAAAAAAATGTCATGAAGAACCTAGGGGTAAGACAGGAATAAAGACACAGACCTACTAGAGAATGGACTTGAGGATATGAGGAGGGGGAAGGGTAAGCTGTGACAAAGCGAGAGAGAGTCATGGACATATATACACTACCAAACGTAAGGTAGATAGCTAGTGGGAAGCAGCCGCATAGCACAGGGAGATCAGCTCGGTGCTTTGTGACCACCTGGAGGGGTGATAGGGAGGGTGGGAGGGAGGGAGACGCAAGAGGGAAGAGATATGGGAACATATGTATATGTATAACTGATTCACTTTGTTATAAAGCAGAAACTAACACACCATTGTAAAGCAATTATACTCCAATAAAGATGTAAAAATAAATAAAAAATAAAAGACATAGATTTTCAGAGTGGATTAAGAAGGACAATTATATCTTGTCTACAAGAAACCCACTTTAAATATAACTCAAGCAAGTTAAAATAAAGGGATGAAGAAAGATATACTATGCTAATAGTAATCAAAGAAAGCACTATACTAATTTAAGGCAAACTTTGGAACAGGGAACATTATCATGAATAAAGAGTGTCACTACATCATGATAAAGGAGATAATTCTCCAAAAAAACACAAGAATGCTAAATATGTATGCACCTAACAACACAGTGTCAAAATATATTAGAAAAAACCTGAAAGAAGAAATAAACAAATCTACTAACATAGTTGGAAACTTCAACCCCTATCAGTACTGACAGCTCAAGCAGTGAGAAAATCAGTAAGGATATAGAAAACCTGAACACTACTAATCAATTTGATCTAATTGCCCTTTATGGAATACTCAGTCCAAGAACAGCAGAATGCACATTCTTTTCAAGTTCACATAGAACATTCCATGATAAACCATAATCTTTGTCAACAAAGAATAACAGATGTAAAAGATAAAACTCAAACAATATATGTTCTCAGACCACAATAAAATTAAACTAAGAATCAATAACAGAAAGATAATGTAAAATTCCCAAATATTTACAGGTTTTACAAAACACTTTTAAATAACACAGGGGTCACTGAAAAAATATCTCAAAAGTAATTAAAAACATTTTAAACTAAAAGAAAATACAAACTAAATTAAATTTGTATTGAATGCAGTGAAATCAGTGTTTAGAGGGAAATCTGCACTATCAAATACAGCTAATCATGGTCTTATCATACAATTCAGTTATCACATTCCAAAATATTTACCCAACTGATATGAAATCTTAGGTTCACACAGTAATCTTCATGCAAATATTTATAGAAGTTTTATTCATATGTAAAGTATACAACAATAAATTTGATTTTAAAAACAAGTATATAAAAATAAATTGCATTCCTATACAATAAAATTCTCTTTTTAATGGACCCTAAATAAGTGGCAAGATATACCATGTTCATGGACTGGAATATACAATATTGTTGAATTGTTCACAAGATATCTATAATTCAAATAAATGCAATATTAATACAGTCTAAAACCATACAGAATGTATGAAAAATCTAACAAAAGATATGCTATATCTTAAGGAATAAATATAAACCTTTATTTAAATACTTTGTTAAAGAACACAAATAAAATGAGTGATATATTATGAGTGATATATTATATTCATAGACAGTAATATATAATATATCATTTCCCTCAAAATTAGTCTATAGTTATAATACAGAATCTCAATAAAGGTTTTGTGAAATTCTGCAAGTTGACTTTAAAATATACATGTAATTTGCAAATGAAGCGACTGACAAGGAATTAATCTCCAAAATATACAAACAGCTCATGTGGCTCTATTTCAAAAAAACAAACAACCCAATCAAAAGATGGGCAGAAGATCTAAACAGACATTTCTCCAAAGAAGACATACAGATGTACAAAAAGCACATGAAAAGCCGCTCAACACCACTAACTATCAGAGAAATGCAAATAAAAACTACAATGAGGTATCACCTCACACCAGTCAGAATGGCCATCATCAAAAAGTCTACAAACAGTAAATGCTGCAGAGGGTGTGGAGAAAAGAGAACCTTCCTATACTCTTGGTGGGAATGTAAATTGGTACAATCACTATGGAGAACAGTATGGAGAGTCCTCAAAAAACTAAAAGTAGAGTTACCATATGATTCTGCAATCCCACTCCTGGGTGTATATCCAGATAAAACCATACTTCAAAAAGAAACACAAACCCCAATGTTCATTGCAGCACTATTTAAAAAAGCCAAGACATGGAAGCAACCTAAATGTCCATCGACAGAGGGATGGATAAATAAGATGTGGTACATATATACAGTGGAATAATACTCAGCCATAAAAAAGAATGAAATAATGCCATTTGCAGCAACATGGCTGGACCTAGATATTATCATAGCAAGTGAAGTAGTCAGACAGAGAAAGACAAATATCATATGATATCACTCATATGTGGAATCTAATTTTTTTAATGATATAAATGAACTTATTTACAAAACAGAAATAGACTTACAGACCTTGAAAACAAACTTATGGTTATCAGGGGGAAGGGTGCAGGGGAGGGATAAATTAGGAGCTTGAGATTAACATACACACACTATTATATATAAAATAGATAACCAACAAGGACCTATTGTATAGCACAGGGAACTCTACTCAGTATTCTGTAATAAACTATACTGGAAAAGAATCTGAAAAAGAATGAATATATGTAAAACTGAATCACTTTGCTGTACACTTCAAACTAATACAACATTGTAAATTAACTATACTCCAATAAAATCTTAAAAAATAAAATAAAATATACATGTAAGAATGAGAGTCAACAGTCAAGGTATTCCTGAAGAAGAAGATGTTAGGGGTTTAGCCTCTGCAGAAACCACATTTCATTATAAAACTAAAACAATTAAGATATAGTGGTAATGGCATATGAATGATGAAATAAACAGAAGAAAAAGTTCAGAAATATATTCATGTATATATGTATATTTGACACACAATAGCTCTGGCACTGCAAATCAGTGTAGAAAAGGAAGAAATAATCAGTAAGTAGTGCCAGGACAATTGTTTCTACATAAAATATTAGGCCTCAGGGTCTTATCTTATGCAAAGATAAATTCCAAAAATATTAAAGAACTAGATGTGAAAAGCAAAGTTAATTTTTAAGAAGTAATGTAAGAGGAGAGATATAACATGTTCTTGGATTGGAAGAATCAATATTGTGAAAATGACTGTACTACCCAAAGAAAGCTACAGATTCAATGCAATCCCTATCAGTTACCAATGGCATTTTTTATGGAACTAGAACAAAAAAATCTTAAAATCTGTATGGAGACAGAAAAGACCCCAAATAGCCAAAGCAGTCTTGAGGGAAAAAAACGGAGCTGGAGCAATCAGACTCCCTGACTTCAGACTCTACCACAAAGCTACAGTAATCAAGACAATATGGTACTGCCACAAAAACAGAAACATACATCAATGGAACAAGATAGAAAGCCCAGAGATAAACCTATGCACCTATGGTCAACTAATCTATGACAGAGGAGGCAAGGATATACAATGGAGAAAAGACAGTCTCTTCAATAAGTGGTTCTGAGAAAACTGGACAGCTACTTGTAAAAGAATGAAATTAGAACACTCCCTAACACTACACACAAAAATAAACTTGAAATGGATTAGAGACCTAAATGTAAGACCGGACACTATAAAACTCTTAGAGGAAAACTTCGGAAGAACACTCTTTGACATAAATCACAGCAAGATCTTTTTTAAGCCACCTCCTAGAGTAATGGAAATAAAAACAAAAATAAACAAATGGGACCTAATGAAACTTCAAAGCTTTTGCACAGCAAAGGAAACCATAAACAAGATGAAAAGACAACCCTCAGAATGGGAGAAAATATTTGTAAATGAATCAACTGACAAAGGATTAATCTCCAAAATATGTAAACAGCTCATGCAGCTCAGTATTAAAAAAACAAACAACCCAATCCAAAAATGGGCAGAAGACCTAAATAGACATTTCTCCAAAGAAGATATACAGATGGCCAACAAACACATGAAAGGTTGCTCAGCATCACTAATTATTAGAGAAATTCAAATCAAAACTACCATGAGGTTTCACCTCACACTAGTTAGAATGGGCATCATCAGAAAATCTACAAACAACAAATGCTGGAGAGGGTGTGGAGAAAAGGGAAGCCTCTTGCACTGTTGGTGGGAATGTAAATGGATACAGCCACTATGGAGAACAGTATGGAGGTTCCTTAAAAAACTAAAAATAGAATTACCATATGACCCAGCAATCCCACTACTGGGCATATACCCAGAGAAAACCATAATTCAAAAAGACACATGCACCCCAATCTTCATTGCAGCACTATTTACAATAGCCAGGTCATGGAAGCAACCTAAGTGTCCATCGACAGACAAATGGATAAAGAAGATGTTGTACATATATACAATGGAATATTACTCAGCCATAAAAACGAACGAAATTGGGTCATTTGTTGAGACGTAGATGGATCTAGAGACTGTCATACAGAGTGAAGTAAGTCAGAAAGAGAAAAACAAATATCGTATATTAACGCATATATGTGGAACCTAGAAAGATGGTACAGATGAACCTGTTTGCAGGGCAGAAATAGAGACACAGATGTAGAGAACAAACGTATGGACACCAAGGGGGGAAAGTGGCAGGGGGGGTGGTGGTGGGATGAATTGGGAGATTGGGATTGACATGTATACACTGATGTGTATAAAGTGGATAACTAATAAGAACCTGCTGTATAAAAAAATAAATAAAATAAAATTCAAAAAGAAGAAGTAATGTAAGAAAATTTCTTTTTGATTCTAAAGTAAGGGAGGAAAAATTTTTTTAAAAACAAAAATTTTCATTTATAAAGAGAAAGACTGATTTGACTGTATTCATATTTTAAAATATCTGTTCATCAAAAGACATCAAACTCAAATTGAACAAATAAGCCCCAGTCTTGAAAAACACATTTTGGATATATATAATTAATAGGAGAAGTAAAGAACTTCTACAAATCAATAATAAAAGGACAAATAATGTAAAATGAGCTCTCATTCAGAAAATGAACAAAATATATGACAAGGCAATTCACAGAGGAAGAAAACAAATGGCACATACCTTCGAAAGGATGCTCAACCGGTGACAAGGAAAAATGTGAATAAAAATTACACTGAGGAATCACTTCACACAGTCAGATTTACAAAAATAAATGTAAAAAGAAGTTTGACAATACAAAGGTACGTTATAGAACAACAGGAATACTAGTGTGAATATACATCAATACAAGTGCTTTGGAAATTCATTTAGACCTATAGCTGCCCTTCCTATCCACAGACGGGGAAACCACGGATACAGAGGGCGGACTATTCTGCACCATTTTCTATAATGGATCTGAGTATCCATGGGGTTTGGTATCCACAGGGGGTCCTGAAACCAACCGTCTTCAATACTGAGGGATGACTGTCTCTTAAATTTGAAGATGCACACTTTACCACTTGTCATTCTACCCCTAGGAAACTTTGATATGCATGAAGAAAACCAGCACATAAACGTTCCCAATAATATCCAATAAATGGAGTCAATAAGAATACCTATCAGGGCTTCCCTGGTGGTGCAGTGGTTGAGAGTCCGCCTGCCGATGCAGGGGACACGGGTTCGCGCCCTGTTGCGGGAGGATCCCACATGCCGCGGAGCGGCTGGGCCCGTGAGCCATGGCCGCTGAGCCTGCGCATCCGGAGCCTGTGCTCCGCAACGGGAGAGGCCACGACACTGAGAGGCCCGCGTACCACAAAAAAAAAAAAAAAAAAAAAGAATACCTACCAAATAGAGGATGGATAACTAGTTTACACCATATTCTTGTAGCACACTATTATATATAATTTAAAAGTGATGAAAAGCAACTCTTGTATCAACATGGATAAATCTCACAAAAATAATGGAGCAAATTCCAGACACATACAGTATTTATACAAAATTCTAATTTAAATAATGTTTTTAGATATTTAATTTAAAGCAATAGGATATATTGTTTAGGAATAAATTGGTATGCATTTAAGAAAATAAATATATGGGAAAGATACAAAATTCAGACAGTGGCTACTTCTAGTGGATAAAAAGGAACAATGTGATTAGCAGTGAAGCAAGAGCAAAGAGGGTTTCAATTATCTCTTAAGCTACTTTGTGATTATATGAGTATTAGTTTTGTCACCTTTTTATATCTAAATTTTTTCATTAAAAAAATAAAGAGTATATATATATGTATGTATATCTGAATCACTTTCCTGTATACCTGAAACTAACACAACATTGTAAATCAACTATATTTCAATAAAAAAGAACATATAATCTAGAATCAATGTGTGAATCCCAGCTCCATCATGACCATGTTACTTTGAACCAGTTAATCAGCTTGTTGGAGGCTCACGATCTGACATAAATACAGTTACACCAATACCTGACTTATGGAGCTATGGTGAGGATTAATGCACTATTGTTAACATATGTGAAGCACTTAGCATAACGCCAAATACAGAAATCACTCAATAAATGGGAGCTATTATTACCTGTATGTGCTTCATCCCCTAGAGAGTTGTCTCTTGAACCTAATTATTATGAAATCATGTGTATATTGTAGTGCATTCAGGGTTTTCTCAAGAGGATACACACTCGTTTCCATAAAGCTTCTGGTGCATTCAACACCTTGTCAATTGTGTCACAGGGAAAAAATAGTTATTGTGAGCACTAAACATTGCACCACATTTAAGCAGACTACTGACATTGAACTAATGTATGACTATATTAGCAAAATCATCAGAAAATTCTCACTTCTTTGCTAATTGCAAAATAAGCAGCTCTCTAGTCAAGAACTAATTCTAGACTAGCATTTAAGCAAAGTAGGTAAATGAGCTATTCACGGAGCCTTAGAGGTTTTTAATAACTTTCCTCTTCTCCAATAAATGAATGTGTTGCTCTTGGGAGTACTTAAGCTTTGCATTAACAGGCAGCTTGGAGTTTCTTACTGCACTGGATTTTCTACAGAAATGAGAAAATAAACATACCTTCTGAAGATAAGCAAGTCAAAATCCAGTATCACTTCTGTCCTTTTAAGAAGAGAGGGAGAGATACCAGGATAACTGCACACAAAGAAATTGCCATTTGAGGACACAGCAAGCCAGTGGCCATCTGCAAGCCAATGACAGAGGCTCAAGAGATACCAAACCTGCCGACACCTTGATCTTGGACTTCCAGCTTCCAGAACTTTGAGAAAGTAGCTGTTGTTTAAGTGACACGGTCTGTGATATTGTTATGGCAACCCTAGCAAACTAATAAAAATGCTATTTGATTATATCACCAAAAAAAATAATAAAATAAAAATAAGCAAGTCAACAAAGATATTCCCTCTGCTCTTTTGACCCAATCCAGTTCCCAAAATACCTTATAGTGAAAAAGAGAAAAGTCCTTTTATGTGCGTCATCAATACTGCCAAATTTATGATTTTATGTCATTAAATTTCACTTCTACTTAAAAAAGAAAAAAAGTGTTTTTGAATATTAGTATGTCAACCACCACAATACTCTATTTGTTCTTGCTCTACCTAGCTGTAAACAAATATATAAAATTGCTGGATAAAAATATTTGTAATGAAAATGAACACTAGATTCATCATTGTAAAGTCAAACTCCAGAAACAAAAACAGACTCTCTTGCTGGCCGGTGGGCAAATTACCTCACTATTATTTGCAAAAGTCCATTTATATCTCCCTTCCGAATCCAAAGAAAATAATCAATTAGAATCCTCCAAAGACTGTACATGTTAAATTTTTAAAATTCATTATTTTTCTCTCCTCTTCACTTTTCCAATGTTTTGCTCTTCTGAGAGAAAACAAGACTTTCTGTCCTGAAGTTGTGTAGTCTTGTTAGAACATGAAACTAAACAGATTATCTTTAGAGGTGAAACTAATGCAACCTGTGAGTACTCCGGCTGAACTGGAAAAAAATGTCACCTCAGGGAAGGCCTTCGATATGTACATCCCAAATGTGAACGAGACATGTATTTACTCCATCACTTCTCGCAGTCTGCTCTTGAGCCAGACTTCCTCTTGTTTCAAGAGGAACTCAAGGCAGCCTGAGTTCCTCTTCCATCTAATGAATCCGCCATCTCGGTAGGGCAAAGATGTAACAGGCAAATGCAGTTTTTAAGAAGCAGGGATTGTTATATTAATATTAGACAGAAAGAGTACAGACGAAGGTATTAAATGACGATGAAACACATTATAACGTTGAAGACTACAACTCACAATGAAGGATAAATGAGTCAACATGTACACACCCCAAACACAACAGCAACTTACATACAGAAGCAACTGCAGAAGACGGAAAAAATGGAGTGAAATGCTAATTATAAGAGATTTTAAGTACCTCTCTCAGTCCAAGACAGATTTAGGGGAACATCAGTAAAGATAGAGAAGACCTAAAAATCAAAATCAATAAGGTGTATATTATACGTAATAAGGTGTATATTATACGTATATTATACGTAAATACTGTAACCTGATACTTTGACAGTAGAGAATATATGTTCTTTCATATGAACATAGAACATTCATAAAAATGGACTACATATAATTCCACACACAAAAATTAATAAATTCAAAAATAGAGCTAGGAGTAAAATATCAAAATAAATAGTACAAACAGTATAGTTTGACGATATACAATAAACCACGAACTAATAACAAAAATTTTTAAGTCTCGTCTACTTGCAATTTTTTAAATGATATTAAAGATTAAATGATATTAAAGAACCCTTGGATCAAAAACACAAAATGAAATTACAGAATTTCTCAAAAACAATGACAATGAAACAGCTTTTGGGATCTAGTGTGACATTGCTAAAGCAGCGCTCAGAGTAAAGAATGAAATACTTACATTTTTCATAATTATTCATTAACAAAAAGCACCTCAAACAATAGTAAAAGACCAAAAAACCAACAAAATAAACCATAAAGGTCAAAAGGAACAAATTTTCAAAATGACATTAATAAAACAGAAACCATAAGAGGAACAGAAGTCATAAACCAACCAACCTAAAATTGGATCTGATCTTCACACACTACAACAGAATAAACTCCACCTGGAACACAGGTGTGAATGTAAAATAATTACAACTAAACAAGTTCTAGAAAAAACATGAACATATCCCCTTAAAATTGATTGGAAAAACATTTCTAACCATGCTTTGAAATCCAAAAGCCACGGAAAATAGTCACTCTGATCATATAAAACAAATACCATTGAATAAAGGCCAAAGTTAAATTATCAGTGACAAACAAGCAGAAATTGTAATTTTATCACAAAGGGATTATATCCTCCATGCATAAAGGACTCCTAAAATCCGAGAAAACAGCTTGTCAAAAAATGGGAGGGGAGTAAAGGTGCTTAACAGTATGGACGGATGGAAACTAAACTTTTGGTGGTGGGCACACGGTAGTGTATACAGGAGTCAAAACAATATTGCACATGTGAAACAGATAATACCATAAACCCATAAAACTAAGGAAAACAAAAATGTAGGGAACGCCAGTTTTCCGGTTCTACACGTAAGGAGCTTGGAAGACGCCGTTCCATCCTAACAACAACAAAAAGCTAAACAGACTGAAAATCAACAACGCTTCGTGGATCTATAGGTGACGTGAAAACACAGGAAAAACCACTGCATCCCCGGTTGAAGGTAAAAAGGCAAAAACAGGAGGAACAGCTCACAAGAAAAAACAGGAAAAACCACTGCATCTCCGGTTGAAGGTAGAAAGGCAAAAACAAGAGTAACAGCTCACCTAAGCAGAGACTCGGGAATGGAAATCACTGTGGGGCCCTGGCCGCGGCAGGGACAGCTGACGTGCGACTGAGGAGATGCTGGAGGCTCAGGAGGACACGTCGTCGGAGAGTTGGAAACTCCAGGGGTACCCAGTCGTGGGGGGCCCTGCAATCCTGTGGGATTTACCTGCAGGACTCAACTTGACGGCCGCAGTCCGTATCAAGGCCCCTCTGGCTTCTGGCTGGGGGCGGAGAGAAGGAGCCGTTTTGAAAGTTCCCAGAGAGCTCTGCGCTTCCTAACAAGGCTTAATTGGTTTCAGGAGAAACCAATTAACCAGAGCCTAACCTGCTGGGGGTAATCAGAATCTAATTCACCTGGGGAAGGGAAATACCCAGCTCCAACAAGCTCTACCCTTCTCATGGGAGGAGGGAAAAACACAACCCTAGCCCCTCTGGCCATCCTCTCCCATCTACAGGGGAGAAAAAAACGGCAACACCTGTGAAGCTCACAGTCCAGGGGCACAGGCTCACTAAAAGACCAAGACCTAATTACAGGACTATTAGACTTAGTCATAATATTAATACTATTATATGCTTACCCTCCCCCAACACCTCACCACAGTATTTATTAAGGTACATTTATAGCAGTTACTGTCACCCAGTATGTCGTGTCCAGCTATCAGGAAAAAAGTACAAGGCATACCAAAGGCAAATAACAGTATTTGAAGGGAGAGAACAAGTGTCAGAACCAGACATGGCAGGAATGTTGGAATTATCAGATCAAGAATTTAAAACAACTATAATTAATATTCACAGCACTCCAACAAATAAAGTAGACCACATGCAGGAATAGGTGGGCCGTGTAAGCAGAGAGATAGAAATCCTAGAAAGAAACAAAAGGAAGTGCTGGACATAAAAACACTGTAAGAGAAATTAAGAATGCCTAAGTAAACTAGACATGGCTGAGGAAAGAATCTTTGAGCTACAGGATATGTGAAAAGAATCTTTAAAAACTGAGAAGCAAAGAAAATAAAGACAAAAAAAACAAAAACCCCAGAATATCCAAGGGCTGCAGAACAACTACAAACGGTGTAAAGTACACGTAATGGGAATATCAGAAGGATAAGAAAGAGTGAAAGGAAGAGAATAAATATTTGAAACGATAGTGACTGAGAATTTCCTTAAGTTAATGTCAGACACCAAACCAAACCGTGGATCTAGGGTGCTCAGAAAATACCAACCAAAAACTTGGTAGAACAAAACAAAACAAAAATAAACAAAAAAACCTGCACCTAAGAATATCATCTTCAAACTACAGAAAACCAAAGATAAAGAAAATATTCAGAAAGAGGAGAGAAAATAAAACTTACCTATAGAGGAGGAAAGGTAAGAATTATATCCGATTTCTGAGAAACCATGCAAGCTAGAAGAAAGTAGAGTGAAATATTTAAAGTGTTGAGAAAAGAAAATGAGCACCAACCTAGAATTCTGTACTCTGTGAAATTATCCTTCAAAAGTGAAGGAGAAATAGACTTTCTCAGACAAAAATTGGGTAATTATTATAAGTAGAACTGCCTTGTAGGAAATGTTAAAAAAAATTCTTAAGAGAAAATAATAATATAGATCAGAAAGTTGGATCTTCATAAGTAAAGGAAGAACATCAAGGAAGAAGTGAAGGTAAAATAAAAACTTATTTTTCTTATTCTTAATTTATCTAACAAATAACAGTTTGTCCAAAATAATAATAGCAACAATGTATCTGATTATATATGCTTATGTGTATACATATATATATTAGGTATACTATGTATAAGCATGCATTATATATGTGTATGTGTGTGTGTATATATATGTTTTTCTATACTTGTATGTAAGTGGAATGAATGACCTCAATGACACGAGGAATGAGAGGAAGACATTAGGATTATTTTGTTATTGGAAGGTACTCACAGTACCAGTGAAGTGCCATAGTGTTATTGGAAAGTGTACTTGGACTAGCTGTAAATGTACATTGTAAAAACTAGGGCAACCGCTGAAAAAAAGAGTATAAAAGTATACTTTTATTGAAACATACAAAGTATAAAAGTATACTTTTATTTTTTTATTAAAGAATAAAAGTATAAAAAATAAAGGAGAGAAAATGGAATCATATAAAATGCTCAATTAAAACCATAAATGGTAGTAAAAGAATGGGAAACAAAACTGAAACAAAGAATAGAAGCAACAAATAGAAAATAGTAACTAATATGGTAAATATTAATCCAACCAAATCACTTTGAACATCAAAGGTCTAAATGCACCTATTAAAAGACAGAGATTTTCAGAGTGGATTGAAAAAGAAGACCCAACTATATGTTGTCTACAAGAAACCCAGTTTATATATATAGACACATAAAGATTAAAGGTAAATGGATGTATAAACATATACCATGCCAACACTGATCAACACTGACATAGACTATCTTAATAGGCCTATATCTATTTTAAAAATGGAATCAATAATTAATAACCATCCAAAACAGAAAGTACCAGGCCCTAGATGGTGATGATGTCTTTATAGATACAATACCAAAGACACGATCCATGAAAAAAATAACTGACATGCTGGACTTCGTTAAAATTAATAACTTCTCCTCTGTAAGATAATAGCAAGAAAATTAAAAGTCACAGACTGGGAGAAAATATTTGCAAAAAATTCCTCCGGTAAAGGACTGTTATCCAAAATGTACAAAGGGCTCATAAAACTCAACAGTAAGAAAATAACCTGATTAAAAAGTGGGCCAAAGACCTTAACAGACACTTAATCAAAGAAGATATACAGATGGCAAATAAGTATATGAAAAAATATATCATATGTATTTTGAGAGAAATGTCATTTAAAACAGCAGTGAGATACCACTACACACCTCTTAGAATGACCAAAATCTAGACCGTTGATGACACCAGAGGCTGACAAAAATGTGGAGCAACAGAAATTCTCATTCATTGCCAGTGAGAATGCAGAATGCTACAGCCACTTTGGAAGACAATTTGGTGATTTCTTACAAGACTAAACACACTCTTAGCATTTGACCCAGCAGTCATGCTCCTTGGTATTTACCCAAAGGAATAGAAAGCTTACGTCCACACAAAAACTTACTCTTGGGCGCTTATAGCAACTTTATTCATCATTGCCAAAACTGGGAGCAACCAAGATGACCTTCAGTAGATGAATGGATAAATAAACTGATACATCCAGACAATGGAATGTTATTTAGTGCTAAAATAAAGGACCTATGAAGGTCAAGTCATGAACAGACGTGGAGGAACCTTAAATGCATACTACTAAATGGAAGAAGCCAATTTGCAAAGACTACGCACTGTATGATTCCAAGTATATGACTTCCTGGAAGATGCAAAACCACAGGGACAGCAGAAAGGTCAGGGGTTGCTGAGGATGGGGGAGCGGAGAGAGATAATGGGCAGAACAGAGGATTTTTAGGGCAGTGAACATACTCTGTATGATATTATGTCATTATCCATTTGTACAAATCCACAGAATATACAACACCAAGAGCAAACCCTAAGGTAAATTATGGACTTCGGGTGATTATGATTTGTCAATGTAGCTTCATTCTTAGTAAAAAATGTACCATTCTGACGAGTGATGTTGATAGTGGGCATATCTATGAATGTGTGGGTCAGGGGGTGTATGGGAAATCCCCGTGCCTCCCTCTCAATTTTGTTGTAAAGCTAAAACTGTTCTAAAAAAATAAAGTATTTTTAAATGGGGGGGGAGGTATGTATAGCTAAATCACTGGAAAATAAATTAAAATGTCTATTAAATATGTGAAAAGATGTTCAATCTCACTCACAAGAAAAATACTATTTAAAACTACACAATGATATATCTCTCCCTGTCAGACTGACAAAATGCGAGACTATGAACTATGAAATCATACTCCATCGATGAGACTGTGGAAGCTTCTTTTACATTGTTGGTGGGAATAAAAAATGGTACAAGTTTAAGGAGGGGAATTTGGCAATATCTAGCATAATTACATATAGGTAGATGATAGATAGATAGATAGATGACAGATAGATCTCCTCACCTTCAGTAATCTACCTAAAAGTTCACTGGCAAAAATACTAAATGACCTATACCCAAGGCTATTCACTGTAGCACTATTAGCTATAGCAAAAGCTAGGAACAACCCGAACGTCCATCAGCAAGGTACTAGTTGAATAAACTATGGCACCTCAACCCAATGACATAATATGCAATATAAAAAATGAAGGAAAACCCTCTATAAGTGATATGCAGTGATCTCCAGGCTACATCACTAGTGGAAAAGCAACGTGGAGAACAGCATCTCATTTCCAGGAGCAACATCTGTTATAGCTATCTATTGCTACAAGAAATACTACCCCCAAATCTGCTGGCTTCCCACAAATCTTTCACAGCTTCTCTCCGAGTCAGGACTCTGGACAGAGCCTAGACTCTCTGTGGCTTCCAGTCCTCATGAGGCTGCATTCGAGATGTGGGCAGTCATCTCAAGGCTGGGCTGGGGATGGTCCACTTCCAAGCTCACTCACATCGTCCACAGGCCTTTGATCCCTGTTAGCTGTTGGCTGGTGACATCACTTCTGTGACACAAGGACCTCTTTCCTTAGGGCTGTGCATAGCATGGCAGCTGGATTTCTTAAGAGCTAATCAGCTATCTTTTATGAAAAGGAAGGTATGTGAGGGAGTGTGTGCGTGTGTGTACATGTGTGTGTGTGTAGAATTAGAAAATAACCATTTTGCAATCCCAGATGAGTTAATGGGTTGAGGCAACAATTGAGGAATTTTAAATGGAAGGATCAGGCAGACCACACCTAAAAAACATGCTTCATCTCAGTGTCATTAAAAGTGAACAATCGGGTATTGTGTTCCTCATAAGATATTAGATACATTTTTGAAAAATGAAATAACGTAAAATGAAATGAAATGAAACTAGTCAAGTCTATAGACTTAACTACCAGTTTACATAAAATACAGGAATGGAGGAGCAAGATGAAAGACATAACAAGGAAACAATCAACATAATGCAGAGCATGGGATTTTCTAAAAAACGAAAGACCCATTTTTCTCCCAAAAAATCATGGGCATGAACAAAAGGGCACGGTAGTAGGGACGGTTGTAGAATAAGAAACTTTTGAGACAAAATAACCAAATGCAGTATGTTATTGTTGGGATTATGATGCAAACAATATTAATTGTCTGCCAAATTTTCAAATATTCAGAGAAACTTGAACACTCTATTTGCTGTTTCGTGAAATTAAGAGATCATTAACTCTGTTAAGTGAAATAATGAAATAGTATTTATATATGTAAAGAGAATTATTCTTATTGGTTAGAGAAGAATATGATGTCTGGAACTTGCTTTAATATAATCCAGAAAGAAAAGTATACATGGGTGAGAGGGATTAATGAAACAATATTGGAAAGATGTTGGTAATTAGGAAAACTGAATGATAGGTAAATACAGCTTTATTTTACTATTCATTTATTTTTTGTGGGTTTGAAAATTCCATAATAAATAGTCTAAAAAATATTCTAAAAAAGCATTTTGTTTGCCTTCTTTTCAAGAAGTTAAAAGTACTTTAAGAAAGGAATTGTGAGATAAGGAAAAAATAGAGTCTTTATAATGTCCTTCATGGGCTCTGAACTCTGTGTCACTAAAAATTAAGAAAGGGGGATATATGAAGATTTCATATACCTTTACTAGGCATCTCTTAATGCAGTTTTACAAAATAGGTGAGAAAAATAATTACTTCATGGTTAATAAAAAGATGTATCAATAATATGGTTCTTTTTCTCTCAGTGTGATTGGAAACGTTAGGTCAAACAGCTAAGGAAAAATATTTCTAGATTGCAAAATGCATTAGTCAGAAGAGGTTAGACTGTGTGGAAGTAACAAACAGCCTTAAGATCTCATTGATTTAACAACAAATGTTTACTTTTTGCCCATACTTCATGTCCAGTAAGAGTCAGTGTGCTCAGGGAAGCAGCTGCTCCAGTGGGAGCACTGACCTTCTCAGCCTTCATGGGGTTGGGGGTAGCCTAGCACACCTGTCACCATGCTCTCATCCTAAAGTGACACGTACAGCTGCTGCATTGAGCCCATGGACCAGAGTTCATCCTGTGTTCAAACCCAACTTAAGGGGATGCGAGGAAATAAAGCTTCCCTATGCATCCAATAAGAATAAATTAAAACAGAACTTTGAAGATACATACTATATCTGCTCTAGTTAGGACCTCCTTCCTGTTATAAACTCAATATTGAGGTACCTCTCATATGGAAACTTACAAACTTTGAAATGGAAAGAAAAAAAATTATTCTATAAAATGAACACTGCTGTGATTCCAAGTAGATAATCAAGAAAGGTATGAACACTTCCCAGGTCTGCAAACCTTGGGAAGTTCATCTCAGCATTGTCCCAGATGTTAGATTTAAATATTTATTTATTTATCTATTTAGTTATTTATTTATTGTTAATTAATTTCTTTATTTTGGCTGACCCGGGTCTTAGTTGCAGCATGCAGGATCTTTTTTGAGACCTGTGGGATCTTTAGTTGCAGCATGCGGACTCCTAGTTGCAGCATGCGAACTCTTAGTGGTGGCACGCATGCATGCGGAATCTAGTTCCTGACCAGGGATCGAATCCGGGCCTCCTGCATTGGGATCATGGAGTTTTACCCCCTGGAACACCAGGGAAGTCCCTCAGATGTTAGATTTATACTGTCTTACTATGATTGTATTTTGTCTTTGGGGTATGTGTGTGTATGTGTGCGTGTATACAATCATTGAAGACATAAGTCAGCACATCTTTCATCACTCTGGCAAAGACCTTGATGGACTCTCCGTAAAAAATACCCAAGTCCACCTGAACCATTCTGCTGAAATGCCTTCCCATCCATGAATTACCATTCATTTAGCAAGTACATGTGCCAAGCATCCTTCTAGGTGCTGGAGGTACAGTGAACAAAGAGAATACACTCACCCATTGATGATACTCTAATCTGCTTAAATTTGGACTTTAAGAAATACACTGCAGGGGCTTCCATGTCTGCAAATTACCTGATGGCGGGATGGAATTGATTCCAGGGTGAGACCAACTCCTGTGGAGAGATGTAGAGGGCTATTCTGCAGAGGAGTAGAAATTTATAGGGTGAATAATTCAGGAAAGTGTTATGCTTATTAGCATAGTTCCATCAAGAAGTCAGATCTCCAAATCTGTTTTCCTAATTAAAGAAAATTAAAGGTCTCCCGACACCATTAATTTTTCTGAATGTCTCTGCTTACTATATGCTATACTGTCACTCCAGTTCGCTTGTATTTTGCACATGTATCAGAAAAGCATATATCAAAATATGTTAAATCATTCAATATCCACATGCTATTTCAATAGGGAGGCTTTCATTCCCAAGCAGCAGAAGCCTTTCAGAACTCTTGAAATAAACTCTCTCTTTTCTGCTTGAAGAATAATTATTTTTTTATTCAGCATATTGTTAATAGCCAAAGAGCTCAACAATTAATTATACATGCCATTGATGTAATAAAGGGGAAATTAAGTGATTTATGTAACTAGCAGTGTATGTGGAAAATACGTAGCCCTTTGTGACAGTAACAAGTTAGAATAGACACAACACTGCTTTTCACATTGAAAAGGAAAAGCATAAGCTATTCCTGGGGCATTTTGTAATTATATCATATGGAAAGATAAATGGGAATATATTTCCCTTTCAGAAGGGAAACTGCTGTGTCTATTCTAAATTGTTCCCAGGCTAAGTTTCATATGGTGGTGGATTCCTGGCCTCATTTTCCCCTTCCTCTCCCTTGTTGTTTTCATATGTCAGGAAATGTTATCCTAAAAAAGAGTAGGGGAAAGGTAGGCTATTTTGCTACTTGATAGCTGCTCTAATAAAAACCTTTGGAGAGAGGAAGATTATACCTTTTGGAGAAAATAAGATCAAGGAATTTAGGTAGATTCAATGTGTCTTCATCACTTCAGATATGTTCTACATTTGTATTTATATTAATTCAAGTAGTTGTCATTTTTTAAGCTCTTGTTTATACCCAAGGATGGATCATGTTTGAGAAAGAAAATCTTTCAATGGTCCCCTTTTTATCTGTTGGTTATTTCTATACACCTATGTTGTGATAGTTGTGAATGAATATATATAATATTTATTTTTTGAACCATGTGAGATTTGCAGTTAAGTTTATATCCCTAGTCTACTGTTTCCAAGAGATTATTTCTTTACACCATGCCTCACAAGATGGGTAGACTTCTGCAAATGGACTAGAAGAAAATAATAAAGCTCTTTGCTGTTTAGGTTGTTAGATGAGGGCTAGGAAACCTTAATTTAGTCTCGAGATTTTCATTTTCAAGCTCCTACATTACATTTGTTTCATCCCTCTTCATTTGATTTTTTTAACATTAGGCAATATTCATGAAAAGAAGCTTCAAAACCCTCATTCATCTATTCTGTCTATTAGTTGTTTCTTTTTTTACTGACGTATAGTTGATTTACAACATTGTGTTAGTGTCAGGTATACAGCACAGTGATTTAGATAGATAGATAGATAGATAGGAATAAAAGAATCTTGTTCAGATTCCTTTCCATTATAGGTTATTACAAAATATTGAGTAGAGTTCCTGTGCTATAGAGTAGGTCCTTGTTTTTTATTTATTTTATATATAGTAGTGTGTAGCTGTTTTCTTTAAGGCAGAAGTTGTATGGAGGAGCAATTCGTGAATGTTTCTAATAGCATTTTTTTCAAAACAGTGAGACAAATTTTAAGGAAGGATCTTGAGGCTATTTGTTTCATCTAATGTTCTGATAAAACTATTTCAGATGAAGGGAAGAGTGGCCATTGCACATAATTCATCTCTCCCACTCAGTGAGAAGTCCAGTTGGATATCTTATTGCTTTCACTGAATTATCTACCACGAAGATAGTTAATGAAGTTGGTCATTTGAGAGGACAAGTCGCAGGCTATGTGCCACCAAACCAAATACCTCCAGTGGAACATTGTGTCAGCTCTGCCTCTATCATGAGACGATCTATTTCAATAGCATGTGAGAAACAATTGATCTTGAAGGTAATAGATAACTCCCAAGTAATAGCATCCAAGAAAAGCAGAACAGAAATCACTTGAGTACCAGCTTCTAGTGCCTGGGATTGAAAATGAGCTTTTGTGTGAACCTAAACCTAAAAAGGTTTTCCAGAATATTTATATAATCTGCTACATTTTAAAATCTATGTATCTTGATCAAAGATAGAAAAAAGCAATGGATTTTGTTATATGTAAACTGTGGCCATGCTAACACTGTCCACAAGATTGATGGGCTGATTCGCAAAATCCTAGATGTAATTTTCCACCACATTTGACCAGCTAAATACACATATTATAAAGAGTTTTGGCAACAGTTTTCACTTCATTGTCAGTGTTTTTTTTAAAACACAGACAGAAATAGAGAGGAAATCCTCAAAAGAATGAAATCATTAGAGTAAATTCTATTTGTATATTTTTAGACAATCAGAACAATTCTTTGAAGGCAGTTTGTGGTAGTAATTTTATGCATGTTTCTTTTATTGCCTGTGCCTGGAATCTGCCCTGATCTGGCTTTCTGGCTGGCTGCCCTCCTGTAAACACTGCAAAAATGAAATGCTGCCACAAGGAATTGTCCCCGAGACAGGCCACTCCACGGAAGCACATGCCACAGTGGCAGTCTGAGTTAGGAAAACAAACCGCTTCATCAGACTCAAGAAATTACTACTAAACAAATCGTGAGCCTTTTTTCCTCTAACTAGAGCAGTGATGATTAGGATGACTGTATAATGAGTACCTAGGATCAAGCACTGAGTTAAGAACTTAACCTCTTCCTCTTAGCAGTGCATCAGTACTGATGACCTTCTCCCAACCTCCCAACCTCTCCCACCTCACGGGTGAAATCAACAAAGGCCAAAGAGGTGAAGATGCTTGTCCAAAGCCTCCTGGCAAGTGGCACGTCCCCTACCCAGCACCCAAATAGAAGAGCTAGAATTGTAACTCATCCTGCAGTCAGCCAGATGACAGGCTCCTAGAGTCAGCAGCAACAGTCAGCTGAGTCCGGAACAAAAATAATGCATGATAGAATAGTGCTTCACTCAGAGAATGAGTGATTTATATTGGCAATTCTCTTTTAAGCCTGTTAACATGCCTCCCAGAAGTTGCCTGGGTCTGAACAAAAACTAGAGAAAAAATAATAAGAGAAAAGTGTGAAATGATGTGTGACGTGAAAACCACAAAGAAGAATATTTAAATCTTCTTTGAAAAATAACATTCAATTCTATCCAAGTTAATTGCATATCTCTTTAGTGAATGTGAGTAACTTCTGATGCCCAATTATACGAACAGGGAAAGAAAGGTATAAAAGACAATTTGAAATGAAATAAACTGTGACATGACCTTCAGTGCGTGTAACAAAATACTTGTTTTCAATATAAAATTATGTATTTTTAATCAATACAAAATTACTACCGGGGGGGACCTTCAAGATGGTGGAGGAGTAAGACGTGGAGATCATCTCCCTCCCTACAAATACATCAAAAATACATCTACATGTGGAACAACTCCTACAGAACACCTATTGAACACTGGCAGAAGACCACAGACTTCCCAAAAGGCAAGAAACTCCCCACGTACCTGGGTAGGGCAAAAGAGAAAAGAAAAAACAGAGACAAAAAATAGGGATGGGACCTGCACCTTTGGGAGGGAGCTGTGAAGGAGGAAAAGTTTCCACACACTAGGAAGCCCCTTCACTGGTGGAGACAGGCGGTGGCGGGGGGGAAGCTTTGGAGCCACGGAGGAGACAACAGCAACGGGGGTGCAGAGGGCAAAGCGGAGGAATTCTCACACAGAGGATCAGACCAGCACTCACCAGCCTGAGACGCCTGTCTGTTCACCCTCAGGGGCGGGTGGGGGCTGGGAGCTGAGGCTTGGACTTCAGAGGTCAGATCCCAGGGAAAGGACTGGGGTTGGCTGCGTGAACACATCCTGAAGGGGGCTAGTGAACCACAGCTAGCCAGGAGGGAGTACAGGAAAAAGTCTGGACCTGCCTAAGAGGCAAGAGACCATTGTTTCAGGGCGCGTGAGGAGAGGGGATTCAGAGCACAGCCTAAACGAGTTTCAGAGACACGTGTGAGCCGCGGCTATCAGCTTGGACCCCAGAGACAGGCATGAGAGGCTAATGCATTTCTCTAAGCAGGAAACACAAGAGAACAAAATGACGTACAGAAACAAACACAAAACAATTAACAAAATGGTAATAGGAACATACATATAAATAATTACCTTAAATCTAAATGGATTAAATGCTCCACCCAAAAGACATAGACTGGCTGAATGGATACAAAAACAAGACCCATATATATGCTGTCCACGAGAGACCCACCTCAGACCTAGGGGCACATACAGACTGAAAGTGAAGGGATGGAAAAAGATATTCCATGCAAATGGAAATCAAAAGAAAGCTGCAGTAGCAATTCTCATATCAGAAAAAATAAACTTAAAATAAAGAGTATTACAAGAGCAAAAGAAGGACACTACATAATGATCAAGGGATCAATCCAAGAAGAAGATATAACAATTGTAAATATTTATGCTCCCAACATAGGAGCACTTCAATACATAAGTCAATGCTAAGAGCCATAAAAGGAGAAATCGACAGTAACACATTCCTATTAAGGGAATTTAACACCCACTTTCACTGAAGGACAGATCATCCAAAAAGAAAATAAATAAGGAAACACAAGCTTTAAATGGATGGACTTAATTGATATTTATATGACACTCCATGTGAAAACAACAGAATACACATTCTTCTTTAGTGCTCATGGAACATTCTCCAGGAGAGATCATATCTTGGGTCAGAAAACAAGCCTTGGTATATTTAAGAAAACTGAAATCATTTTCAAACACAATGCTATGACACTAGATGTCACTTACAGGAAAAAATCTGTAAAATATACAAACACGTGGAGGCTAAACAATACGCTACTAAATAACCAAGAGATCACTGAAGAAATCAAAGAGGAAATAAAAAACTACATAGAAACAAATGACAATGAAAACACGAAGCCTAAAACCTATGGGATGAAGCAAAAGCAGTTCTAAAAGGGAAGTTTATAGCAATACATTCCGACCTTAAGAAACAAGAAAAATATCAAATAAACAACCAAACCTACACCAAAAGCAATTACAGAAAGAAGAACAAAAAATACCCAAAGTTAGCAGAAGGAATAAATCATAAAGATCAGATCAGAAATAAGTAAAAAAGAAATGAAGGAAACAATAGCAAAAATCAATAAAACTAAAAGCTGGTTCTTTGAGAAGATAAAAAAATTGATAAACCATTAGCCAGACTCATCAAGAAAAAAAGGGAGAAGACTCAAATCAATAGAATTAGAAGTGAAAAAGGAGACGTAACAACTGAACTACAGAAATAAAGAGGATCATGAGAGATTACTACAAGCAACTATATAGCAAAAAAAATGTACCACCTGGAAGAAATGGACAAATTCTTAGAAAAGCAAAACTTTCCAAGACTGACCCAGGAAGAAATGGAAAATATAAATAGATGAATCACAAGCACTGAAATTGAAATTGTGTTGAAAAATCTTCCAAGAAACAAAAGCCCAGGACCAGATTGCTTCACATGTGAATTCTATCAAACATTTAGAAAAGAACTAGCACCTATCCTTCTCAAACTCTTGGAAAATATAGCAAAGGGAGGAACACTCCCAAACTCATTCTACAAGGCCAGCATCACCCTGATACCAAAATAAGACAAAGATGTCACAAAAAAAGAAAACTACAGACCAATATCACTGATGAACATAGAAGCAAAAATCCTCAACAAAATACTAGCAAACAGAATCCAACAGCACATTAAAATGATCATACACCATGATCAAGTGGGGTTTATCCCAGGAATGCAAAGATATTTCAACATACACAAATCAATCAATGTGATACACCATATTAACATACTGAGGATAAAAAACATATGATACTCTCAACAGATGCACAAAAAGCTTTCGACAAAATTCCACACCCGTTTATGAAAAAACTCTCCAGAAAGTAGGCATAGAGGGAACTTACCTCAACATAATAAAGACCATATATGACAAACCCACAGCCAACATCGTTCTCCATGGTAAAAAACTGAAACCATTTCCACTAAGATCAGGAATAAGGCAAGGATGCCCACTCTCACCACTATTATTCAACATAGTTTTGGAAGCTTAAGCCACAGCAATCAGAGAAGGAAAAGAAATAAAAGGAATCCAAATCAGAAAAGAAGAAGTAAACCTGACACTGTTTGCAGGTGACATGATACTATACATAGAGAATCCTAAAGATGCTACCAGAAGAATCTAAATTTTACCAAATCAATGAATTTGGTAAAGTAGCAGGATACAAAATTAATGCACAGAAATCTCTTACATTCCTATACACTAATGATGAAAAATCTGAAAGAGAAATTAAGGAAAAACTCCCATTTACCATTGCAACAAAAAGAATAAAATACCCAGGAATAAACTTACCTAAGGAGACAAAAGACCTGTATGTGGAAAACTATAAGACACTGAAGAAAGAAATTAATGTTGATATAAACAGATGGAGAGATATACCATGTTCTTGGATTAGAAGAATGAACATTGTGAAAATGACTATACTCCCCAAAGCAATCTACAGATTCAATGCAATCCCTATCAAATTACCAATGGCATTTTTCACAGAACTAGAACAAACAATTTCACAATTTGTATGGAAACACAGAAGACTCCGAATAGCCAAAGCAGTCTTGAGAAAGGAAAACGGAGCTGGAGGAATCAGGCTCCCTGACATCAGACTATACTACAAAGCTACAGTAATCAAGACAGTATGGTACTGGCACAAAAACAGAAATATAAATCAATGGAACAGGATAGAAAGCCCAGAGATAAACCCACGCACATATGGTCACCTTATCTTTGATAAAGGAGGCAAGAGTATATAATGGAGAAAAGACAGCCTCTTCAAAAAATGGTGCTGTGAAAACTGGACAGCTACATGTAAAAGAATGAAATTAGAACACTCCTTAGCACCGTACTCAAAAATTAACTCAAAATGGATTAAAGACCTAAATGTAAGTCCAGACACTATAAAACTCTTAGAGGAAAACATAGGAAGAACACGCTTTAACATAAATCATATCAAGATCCTTTTTGACCCACCTCCTAGAGAAATGGAAAGAAAAACAAATGGGACCTAATGAAACTTAAAAGCTTTTGCACAACAAAGGAAACCATGAACAAGAGGAAAGACAACCCTCAAAATGGGAGAAAATATTTGCAAATGAAGCAACTGACTAAGGATTAATCTCCAAAATTTATAAGCAGCTCATGCAGCTGAATATCAAAAAAACAAACAACCCAATCCAAAAATGGGCAGAAGATCTAAACAGACATTTCTCCAAAGAAGATATACAGATTGCCAACAAACACATGAAAAGATTCTCAACATCACTAATCATTAGAGAAATGCAAATCAAAACTACAGTGAGGTATTACCTCACACCGGTCAGAATGGCCATCATCAAAAAATCTACAAACAATAATGCTGGAGAGGGTGTGGAGAAAAGGGAACTCTCTTGCACTGCTGGTGGGAATGTAAACTGATACAGCCACTATGGAGAACAGTATGGAGGTTCCTTAAAAACTTAACATAGAACCACCACATGACCCAGCAATCCCACTACTGGGAATATACCCCGAGAAAACCATAATTCAAAAAGAGTCATGTACCACAGTGTTTGTTGCCACACTATTTACAATAACCAGGACATAGAAGCAACCTAGGTGTCCACTGACAGATGAATGGATAAAGAAGATGTGGCACAAATATACAATGGAATATTACTCAGCCATAAAAAGAAACGAAATTGAGCTATTTGTAATGAGGTGGATGGACCTAGAGTCTGTCATTCAGAGTGAAGTAAGTCAGAAAGAGAAAAACAAATACCGCATGCTAACACATATATATGGAATATAAAAAAATAAACTTCTGATGAACCTGGGGCAGGACAGGAATAAAGACATAGAGAATGGACTTTAGGTCACAGGGAGGGGGAAGGGTAAACTGAGACAAAGTGAGAGAGTGGCACTGACATATATACATTATTAAATGTAAAATAGCTAGTGGGAAGCAGCCACATAGCACAGGGAGATCAGCTCAGTGCTCTGTGACCACCTAGAGGGGTGGGATAGGGAGGGTGGGAGGGAGAGGAAAGAGGGAGGGTATATGGGGATATACGTATACATATAGCTGATTCACTTTGTTATACAGCAGAAACTAACACACCATTGTAAAGCAATTATACTCCAAAAAAGATGTTAAAAAAAAATACCACCAAACACGACTCTATGAAGGATGAACAATAATTTGTAAATGTCACTTCGGCGGGGTTCCGAATTATTAGGAAAGTGGGGATAGTTTACATACCTTGTTTTATTCATCTACTTATTTATTCATTCATCCCACAAATAGTTATTAAACACTAGCACCTAAGGATAAAGTAGTGGGCATATAGCATAAATCATGGTCTCTGACCCAAGGATACATAAATGTTATTATTTAAACGTTTATATAAAAAGTGTTCACTATGTTCTTCTGTGTGCAAAGTGCTCTGTTTTGTCCTTAGAATGAGAAGGTGGAGTACACAGAGCACCTAATTCAGATCATTTGAGCTAAGGACAGAAGGAAGGAAATCGAATTGCAGGGCTTCAAGTAGAGAGAGCAGAGGTGGTACACACTGAGCTTACAGTGGGTGTGGGCCGTCCAGGGTGTAGGTGAGCAGGCCTGCGGGAGACCGTCCACTCTTCATCCCGACCACTGTCGTGGTTGACAATGGGCAGGAAACCGTACTGCACAGGAGTTTTGAACGAGGAGGAAGGACACCTGGCTCCGGTCCCAGGGCCAGGGCTCACCTGCAGGTGACTTGGCTGCTTCCTCCTCCGTCTCCTCATCTGTAAAGTGAGAGAATTTGGATCAGGTTGTCTGTGCGTTCCCCCCAATTAATTTAGGCAAAGGCGAAACATTTTTTTCTACTTTATTCTGGGAAGGGATTATCAATGGTAAATACATTTCTATCTCTAAATTCAGCAACTTAACTTTCCTCAGTGGAAAGACTTAGTATTCCAAAACAAGTATCATGACCATCTCCCAAAGCATCTTTTAAACGCTTCTTTGCCAGTGGCAGCGAGCTGATCCTGAAAGCTTATTATTCAGGTAAAAATGATAAATAACAGGCATATCATACCCATCTGTAGGATTTTGAAACCTGTGTGTGAAAAGTAAAGGATTCGACGGACAATGCAGGTATTTTCTCAATGCCATGCCTTCCATGAAGTGACTCCTCCCATTGGGTGCCTTGACAGTCGCCCACCTGCTGTGATTTGAGGACTCTCTGTTTCTAAATTATATCTGTCACTCTATCTGCAATTCTACCATTACTGGTTGATGTCTTCATGTTAAGACATTATCTCTGAGATTTCCCCTTCAAGATGCAAATATCCTTTGAGAGTTTACTGCGATAAGCCATGAGCCAAGAAGAGATTAAGGAGAGAAAATGTTAGGCATATACATCTGATGAGTAAGAGAGAAAGAAACTCAGTGAGAAGTGGGCTGCCTTGGGGAGGCAGCCCACAGAGAGAAACCCCAGTGATCAGAGGCCAAGTGAAAACCCTTCGTTAGGCCAGGGAGATTTGGCTTCATCAGGAAAAGAAACGCTGAACAAGGTGGGAGAATGCAGAAGACAAACTTGATTCACTTTATCATTTTTCCAAGGGTTAGCCCTAGTGCCAGATGTTGGTCACGTAGTCAGTCAGACTTGGGGTGATTGAACTCCTCATCTTTATGCTTGAAACATTTTCATTGTTTACATATGTTCATGGACATGTCAAGAAAGGTTGAAATTAAATGAGATATTGCACATGAAATGACTTGTATTAACTCTAAAGTATGAACCAGATGTGATTGCTTTTATTTGATAGAGAAAGCAAGGGCAAGGGGCTTTAGAGGATAAAGGGTAAGGGAAGTAGCTATACAAATACATAAAATTGTATCTGGCAGCATAAGCTAATTTAGCCCCAAAAGCATTTTTCCCTCTCTTCATCATAACATCCATCCCTCATTTCAGAACAGAAACATAGGTAGGTCTTTTGGAGAAAAGCTTTCCCTGCCTGAACATAGCAGGGCAGTAAAAGAGCAAGATGGTCTCTGGTCAGGAAAAGAGGGGTTGCAGGAGCAGTTAACCCCCAGCATGTCCAGAAGACATCAGGGTTTCACCTGAGAGAGACTCTGTTCTCTATCAGGAGGAAAAAATGTGATCCAGGGCAAGTTCCAAATGTCAGAAGAATTAATCAAATTATTCAGAGTCCATTTACTGAGTGTTATGTGAAGGACACTAACTGTGGGCTGATTATGAGTCTCCCGTGTGGAGAATCTGTATCCTGCTTCTGGAGCCACAGTATCTGCCACAGTTAGAGAATGATGGCAAAGCATCACCATTTCTGAAAGTTGATCACAGGACCAGCTTCGGCAGTCGTTAAGACTAGTTCTCCACTCTCACTGTCTGCAACGATCCCATAACGTCTTTTGAAACTTCTGGCTCACAAAAGCAAAATCAACAGAAAGGAGATCCAACAGAAAGAAGAGGCGAATTCTAGTTCCTAGAGTTTTCTTCCACAGTTTTATGATGCTTCATACTTAGGCTCACGAAACTTGATTCCCCAACATAGTTCCAAGAATCAAATCCTATTATTCCAGGTTCAGTTTCCATTTCCCAAGCCACGGCTCCATCCTCCATTCTATTTGCTCCTTTGTTTTTATTTTTTTTCATGATCAAGTAGAAGGAAACCAGGTGTTCGCCCTGATTTTAGAGAGAAAATAACCAGAATGTTCCACCCGTGAATCCCCATACACACTCTCCACCTGAAGATGCGTTTAGAACAGCAGATACCCCAGATGCAGAGGTAGTGCTAGAAGCAGTTAAGCTGTGACTAGAGAAACATACAACACCGAGGCCTATTGCAGACAGGTCCAAACTCAGCACCAGGTCTCCTCAGAATTTCCGGCTCTGATTACTAACCTAAGTCCCCAGAAGAGAGTTCACCAGCCGCTGAGGTTTTATGGAGGTGTTATGCACGTGACACCAGCCTGGCAAAGAGTAGCCTATGATGACTCAACCAGAGCATCTGGGCGATTCCTAGCCATGCTCTGCAAGCCATAATCACCCCCAAATAAGCTTGTGAGGGGACAGAGCCCAGAGAAAGAGAATCCTCCCACACCACACCCCTCTCTGATGGCCACACAGAATGAGAGGAGAGACATCCTCAGGGAAATTAGAATGAGAGGCAGCTGGGTCAACTATTGCCACTCTTCTGTCAGGGCCCTTGCAGACCTGGCTGGTAAAAACAAGGAGAAAGCACTTTACACCTATTAGACAAAAACAAAAATGGAGAGCTGATAATGCTAAGTAAAGAGAGATACAGAGGTATGGGGAGAGTGCAGAATGGTATAACTTTTCTAGAGAACAGTCTGGGAGCACTTAAATTACACACATTCCACACAGCCCTTCGGTTTCAATTATATAAACATGCCACACACACACACAAATACATATATATCCCATATAGGTCCTTTCAGGGATAGCTATTTCCATGGAAATTGGGAGTCAGGAAATTGATGGCAATTTGAGTATCTATTGGGATACGAGAGTGAATAGGAAAAATACAGTGGATGCACACATTCATTTAAACAACAAATTAGAAGTACATATATTAACATAAATAGATCTTATACATACATATGGGGGGAATTATCAGAATGAAATAAATAATGCAACGCCATTTTCATAAGTTAAAAATAGAGGCTCACAAAACCACGGTATCCATTTGGGAACAACGATGGCAAACAAAAACAGCCACATTAAACACTACAGAAAGTTGTCTATGGGGAAGGGGAGGAAAATAAAAGTAGGAAGTGGGTATAAAAAAGAAGGAAGGGAGGATCCTTATACAGAATTATGATAATTTTCCATAACTGGAAAATATGATTAATGCAATCATCTGTATCTGAGTCCAAACAAATCCTGTCTGTAGAGTCTGACTAACATGTACAGCATTTCTCCTCACTTATCTCCTCCTCCATATCAAGAGTCTTGTATGGTATAAAACCATATGCTTCAGGGAATGAGAAGGGTAAGCTGGGACGAAGTGGGAGAGTGGCATGGACATATATACACTACCAAGTGTAAAATAGATAGCTAGTGGGAAGCAGCCGCATAGCACAGGGAGATCAGCTTGGTGCTTTGTGACCACCTAGAGGGGTGGGATAGGGAGGGTGGGAGGGAGACGCAAGAGGGAGGAGATATGGGGATATATGTATATGTGTATGTATAGTTGATTCACTTTGTTATACAGCAGAAACTAACACACCATTGTAAAGCAATTATATTCCAAGAAAGATGTCAAAAAAGAAAAACCATATGCTTATTACAGACATCAGAAAGGAGAGGTACTAGACCAGATGGATCCCCTTGCAGATCCACCGGGCTCCCTCCACACACTGGGATATCCAGACCCACACCCAGAATTCTTGTATAGACTTTCTAAAAATCACTGCACTTTAAAGCTGGATAAGAACTTAAAATATCACACAAATTTTACATTTTACAGATGAGGTGGCAGGAACCCCTCAAGATGACAAGTGACCCAGAAAGAGAATGCATGTCCCTTAACTCCAGCTGGGAGATTTCCCACTACATCCTTCAACTACACAATTTAGCACTGAATGACTTTAACTTCTATAATAATTTAAAATTTATTTATTTATTTGTTTTATATTTTTGGCTGCATTGGGTCTTTGTTGCTGCACGTGGGCTTTCCCTAGTTGCAGCGAGTGGGGGCTACTCTTCATTGCAGTGTGCGGGCCTCTCATTGCGGTGGCTTCTCTTGTTGCTGAGCACAGGCTCTAGGCATGCAGGTTTCAGTAGTTGTGGCATACTGGCTCAGTAGTTGTGGCTCACAGGCTCTAGAGTGCAGGCTTAGTAGATGTGGCACACGGGCTTAGTTGCTCCACGGCATGTGGGATCCTCCAGGGCTCCAACCCATGTCCCCTGCATTGGCAGGCAGACTCCTAACAACAGCACCACCAGGGAATTCCCATCTTCTATAACTTTTTGAGGGCAGTGGCAATGTCTTATTTGCCTCCCTCATTGGATCCAACTCAAGAAAAATGTATATCACTGAATAGAAATTTATTTATCCCAAAATGTTTATCCACCTACCCTGCTATTGACAAGGTTATACGTTCAATAACTGTAAGGATCAATTACTTCTGTTCAAAAATGGATTCTACTGGTCATGATGAGATCTGGGTCCATAGCAGACCCTTATGAATTTTAGTTGAATCTCAGTTAAATCCGTGAGTTTTTACCATAATGAGGAACAAAACTGTCTCTCTAAGATGATTTTTGTTTCACCCCAGTTCTCCCCGGGAACACAGCAAACTAATTAAGCCGCAACTCAAGATAGAGTTCAGTACTTTCAATTTGCTAAATCCCTTGATTTAATATTGAATTAACCTCCCTGGAGCCCTGACATATTGATTTCTCTGCCACGTCACACCATGGAATGGGAGGTAGCAAACAAAGCGTTTAAACACACTCTAGTAATAACATTATTCATTCTCATGGACGCCATATTGGTTCACACCTGTGTGTCTCTGCCATGTCCCCCAGCAGCCAGGAAGATCCCATCCTTCCAGACTCAACTTGAGTTGAGTTCAGGAAAACTCCCTGAGCTCTCACGACACATCCAAACAATAATCTATTTACATGTCTTTTATTCCCACCAGTAGAGCTACAGGAGTGCAGGAACTGAGCCTTTTTCTTTGTTCCCAATAATATCTACCCAATTCCTGACTCACAGTAGGGGCTCAAGAATTGAACACAATAAGGGAAAAGAATCCAAAAAAAGAGTGGATACATGTATAACTGATTCACTGTGCTGTACACCTGAAACTAATACAACATTGTTAATCAACTGTACTCCAACAAAAAATTGTTTTTAAAAAAGTTATTCAGTAATCAATATTAGCAAGGTGTCTGGACTATAGAGAGAATATTAAAAAAAATTTCTTAGGAAAAGAATTGAACAAAATAGATATAAGAGAGCTAAGAGAGGCAAGATAGGGGCCCAATTAGTTTTTTTCAGACATGTTAATTAAGAGATTATAGTCCACAGGACAGAGTAGTAGCTTAGGTTCAAGCAGGCAGAGGGTACAGCTCTATTTAGGGAAGAAGGGTCTATTGGTCTCTTGGGTCAGAATCTAGGAATGGTTGATGAATGTAGACTTTAAACAAGAAGAACAGTTACTCAGGCAATGAGCATCAGTACCAAAATGTCAGGATGCTGGGCAGTAAAGGGGTGGGGTACCAGGAATGAGGGCTGGAGACAACACCAGTGACTCTGAGCTGGGGGTTCTCTATAAGCTGTAATCCAAGTACAGGGGTAGGTCTCAGAATACCAGCCAACCTCAAATCCGCGTTGGCAGCAAGTCAATATAAACTGCTAGGTAGGCACCAAAGAGACCAAGAACAAACTGGTTTGGAAATAACTTACACGTAGCTCAGCATGAATTCAGTAAAACAAGGGTACATCCTAATATCTCTCTCAAAAATGTGTAAGATTGAAGCTCTTATAGAAATACAACATAAGCAGAGTATAGCCTTATAAAATTCCCAGTTTTATTTCACTGCATATTCTAATATATTAAAATAATGGTATTGTTCCAAAATATCTATATTTAAGACCTACAGAAAAAAAATGCTGTTAAATCATTCAAAGGTAGTATATACATTCTATAAGGTTTCTGATATGATTCTAGAACATATAATTTTAATTCTTATATGATAAAACTGCTTATTCAAATCAATAATATTAACTTAAGCTTTTAAATTTTATCTTCATTTTTATGTGTTTAAAAATGTGCCTTTAAATTTTTTGATCTATATCTATAGATTTATTTATCAGAAAATCTAACTCAGAAGTGAAGAAAACAGCTTCTAAGGATATTCTCTAATAGCCTGCAAAGTAATTCTTTTTGCAATGCTGTCTTCTTCTACTGTCACCTGAGTTTAAAACTTTGCTGGTGGATCAGTCCTTTCTCCAAAGTCCAGTACAAGGAAGTTTCTCACACAACTGTCAGACAACCTTGACACTTTTGCAGAATGCCAGAGAGTCATATCCTTTCCAGAAAATATTTTGGGAGAAGAAAATAACCTCTATTTCAGCGTATAATGTAGTAGCAATAAAAGAAAAAATGATTTAGAAATTTTTAAGAATGGGTTTTTTTTCCAGAAGTTTCCAGAAGCCATTACCGAACTCCACTGCCTAAAAAAAGTATTCTGACACAAAAAGAACTGCTAACATGCATATCTTGAGCTTTGTTTAATAGGGGACCAGTTTAATGCCCTTTTAGAGCAGTCCACCAATATTCCAGCAAGAACCTTCTTGAAAACTACAGATTAGAGAGGATAGGCGATGGAAAAATAATTTAAAATGTTAGAATGTTTACTGGGTTATTAGGGATGGGAGAAGAGGGATAGAGTTCAGGGCTTCAGAGAGTCACTCGTGTGTGCAGCTTCTTCTTCCTGCTCACTTACATGAATGAAATAAGGAAAGCCAGAAAAAGGTTTAAAATTATCTCACAGTCAGTACAAGTCGTTTCCTCCAAGGCTACCTCTCACAGGAACAGGTATTCTTCCTCCACTTGGACTTGGATCTGGGGTTACATACACACAATGCACTCTTTATGGAAAGCAGACATTTGTTCCTAATTCTAAAATTTTATTTTAATGAAAATTCTGTCTAAATGCAATGTGGTATCACAGATAAAATCATGGGGAAAGGATATTAGTGAAAAAACTGGAGAAATTTGAAGAGTCTGGAATTCAGTTAATGGAATGTACAAATGCTGGTTTCTTAATTTTTCCAAACATGCCAGGGTATCACAGGATGTTAACAAGGAAAACTGGGTGAAGGTTGTATGGGAACTCTCTGCACTTTCTCCAAAACTTTTTTGTAGATCTAAAATTATTCAAAGACAAGATGTGTATTTGTTAAAACCCTTTGATATCTTTGTTAATAAGCATAGTATTTACCATTCCACACAAAACATATTTCACTCATGCTGCCTTTGAAATGCACATAAAAAAAAAAAAGCTCCTAGTAGCTAAATTCATGAGTCTAACTTGTCTTGGAAGAGCAGATATTTACAAAGGTTTCTGGAGATTCTGTAATCTCATTATAAATCAAGTCATAGAGAAAAGAGGATTCATAAAACAGATGATAAAAAATGCCAAGATATTCATATGGCTCTTGAAATTCAATTAATGGGGATTGTGAATTTCATATTTCTATTAAACATTAACTTTTATAAAAGGTAATTGAAACTCTTTTTTACTATGACATGCTAAACAGAGCAAATTATTAATTTATTTCAATTTAATCAAGATGTATTGAAGGTGGGAGACTCATTGCTCTGATTTGTGGTGGGGTACTAAATAATCATGAAAACAGAATACTAAACCTTCATTGATTCAGAAAATCTACAAGGGTTTTTCCCAGTATATGTCTATAGCTTGAGCCACTGAAAGAACAAACTTGATAAATAAAAATAAATAACTATATAAAAACTATTTTTAAATGAATATAGAAATGTCAGATTTTATATGATAAATTTGCTTTTTAAATCTTCACTCCAATGAGTTCCTATTCTATCAAAAGGCAAGGAAAAAAAACTGTATTAAGGTCTAATAGAGTGATGATTGGAGGAGCGACAGTAAAAGCAGTGATAGGTATTGATAGATGCCATCCACAGTAATCTCCTCATAGCAATTCCCCACGAAAGGCCATGATGATTCATCCTCCTGTTGGAAATGGGTTTGTCCATAATCACCCTAGATAATTCATCTTCCTCCCATGTTTAAGAGATCTCCAGGAAGGACACCAAGATGGCCTGTGCCTTCCAACATTTAGCAACCCTCATTGCCAAAGAAGTTTTCCCTGTTTAGCTTCCAAATTACTATGTAATTTCAGGTAAGGAAAACAGAGAAGATATTAGTCTATTAGCTTTTCTAGCAATCTTTTATCTACTGGTAAAGAATGAATTAATCCCTCAAAGATGGGTGCTCCCTAGATGAATGAATAAAACAGTTTCTGAACTAAAAAAAGAATTACCATATGATACAGCAATTCCACTCCTGGGCATGTACCCAGACAAAACTATAATTCAAAAAGATACATGCACCCCTATGTTCATAGCAGCACTATTCAGAATAGCCAAGACATGGAAACAACCTAAATGCCCATGGACAGATGAATGGATAAAGAAGATCTGTTACATATAGACAATGGAATATTACTCAGCCATAGAATGGAATAATGCCATTTGCAGCAACATGGATGCAACTAGAGATTATCATACTAAGTGAAGTAAGTCATACTAAGTGAAGTAAGTCAGAAAGACAAATACCATATGATACAATTTATATATGGAATCTAAAATATGGCACAGATGAACCTATCTACAAAACAGAAAGAGACTCACAGACATAGAGAACCGACTTGTGGTTGCCAAGGGAGAGGGGGAGCGGGGAGGGAAGAACCGGAAGGACTGGGATTAGCAGATGCAAACCAGTATATATAGGATGGATAAACAACAAGGTGTTACTGTAGAGCACAGGGAACTATATTCAGTTTCCTGTGATAAACTATAATGGAAAAGAATATTTTTTAAAGAATGTCTATATGTGTATAACTGAGCCACTTTGCTGTACAGCAGAGATTGGCACAACTTTGTAAAGCAACTATACTTCAATAAAAAAATATTTTAAAAATATATTTTCTGTGGTTTATTCCCCTGGATGGTGACAAACAGACTTCTCCATATGAGCCCAGTTCTGACTCATTCCGACACACTGCAAAATATAACAACAGACCTGTGAAATCCACCATGAAATAATCAATTTAGTCTTCCTAACATCATACTGCTCTTTAACCCAATATACGTATTTATAAAAGACATAGAAAACACTTACAAAAGGGTTAAACATGGCTGCCTTTATTGAGATTTGGATTAGGACTATGGCAAGACAACCCAACCTCTCTGTGATATCTAATATGGCATAGGCTTCTCATTAACCAAATTCCACAATAATACCCTAAAGAAGGCAGCTTATTAGGTAATTATTGTCCCATAAACCACTTTTCCATATATGCTGTAATCTTCATGCAAGCTTATTACAGTTTCTTTAAAATACTTTTTCATATTAAGGAAATTGAGAAATTTACTTCAACACTAAAATTAGCAAATTACCTTGGATTTGCAATTCTATTAATTGCTCTTCCCTTGTATTTCTTGGCAGACTCTGACAACTTTGTAAAATTTAGCTCTACCTCACATTGATGAAATATTTCAGGCCACTGGAAGTGTCACTAATGTCATTTTCCAGGCCAGTTTCAAATTGAAAACATGTTTATACTTTACACTCAATTTTGTCACCCAACTGCTCCTCAGTGAACTTGTAGCAATTCCAGGGTATTCTTTAAATAAGGTTATTTGTGGGTATGACATGTGACCATTTTTGACAGACGGAGTGAAAAATAGATTTATTCAAAAATGCCCATTTCTTTTTATTTAAAAATGTTTTAAATGTTAGCTTTATGCAGCAAACTATATTTTCAAGCCATTTCTAAATTATTTTTTCAGTGTCCAGGTTACTCAGTATTTTTTCCACTTTATTTATGGAAAAGTGAGATTAAAACACATTGTTAAATGCATAAAAAAGAGGAATAGAAAAGTGATCTTAAACTTTGAATTCTAGCTCCGTGTTATGCCCATAAGACCTTTTCCATAGTAATAATCCACATTTTTCCATTATAGTGAAACTTCTCTATACTTGGAGCCATCTATGACTAGAGCCACTGAAAGAACAAACTTGGTAAGTAAAATAAACAACTGTATGAAAAATAATACACAAAGAAAACTAAAGGGAGACAAGATGGTGGAAGAGAAGGACCCTAAGCTCACCTCCTCTCACAAGCACACTAAAATCACAACTAACTGCTGAACAACCAGCAATAGAATGACTGGAACCTACCAGAAAATATATTCTACATCTACAGACATAAAGAAGAAACCCAGTGTGATGGTAGGAGGGGTGCACTTGTGATATAGACAAATCCCATACCTCCCAGGTGGGCGACCCACAAACTGGAGAACAATTATATCACAGAAGTTCTCCCACAAGAGTGAGAGTTCTGAGTCTCATGTCAGCTTCCCCAGGCTGGGAGTTTGGCATCAGGAGGACGAGTCCTCAGAGCTCCCAGTGGGGCTTGATTGCAGGAAGTCCACAGAACTGAGGGAAACAGAGACTCCATTCTTGGAGGGTGCACACAAGGTCTTGTGCACACCAGGACCCAAGGGAAAAAGCAGTGACTACCTAGGAGCCTGGGCCAGACCTAACTGCGGGTCTTGCAGTGTTTCCTGGGGAGGCAGGGACAGCTGTGGCTCACTGTGGAGACAAGGACACTGGTGGCAGAGGTCCCAGGGAATATTCATCAGTGTGAGCTCTCCTGGAAGCCATCATTTTGGCACCAAGACCTGGCCCCACCCAACAGCTTGTAGGCTCCAGTGCTGGGTTGCCTCATGCCAAACAACCAACAGGGCAGAAACATAGCCCCACCTATCAGCAGACAGGAAGCTTAAAGTCTTCCTGAGCCCACAGTCACCTCTAAACACACCCCTTGACAGCGTCTTGCCCACCAGAGGGACAAGACTCAGCTCCATCCATCAGTGTGCAGGCACTGGACCCTCCCACCAGGAAGCCTGCACAAGTCTCTAGACCAGCCTCAGCCACCAGGGGGTAGACATCAGAAGCAAGAGGAACTATAATCCTGCAGCCTGCAGAACACAGATTAGAACTTAGACTGCAAACACAGATTAGAACTTACCCTGGGATCAGCTGGTCCCTGGCCCTTGGATGATGAGGGGAGAGTGTACTGCTGGGACACATAGAATGTGCCCTACAGAGGGCTGCTTCTCCAAAACTAAGAAACATAACTAATCTTCCACATTTGTAAAAGTACAAGTAGAAATTTAGACAAAATGAGACAGCAGAGGAACATGTTCCAGATGAAGGAACAAGGTAAAATGGCAGAAGAACAACTAAGTGACATGGAGATAGGCAATCTACCCAAGAAAGAGTTCAGAGTAATGATTGTAAAGATGATCCAAGAACTCAAAAAAGAATGGAGACACAGACCAAGAAGATAAAAGTAATGTTTAACAAAGAGCTAGAAAATATAAAGAACAACCAAACAGAGAGTAACAATATAATAACTGAAATGAAAATCACACTAGAAGGAATCAATAGCAGAATAAATGAGGCAGAAGAATGGATAAGTGAGCTGGAAGACAGAGTGGTGGAAATCACTGCCATAGAACAGAAAAAAGAATGAAAAGAAATTAAGATAGTCTGAGACCACTGGGACAATGTCAAACATACCAACATTTGCATTATAGGGGTCCTAGATGGAGAAGGGAGAGAGAAAGGGTCTGAGAAGATATTTGAAGAGATAATAGCTGAAAACTTCCCTGACATGAGAAAGGAAACAATCACCCAAGTCCAAGAAGCACAGAGAGTCCCATACAGGATCAACCCAAAGAGGAACATGCTGAGACACATAGTAATCAAACTGAGAAAAATTAAAGATAAGGTAAAAATATTAAAAGTAACAAGAGGAAAGTAACAAATAACATTCAAGTGAATCCCCATAAGGATATCAGCTGATTTTTCGGCAGACACTCTGCAGGCCAGAAAGGAGTGATATGATACATCTAAAGTGAAGAAGGGAAAAATCTACAACCAAGAATACTCTACCCAGCAACGCTCTCATTTATATTTGACAGAGAAATCAAAAGCTTTACAGAAGAGTAAAAGCTAAAAGAATTCAGCACCACTAAACCAGGTTTACAGCAAATGCTAAAGGAAATTCTGTAGGCAGAAAAGGAAAGGCCACAACTAGAAACAAGAAAATTAAGAAATGGGAACTCTCACCAGTAAAGGCAAATTACAATAAAGGTAGGAAATCATCCGCAAACAAATATCTAAAACCAGTAACCATGAGTGGAAAAGAGTACAAAAGCAGGATATTTGAAATGCATTTGAAATTAAAAGATCAGCAACTTAAAACAATCAACAAAGAAGAAAAATGAATCCAAACACAACACTAAAGATAGTCATTAAATCACAAGGAAGAGAACAAAAGAGGATGGGAAGAAAAAAGATCTACAAAAACAAATCCAAAAACATTAACAAGATGGAAACAAGGGGACTTCCCTGGTGGTCCAGTGGTTAAGACTCCATGCTTCCACTGCAGGGGACATGGGTTCAGGCAACTAAGATCCTGCATGCTGTGCAGCATGGACAAAAAAAAAAAAAAAAAAGACGGAAATAGGAACATACATGTTGATAATTACCTTAAGTGTAAATGGATCAAATGCTCCAACCAAAAGACAAAGACTGGCTTGAATGGTTACGTAAACAAGACCCACATATATGCTGTCTACAAGAGACCAACTTCAGACCTAGAGACACACATACAGACTGAAAGTGAGGGGATGGAAAAAGGTATTCCATGCAAATGGAAATCAAAAGAAAGCTGGAGTAGCAATACTCATATCAGAAAAAATAGACTTTAAAATACAGACTGTTACAAGAGACAAAGAAGGACAGTACATAATGATCAAGGGATCAATCCAAGAAGAAGATATATCAATCATAAATATACACATACCCAACATAGGAGCACCTTAATATGTAAGGCAAATGCTAATAGCCATAAAAGGAGAAACTGACAGTAACACAATAATAGTAGGGGACTTTAACACCCCACTTACATCAGTGGACAGATTGTCCAGACAGAAAATAAAGAAACACAGGCCTTAAGTGACACATTAGAACAGATTAACTTAATTGATATTTATAGAACATTCCATCCAAAAGCAGCAGAATACACATTCTTCTCAAGTGCACATGGAACATTCTCCTAGATAGATCACATGCTGGACCACAAAGCAAACCTTGGTAAATTTAAGAAAATTTATTGAAACACAATTCATGTTCCAATTCACAGGCTCACAGACATAGAAAACAAACTTATGGTTACCAAAGGGGAAAGGTGGGAGGGAGGAATAAATTAGGAGGTTGGGATTAACATATACACACTACTTTATATAAAAATGATAAACAACAAAGACCTACTGTATAGTACAGAGAACTGTATTAAATATCTTATAATAAGCTATAATGGAAAAGAATATAAAAAGCAGATATATATCTTTGATGTACACCAGAAAATAACACAGCATTGTAAATCAACCATAATTCAATTAAAAAACAACAAGAACAACAAAAAAAGAAAGTGTGGTGTACAGAAGCCATGTCTCGAAAGTGGAGTGGTCACTGTGACAGGCTACTGAGCAGCCAGGAAAGGTGAGGACTGAGAATTAAATTGTTGGGCCAACTTGGGTGTCTCATTTATCTTTGAATCTGCTGCACGGGACCTGGTAAGCAGTCAGAAGTTCTTTCTGGTGTGTGTATCACAAGTGTATTAGATAATACAACACTAGAAATGATTTGGAATGTAGTGGAGGTGGGAAAGGGGCAGATGACTTATACTACAAGGTACAATTCTTAGCAGTGTTTTGATATCTGATTCATCCTGATGTATATGCCTGTGCCATGTCTAGATGGGCAAAGATGATTTGTCTAAGGGCAATTTATTTATGCACATTACTTTTATATTGGCCAAAAAAACCTCACTAAATATTTTCACATTGCTTTTGGAGAGCTCTCACTAGCTTTCATTGATATAATTTGCCTGCCCTTGTTACTTTTTAGGTTCTCCAAAAGGAATCAGATCATTATTGAAAAACATGGTAAAACCTTGAACAAAGGGGATGGATGAGAAATTAGAAAGTGCAGTGAAATTTTAAAATACAAAACTTACCAAACATTCATAGACTTTAAGTTGGGAAAAAGCAATGTTGGTAAATATCAAACTCAATAGAGGTAAGGTATGGAGTTTTACTAGGACATTTGAAACACTGCATTATAAAGTCCTCTAGGACTTTAGGACTTTAGTCCTCTAGGAAGATGTTTCTTAACATCTTAATGCTTTGGTTAGGCAACCTATCACTGACACTGAAATAACAAGTAATGAAAAATATCAACACCATGAACTGAGAGAAGATAGTTAATGGGATGACAAAAGGCCAGGGCTAAGTCCTGTTTTATGTAGCTTGTTTTATGTATTTGGAAGGAGGAGTAAACATTTACAGATTACATTCTGAGATGGCGGCACTAACTTTGATGATGCTACAAAAGTGATTAATAGAGGAGAATAAAATGCACCAGAGCCTGGAAAGTTACTTTTTCTACTTTGGGGTTCTAAGCTTTTGTAGATGTATAAATTTGGATCCTCAAACCACATCATGTGCACAGTGGCATTGGTCAAGGGAGTTGAAGTGGTAATTTCTAAGGAGAATTCCTCCACCCGCCTCTCGTCTCCCAAAACCCAGGCAGAGACAAGCTTCCTTGTCTTTTTGTGCTGGCGGTAAATTTTTTTTCTAGCCCTCTTTACTCGAGAGTGCAGATTGTTGAGGATTTTAGTTTTATTTGGGGGTTCTAATTTCTAACTCTGCTTCAGCTGGTTCTGAGAGAGCATGTCTTCTCCTATGAGACTAGTACCTACAGTTTCTCTCTCCCTGCTCCCTGCCCCACCCCAGGTAGTTTCCAATGAGCAATAATGTCACAGCTAAACTTTCTTTTTCAATAGACAAAGGGAAAAAGACATGGTATTGGCTTAAACACTAGCATTTTCTGCTATAGCATATTCCTTTGGCCCCATGAAATATACACCCCCTCCTTGGGGAAGATGATCCCAGGAACTCATCTAATAACATTCAGCTCAAAGCTCAAGATTTCCAGGTAAAAGGCAGTCATTTACAACAGGTCTAAGTATGGTGCTTCATGTTCCTATAAACCAAAGCACAGTTTATCCACTCCTCTCTTATATGCCTAACATATATTGCTGGAGAAAGACAGGATAACCACAATAAAAACATTTATTTAGGGAAAGAAGGAAGGAAAATCAGAGCAGTCATTGGTCTATAGCAATTTTCTAATGCTAAAAGGTGGGAATTTCCAAACTCCCTGGTGATAAGTTCCTTGGTCCTGGTCTCCTTAAGGGATCTCCTTGTCTACTGTCTATCATGGTCCCAGTATTTGCTGAGAAGTTGTCCTTTTTCCCCAATGCTCCATGACCACATCTAATGTGGACATTGAAGAGTATGCTCTTCTTAGGGGCTGTGCAGTTTTTTTTTTTTTTGGCTCATTTACTGCTAGTGCAGGACTATAGTTTAGGGGCTTCTTTAGGAATCGGGGAAAACACCATTTTTTGCTAGCCAGGCTCATGGTTCCTTTGAAAATACAATTTTCTGAAAAAAAATAGTGGGATTTTAGTCTATTTTGTATCCATCAGTTTCATATGCAAGCCCAAAATCTTACGTAGACTTAAAAAAAAAACAAAACAGTCTTATTTACTGACCTCTAGCCCCTATCATCTCCTCTTCTCAGTTTAATAATGGTTCCCTTGATCCATGTAAAACAATAGACTTGAATAGGAAGACATTGTTCAGATGATCTTTGCAATAAGAGTAGCTCAAGTTGTCTGACCCAGAAGTCTGAAAAGGAAGTGATTTTTTTAATACAAAATAAGTTGTTTGAGCATAGTTACTTCCTATTTCTTGCTGCGGTTCCTAAAATAATTAAAATAATTTCTTTACTTCTTGTAGTATTTCTCACCAAAAAAAAAAAAAAAGTGTTTTCAAAGTGGGTCTTTGTAGGCAAAATAAACTGAGTTTATTTTGTATGCCTGAAAATATTTTTATAATACCTGAAGTTAAATGAAAATTTGGCTAGGTATAAAATTATAGATACAATGTGGATTTTTTTTCTTTACAACTTTAAAAATACTACTATTTTTTTGCTTCCAAAAAAAGAGAGAGATCTGTGATTAATGTGATCCTCCTCCTTTGTTCATGGTCAGCTTTATCTCTTTAGAACTTAATAGAAGTTTCTCAATATAATGTTTTAAAATCTCATCATAATGTGGTTATGTTTGTATTTCTCCTTATTCACACTTTTACACTTTGTAATCTATGAAGCCAGATGTCATTCATCTTTTCTTTTATGGGGGAATTTTTAAATTGAAGCATAACATATATAACAGAAGGTGTACACATCTTAAGTGTATATCTCAATGATATCTTTTATTTATTTATTTATTTATTTTTGGCTGTGCTAGAGCTTCATAGCTGCGTGCAGGCTTTCTCTAGTTGTGGTGAGCAGGGGCTACTTTTTGTTGAGGTGCAGGGGCTTCTCACTGTGGTGGCTTTTCTTGTTGCGGAGCACAGGCTCTAGGCACACAGGCTTCAGTGGCAGCATGTGGGCCCTAGAGCGTGAGGGCTTCAGTAGTTGTGGCACATGGGCTTTGGTCCTCCACGGTATGTGGGATCTTCCCGGACCAGGGATCGAACCCGTGTCCCCTGCACTGGCAGGTGGATTCTTAATGACTGGACCACCAGAGAAGTCTTTCAATGATATCTTTATATGGTGAATATACCCACATAACCACCACCCATATCAAGGTATAGAATATCCCCAATACTATAGAAAAGTAACTATTTTTTTAACTTCTAGCACAATTTATTAGTCTTTCCTGTTATTTATACAAATGAACTCACACGATGTATACCTTTTCTATCTGACTCTTTTTTTACTTAACATTATATTATGTCTGAAGAATTCACTCATTTTGTGGTTACAACAGAAGTTCATTACTATCATTGCTGTTTAGCATGAATATATTGCAATTCACTGTACTTTCCTCTTTTGATAAACATTTGGGTGGTTTCTAGTTTGCAACTATTATGAGTACAACTCTAAGCATTTCTGTTCATGTATGTTCATGTACATAAGTGTGAATTTCTGTTAGGTATATACCTAGGAGTGCAATTGCTGGATTGCTGGATATGCATGTGATTTAGTAAATACTACTTTAATATATATTGTCAAACAATTTACCAAAGTGGTATACATTCGCACTCCCACCAATCACATATAAGAAATCAACTATAGCAAAATGTTGATACTACTAATTCTGCATGGTGGATACATAGATTTTATTAAATTATTGTCCAATACTTTTCTTATGTTTGAAAGTTTTCACAATTTTTTTTAAAATGTAAAAATATAAAAATTAAAAGTAATTTCAGGATGAATGTTCAACAAGATGGGGCAAGATTATTTTAGGCTGATAAATTATTAATACTAAAAGTGTTCCATATTCTTTTAACCATGCTGAGGTTCTAAGGTGAGCTGTTTAAGTATTTTTATCCTGTGCAACCACTTCTCTGTATGACTCATGATTTTCTTGATACAGTTTAACCAAAACAAAACACAGAAATCAATAGGATGGTGACCCTGATGCTAGGGTACAGCGGCCACCCTCAGCTTCTATATATAATTTGTGCACTCTCAAAAATGATTTTATAAACAAATGTTATCAATTTCAACTACTAAAAAGACATTTATACAAAAGAAGTAGCATTGTTATCTATTCTGTACAATGGGGCTCCAATTAGAGTTTCCCTTGAAATAAAGGATCCTGATGCTTTGAAAATTTAAGGATTAGTCTACTACACCAAGCCATTTAGCAAATAATAATACCTGGCTGTGAAAGAAAAATGAACTTTTATTGAATAAACAGACTACTTTGTAAATTTCCATTGTAACAAACTGAGGTAAAAATACATTTTATTGAGCTCCATTATTCTCCAAAGCAAAGTCTTAAGAGAAATACTATTATATTCTCAAAGGATACTTCATCTATAGCATCCTCAAGTGAAAGAAGAAAGAATTTAAAATGGGATTGAGTTTACAAAACTAGATCACTTTAGCCAATATGGCATTGCATATTTCATTGTCCATTTGTAGCATTATTCATAATAAAATATGAGGAAGTTTGATGCATTCAAGCACAAAGCAGTCAAAACCATGAATGTGTAGAATATTATTTAGAAGCAGCCTCTTACCAATATAAAATATCATGGTATATTGTATTTAATGAATAACACAATCTACTCTTCTTCCTCAAAGTTCAATGACTCCAGACTGTTTCTTCACCTGTCAAATATATGTGAAAGTTCCTCTAGAGCCAATCTCTCCACTGGTACCCAAATCCCATCCCTCCCACCCACTCAAGGACATCCCTGCATCAGTTCTCCACACCTTCTTCTGTGCCATCATCTCTTGCTCTCTACTGGGTCTTTCTCATCAGGATCTTTATATTTGTCTCATTGAAAAGAAATCTCTATCCTCCATGTCCCCCACTAGCTGCCACCTCACATTTATTTCTCCTCTTTACAGTAAAACTCCTCCAAAGAATGGCCTGTATATACTATCTCCAATTTCTCTCCTCTATCCTCTGTGAAATTCTCTCCACTCAGCCCAGTTGAAATGATCATGTCACCATCAGTCCATCCTTCTTATCAAAGTCACCATCACCTCCACATTTTATATCCAGTGGTCATTCTCAGTCCTCATTTACAGACCCAGCAGCGACATCTGACACCACTTCTACATGTGGTTTCCAGGACATCAGAGTTCCCTGGACATTTTCCATCTCAAGACTGTTCTTTCTCAGTTTCCTTTGCTAGTTCTTCCTGCCCCTCTTCCTTACCATGTCATTTGTCTTTTCTTCTTTACAATAACTCCCTTGGAGATTCCATTCAGTCATGATCTTAACTAATATCTATGTGCCAATAACTCTCAAATTCCTATCTCCAACCCTGACCTTCTCCCAAACACCAGATTTGTTATCCAATTGCCCACCTGAAATCTCTCTTTGTCTGTTCAACAAATACATCAACTCATGGATTGCCAGACCTACTCCACCTACAGTTTTCCCCATTGGCATTGATGGCAGCTCCGTATTTTTAAGATGCTAGTACGGGGGTTATTACTATGAAGACATTTGACCTAGACTATATATGGTTTTTAAGTGCTATTGAGTACTTTTTTTTGTGGGGGGGGGGGATACGCGAGCCTCTCACTGTTGTGGCCTCTCCCATTGCGGAGCACAGGCTCCGTATGCGCAGGTTCAGCGGCCATGGCTCACGGGCCCAGCGGCTCTGCAGCATGTGGGATCTTCCTGGACCGGGGCACGAACCCGTGTCCCCTGCATCGGCAGGCGGACTCTCAACCACTGCGCCACCAGGGAAGCCCTATTGAGTACTTTTAAAACTCATCCTTTCAAACATTGTGTTTTTACTCAAAAGCAGCACTATTTCAGGGAAAGTATGAGCTTTGAAGATAGGCAAACTGAGGCTTTGTCAATTATTAGCTGAGTGGCAATAATTATAAACTAAATTTAAATTATATATAATTTGTTCAAAAATTATTAAGAATTTTAAAACACTGAGAGCAGAGCCAAGCATTGGGCCCATTAGAACAGAGAAAAATTACATAAACTATTTGACAATCAATTTTGTCATTTATAAAATTTGTAAAAGTTTACAACATAAAGTTTTTTAAAGTTTCTAGCACATATTTTTCAAAATCACCTATCACAATAGGTGTATCATCACATTGTTACAACCTAACACAATTTCCAACATTCTAGTTTAGGGTCCCACTAATTGGAAATGACACTTTGACACCTGTAGTGGATTTGGAAAGGCTCAAATGCATTTGTCTGTAAAACTGTAGCTCTAGATTAGAGTGAAAGACAATTGAACTATCAGTACCAAATATTAGTAACTCTGGTAACTAAAAATTAGTAAGGATATAAACAGAGAAGCATAGAGCTCCAGATTATTTAATTAGACCAATTGTTGTACTTTCCTGCCTGATTTTCTTCATCTATAAAAGTCAGAGGATTGAACTGAAAATCTTAAAGCCTCTGTTTCCATCGAAGGTACCACATCCAAGAAGAAGAGGACTCAGGGTGTCCCCAAGCAGGTACTCCCTTGGTGGAGGTAACAGGTTCCAGGTCCTGTTCCTCAGCTTTTCAGATTTAGAAAGTATCTTTGATTAGTTAAACTCAAAGACATTTATTCACGCAAACTAAAATTGCAGGAGTCTGTTTCATAAAACAAAGTGCCAATTGTTAACTTACAAGAGCAGAAGTAATACCAAGTTCACAGCCTTTGGTCAGTAGCTCAGGGTGTTTCTTCCTGACGGACCAGTTCAGAGACTAAATTATAGGTCAGAAGTTTGCTTGAAGAGCCCAGAATCATTATATAGGGGTTAAATTTTCATCAATGAAGGAGAGCTCTGTGAATTTGATTGGGGATATTCTTGCCCCAGGAATCAATATTAGCCTTTTGGATGTAGAAGGACTTCTCTCCTGCACTAACCTGAACAATATTTACTCTCTGTACATCCATCCTTTTCCTTTTAACCTCTATGTATGTTGTTGCCCTTCTATTAATACTTTTCATCAGATGGTTACATTTGGTATATTTAAGTCACTTCTCAATCATGGAAATATACTCTAGTCCCATTGGTTGACCTGAGCTTGCTAATCCACATATTTACAAATCATCTTTAGGGAAAGATTAACTCCACAGTTATCTACTGTAGAGAGATTCAGAACACTTGCTCTAGGATCAGACAGAGCTGAGGTAATTTATAAGTAAATTTAGGCAAGTTAATTACCTTCTCTAAGCCTCAAAAATCCTCATTTGTAAAATAAAGTACAAATACCTGCTCTTCGGTTTCGTCAAAAGGATAATGAAGTAATATCTATGAAGGGCAAAGTAAGGACTCAACAATGAAAAGATATGGTCATCAATACTTTCAAACATTTTACATTGTGTTTCTACTCATGTGGGCTTTTCTTCGTTCCTTTGTCTCAAACGAGAGGCACCTCTATGGCCCTTCATGTCTTGACTACACATTTCAGCATTAACTTTCTGTAAGTCAACGTGGTATAAAGTCAAAGGCAGGTGAACTTTCAAAGGCAACGTACTCTTCATAAACTTGATTGCAATGAACTACACATTCACAAGCTAATAACTAATTATAACTCTTTGTTTTGCCAGTATGGCAATGCGTTATGTATTTCGTCACACTGCAAATGTTACAGAACTGAACCCATCATTTCATGAACACAAGTTCGGCATCCCCTTATCATGCTTAATAGAAATCAACTGTACAGTGAAATTCTGTTTGGTTTAAGCTGGTGATCATTACCAGTGTGGACCATGCAAACTTTGGCCTTTTAACTCCAAGACCATATTTATTATAGTTCTTTGTTAGAAGGATCTGTTTGTATATAATTAAATGTGGCTTCCTTAAACCTTTACAGTTGGTAGCTTAATGTATTTTTGTTTTATTCTGAGTACAAAGGCTACATTATGCTTTTGTTGGCATCAATGCTAGTTAGTATGGCAGCTAAATAATTCTGCAATATGTCAGTATTTGAGTGCCGTGGGCCCAACAGGTGGTGCTAGATAAGGTTCTGGCAAATCAAACAGGTAACGTGGTTATTTCTTTTGTCAAATTATAATTAAAAACAGAGTCTTTGTAAAACGAGACATACTTTTTCCTGTTTTAAAAATCGCTCAACATCCAGTACAAATTACTTTCTAAAACAAAGACCCATTAGGAAGGAAGCATGTTGTCTGTATAAATGTGTAACGCCTTCTCACCTACCCTTCTAATGCTCTCTGTAAAGTTTACCTTGTAAACCTGAAGTGTAAGCATTGTTACATAAGGTCTTGATGTTTCCACCCTTCTGTAATTCAAGAGTATGTATTTAAGGCCATGCCAAACATCTATCAGGAAATTTAAACATTGTTATCTACTATTTTATAAAATATGAAGAAATTCTTTTTTTATTTTATTAAAGTATATTTGATTTACAATGTTGTGTTAACTTTTGCTGTACGGCAAAATGATTCAGTTATACATACATATATATATATATTCTTTTTTATATTCTTTTCCATTATGGTTTATCACAGGGTATTGAATATAGTTCCCTGTGCTATACAGTAGGACCCTGTTGTTTTGAAGAAATTCTTTGATATTTTATTTGAATAATCTGCTTAAAAACATTTCCTTTGTATGCTCTGGTATCCTCATCCTTGATTATAGCAGAGGAAAGACCAGTTCTTCCATGATCAAGAAACTGAGAACTATATTCAATTTCCTGTTAGATATATATATAACTGAACCACTCTGCTGTACAACAAAAATTAACACAACTTTGTAAATCAACTATACTTCAATAAAATAAATTAAAAAAAAGAAAGGCCACGTGTAACTAGTAAAAAATTTAATTTTAAAAATTGTATTTTCTCAAAAGAAAAAGAAACTGGAAAGACCCTCAGCCTAAGAGTTAGGGTTTCTCTCCTACAATCTAAAGTCCGGCCTGAGGGAGAGGGGGCATTTCCCCACAGTGTGATGAGAGACTCATACACCTGGCCATGTCTCTGAAAGTTCTCGATAATGAAAGCTGCTTCTGCAGGACAGCCATATGTGCTGCTTGGCTAGTTGCTTTTGTGTGCTCCACAACACTCCAGAAGGAACAAACCAGATGGTGGCTGTGGGCTGCCTTTGTGCCCAAGAAGAGGCCACCGTGGTCCTCCTGCAGGTCAGAGTATATTTCATATTCTGGTTTGGGTTTTATCACACTAAAATCAAGACCTGTTAGAAAAGGAACATATTGTGTATTTCTTTCATTTCAACAAAATTTGATCCAAGGATAGTAATTCACGTATCTGCACCCATATAGCAGATTATCTGAAGAAAAGTCAAAGGAAACCAAAAATATTCATCTAAATTCTTATCTCTGTACAAATGTATTGATACTTAGGAACACTGGATATTTGACATCATATAGACATGACACACAGAAGGCTGAATGAAACTTCTCCAGGAACTGGAGAAGTTTTTCTCCTTTCAACTAAATTTTCCTTGTGCCCCATAATAAGAGATGACTCATTTCAATATATTTTAATTTCCTCTAAGTCAATAAGTTTTCTAAGGTCTTCTTATCACTAACACTCATGAATTATTATGTATAAATATTCTTTAGTTCTAAGATGAAGGTATATAGTTTTGGCAGACTATGCAGTATCTATTTGTATTGTGTGTCTATATTTGGCTTTATTTATAAAGAGATGTCTGTATCTGGCTACAACAGAAAATCAGCTTTCCAGACTGAAAACCAAAGATAATTAAATTTTGTATAGATTTTAAACTAGTATAGATTTTAAGTTAAAGGTTAAGCAGATTGAATGTATATCACACATTAAACATTAGACAATGCTTCTGGCTTAACACCACTATTATCAAGCTGAGCACATGGGAAAATAACCTCAGCTGTTCCTCAGTTTCTTCAGCTATAAAAATGAGGGTCTAGGGGCTTCCCTGGTGGTGCAGCGGTTAAGAATCCGCCTGCCAATGCAGGGGACATGGGTTCGATCTCTGGTCTAGGAAGATCCCACATGCTGCGGCGCAACTAAGCCCGTGCTCCACAACTACTGAGCCTGCGTGCTGCAACTACTGAAGCCCGCGCGCCTAGAGTCTGTGCTCCACAGCAAGAGAAGCCACCGCAATGAGAAGCCCGTGCACCACAATGAAGAGTAGCCCCCACTCGCCTCAACTAGAGAAAGCCCACGCTCAGCAACGCAGACCCAACTCAGCCAAAAATAAATAAATAAATTTATTTTTTAAAAATGAGGGTCTGGACTAGAACTAGAGGTTTGCAATGTCTGAAATCAGTATCTCTCCTTCAAGCTTAAAAAAAAAATTCTTCAAGCTTAAAAAAAAAAAAACATAAGGTGTAAACTTAATGCATACAGCAGAATGGCCAGTGTCCCCTGCTGCATTTTCACGTCTCCCCCCGCTAGGGACCCCAGTTCTACCCCTGGCTCCAAGAAACACATAGGAAATACATAGAATTCCAAGGACTAGCAGACTAGCTAATCTCTGAGGTCCTGGTCCAGCTCTACAACTTCATTACTCCAACATTACATAATATCAAGCATTTTGTAAAACACTTTACAAAGTATATCACTACTGTTTATGTTCTTCTCAATCCTCTGAAATAAGTAGTGTGGGTATCATTATTACTATTTTAGAGATGAAAAAGTTGAATCTCAGAGTTAAAGGAAATCTCTATTCCACAGTGAATAAGGGCTAAAACTAAGATAATAGAGTGAAAATCTCTCAGTGTTCTGTTTCCCACTTAAGAGTCTTTTCTATATAGCTCACTGTTGTAGGTTTTAATGCTTTCTATTTTTGCAAGATTCAAATAAGCTCCTCCAGCTTTGACCAGAATAATGAAGACAAGACTTTACAGAAGCTTAGAAAGAGACACAATCAAAATTGATAGTTAGTGGCAACCTGCTATATAGCACAGGGAGCTCAGCTCGGTGCTCTGTGATGACCTAGATAGGTGAGTTGGGGGATGGGGGTGGGAGGGAAGTCCAAGGCGGGGGGATATATGTATGCATATAGCTGATTCACTTCATTGTACAGCAGAAACTAACACAACATTGTAAAGCAACTATACTCCAATAAGAAAGAAAGAAAGAAAGAGATACAATCAAATTACCAAATTCAATAGGCTGAAGAAACTCTTTACCATTCACTGTTACACTAAAAACAGTTGCTAGGATTAATGACTCTCAGTATCCTCACAGGGTTTTAATGCACAGATTTGGCCTTCAGCTACTTTATATTGAAGGCATACAATACTTCATTAACCCTACTCCATTAAGGAGTCCAAGAGGCCAAAAGTTTTGTCCCACTTTCTCAGATATTGGGGTAATATCGAAGAGAAAAATTGATATTGTAATGATTCTCTCCAAATTTCTTTATAAACAATACAATTCCCCAAAAATTCTAACAGCAGCATGTCATTAAAATAATAAAAATTATTTTAAATTTTAACTGAAAAAAAATGTGTGAAAATAGCTACAAAACTTTGGGGGGTGGGGAAGGATAAGGACATTATAGTACAGAGTGTTAAATGCACTGTAAACATACACTAAATTCAAACAGCGAAGTACTAGTTCAGGAGGTAGATAAATAAACAGAATAGAAAATTCTGTAATTAGACTAAAGCAGCTGTTCTTAAAATGTGGTCCAAAGACCCCTGGGGGCTCCTGAGACCTGTGAGAGGTCCTCCCTTTCCCAACTATATATCTATGTGAGCCCAGATTTTCTTCATATTCTTCAAGGAAGACAAGGTATCACAGCAGATTGACCGAACAAGCAGATATGAGAATCTAGCTATCTTCTGTGAAGCCAGACATTAAGACATTTGCAAAAACAGTGAAACAATGCCACTGTTCTCACTAGTTTTGTTTTCTTTATAGGAAAATAGAGGCTTTTCTCATAAATAGATGTTATTTACATTAACATGCAATAGCCATATTATTTTAATGAATTAATAAATATTTTAAATACTTCCCAGTTTTAATTTCTAATATGATAAAAAGCAATAGATATTACCTACATAAACCAAAGCTCTTTAAGATCCTAACAAAGTGTTAAGAGTATAAAAAGAACATATAAAAAAAGGATGTGTATGTATAACTGAATCACTTTGCTGTATAGCAGAAATTAACACAACATTGTAAATCAACGATACTTCAATTTTTAAAAATTTCCAAAATGTTAACAGTGCAAAAATGTCTACAGCCAAAAACCTTGAGAACTACTTGCCTAACAATATATCAAAATTTAATATACGACAACATTTCAAAGTAGGGAAAAAGATGAAGTATTTAATATCGTTGGAATAAGAAGCCAATTATTTGGGGAAAGTGTCTCTGTGTCTAACTAGAGGCAAATGACTTTCTAAAAGGGATTTCCTTCTCAGTGTGAGGTGCTCTCTGCACCACTCGCTGAATAGAAGTTGGGTGGTTAATATTCAATCACGTGTCCCCATTCTACATCTGTTTCCACAGATGGATCCAATCCCACCTCCTGTTTAAATGACTGTCACATGATAACATGTACCATCGTAGCCCACCACATTGGGTATTTTCTAATTTTCCTTAATTTCCGATTCTGAGTTTCCACCTGCAATGGGCTGATGAGAAATTTAACCTCAGTCATAGTTGGGGCTATCCCCATTTTTCCCAGGGTTCTGACAACATCCTGCAGTGTCACTAGTGCCAAAGTGTCATCCTTTCATAGCGGGTACCATGGAGACAACCGCTAGCTCGGTCCATGAGGTCCCTTCAGGGTCAATGCCTTCAGACACAGACCACTATTCTGTGATATCCAGCTTCCTTCCCAGGATGCTGCCAACACCACTCACCTGGACCCACACACGTGTGAGACGCTCCTCCCTGACCCATCTCAGGTGTAATAACCATCATGTTATTTTCTGCATTTAATGCTTCCCATCCTTTTATAGGCCCTCCCCCAACTGCCACCCTTGTTTATCACTTTGGGCCCAGCCACGCATCCCCGCTCTGTGAGGGATGCTGCTTATACTGTACATTTCAAACATCTGTGCACCTCCTGTGTACAACAGTGAGGGGCTTCCCCTCTACCTGCTTCTCACTGACCACGCTCAAGAAGAGACCCAGAGTTCTTTTTCTTCTCCAACCCTGTGTATTTCCCCGTGAGGTCCTGTGTTGCAGGCCATGCCTCCCACATCCAGAAAGCTGTGACTATAATAACTCCTGTGTCTGCGTGTCTCAACACACCTAATGAAAACAAATCCCGAGTACCATCTAAAACACGAGAGAACTCCCTTTCACTCTAGAAGTTCTTCCTCTCTCTTCAGGGTCCCCCTTGGAAGCATCCTGATGCTTCTTGCCACCGACCTGGTACTCACGTGAAGCCAGATTTTGGTAACGGGCTTTGTTATCACTCTTGAGTCTGAGTCCAGTGACCTCCTGTCCATCTTTTCTGCCTTCATCTTTGGATTTTGGTATCAGCCTGGGATCTTCTACCCTTACCAGCTCTACGCACTGTCTTGTTTTCTCCAGTCTCTCTTCCATGTTCCATTGGTCTTCTTACCCAAAAGCAAACCTCCCCCACTTCCAGCTGTTGCTCTTAGCTAGTCTGGTCTCCAGCCTCTTCCTGATTCACTCGTTGAGAAATGTCTCCTGGGCACATACTCAGTCCCCGACATTGTGCCGGGAGTTGGGTATTTATCAGTGAAACAAAGAGACATGGTCCCTGCTCTGTGGTAAGACTGAGATTCCCAATCTTGAGCTCCATGATATAATCTTTCCCTGTCTCCAATCTGCGACATCCCGTGGTTATTTGCCTGAGCTTGATGGGATGGTGGACATGTGTTTGGGGCTGATATTTCAAGTTTTCCTGTCCACGAAGGTAAGTATAGTTTCCAGTCTTGACATCTCTCCACCTCCCACATCCCACTATAGATCAATGACTTGGCCAAGCAGAAGCCCGATCTATGCCAGGAAGAGGTGATATTCTGTATCTGAGGAGAGTGAGAGAGGTTTGGAACAGCAACTTTAAGGAACAGAGTAGGAAATTAGCCGGGACTGGCAGCTCAGCTGGGGTTGGAAATACGAACATGTTATTGATGTACCTTACAATAGAGTTTAATTTGTTCATCTCGACATCTTTGTGGCTTAACAGAAGTTTGATATGGAGTCGGGTGGCATGAAGAAAAATGAATTAAAAACTAACAGTTATTGTGCTACAGTTATATTACACAATCTTTGTTTCATTTGATACATCACCCCAATGAGATTGATATTGCTAGATATGACTATCCCCATTTCACATGAGAGAGCAAAAGTTAAATAACTTACCCAAGATCACACAGGGAGTAACTGGTAATCTTGGGATTAACCTAAATCTGTAGAGTGCCAAATCCATGTTGTATCTTTTTAGGACATTTTCCATCACTTTATACGTGGATATTTCTATGTAAAATGTCACATTGCTGACCCATTTCACAGGTTAGGAATGTGTTTATTATGTATTGAATATTCAAACTAAAATTGCTGCTAAACATAATTTACTAAAGAGCTTGCAAACAAATTACACTCATTTTATGAAAATGCTTGAATTCGCATTGTTTTGTTTTTTTTTACTTAAGACACTGTTTCACCTGTGAAAGGTTTTTACGATGGTCACAGTCAAGCTCCTTCAGTGTCTCTCATACTATCATGAGCACAGGAAATACTTGTGGGGGTTGTTAAAATGCATATTCTGATTCAATAGATCCAGGATGGGAGTAGAGAAACTGCATTTTTGTAGTGGTTAATGTTTATTGAATTGTAACTATTTTCCAGGGAACGTTTTAACCACTCCATGTGATATCTTTAATCCTTATGACAACCATATTGTATAGGTACCAATAGTGTATCCATTTTCCAGTGGAGAAAAGTGAAGCACATAGAGGTCAAGGAACATGCTCAAAGTTATAGCTCTGTAATAACCTAAATAGGAAAAGAATATAAAAAAGAATAGATACATATATATGTACAACTGAATCACTTGGCTGTATGCCGGAAACTAACACAACATTGTTCATCAACTCTACTCCAATATAAAATAAAAATTAGAAAAAAAAAGAACCTGCATTTCTAACAAGCTCCCAGGTGGTGATGACTCTACCGGTTCACAGAATATACTTTGAGTAGCAAGATCCTAGCCAATTCCCTTAGATTTTGCAGATTAAAAAACCAAGGCTCATATAAGATGAATAGACTCTTGGATAGCAAATTTATTAGTGGCAGAGAAAAACAAGACCCCAAAGTCTAGTTTCCTTTTTACTATACTACACTCTTTATATTACATAAAATAAAATATTACTTAAGATTACAAAACACAGCATCAAATACATTCATTTGATATATTTTTGCATTTGGTAATGAATAAGAAACTAGGAAAACATTATGTATTAATGATAAAACTCCCTTCCTTATATTTCTCAAAAAGAATAAAAAATGTTAAGTGTAATAAAAACCATGGATATATATCTTCTGGAGAATGTGTTTATTATATATTGAATGTTCAAACTAAAATTGCTGCTAAACATAATTTACTACAGACCTTGCAAACAAATTACACTTATTTCATGAAACTGAATTTGTATCTTTTTTTTTTTTTTACTTAAGACACTATTTCACTTGTGAAAGGTTTTTACGATGGTCTAAATCTTTCCCTCAACAATAAAACTTTATATGCTTTTTTATAAAAATAATTTTCCAAGTCACAAGGTGGGTAATGTTAGAAAATGTGGTAAACCAAGATGAATATGCATAAATAAGCAAATATGTAAATATAATTGTTTCCCAGTTTTTACTCATGTTGTATATTAGAGCATAATAGTTTCCTATTTTTCTTGGCCCCCAGGAGTAATTTTTTTCCTAAAATTGTTTGTTAGAAATAAATACAACATCAGTTGACATCCATAACAAGGAAAGAAAAATTCAATAGATAATAAACTGGGGGGATTCTTCAGTGATTTATATTCAAATGTTTAAATAAAGGCATTGCCTTAATAGAGCAGTCATCACATTAAGGTATGATTTTTAGACTGGTATAATTTAAAATGATGCACAGCTCAAGTAATGATGTGATACAATCAAGGCAAACTCCGTTTTATGTAAAAAATGAGTTAGCTGTATAATCAAAAGTGAAATTGAAAAAGAATGTATTGATTTTAGTTTTTTTTTTTTTTTGGAAACATTCATTATATTTGCCTTTCAGCAGTATCATAACTAGCCTCTTAAACACAAGGAAATTGCCAGTTACCAATATTTTAGCACATGAATTGTCCAAAACTGACTCCACTCCTCTTATCCCTTTTGAAGTTCCTTTTTGGTTCCATTGCTGGTTAAAATGTTGACCAGCATGTTGGACAGGTGGAGCACGGCATGTTCCTGTCATTGATTTTGTTGTTTAGCCATGAATTTTTATTCTTTATCTGTTTTTGGTAAAGATCTGTTTGAGGAAGATTTCAAAAAGTTGCTGAACCATTGTTTGGGGAATTAACTCTGGCTTTATTAAAATGGTAGACTGGGGCATCCCTGCAGTCCAGTGGTAAAGAATGTGCCTTCCAATGCAGGGGACGCAGGTTCGATCCCTGGTTGGAGAGCTAAGATCCCACATGCCAAGGGTCAACTAAGCCCACACGCCACAACTAGAGAGAGATAACCCACGTGCCACAACTAGAGAGAAGCCCGCGAGCTGCAATGAAGAGCCAACACAGCCAAAAATAAAAATAATAATAAATAAATAAGTTTTTTAAAATAAATAAGTAAAATGGTAGACTGCAGTAATTAGGTAAAGAGTATGTACTCTTGAACCATATGGCTAGAGTTTGAATTCTGGCACCACCAATAAGCTCTGTGTCTTTGGCCAAATTGTTTGAACTCTTTATTCCTTAATGTTCTCATCTATAAAGTGGGTTAATAGTGATAATACTTACTAATGCAGTTATTTTGAGAAATAAACCAGTTGATAAAGAATTATGTAATAGTTTGAAAACTTGGACTTGAGGCTTCTTCTTAATTTGAGCTATTTATATTAGGAAATTGAATTCCTCTTTTGGATGGTAACTTTTTAAAGAAGAAAAGGAATATTAGGGATAGAAATAACACCTTATTAAGTTTCTACTACCTAGAACAGTAACTAGTGAATTTCAAGCAACCAGAGGCTTAAAAAAGAAAATGACAACCATAAACAAAATGAAAAGACAAACTACGGAATGGGAGAAGATATTTGCAAATGATGCGACAACAAGGGATTAATTTCCAAAATGTACAAACACATCACACAACTCAATAACAAAAAAGCAAACAACCCAATCAAAAAGTAGGCACAAGATCTAAATAAACATTTCTCCAAAGAAGACATACAGACGGCCAACAGGCACATGAAAAAGATGTTCAGCATTGCTAATTATTAGAGAAATGCAAATCAAAACTACTCTGGTCAGAATGGCCATCGTAAAAAACTGTGAATAATAAATGCTGGAGGGGGTGTGAAGAAAAGGTAACTCTCCTACACTGTTGGTGGGAATGTAAATTGGTGCAACCAACATGGAGGACAGTATGAAGGCTCCTTAAAAAACTGAAAATAGAGTTGCCATATGATCTTGCAATCCCACTCCTGGGCATATATTGGAGAAAACTCTAGTTCAAAAAGATACATGCACCCCAATGTTCATAGCAGCACTATTTACAATAGCCAAGACATGGAAACTACCTAAGTGTCCATCAACAGATGAATGGATAAAGAAGATGAGGTATATATATATATATATATATATATATATATACATACACACACACACACATACAATGGACTACTACTCAGCCATAAAAAAAAATGAAATAATGACATTTTCAGCAACATGGATGGACCTAGAGATTATCATACTAAGTGAAGTAAGTCAGACAGTGAAAGACAAATATTATATGATATCACTTATATGTGGAATCTAAAAAAAATGATACAAATGAACTTATTTACAAAATAGAAATAGACTCACAGACAGAGAAATAAAACTTATGGCTCCCAAAGGGGACAGGGGATGAGAGAGGGATAAATTAGGAGTTTGATATTAACATATACATACTACTATATATAAAATAGATAACCAACAAGGACCTACAGTATAGCACTGGGAACTTTACTCAATATCTTATAATAACCTATAACAGAAAAGAATCTGAAAAAGAATATATATATATATATATATATATATATATATATGTATAACTGAATCACTTTGCTGTACACCTGAAACTAACACAACATTGTAAATCAAATATATTTCAATTAAGAAACTTAAAAATTTTAAATTTTAGAAAAGACTACATTCAAGACTTTGCTTCTTCACATTTGTTCCATTTACTATAATACATTCAGCCTCTAATATTACTGATACTCAATTTAGCATCACTAAGTATTCTGTGTATTGCAATGAATTTTCGTATATGTATTTAAATATTTAACACTGAATGCAATGATCAACATATATAGAGTGTGTTTGTTTAATGCAAACCGATCCAAAAATATTTGTCATTGTATATAGTCTGATAATATAACTATAATAGGTAATTATTATGCAACACGTATTTATTTCCTAGAGCTGTGTTCACTAAATCCTTCCTCACTTCTCCAGAAGTGAGGGTAGATCTTTCATGTATGATATATATTTATTTCTACTGTGCTATTACTCCAAAGGGGTTTAGCTTCCTTAAGCTATAAACCGTAGTTCCAGGGAACATACCTTACAGTCTGGATGCAGTTTGGGTATGTTCCCTGCGACTACGGTTTATGTAGATTAAAAATCTCTGAGGACTCAGCCCAAGGGAAACACACATTAATGTTTTACTGAGTTGACTGCTTCAGCTTAGTCCTTTGGGTGAGGAAGAATTACCGAAAAATGGGCCGCCTAGTTTCTTTTTTTTTTAACACCTTTATTGGAGTATAATTGCTTTACGATGTTGTGTTAGTTTCTGCTGTATAACAAAGTAGATCAGCTATATGTATACATATATCACCATATCCCCTCTGTCTTGGGGTTCCCTCCCACCCTCCCTATCCCACACCTCTAGGTGGGCACAAAGCACTGAGCTAATCTCCCCGAGTGATGCAGCTGCTTCCCACTAGCTATTTTACATTTAGTAGTGTATATCTGTCAAGGCTAGTCTCTCACTTTTTCCAGGTTACACTTCCCCCTCCCTGTGTCCTCAAGTCTACTCTCTAAGTCTGTGTCTTTATTCCTGTCCTGCCCCTAGGTTCATCATAACTTTTTTTTTTTTAGATTCCATATATATGTATTAGCATACGGTATTTATTTTTCTCTTTCTGACTTACTTCACTCTGAATGACAGACTCTAGGTCCATGCACCTCACGACAAATAACTCAATTTCAGTTCTTTTTATGGATGAGTAATATTCCATTGTATACATGTGCCACATCTTCTTTATCCATTCATCTCTTGATGGACACTTATGTTGCTTCCATGTCCTGGCTATTGTAAATAGTGCTGCAATAAACATTGTGGTACATGACACTTTTTGAATTATGGTTTTCTCAGGCTATGTGCCCAGTAGTGGGACTGCTGGGTCATATGGTATTTCTCTTTTTAGTTTTTTAAGGAACCCCTATACTGTTCTCCATAATGGCTGTATCAATTTACATTCCCGCCAACAGTGCAAGAGGGTTCCCTTTTCTCCACACCCTCTCCAGCATTTATTGTCTGTAAATATTTTGATGATGGCCATTCTGACTGGTGTGAGGTGATACCTCACTGTACTTTTGATTTGCATTTCTCTAATGATTAGTGATGTTAAGAATCCTTTCATGTGTTTGTTGACAATCTGTATACCTTCTTTGGAGAAATGTCTATTTAGATCTTCTGCCCATTTTTGAATTGGGTCATTTGTTTTTTTGACATTGAGCTGCATGAGCTGCTTCTATATTTTAGAGATTAATCCTTTGTCAGTTGCTTCATTTGCAAGAATTTTCTCCCATTATGAAGGTCATCTTTTTGTCTTAGTTATGGTTTCCTTTGTTGTGCAAAAGATTGTAAGTTTCATTAGGTCCCATTTGTTTATTTTTGTTTTAATTTCCATTTCTCTTGGAGGTGGGTCAAAAAGGATCTTGCTGTGATGTATGTCAAAGAGTGTTCTGCCTATGTTTTCCTCTAAGAGTTTTATAGTGTCTGGTCTAAGATTTAGGTCTTTAATCCATTTTGAGTTAATTTTTGAGTACAGTGCTAAGGAGTGTTCTAATTTCATTCTTTTACATGTAGCTGTCCAGTTTTCACAGCACCACTGATTGAAGAGGCTGTCTTTCCTCCATTGTATACTCTTGCTTCCTTTATCAAAGATAAGGTGACCATATGTGTGTGGGTTTGTCTCTGGGCTTTCTAACCTGTTCCATTGATCTATATTTCTGTTTTTATGCCAGTACCATACTGTCTCGATTACTGTAGCTTTGTAGTATAGCCTGAAGTCAGGGAGCCTGATTCCTCCAGCTCTATTTTTCTTTCTCAAGATTCCTTTGGCTATTCGAGGTCTTTTGTGTTTCCATACAAATTGTGAAATTTTTTGTTCAAGTTCTGTGAAAAATGCCATTGGTAATTTGATAGGGATTGCATTGAATCTGTAGATTGCTTTGGTGAGTATAGTCATTTTCACAATCTTTGTTATTCCAGTCCAAGAACGTGGTATATCTCTCCATCTGTTTGTATCATCTTTAATTTCTTCCATCAGTGTCTTATAGTTTTCTGCATACAGGTCTTTTGTCTCCTTAGTTAGGTTTATTCCTAGGTATTTTATTCTTTTTGTTTCAATAGTAAATGGGAATGTTTCCTTAATTTCTTTTTCAGATTTTTCATCATTAGTGTATAGGAATGCAAGAGATTTCTGTGCATTAATTTTGTATCCTGCTACTTTACCAAATTCATTGATTAGCTCTAGTAGTTTTCTGGTAGATTCTTTAGGATTCTCTATGTATAGTATCATGTCATCCACAAACAGTGACAGCTTTACTTCTTCTTTTCCAATTTGGATTCCTTTTATTTCTTTTTCTTCTCTAACTGCTGTGGCTAAAACTTCAAAACTATGTTGAATAATACACGTGAGAGTGGGCATCCTGTCTTGTTCCTGATTTTAGAGAAAATGTTTTCCGTTTTTCACCCTTGAGAGTGATGTTGGCTGTGGGTTTGTCATATATGGTCTTTATTATGTTGAGGTAAGTTCCCTCTATGCCTACTTTCTGCAGGGTTTTTATCATAAAAGGGTGTTGAATTTTGTCAAAAACTTTTTCTGCATCTATTGAGATTATCATATGGTTTTTATCCTTCAATTTGTTAATATGGTGTATCACATTGATTGATTTGTGTATATTGAAGGATCCTTGCATTCCTGAGATAAACCCCACTTGATCATGGTGTATGATCCTTTTAATGTGTTGTTGGATTCTGTTTGCTAGTATTTTATTGAGGATTTTTGCATCTATGTTCATCAGTGATATTGGTGTGTAGTTTTCTTTTTTTGTCACATCTTTGTCCAGTTTTGCTTATCAGGGTGATGGCAGCCTCGTAGGATGAGTTTGGGAGTGTTCCTCCCTCTGTTATATTTTGTAAGAGTTTGAGAAGGATAATTGTTAGCTCTTCTCTAAATGTTTGATAGAATCCACCTGTGAAGCCATCCGGTGTGGGCTTTTGTTTGTTGGATGACTTTTAATCATAGTTTCAATTTCAGTGCTTGTGATTGGTCTGTTTATATTTTCTATTTCTTCCTGGTTCAGTCTTGGGAGGTTGTGCTTTGCTAAGAAATTGTCTATTTCTTCCAGGCTGTCCATTTTCTTGGCATATAGTTGCTTGTAGTTATCTCTCATTATCCTTTGTATTTCTGCAGGTTCAGTTGTTACTTCTCCTTTTTCATTTCTAATTCTGTTGATTTGAGTCTTCTCCCTTTTTTTCTTGATGAGTCTGGCTAAGGTTTAACAATTTTTTTTAATCTTCTCAAAGAACCAGCTTTTGGTTTTATTGATCTTTGCCATCGTTTCTTTCATTTCTTTTTCACTTATTTCCGATATGATCTTTATGATTTCTTTCCTTCTGCCGAATTTGGGTTTTTTGGTTCTTCTTTCTCTAATTGCTTTAGGTGTAAGGTTAGGTTGTTAATTTGATTTGTTTCTTGAGGTAGGATTGTATTGCTACAAACTTGCCTTTTAGAACTGCTTTTGCTTCATCCCATAGGTTTTGGGTCATTGTATTTTCAGTGTCATTTGTTTCTAGGTATTTTTTGATTTCCTCTTTGATTTCTTCAGTGATACCTATACAATAAAATACACTATTTAGTAGTGTATTGTTTAGCCTCCTTGTGTTTGTATTTTTTACAGTTGTTTTCCTCTAATTGATATCTAGTCTCATAGCATTGTGGTTGAAAAGATACTTGATATGATTTCAATTTCCTTAAATTTACCAAGGCTTGATTTGTGACCCAAGATATTATCTATCCTGGAGAATGTTCCAAGAGCACTTGAGAAGACAGTGTATTCTGTTGTTTTTGGATGGAATGTCCTATAAATATCAATTAAGTCCTTCTTGTTTAATGTGTCATTTAAAGCTTGTGTTTCCTTATTTTCTTTTTGGATGATCTGTCCATTGGTGAAAGTGGGGTGTTAAAGTCCCCTACTATAACTGTGTTACTGTCCATTTCCCCTTTTATGGCTGTTAGCATTTGCCTTATGTATTGAGGTGCTCCTATGTTGGATGCATATATGTTTACAATTGTTATATCTTCTTCTTGGATTGATCCCTTGATCATTATGTAATGTCCTTCCCTGTCTCTTGTAATAGTCTTTATTTTAATGGTTATTTTGTCTGATAGGGGAATTGCTATCCCAGCTTTCTTTTGATTTCTATTTGCATGGAATATCTTTTTCCATCCCCTCACTTTCAGTCTATATGTGTCCCTAGTTCTGAAGTGGGTCTCTTGTGGACAGCATATATATGGGTCTTGCTTTTGTATCCATTCAGCCAGTCTGTCTTTTGGTTGGAGCATTTAATCCATTTACATTTAAGGTAATTATCGATATGTATGTTCCTATTACAATTTTCTTAATTGTTTTGGGTTTGTTTTTGTAGGTCATTTCCTTCTCTTGTGTTTCCTGCCTAGAGAAGTTCCTTTAGCATTTGTTGTAAAGCTTGTTTGGTGGTGCTGAATTCTCTTATCTTTTGCTTGTCTCTAAAGGTTTTAATTTCTCTGTCAAATCTGAATGAGATCCTTGCTGGGTAGAGTAATCTTGGTTGTAGATTTTTCCCTTTCATCCGTTTCAATATATCCTGCCACTCCCTTCTGGCTTGCAGAGTTTCTGCTGAAAGATCAGCTGTTAACCTTATGGAGATTCCCTTGTATATTATTTGTTGCTTTTCCCTTTCTGCTTTTAATACTTTTTCTTTGTATTCAATTTTTGATAGTTTGATTAATATGTGTCTTGTAGTGTTTCTCTTTGGATTTATCCTGCATGGGACTGTCTGCTCTTCCTGGACTTGATTGACTATTTCCTTTCCCATGTTAGTGAAGTTTTCAACTATAATCTCTTCAAATATTTTCTCAGTCCCTTTCTTTTTCTCTTCTTTTTCTGGGATCCCTATAATTTCAATGTTGGTGCATTTAATGTTGTCCCAGAGGTCTCTGAGACTGTCCTCAATTCTTTTCATTTTTTTTTTCTTTATTCTGCTCAGTGGTAGTTATTTCCACTATTTTATCTTCCAGGTCACTTATCCATTCTTCTGCCTCAGTTATTCTGCTATTTGTTCCTTCTAGAGATTTTAAACTTTCATTTATTGTGTTGTTTATCATTGTTTGTTTGCTCTTTCATTCTTCTAGGTCCTTGTTAAACGTTTCTTGTATTTTCTACTTCCAAGATTTTAGATCATCTTTGCTATCATCACTCTGAATTCTTTTTCAGGTAGACTGCCTATTTCCTCTTCATTTGTTTGGTCTGGTGGCTTTTTACCTTGCTCCTTCATGTGCTGAATATTTCTCTGTCTTCTCATTTTGCTTAACTTACTGTGTTTGTGGTCTCCTTTTCACTGGCTGCAGGTTCATAGCTCCTTGCTTTTTTTGGTGTCTGCCGCTAGTGGGTAAGGTTGATTCATTGGCTTGTGTAGGCTTCCTGGTGGAGGGGTCTGGTGCCTGTGTTCTGGTTGTTGAGGCTGGATCTTTTCTTTCTGGTGGGCAGGACCATGTCTGGTGGTGTGTTTTGGGGTGTTTGTGAACTTATTATGATTTTAGGCAGCCTCTGTGCTAATGAGTGGTGTTGTGTTCCTGTCTTGCTAGTTGTTTGGCATGGGGCATCCAGCATTGGAGCTTGCTGGCTGTTGGGTGGAGCTGGGTCTTAACATTGAGATGGAGATCTCTAGGAGAGCTCTCTCCAACTGATATTACCTGGGGCAGGGAAGTCTTTGGTGGTCCAATGTCCTGAACTTGGCTCTCCCACCTCAGAGACTCAGGTCTGACACCAGGCCAGAACCCCAAGACCCTGTCAGCCACACGGTTCAGAAGAAAAAGGAGAAAAAAGAAAGAAAAACTAATAATAAATTAAAAAGTAAAATAAAATTATTAAAATAAAAAAAATTTTTAAAGTAATAATAATTTTAAAAAATCAGAGAGCATCCAAACCAATGAACAAATCCATCAATGATAACAAGTGCTAAAAACTATACTAAAATAAACATAAAAATCCGAAACAAGTCAGTTGCAGAGAGCAAACCCCAAGTCTACAGTTGCTCCCAAAGTCCACGTCCTCAATTTTTGGGTTGATTTGTTGTCTCTTCAGGTATTCCACAGATGCAGGGTACATCAAGTTGATTGTGGGGATTTAATCCGCTGCTCCTGAGGCTGCATGGAGAAATTTCCCTTTCTCTTCTTTTTTCACACAGCGCCTAGGGTTCAGCTTTGGATTTGGCCCTGCCTCTGGATGTAGGTTGCCCTCTGGCATCTGTTCTTTGCCCAGACAGGAGGGGGTTAAAGGAGCAGTTGATTAGGGGGCCTGGTTCACTCATGCCAGGGGGAGGGAGGGGTACCATAGTTATAACTGGAATGCAGGGCGAGCCTGCAGTGGCAGAGGCAAGCGTTATGTTGCAGCAGCCTGAGGCATGCCATGTGTTCTCCTGGGGAAGTTGTCCCTGGATCACGGACCCTGGCAGTGGCGGGCTGCACAGGCTCCTGGGAGGGTGTGGATAATGACCTGTGCTTGCACACAGGCTTCTTGGTGGCTGCAGCAGTGGCCTTAGCGTCTCATGCCCGTCTCTGGTGTCTGAGGTGACAGCCGTGGCTTGCGCCCGTCTCTGGAGCTCCTTTAGGTTGCTCTGAATCCCCTTTCCTCGCACACCCCAAAATAATGGTCTGTTGCCTCTTAGGCAGGTGCAGACTTTTTCTCGGATTCCCTCCCAGTTAGCTGTGGCACACTAGCCCCCTTCAGGCTGTGTTCACGCAGCCAATCCCAGTCCTCTCTCTGGGATCTGACCTCTGAAGCCCAAGCCTCAGCTCCCAGCCCCTACCCACCCCAGCAGGTAAGCAGACAAGGCTCTCAGGCTGGTGAGTGCTGGTCAGCACTGATCCTCTGTGTGGGTATCTCTCTGCTTTGCCCTCTGCACCCCTGTTGCTGCGCTCTCCTCCATGGCTCCGAAGCTTCCCTCTTGCCCACCCCGTCTCTGCCAGTGAAGGGGCTTCATAGTGTGTGTTCCTCCTTCACAGCTTCCTCCCAGAGGTGCAGGTCCCATCCTTTTCTTTCTTTGTCTCTGTTTTTTCTTTTGCTCTACCCAGGTACGTGGGGATTTTCTTGCCTTTTGGGAAGCCTGAGATCTTCTGCCAGCATTCAGTAGGTGCTCTATAGGAGTTGTTCCACCTGTAGATACACATTTGATGTATTTGTGGGGAGGAAGGTGATCTCCACCTCTTAGTCCTCTGCCATCTTGAAGGTCCCCCTGGGCTGCCTCTTTTATTTAATGTGTTTTGCTTTCAGGAATGGTTGCATTGCCTTTTAATTTTGGTTCTGAAAGTATGGTAGATTTTCCTCTAAAAGCATAAAGTATTACTTTCATAAGAAAATCCAGAAGAGATTTATCACTGTGGCTATAAAAGTGAGCTTGGCCATCATCCCTCCCCCTTCTCCATCCCATTGCCTTGCTCCTTCTTTTAAGCACATTGGTAGCATGAAAATATGAACTGTCTGCTCCACTGATTCTCCCTTCCCATGACCCTGTCTTTCAGTGCTAGTGTTTCCTTGGAATTGGTAGTGAGTGGTGCAAAGAGAAATTCTTTAACAAATAGAACGTTTATTTTCTAAACATGAGATTTATCAAAGGTTCCTAGCCTTCAATATTATACAGATCCAGTATGATGTTAAGAATACTGAGATGCATTCTACAGTGACGAGGTTGAGTATCCGTCTTGGGATGTCTTTCCCAGTGTGAGAAGCTTGTTTTATGGACTTAGTTATGTGCAGACTGTCAGCTCTCAATCTATCAAGTTCAGATTACAAAGACCAACAGAAGCAGAAAACAGGAATCATCTTATGCTTTCTGGTTAATGTACTGTATACAAATTAAAAGAGCAAATGAAGGTGATTTTAGGGGAAAAAAATGGGTAAATATACTGTTAAGTTTTCCATGAAAATTTGTTGCAAATAAACTTTAATTTGATTCATATTGTATTTAGTCAGCTATATTTGAAATATCTTTGAAGTGAAGAAGATCACTGACTCACATTTTTAGAAGAAATGATTGAAGAGTAACTTTTTTAAAAACTCATGAATACAAATGGATTTTAATGGGGGTCTAGTATCGCCTCAATGCTTGTATGAAACTGCATTAATATTAATGAGAGTTAGACATACACACTTATGAGAGATGAATAGACTCATTGTGTTTACTACAGGATTGTTTGGCTTGTCCACAAATCTGTAGTGTTATGATTAACCAGATTTGCCAATAACAATGAATATAAAGAAAAAAGGAAACTTTCTTTAATATTTACCACTTTTGCCCTCACTCTTTCTTAAGACTTTTCCTGCAGAAATGGGAAGTTTTAAAAATCTGCATTTATTGGTTTGTAAAATTTTGCTTCAAGTGGCAAGCTCATATCCTGTATAAATAATTAATAAGATAGAAATGAATATGTAGTAGGCTGTTTTCATTCCTCTAAGGGTTAAGTTTCACTTCTGTAAATTGGTTTGTACCCAATTTCAGTTCTTATGTGTCTGCACATCTGGGCATTTTCCTTGGCTCTTCTTTGCTGCACTGAGACCACCAGAGACTTGCTAGTAATTGACCTGTTTGGATTACACATGAGTGGCATCTGTTAAAAGACAATGCCATCCTGCATTTCACTGTGCAGGGCTGGCCACATTATTAACTTGTGACCAAACCACTGTAAAGACTCCTGAAGACATTCTCTTCCTTTAGACGACTTCATTTTGTTCTCATTGTTATCGCCATCATAAATGAAGCACTTTGGCCCAGAACAAAGATTTGCATATCCTGCAGCTTGTCAACCCCTCATACGAGGTACTTCATGATCCAGTCCTTATGGCTTCATGTGTAACCACCCTCTTCTTCCCTCCATGGGCTTCCCACCCCAAGAATAACAACCACTAAGAATCAACACAGCTCTTCCCAGGAGAGAAAGGATCAATAGAAAGTGAAAGTCAGATGAGTTCACCTCCACCACTTAACTTAAATGATGAAGTAGCCACCATTCACAGATCATTTTCATGCTTCAGAGTATGGGTGCATCTTGCAATTTCCTTCCAAATGTCCAGACATGCCTTGTTTAATAGGAAGCACGTGTCAGAGCAATCCTTGCTTTCCTTTTGTCACACTAAGGGATGTCAATCTGAGCTAAAATTTGCACCGAAAAGCCAGAGGTTAACAAGGAAACAAAGATACTCTCTTGGATAGAACAAAACAGCAAAATTGCTGATCTATGCATTTAAGAATAGCAACCCAAATAGAATACTATGAGGTTGGCAATAATCTAGAGCCCAATTAACTGTACCTGAAGGGAGAGCACTCTTTTTTTTTTTTTTTTGCGGTACGCGGGCCTCTCACTGTTGTGGCCTCTCCCGTTGCGGACACGCAGACTTAGCGGCCATGGCTCACGGGCCCAGTTGCTCCACGGCATGTGGGATCTTCCCGGACCGGGTCACAAACCAGTGTCCCCTGCATCGGCAGGCGGACTTTCAACCACTGCGCCACCAGGGAAGTCTGAGAGCACTCTTTTAATACTGGTAAACTGAATTCAGTACAAGTCCCTTTAGACCAATAACCATGTTTAGACAACCTGACTAAAAATTGCTCAAAACAGAGACAACTATGTTTAAGCAAAAAGATAAATGACGTCATATCAGTTATAGTATAATTTCTATGTCAATTGAGTATCAGAGTGATACAAGGTCCCTCAGTGTCCTCTGCCTCTTTTTTGTAGAAAAGCTGAAGTCTCCCAGGCCTCCCTGAGTCACAAAAGAACAGGTTCAAGCAGTTAATAATTAGGACAATAGAGTCACAGACTCAGTATCTGATGAACATTCCTGAGTTGTTTTACAGACACTATAACTAACACCAGAGGAAAAAGCTTACTGCACGATAACCAGACTGTAGCCACGACATAAGCTTCTCCAACTTGAGCAGTACTGAATCTATGGCCAGCACAACTCCAAGAACTGGCCTCAAGAGAATGGGATTAACACTATTGCTCATAATAATCTGTATCTTTGTGGGCATCAAAATAATTGTAGTTTGCTCTGCCCATACATGTAAGCGGACAACTAAAACTGTCAGCAAAGAGGAGCTATAGACCCATGTCAACATAGTCCACTCTGAGAATACGGTGCCCTACGTCAGCATAAAGTAGTTACAGAAGAGGGACCTTTGCCCCTAATCCCATAGAGATGGAATGATGTCTGACAGTGGACTTGTAGGCAGCTTTTTTCGGGAAAGAGCTCTCTGTAGGACACCGCTTTTGTCTTGTCACTTTAGCAAGGCTATATTTCAACTCACCTCCAGCCCAAGCACATCTTTCAGATCTTTTGATCACATAATACCTTGCCTAAACTGTTGATTCCTTCCACAGATCAAAGAAATAGAAACAAAGAATAAGTAATTAACAGATGACTAGATCTTTTCCCCAGCTTCCCCTTCAGTTATCTTGTGAACAAGCTGTGAATGAGACAGTATCTAAAGAAAGATCACAAGGATTCGACAGGCCTGCACACAGTAGGGGACGGCGACAACTCTGACCCCTCGCCTCAGTGATTCACTGAGATGACTTCCCCTTTTTTCCTTTAAAACTTTCATGGCTGAGCAGACTCTTCAGAGGTGGTTTTGGGACATGAGTCCACCTTCTCCCCAGATTGCCTGCTTTCTGATTAAAGCAAACTTTCTGTTTCTACCAGCACTTGCCTCTTGAGAACTGACTTTCAGCTGGCAAGCAGCCTGACCTGAGTTTGGTAACACTGTTTAACTTCAAATTAAGAGACTAAAAAGTGATAGTAAAAAAAAATAATAATAATTTAGTTAAAAATGGCCTGGTCTCTAAGGAAGGTATGTGTGTATCTATCTAGTGAGCATCTGGTAGATTTGCAGCCCTCTAAATAGAAATAATACAAATTATATATTATTTTTTTAATCTTTCCAGTTTGAAGAAATATGTAGTAGGACATCTTAAATCACAAGGTTTTAAAACACCAATTATAACATCATTTTGAGTGAAACTGATATTTTAGTATATTTTGATTAATCTGTAAAATACTGAAAAGTATAAGACTTAAAGTTATTGATAACTATTAATTGATAATAATAATCCCCTGTGGATTCGATGGAAGAGAAGAAGCATCCTTGCCAGCCCTCTAGCAGGATAAGGGACTTTTCTCTCAAAGGATATGACAATTATCAGACCATTTAACAGAGCATCCACAGGATCTTGGGAAGGTCAGATGTTCAGGTCCAGCAGGTAAGTGGAGAATCAGGAAAGAGGAACTAATAACCTGTGGGGTTGTTCCATGCAGGGGGCCTGAGGTTCAGATTACAATGTCCAGCACCATGTGTTTGGACCGCTGGAAGGTACTATTGGGGTTCTGGATGAGGATGGGGATCCATCTGGTTAAAAGTAGGCACCCAGACAGCATCTGGGAGACCTTGTGCCTCAGGAAGACTGTCCTGTCTGAAGCCACAGATAGAAAGAGCCTGGGACCCCAACTGGCTATGAGGGTCAGAGTTCACACAAATTCACCCCCGTCTGGCACCAAGTGAGTGCGTGAGTGAAAGTAGACATCTATCGTCTTGGGCCACTGTTACAGCAGCCTACATCATAACCTCACCCCAAATGGCCCCAATGCCCCTGTCAAGCTCCCCATCCAGAAACACGGGTCCATGCCACTCATAGAATTCAATAGTGGGGTGGGAAAGACAGTGGCCCCATGTGACCCCTGCCTGACCAGATTCTGCCAGCAAGTCTATTTTGATCCTACCGTTCCCGTGATGAAGTGCCAATCAAGACACCTTCCTCCCACACCCCCAAGGGGAAAGTGGAGGCAAAAACATCCCCCAAGCTGACTTCATTACTCAAAAAATTCCCCTATCAGACTCTAGAAATCAGAATGCATGTCTGTCCCTCCTGTTTTTCTACCCAGAACTTTCTCCTTCAGAAAAGGTATATTTTCCTGTCTCTTCCTTTTCCTGGGAACACCCTTTTATAAAACATTATGGTTGACCTAGAGGGGTGGGATAGGGAGGATGGAAGGGAGACATAAGAGGGAGGGGATATGGGGACATATGTATGCATATGGCTAATTCACTTTGGTGTACAACAGAAACTAACACTGTATTGTGAAGCAATTATACTCCAATGAAGATCTATTAAAAAAAAAATTATGGTTTCACCAGCAGCAGCTATAAGAGGAGTTAGAGAAATTCAGACGCCCTTTTTGTCAGGTAATATCATTGCCTGCAAAGCTACCATTCTGATGCAAAATCATATTTTCTTTAAGAGTAGCAATTAATTATTCCCTAATTCTTTTCCTTTGCAATCCTCCCATAACACATTTTAATCTATGCCTAGGCAGAAGGAAGTTTTCCAAAAGGCAAATCTATCTTAATAATTTTCAAAACAGTCGTGTATGTAGATTGTACAGAATAGTACAAATACATTTTTAATGAAGTATCATTTGATAACATTATAAATATGTCTTACATGAGCATAAAGTTGTCATTTTATTTTATCAAAACTTGTTAAGTGGTTATCTAATTATTAATGGAGTTTGAGAATGGGAAAATCATAGCTGACGTTAGTTTTCAATTCTTGCAAGTGTTGCTGAAAATATTCCTCGTTTTGCCATCAGACTGTTTTTTAAAATCAGGAAATACCAATTTTTCATTCTTTGAGTATAAATTAAGTTTTCTTATCATTGCTGCCACTCCATCTTCTGTACAGAATATTCAAATTACCATAAATCCCTCGCTTTTATACTGTACTATGACATAATTTGACCTTCCTTTAGCACTACTATAATTGTAAACACAAATGCTAATGTGGGCACTAAAACTGCATCGTGATTCTAGGTTATCTAGATTATGCCTTTTTAATTCCTCTATATTGTCTTTTAAGTAAAAATAATAAATTTTAAAATTTTTATCAGGAACTCACAGGTCCCAGAAAACAGTAAGATATCTCACTGAAACTTTAACATATAAAACCATCCTGTGATGAACATCTATTATTTTCTAGGCATTATACTGGTATTTTAACATACATAATTTTATTTAACCCTCACATGAGCTTAGTTTAGATATCTTCATTTTATAGAGATTCAGAAAATTCTAATATCTTACATATAAATGACAAGGTTATGAATAAACAACCTCAGATGCCAAATACCGTGCTTTTTTTGCACCACAGTTCTATGCGTTCTGTTTCGTACCATCATATGCATGCATGATAATACTGTAAGTAGAATACACATTAGAATCTGGAAAGGAACAGTTTTTTTTTACTATGTCAACATCTAGAATATATTCATGTAGAATTATTTCTACAAAGACCCAATGATTAAAGATGTGATGCTAAAATCAGTATGATCAATATAGATTTGGAGAGTGTTACCACCAAATTTATAAAATACAATCACTACCATGAGCTACATAAGTATTCCAACAACACAATCTTATCTCCCTAAATTTGAACAAAAGGCATTCTGCATAGAAGGTTATAAATTCTGTAACCTTGCTTACGTGAAACAGATCACCTTGTAAGAGTCTAAGGAACACCTACAGTATAAAACTTCCACCTTCCTGGGACTTCCCTGGTGGCACAGTTGTTAAGTCTCCATTCTCCCAATGCAGTGGGCCCAGGTTCGATCCCTGGTCAGGGAACTAGATCCCACATGCATGCCAAAACTAAGAGTTTGCATGCTACAACTAAAGAGGCGGTGAGCCACAACTAAGGAGCCCATCAGCCACAACTAAGAAGCACACATCCCGCAACTAAGGATCCCACTGGCTGCAACTAAGAAGAACATATGATGCAACTAAGGAGCCCACCTGCTGCAACTAAGACCCAGCACAACCAAAATAAAATTAATTAATTAAATAAATATTTTTTAAAAAACAAAAAATCTTCCACCTTCCTTAACAATGTCAATCACAGTTCAAAGCCAACCTCCAGCTTTTACAGTTCAGCAAAAATACTGAAATAGGATTGAGATTAATTTAATAAGATTTTCCTTAAACTGTGAGAGAAAAATCTCTTAAAGTCTGTCTGCTAATCATTAAAGAAAAAGCACATTACTTGTGCACAGCAAATTGCATTTTAAATTATTTGCTCTGGATTTCTAGATAAACTGATAAAGTTCAAGCCTGGGTCATAAGGAAAGGAAAAAACAATAGCTAGCAAATTTATAAATATAACCTGCTCCCATGGTGAAAAAGCATCATAGTTGAAGTAAGATTGAATTTCTTTTTTTTTATATAAATTTATCTATTTATTATTTTTTTATTTTTGGCTGCATTGGGTCTTTGTTGCTGTGTGCAGGCTTTCTCTAGTTGCAGCGAGCGAGGGCTACTCTTCGTTGCAGTACATGGGCTTCTCATTGCAGTGGCTTCTCTTGTTGTAGAGCACAGGCTCTAGGCGTGCAGACTTCAGTATTGTGGCACACTGGCTCAGTAGTTGTGGCACACGGGCTTAGTAGTTGTGGCTTGCGGGCTCCAGAGCACAGGCTCAGTACTTGTGGCACACGGGCTTATTTGCTCCGTGGCATGTGGGATCTTCTTGGAACAGGGATTGAACCCATGTCCCCTGCATTGGCAGGTGGATTCTTAACCACTGCACCACCAGGGAAGTCCAAGATTGTATTTCTTGATTGCAATAGCAATATACAACAGTGGGCTCTCTCTACATCCCAACTATGAAATATAAGAAGAAAACTACAATAAATTTATAAGAAATACAATTGATTACACATGGACACTATTGCCCTTCATTGAAGAAAATAGCTTGGATAGAATAAATAATTTACTTTGACAAATAAATGCAATTGAAGTCCTAATTAATCAGTTTGCTTGCTTTTCACTCCTGCTGCAGGAAATAGTCACCTGTCCATCTTTACCCATACATGTACCTATGTCTGGGTTCTGCTTTTTAAGTCAATTAGGAAATGAAGTAACCAGTCTGTCAAAAAGAGAAATGTGGGGTTTCCCTGGTGGCGCAGTGGTTGAGAGTGCCGATGCAGGGGACATGGGTTCGTGCCCCGGTCCGGGAAGATCCCACATGCCGCGGAGTGGCTGGGCCCGTGAGCCATGGCCACTGAGCCTGCGCGTCCGGAGCCTGTGCTCCGCAACGGGAGCGGCCACAACAGTGAGAGGCCCGCGTACCGCAAAAAAAAAAAAAAAAAAAAAAAAAAGAGAGAAATGTGTACACCTCTTGAGTAGCTTTCTAGGCACTTGAAGCGCAGCACTAATGGAAACTAATTAGTTAAACATAGATAAATAAGAATCCCTGATTGATAAATGGCATTATTCTCTTTTTCTTTCAATACTCTGCCTCAATCTGACCTCCAAGAGACCTCCCCTCACATCATCTCTACTTATCCTTTATTCTAAAATATGGATCCCCTAAATCCATCTGCATTTATACTTTTGCACACTATTAATTTCTGTTATGTAGATATGTTTCTATTATTGCTATTGTCACTAATGGTTCTCACTCTATTTGTTCTCACCATTTGTTCACACCATTTGTTCACACCATTTGTTCTCACCATTTGTTCACACCATTTGTTCTCACTCCAACTATAAAAACTTATGTTAATTTCATATTCATGTATTGTACTACTGATCATAGTGCTATGACACAAAAGTCACACTTTAGATGTTAAAATTGTCACAATATTGGGAGATATTGCTTGCTACTGTCAAAAGGACCTAGCACAGGTAGTTTCATTCCTAGTGGGAATTCATGCTTCAGTAGAAATTTCTTTAGAATACACAAACCTTTGAATGATGTCACATCCCTCTCTCTGTAGTCTAATGATTGTTTTTTTCATTGATAAGCTTTATCAGGAAAATACTTGATCATTTAGCAACATTTAAATGGATGACTTGGATGACAAATCTTACTAAGGTTTCCAAAGAAGGCTTTTCTATCTCAAATTACCAGAGACAAAAAGACAATAAGCTGAAATCATGATGTTAGGAAGGTTACTGGCAAGAGAAAATTGTCTTTAAAAACATAGGAAGCCTGAGGCTTCTGATTCATGTTTAAATCACACAAGGAAAATGTATAAAGCAAACAAAATCTTACTTAAAGTGACTCCATTTAACAATTTAATTCAACATAAATTATCAGTAGTAATCCATGGAAGAATGTGTCTCTACTACTTGTTCAGAAATTTTTTATCGCCTAAAAAAAAAAACAAAGCAAAACCCTTTATCTATCATCCTCTATTCCACCTCCCTCCAGACCTGGCCTAAGAAAAGACTAATTTACATTCTATCTACGTGGATTTCCCTACTCTGGACTGTCACATGAATAGAATCATATAATATATGGACTTTTGTCTGGCTTCTTTCACTTAGCATGTTTTTGAGGTTCATTTAAGCTATAATGTGTATTAGTACTTTATCCCTTTTTATGGCTGAATAGTATTCCATTGTTTGGCTACACCACATTTCATTTATCTGTTCATCCACTGACAGACAACTGGGTTGTTGCCACCTTTTGGCTATTATGGACAATGTTGCTATAAACGTTTATGTAAAAGTTTTTGTGCAGACATATATTTTTATATCTCTTGGGTACATACCTAGGAGTGAAATTGCTGGGCCATATGGCAACTCAATGTTATTATTTGTTTGAGGAATTGCCCGATTCTTTTCCAAAGCAGTTTCACCATTTTATATTCCCATCAGCAATGTAAGAGAATCTGACTTCTCCACATCTTCATCAAAACCTGTTATTGTCTGACTTTTTGATTCTAACTATTCCACTGAATGTGAAATGGTGTCTCATAGAAGTTTGGATTTGCATTTCCCTGATGATTATTGACATCAAGAATATTTTCACGTGCTTATTGGCCATTTGTGTACCTTTGGAGAAATGTCTATTCAGATCATTGGTCTAATTTTTAAAAGGTTATTTTATTATTGAGTTGCAGGGGTTCTTTATATTTCTAGATATAAGACCCTTATCAGATATATGATTTGCATACGCTTCCTCCTATTTATGGGTTTTTCACTTTCTTTTTTCCAACTTTATTAAGATATAATTAACATATCCCATTGTGTAAGTTTAAGGTATACAATGTGATGATTTGATACACATATACATTGTGAAATGTTTACCAAAATAAGCTAACTTAACACATCCTTCACCTCACATAATTACCATTTTATTGTCGTTATTGTTAAAGTGAGAACATTTAAGATCTACTCTCATAGTAACTTTCAAGTATAAAATACAATATTGTTAACTATAGTCACCATGCTGCACATTAGATCTCCAGAATTTATTCATCTTGTAACTAAAAGTTTGTACCCTTTGATGGATATCTCCCCATTTTCCCCAGCCCCAGGCCCTGGTAACCATCAATCTACTCTGTTTCTATCAGTGTGATGTTTTTAGATTCTACATATCAGTGAGACCACATAGTATTTACCTCTCTTTGTCTGACTTATTTTACTTAGCAAAATGCCCTCAAGGTCTGTGTTGTCACAAATGGCATGTTCTCTTCTTTTTTATGGCTGAATAATATTCCACTGCATATGTGTACCACATCTTCTTTTTCCATTCAACCATTAATGGGCACTTAGGTTGTTGTTTCCATATCTTGGCTGTTGTGAATAATGCTGTAATGAATGTGGGAGTACAGATATCTATCTGAGATACTGATTTCATATTCCTTTGAAATCAGAAGTGGGTATGTAATCCGAAGTGGGATTTCTAGATCATATGGTAGTTCTATTTTTTATTGAACTATAATTAACATATAATATTATATCAGTTTCAGGTATACAACTTAGTGATTCTATATTTTTATATGTTACTAAATGATTACCACTGAGTCAAGTAACTATCTGTCACCATAAAAAGTTATTACAATATTATTGACTACATTCCCTATGCTGTACATTACATCCCTATGACTTGTTTATTTTATTGCTGGAAATTTTTACCTCTTAATCCCATTGTAATTCTATTTTTAATTTTTTGAGGAACTTCCATACTGTTTTCCATAGTGGCTGCACCAATTTACGTTCCCATCAACAGTGCACAAGCGTTCTCTTTTCCCCACATCCTTGTCAACATTTGTTATTTCTTGTCTTTTTAATAATAGTCACTCAGGTGTGACATGACAACTCATTGTAGTTTTGATTTGCATTTCCCTGATGATATGTGATGTGGAGAACCTTTTCATGTACCTGGTGGCCATTTGTATGTCTTCTTTGGAAAAATGTCTGCTCAGGTCATTTTCCCATTATTAATCAGATTTGTTGTCTTGTTATTGAATTGTATGTGTTTCTTATATATTTTGGATGTTAACCCTTTATCAGATACATGATTTGCAAATATTTTCTCCCATTTGGTAGGATGCTTTTTCATTTTGTTGATGGTTTCATTTGCTGTGCAGAAGCTTTTTAGTTTGATGTAGCCCCAGTTGTTAATTTCTACTTTTGATGTAGTCCCATTTGTTAGTTTCTGCTTTTGCCTCTGGTGCTTTTGGTGTCATACCCAAAAACTCATTGCCAAGACCCATGTCAAGGAGATTTTTCCTTATCAGGTCTTATGGTTAAGTCCTTAACCTACTTCAAATTAATTTTGTGAGTGGTGTAAGATAGGGGTCAAATTTCACCTTCTTTTACATGTGAATATCCAATTTTCCCAGCTCCATTTATTGAAGAGACAATTTTTTTTTCCTTTGGAGTATTCTTTGCTCCCTTGTCAAAATAAGTGACCATGTATGTGAGGGTTTATTTCTGGGCTCTTGATTCTGTTCCACTGGTTTAGGTCAGTGCCATACTGTTTTGATTACTGTAGTTTTATAATATAGTTTAAAAGCGAGAAGTGTGATTCATCCAGGTTTGTTCTTTCTCAAGATTACTTGGCTATTTGAGGTCTTTTGTGGTTCCAAATGAATTTAAAATTGTTTTTCTATTCCTGTGAAAAAAAATGTCATTGGAACTTTGATAGGGATTGCATTGAAGCTATAGATGGCTTTGAATAATATGCCATTATAACAATATTAACTTATTCCAATTCATGAACATTGGCTAGCTTTCCATTTATTTGTGTCTTCTTTAATTTCATCAATGTGATATCATTTTCAGGATATAAATCTTTCACTTCCTTTGTTAAAATTATTCCTAAGTAATTTATTGTCATTGATGCTATTGTAAGTAGGATTTTTAAAATTTTTTATATAGTTCCTTGTTAGTGTATAGAAATGCAAATGATCTTTTTATGTTGTTATTATATTGTTGTCTATTACTCTCTTCAGTTCTATTAGCATTTGCTTAATATATTTAGGCACTCTGATATTGGGTGCATTATATATTTACAATCATCTTGTTCCCTGTGAACTCATCAAAATAAGTTTTCCTCTTTATGATATTACCATTTTGCTTAAGCTGTCCAACGATTTGACAGGATCCCAAATCTGATATAAAGGATGACAATGCAAAGCCTCGATGTACACAACTCTATTCTTCTAGCAAATTTGAGAAGCAGAGGTGTGTAAACAGTGCTAGATATTGAGGACTAAAAGCATAAATGACTCCTTATTTGGGTTTATTTTTGTTCACAACAGGACACAGGATGAGCCATGTTGGGTAAGGATGGAGGACACAGGATGAGCCTTGGGGGTGAGAATAAAGGGACACAGGATGAGTTATGGTGGGTAGGGATGGGGGACACAGGAGGAGGCTTGGGGGTGAGGATAGAGGGACACAGGATGAGCCATGTTGAGTGGGGGTGGAGAGACTCCTGTGAATCTAGTTAAAGAAAGCAAAGGTAGGAGGAACAGGTAAGGACTAATGGAGAAGATTCTTACATGAGGCCCTCCTTTGACCAGTACTTTGACTAGAAGTTGAGAGTGAGGATCGCGGTCTCCGGTGTGGATTCCCTGACCACCACCTTCCTGGCTTTATTAGATAGCATTTATTTGAGGGATGATGAAAAGAGATAATTATATATTATAGAAAGAGGTATTTAATCAGAAAGGAAAGAATCCTCCTCTAAATTACACATGCAATGTCTTGTCAAATTTCTAAGATTCAATAGTTAATTTTATACTTAAAACTTCAAAGGAACATTTTTTAAGTTGTAACTCATTTGCATTCATGCATTGTTCCTCTGCTTCCAGGGCATAATTGTAATAAATTTAACTTCCCACAATTACACTTAACACAGGTGGCATGTTGTTTAGGGTATATTTTAATATCGAGTCTTTGCCTTTAACAACAGGTTTGATATTTGGAAACAACAAAAGTTATTCTGGGCCAAATGTACTCAAGAAAGTTGGCAATCAAGCCACCCAATACTGTTTTGACAAAAAAGAAAAAAAATAACTTTATTGACACAGTATTTGACAAATATTTCTTGAGTCCTGGTAAGTGCCCTGGTGCTGTTCTAAGTGCTGGGGACATAGCTGAGGACAGAACAAAGCTCCTGTTCTCATAGAGTTTACATTCAAAATGGGGAAACAAAATATCAGATGTTGGGAAGTTCAGTGAAGAAAAATGAAGCAGCATGACAGGACAGAGAGTAGAAGGATTGGGGGTGTTTTAAGTAGGGTGGAGGGTCAGAGGAACCTTCTCTGATGAGGTGACATCAGAAGGGACAGGGAAGGGACTTCCCTGGTGGTCCAGTGGTTAGGACTCCACGTTTCCACTGCAGGGGGCACAGGTTCAATCCCTGGTCAGGGGACTAAGACCTAGCATGCCACGCCAAAAAAAAAAAAAGGAGGTAAAGAACTATGGTGTTTGTGTGTATATGTGAGCAGATCCCATTCGTTCAATATACTGGCTACACTTCTCGATTCTATATATACCAATTTCACTATTAGAATGCATTGCTGTGGCATCCCTTTCTTAACAACCAAGCCCTGACTCCTTAGAAATATTTTCATATTCACCCAGGAAACCAAATTAATATTCAGGCATTCCCACCACTTTGTCCAAGCTACAACAATCTGGAAGAGTTTTATTTCAACGGATAAATAGATAATCACAAGTAGGATCTGAATTTTATTATTAGCCTTCTGCCTTCCTAGTCATAGTTTTCTGAAAGTGTTATGATGGAAATTTCCAAAAAATGAAAATACAGAGCTTACTAGAACTTTAAAAAAGCACTTACTAGAACTTTAAAAAAGCATCTTTTTCTCGCTCTTCTCAACCCATCTGAGAAAGGTATCTGTCCAATCCTTTGTCTAACCATTTGTTTAAATTCCCTAGAAGAGACTGTACCCACACCCCCCTTCTCCTTTGGCTTTGCCATAAATAAGGACATAACTAGTAACAGACACTTTGGCCAACTGAAACCATTATTTCGGGTTTTCTAAAAACATGCATTTTAGATATACTCTTCAAACAACAAATTATTTAAGAAAAGCTCTTTTCTGAAACCCTGCTTTGTTCAAAGTCTAGCAAGTCACCATTTCCACTGAGGACTCAGTTATTGCCAGAACTGTTTCATCCATTGCAAATCATAGTAGGCAGAAATTTGGCTCTTAAAATTTTAGACCAGATGCACGTTTCAAAGTTTTTTTTGTCTGAAGATGCATTAACTATTTTCTGATTTGAGAGTTGAAATGAATTTATATTTCCCACCCTTCAGACTTAAAGTCAGAACAACTGCCTCAGGCAGCAGCTTTGAAATTCTACTAATTTGATATTTACCAGTATATTTATAAATGCAGTGATCAAAGCAGATATCTTTTTTTTAATTCATTATTATATTCTGGAACCAGTGAAAATTTTATCCTTGACTAGTGACTATCTGATGCCTAATTAGGGTTTTGGCCTAGTTACTGGTTGGTTTAAGATGTGCTGCTGTGTGTAGCTGATGTTACATTATGCTGTTTTCCTTTTTACGTGTCTCTGTTCCTCGCTGCATGCCACAACCGTACCCCTCACTCTGTACCTTCAGAAATCACCGGGAGCCTTGAAGACGGGGGAAACCAGGAGTTTCAGAGAGGAACAAAAGAAGTTCTAATCTGTAGCAACATCATAGCCAAGTGCTGTCGAAAGGAACTACATAAACAGTTAGAGGTGGCTTTTGCTTTATTATTATTTATAGTAAAATGAGACCACTTGTTTATCTAAACTATCACCAAAGCTATTCTACTCCAGGGATAGTACTTCTATAGATGCAGTTTCTATAGATGCAGTTTCTTTGCATCCATCCTTAAATAGAAATGAGCACACATAAAGGATTGGGAAAGATTGGCTGCATGGATTACACTGAGATCGAGCATTTTCTTGATGAGTCATATATGGGCTCCCAAACAAAAAGTAAATCTCATTCACATCCTATTCTTTTTTCTAACAAACATATGATCCTCTCGAAAATTATTTGCTTTCCACGAGGAAATTTATGGTGCAAAATATAACTCAGGAGAGAAACTAAGCAAAGAAAACCCTAAGATAAAAAGGAAGAATAAAAGGCTATTTTTTTTCACATGCATTTTAATTCATCCCCCTTCTGTAAAGCAGCCAATAGCTTTGCCCCTCGCTTCAAATCTCAGGACAGGTACACCAACTATGGACTAAGGAGCAACTGAGACCACAAGAAAGCAGGGTTGGGTCTATAGAGCAGAAGTCAATTCTCCCTACTAAAAAACATCAGGAATGCATTTGTACTATGTGGATGCCCACCATAAAACATTATTTGACACATTTTAAGCAAGTCATCCTCAAAACAGGAGTTTTTTCTTCTTCTTAAAAACATAGAAATCAACTGAATTTTTTTAAATGACCCTTTTATTCAATGTCTTCTTCCTTGTTTAGGACCTAGCTTTATGCCTCCAATATAAATGGCAGATGTACAAGCCTTCTCTTCTACCCACAGAGCCAAATGTGAAGGGAATGGGGGGGGAGGGGGCCGCAGGAAATCAGTTACGCCACCCATTCTGAGTCTCCTGAGACTTCATTATGAAGCCCTACATATACTCTGCATACAACCTATCAAGCATAAAACATTACTCAGATTTGTTCAGGAGCAACGTATTTTCTCATTTCTACTGATAAGTAGTTTTTTGTACCCCCTAAACCATCATTATCAACATTTTGTCAACCGCCCACAGGGCGCCTAAATCCAACGTAATTTAAAGTTGCACATCCTGAACCTTAAGCAATGTTTGGGTGTCACCAATATACTGCGAGACAGATGAGCCGTGCTCATGGTAGCACAGCTTTTAACCTTTCCTCCCCTCTTCCACGGTGCGGGTAAATTACCGTCCATGATGGGGGCCCCGTCTGCAGCGGGGACAATTGATTTGACCTGACTGCCTCCCGAGTGCTAATGGACTTTGTGGCCTAATCCTCCGAGATATAAAATATGTCGAAGTGAATTGGGGCAGGTTAAAGAACAGATCGGCTTTCCATCGGAGCTCCAGCGGTAATACATCTCCCAGTTGTTCGGGGAAAAAGATTAAAAATGATCAATACCCAAATCGTTCTTTTCCAAATGTTGCCCTCAGTAAATCTATTTTGGTTATTTTTCTTCCTCTGCCAAGCCTGATTTTACAAACCTTGAAAAGATCCTTCTCTTCAGACACAGAATTGCATACACGCTCTGTTTTCACTTTACTTTTATTTAATTTATCCTCATCTATCCAGTATATTGATTACTTGGGCTGTACAAAATTTCTTTGGATTTAGATAGTGAATTTCTCATTCTTCGAGTTTACACTGAAGTTTCTATTTGCAGTGAGAAAAAGCTTATCAAAGAGGAAGGAAATATGGAAGGAAATACTTTGGGCAAACAAAAGAGAAAGTAATAAAGAAAAGGTGGTCCAGATAAAGTACAAGAAATAGACAAAAAAAATTAGATTATAAAAAATTGTTTTCCAGGTTGAATTTTTTTTTTTAATTCACATGATATGTAAGAAAAAGAAAAAGTCATGGCCAGGGTATTTTTTAAATGCTAAATTAATTCATTAATGGTATAAGAAGTAAAGAAGAAAAACAAAATTTTCATTGTTTCCAATGAAAATGAAGTCCTAACACTTGTCTCTCGTGGCCATTAGAAGAAGCGACATATACCCCAAGGGGAGATTCATGTAGAGAGAAAAAAATGGAAAAGAAAACATGCAGTAAACCAGAAAATACTTTGATGAGATGCTGTGTGAATCAAGAGAAAAGCTGGTGTCTGAACAACAATGTCATTGGGTCCAGAGTTTCTTTAAGGGTGTCATCCAACTCTGTGTTCTGGGAAACAGCAATGTACAAGGTGGCTTTTGTGTCATCTTGAAAGTCTATCACAAAAAGTCACCTCCTAAAAATAAATTTTCTTTAAAAATGCAATTAATCAGGTCAGTGATGTTCATTCAACGAATATTGAGCAATGTCCTTGACAAAATGCTGTGCTGGATGAGAAGGGAGAAAGTAGGGTGAAAGACACCTATCTTGTTCCTTGAGGAGACTGTAATCTAGCTGAGAAAAATATAAGCACTAATGATAACATTAAGCCAAAGCAAATATTGTGAGTGCTCTAAGAGTTACAAAGTGCTCTGGGTGTCAGAGTAGGGAGAAGTGTCGCTCCCTTGTCAGAGCAAAGGAAGCTTCGAGGAGCCTGCATGTTGTACATAACCAATATGCAGCTCAAACAATTTGAAAGATGCAGATATTTTCAGAAACAAAGTATATGGGAGAGAATGATCTCCATAAGTGAGCTATGTTATGTGTGTAATTATACTGCCTTTCTATGGCTTAAACACTGAGCCTTCAATGAGGGGTCAGTAAACTATTCTACAAAGGGCCAGATAGCAAATATTTTATGCTGTGTGGGCCAAATATGTTCTCCACTGTACCCGCTCCACACTAGACAGTATGTAAGTGAATGAGCATGGCCGGGTTCCAATAAAACTTTACTCACGGACACTGAAATCTGGATTTCAGATAAATTGCACATGAAACAAAATATTATTCTTTTTTATTTTTTCAACTATTTAAAAGTGTAAAAGCCATTCATAGCTCCCAGGCTGCAAAAAATACAGATGGTGGGCTGCATTTAGTCTATAAGCTGTAGGTTGTCAACCCCGTTATGCTTTAGAGCTTCAGTATCTCATCCCAGGCTCACACTTCTTTGTAATTTTCTACCTATCACATCTTCCTCAGAGCTCATCTTTCCAAATCATCTACCTAGTACATCCAAAGAAAAAGAACAACCACTTCCATTTCTATATATGTTTGTAGTTATACTTTTTGGAAACATTTCAGCTCTTTTCTGATTTTCTTGGAATGAGCTAGGAGTATGTACATGGTATAGGGCATATTATATTCTAGAGTTTTTTAAAAGGGCAGTGCTCCAATTTTTGTTTGGATTTTACACTCCAATGCCCTTCCAGATGACAACCAATATTTTTCTGAATTTTTTTAGCAACAACATATGGGTCAAAGATGATACATGTTTAATATGCTGAAGTGTCCGTTAGAAGCACAGAATGAGATGAAGCACAAAGGATATACTGACCCTAAAATGGTATTTGAAAGAACTTTCTAGCATGGAGGTTCATCCTGTAGGTACCTGAGGACCCATTCCCGTGACCTGCAGAAAAGAACATTTATGGGAAATATGCTATGAACCACAGTTCTATGTTACTTCATTTGCTCTCATCTGATCCTCACTTTAACCCTTTGAAGGACATGTTATATCGTTTCCACTTTTAAAAGTTTGAAGAGATTAAGTGACTGACCTAAATTAACATAGTAAATGGTAAAAATAAACTGTAAAGCTAGACCTCCTGCCTCCACATTCCAAAACCATTTTGCTTTGCTGTTTCACTTCTTCGGATCTGGAGTCAAGGTTACCTTAGCCTGTCTTTTTATATAACTAAATACTAAGAAACGAACCAAGCAGATGGAATGTAACATAAAAGCAAATCCATATTTATTATAGTCAACAGGTCAATCATTATTGAGCAAATATTTAGGACTTAATAAATATATCGTGTTATATGGCAGATGGAAAGCAGCATTATCATCTCCTGAACTCCAGTAACGAGGTATAACTCTCGACAGCAATTCTAATTTTCTTTACGAAGTCATTCTGACTAAGAAAGAAAAGAGTCTATGGTTCTGATACTTTGTTACTAAATAAATCACCTCCTCTCTGCACAATGATTCATTTATATATATATATATATATATATATACACACACACACACACACACACACACACACACACACACACACGGACACATGACATCATTTTCACCTGTAACAAAAACTAAGCTCAAAAAATTAATTTTCAAGGAATACTTCAAGATAACATTAGAAATATTGTATAGTGGGACTTCCCTGGTGGCGCAGTGGTTGGGAGTCCGCCTGCCAGTGCGGGGGACACGGGTTCGATCCCTGGGCCAGGAGGATCCCACGTGCCACAGAGCAACTGGGCCCGTGGGCCACAACTGCTGAGCCTGTGCTCTGGAGCCCGAGAGCCATGGCTGCTGAACCTGCATGCCACAACTACTGAAACTTGCACGCCTGGAGCCCGTGCTCCACAGTGAGAGGGGCCACCACAATGAGAGGCCCGTGCAACGTAGCGAAGGGTGGCCCCCGCTCGCTGCAACTGGAGAGGGCCCGTGCACAGCAATGAAGACCCAACGCAGCCAAAAATAAATAAATAAAATAAAATAAATTTATATTAAAAAAAAGAAATATTGTATAGATATGAGGAGCAGAAATATGAACTGCCACTCTTTCTGGGACAGTGCCTGAAACTCCACGCAGTCACAGAGTACCAGAGGTGGAATAGCTAAAGGGGTTTTCAGTTCAATCATTCTTGCAGAGAAGCTATGAGCTTAAATCAGAGAGTCCAGAATTATTAAAAATTAAACAATAATATTGTACATGTTAATGAAAAGCATAATCTCTACTTTCCAACAGTGTTAAAGGGATATTGAGTTACAGAATCTATCCTAGAGGCCAGTAAACCAAGCCAGTAACAGCTGTTTCTTGAGATTATAGGACTTTAAGTGTTTTGGTCCTTTTGATTTTCAGAATACTTCAATGAAGTTCTTTTAAGGGAAAAAGTAGATTCTCTTCAAATTTCTAATTGATTAATAACATTATGATGCATGAGGAAATCAAAAGTCTAAATAATGAGAAACTTTTAACTCAGGAATAAAGGAGTTTCCAGATGTTCCCTTCCTCCTCTAATGAGTCCCACTGCATTCCTCCAGAAAGGTTACAGCATTTATTAATAATTTATGGGTATTTATAACTTCATAATAACTAGATAAAATTATTCAGTTTGGTTTAATTCTACTAAATGTAGGGTGCTGTTTCGTTTATCTTATTGTCACTTTCTCTACAGAATCCAGTGGTACCTATACACAATGTTTCCATGATGATATTTTGCTCCCCGGTGATGTAATTCACAAAAAAGAATCATTTTCTTCTATTGTATACCCAGACTTCTGTGAATCAATTGCTTTTATATAACTTGCCATACGTCTGCTTAAAAATTAGAGATCCAGTGATCAATTAAATTTCTTCAAACAACCTAATAGTAACCAATTGGCTGTACATTTGATAGAATTCTATACTATTTACCCAGATATTTAGCATAACATTGATACAGAGGTTTTCCATTTCTGATTCATCTTCTTCACCTGGACTATATGTGCCTTTATATTATCTCTCATTTCTGCTTTTTTATCCCAGGATCTCACGGTGTAGTCTCCAGAAGTCCTTTCCAGCAGGGCGGGGCAGGCATGGAGAAGGTGGCATAGAGATGGAGGAATCACTCTTAATGGCCGGAGGTTGTATGGGTATATTTGAGTCGGTTTTTTAATTTACTTTGTTCCTTAACTTGTTTTAGTGGACCTCTTTGACAAACCTGGATGCAAACATGTAATTTTTATAAACTTCTTAACTGAAATATAATCTCTGTCCAGAAAAGATATTAATCCTCAATGTAAGCTTAACGAATAACAGTGAACATACCCATGAAACATCCCCTAACAAGATACACAGCATCACCAGCATCCTAAAACATGCCCTCTGGTCCCTCCCAATCACTACCTCATCCATCCTCTCCACCAAACAAGCACCACTGATATCAGTGCTTGGTCCTTTTTAATGTTATTTAAATCTACTCATCCACCACCATGTCATTGACACATCTTGTAACACAGCATATTGAACTATTAGTAGCTTGACCTCCAGTAAGAAAGATGTGGCTCTGTCTCTTACTAATTTTGTGACCATGCACAAGTCCCATAACTCTCTATGATTCAGTCACTTCCTCAACAAGATGTAGACCATCACAGTATCTACCTTTGCCAGGTTACCATGGGGAGTACATGAAAGACTGCATGTAAAGTAGTTAACTCTCCGCCTGTTGTTTAGTAAGAAAACAACAAATAACCATTTTTATTACTATTTGACTTTCTACTAGTCTGGCATAAATATAGGCAGTCAAGAAATATCAGAGTCCTTACCCTGGACTCTGTGTAACTTGGCTTATATAAACTATATAAACCTCCATAGGTACATAACCTGATTCACTCTCTAATTTCAAATGTAATCAAGACAATTCTTAATCTTACACAAATATCAGAAACTCTTCATTATTTCTAAAATCTAGTTCACAACACATATATATTTGTGTGTATAGCTCTTCTACAATGAAATACCGTCCACCTGGTTTCCTCCCAAAAATCTAACTATATTTTAAGACTCATCGCAAATACCACCTCCCTCTGTAACACTTTTCTTAATCCTCTGATCACAGGATTGTGGATTCCTAAAGCCCAGAACTTGCATTGTCTGTCTCAGACAGAGAAGTTTACAAGTGACCATATTGCACCTGCTACAGTATGGTCACCTTGAGCACAGAATCTGTTTCCAAATCCCTTGCAGCCAGCCCAGCATTACATTTTACACATAGTAGCAACAGTATAGTAATAAATATACTATCAAGTAAGTATATATGAGTCTACATTTTGCTTTATTTAATTCTGAGAGCAACCCTTCCAAATATTATCTAGTTGTCTCTTTTATGCTATATCTAGAAAAATAAATACCATCTTAAAATGAAAAACTTATCGTTTTGCCTTAATTAACTGGTTAATTAAAATCAGATCTATCAAGCACTTTATATTTCTTTGAAAGGAGGTGATATCATGTTTTCTGTGAGCATTGCGTTATTTTAAATGTCTGGGAAGAATATATTTTAAATTGCTACTTCTATTTGCCTCTTTCCTCCTGTTGAAGTGCACACCAATTCTTTATAATGGCACGTTTGTTCTGTTCTGTGGGCTACAGTGGGTGACCTCTTGGGCCTCTGTTCTTGTACCAGAAGGACAGTCAGGTGTTGCTGGCCTCCTAGCCCCTTAAAGGCCGGGGCTGAGCCCTACGTTATCTGGGCAGACGACACCTGATTCTTATTCCTCAACAATTCTAACAACTCATCGGCCCCTCTCAGCCCCTTTATGAACACAGATGTCATTTTAATGGGGGGAGAGCTGAAGTGACAAGAAGGTGACCTGTGAGTGAACCCAGGAGTGGGTGAGGCCTGTCAGTTTTTAATCTGAAACTGGTGTCAGGTCTGAGGAATGGCTGGTATAATCACATTTGTAACTGATCTCCTATAAACTCAGCAAACCTTCATAGGATGGCCATGGTGGGCAATATGAAATTAACAATTCATGCAGGTCTCTGGGCACCTAACTAAATCAAACGGAGCACTGAAAACAGTATAAACATCACATGTTTCCCAGATGACAAGACTGGCATGGCAAGAAAGTACAGATTGTGCTTTTATGAAAGATTTTGGGGGGCATCAATTTATAAAGATAGCATGTTTTAAGAAGACATTTGCTGTTTCAAGGCATAAATTTAACTTATCACATAGTCCAATAGAAAAAGTGTGTAAAATTAAACTCATTTCTACCATCACATTACATTCATCTCCAAAAATTACACCCTAATATACACTTTTACATAGTGTTACCTGCTTCAAATTTCTTCTAGTCAGTCCCTCAAGATTTCCCTCAGCAAAAATTGATTCTAAATATTAGAAGTAGTGCTATTCAATAATTGTACCTTAGACACAATTTGAAAACTTAACATTTAGTAGAAAATTATTCTAACTGGAGACTTGCCTACAAAAGTCAAATTCAAATGTTCTATAAGATTATGATGTATCTCTACCAAACCTAGCAGTATCGCAAAGCTCTCCAGGGTGGGACGTCCTTACAGGTTTAGAGGGTGATGTGGTATTTGACATCGAGCAGTGTCAACTGATATTGGAACAAGACTGTCAGAGCACATGGGATTTGTCCCTTTTCTTCCACTGATTTAGGATGGGAGAAGGAATAATAATAATAGTAATAATTGCTGGTATTTTTAGTAATTGTTTGCCAGGAACTGTTCTAAGCCCTTCATATGTCTTGATTCATCGATCTTCACAACAACCTTACGAGAAAGGTCTGCTTATTATTATTATTATTTTACAGGTCAAGGAAGCTGAGGCACCACACGCTTAAGACACTTACTCAACCACCAAGAGTGGAACCAGGACTTGAACCCAAATCTGACCCTAGAACCTTCATTCTTCTCTTTTCTTCATCATGTGCTTGGTCATCTCACTGCTGCTGAGACACTGCAGACCATGAATATGTGGTCTATTACCAAGACATCTTAAACTGAGGGACATGTGAGAGGCACTGACTATTATGTACTTCCATAACATCCATATGTCCATAATGTTCATATGTTCACAATGTCCATAATGTTCCAATAAGAACAATGATCTGTTCTTATTGTACCTCCTTAGAACTCAGGCTTCTGAAACATCGTGTCAGGTGACATCACTCCCTAAATTTTAGACATGGGGAATCCCCTTCACTTCCAGGTAGTAAATCCCATAATCTCACCTCTCCCAAGCTGCTCATATGTCTGACAGAAGAAAACATGGTATAAGGAAATGAGCCTAGATTAAAGGGTCAGAGAACCTAGCTCTGAATCCCAGATCTGCATCTTCCTATCTTGTCAGTTTGCTCGAATGACTTAAACTTACTGCACCTTGATTTATTTATCCCCATGATGGGAAGAGTATTATTTACTCTTATTTTCTCAGAGGATTTGTTCTGAGACTCAAAGGAGACAATGTATGGAAAAGTACCTTGCAAACAGGGAAATACAAGAGGCAGTCCCCAAAAAATTAGTGACTTGGGCTGGTGATGTCACCTGGAGACCAGATCAAGAAACGGCATGACCCCAGGTTTCTTTTCTACCACTGTGTTTCTTTCACATTGGGGGTGTTTTATATAACTAGCACTCCCCTCTTTTCACAAGAAAGCTGGGTGAGTGTTAATAGTGCCCTTTTCTTAAGGTTTCAAGACTGCACAAGATAAAAGCGTACAAGTGCTACAGAACTTCCAAAGTCTCACATCTCTTGGGCTTCAATCTATGCTATTTTCTTTTCTTGATTCACCCTTATTCACTTTCTTCACCTGTGTAATTCCCACATAACCTTCCAGAGTCCATTCAACTCACTTTATTAAGTCTTCTCTGAGCCCCCATGTAGATCTCAATTCTATGTCCCCTATTTTCCAACAGCATCTGTCTTCTGCCTCTATTATTACACGTATATTTTATATCTTAACTATTCATCTGTCTCTCTCCGCAGTTTAAGTGCAAGACCCTGGAAAACAGAGAGATTTGTTGAATTTATCTGTGTATTCCTAGTATGTAACACAGTGCCTGGAAGAGAATAGAGGCTCAGTACTTTTTTGCTGAGTGTAGACTGGGATCCATGGTTTATATAGCCAAGCAGACACGAGAAACAAACTTTGAAAAACAACAGAATTCCATAAGTGGAAGGCAACTCAGGTGGGGAAATACATAAACCACACATACTTAATATGAGCAATACAGAAGTAATGTGTGGGAAATTATTCAGTATTAGCAGGCTAAGTGGAAGAAAAGATGTATTTTAAAGAATCTAGATAATAAAGTCTTTTGAAAACCAATTCCAATAATTTAAACATTTACAGTAGGTTATTACTCACTCATTAATCAATGTATTCATTCATTCAATAAGCATTTTCGAGTACCTGCTATATGTCATTTAATAGTAACTCATAAAAATGAATAGGGTATGGTTTTCTTCCTTGAATAGTTTATTGTACTGTAATTTCATAGGAAGCATTTGTAGAAAACATCGTAGCACAAAACCGGAAGAGTAGTCTGATGGCTAAATGTTTATAAACCACTGGGTCAGGTGTGTATCTGGAGAGCACACAGCCAAGAAATCAATGAAGCACCTTCACTCCTCCTCCCATCTTCACGATACTCATCAGGCAGAGGTCTAAGTCCCGAGTCATTTGCTCTCAGTTAAACCAGGGAACTTCCCAGGAGACCTGTCCGCACAGCAAGGCAGAGCTGCTATCAACAACTTTTGTTTTCACAGGGTACTTCAAAAGGATTTTCCTTTTCTTTTCTCTTTTCTTTTCTTTTCTTCTCTTTTCTTTTCCTTCCTTCCCTCCTTCCAACCTTCCTTCCTTCCTTTTCTTCCTTCCTTCCTTTTCTTCTTTTTCTTGCTTCCTTCCTTTTCTTCCTTTTCTTCCTTCCCTTCCTTCCTTCCTTTTCTTTTTTCTTCCTTCCTTCCTTTTCTTCCTTTTCTTCCTTCCTTCCTTTTCTTCCTTTTCTTCCTTCCCCATCCCCACAATCATTTTGATTCTTGTATTTGTTTGCTAGGGTTGCCATAGGAAAGTACCACAGATCGGGTGTTTATTTTCCAACAGTTCTGCAGGCTGGAAGTCTGAGGTCAGGGTATCAGCAGGGTTGATTTCTTCTGAGGTCTCTCTCTTTGCCTGGTAGCTGGTCCTATCCTCCATGCCTTCACACGGTCTTCCTTTTGTGTGAATGTCTGTACCCTAACCTCCTCTTTGTAAAAAGACACAGGTCATTTGGGATTAGGACCCAACCTAATGACCTCATTTTAACTTAATTACCTCTCTAAAGACTCACCTCTAAATACAGTCACATTCTGAGGTCCTGAGTGAAAAGGATTCAACACATGGATTTTGCAGGGACACAATTTAGCAGGTACCAATCTCTGTCCTGCATCCTCCTACAATCAACTTGTTTAAAAGCCTGCAGCCACAGAGCCACTCCTACCTTTGACTGGGCCCAAATCTACAATACCAGTTCCATAAAGAGAGTTTAGAATAATGAATGCACTTTGGAGAGACTCGGGAAGTTTAAAACAACAACAAGAAGACTGGTACTGCATCTCGTACCTGGAGATCTGATTTAACTGGTTTGGGCGGCAGCCTGGGCATGGAGATCATTAAAAGCTCCACCAAAAGATTAAAATAGGTAACCAGGGATGAGAACCAAGGAAGGAACTCTTCAAGTTAAGATGGGTAGGAATTTCAGGTATCAATTCCAGAGGGGATTCTGTGGGTTCAGATAAAGAGAGAGCCATTTAAACATTTCTATTATACAACATACTTCAGGAGAATTAAGACCTAACTCACCTTACTAGCACCTACAGATGTTTCCCACAATCAGTACTGACCTGATCACTCCCTAGTACTAAATTAACCAGTAAGAAAGCCTGCCAGTGAGGAACACTGTTGCAGCCAACACTCCACAGTATGTTCTGGTGTGAAGAACCAGAAGTTGGAGTGGGAGAGAGGAGGGGACAGTACATCCATTTTATGGTCCCACCTACTTTAGGGAAATATGGATGCCAAACCCAAAATAAAGTATTTTGAGAGAGTCCTCTTTTCTTCCATTTTTCCCATTCCTGAAAGTGCTATTTTTAATCAATGTTATAAAGTTAATTTCATAAAGCATTGTTGAAACTCTGATGCCATTTATAAAAAACTAGGTTTTTAACCGATTCATTTATGCTGAATTCTCATTATACCCTTCACTTAGCTGGTACATAAGTAGGGCTGGTTTCTCCCAAAACATCAGTAGATCCTTGTGAGTCAAGGTTGGATGCTACATTTGAGTTCAGAAAAACAATACAGACTTTAGAGGAAAAAAAATCAAATGTATAAAATTGTTAATGTCTGCAAAAACTAAAATTCCTGGCTTCTAGAGTATCTGACTTTTAAATAGTTGCCATTTGCTCATAACTCTTTATTCATTTCCCAGACAACTGATAGTCGAAATAGAGGTTAGAGTTGTGGAGGAAGACAACAAAGAAAAGAAACCTTTTTCTTAGTTCAGCTTAGTGGCCATGAAACACACCTTCATAAATAGGAAGAGACGCTTGAAAGTTTTGAAGAAACTTCAAAACTTTAGTGTTTCTAAAAGTGCTTTGAACTGTGTCATTATAACGTTTACAAGGGCTTCAACGTCATGTTTAATTTGCATTTAATTCATGTTTTACCTTCAGAAAAACTTAGGGAAATATTCCTGGCTCCTGAAATTCATACGCTTCTTCCTCATATTACATATGAATTGTGATTCTCAAATGCCACCTTCTTCACTGGGAATTTTTGTCCTCTGTTCCATTTTACTTCCATACTTACACACACACACACACACACACACACACACACACACACACACACACACACACACCACACACCACACACCACACACGACTCTACCAAAATTACCAAAATGAGAATTACTTCTATATACTAGGGCGAAATATAACTGCAACCTGACAAGCCAATGTAGATAATCCTCAACTTACAAACTAGTTTTTACTTCAAGGTCCATGTGTGATGTGATTATAACTTGAAAAATATTTCCTCTAGAAATAGCTTATAAAAAGTGGTCATAATTTCAGGCCTGTCCACAACAACAACAAAATAATTGAGACCCGTGCTTTATTATTAGACATTAGCATGCTAGTGTGGACTTGGTTAGTATACAGTGATGCCAAGGGCTATATGAGAAAAAGGGAGGGGAGACTTGCTTCCTCCTTCCTAAGTTCCAAAATCACCCATCTATCCTCTCTCTCAGTCAAAATGTACATCCTCTCAGTGTCATTCACTTTAACCAGAAAGCACAGGTTACTTCCCTTCATCCTCACAGCAGCAGTGAGGATTTACTTCCATCTCACACTTGAGTAAACTATGGGTCAGAAAACTTGAGAAGCTTGCCTGAGACAAAACCATCAGAACTGGTAGAGCAGGGATTCAAGTTCACGTTGGTCTGACTCCCAACCAAATCACAGGAACCGCGTAGGACTTCCATACACTAATGTATGAACAATGGCCTTTCCTCACCTGGTCTCCGGGCATCACAGCTCCCATATCCAAAGGCCTCTTTTTGGTCCTTATTTGACGCATGTGTTACTTTTTGTTAATCCCTCCTTGTTGGCTACTACAACAACCAGGCTGAGTGTTTTCCTCCCTCTTTTCCCCATCTTTCTCCTCAATCTGTTGACCTCCCTGACCTCCCTACGTCTGTCAGGCCGGAAGTTAACAATTTTTAATTTTCCCTAAAGTTAAATTAACCACATTCTTCTCTTCTCACCCAACATACTCCCTGTTGAGAGTCTGAACCATTCCGCTATTTCAATTATCATCCGTGGGCTCATTATTATGAATACTATCTCTAGCCTAGATTGATGAGTTTTAGAACTTTCTTTCCAACAGCCTACTGGAAGTTTCCACCTGATAAGTCATAATTACCTCAAACTCAACGTATTCAAAATTTAACTCAGTATCTTCCACTAAATACAGCTGTGCTTCTTGAGTCCCAATTTCATTTAATGACATTATGATCAGCTCTCCAGTCTTCTAAAAAACTAATCTGATTCGTTCTTGAGCTCACATCCTCCAGGCATCAATCCTATCAAACCTACTTCCTGGATAGATACCTCCTGAATGTATCTTATTCTGTTTATTCCCACTGACTACATCATTTCTCACTGAAACTATTTAAATTTTCTTTTAAGTGGTGTTCCTGCTTTCAATCTCACTTCACTCCAATCAAGCTATTTAGACAATATGACACTCATTAAAATATTAAAGATTGTATCCAACAAATATTTGTTAAGCACCTATTACATGGCAGCAGTGCACTGGGTCCTAAGGATACAAAGTGAAAGAAGGCATAATCCAATCTCTCAAAAAGCTCACAGGTTCTACTAGAAAAAAATAAGAAGAAGAAGAGACTATCTTTTAGGAAGTATTAAAAGAGAAGTAAGCACAGGTTTCAGGAGAGTCAGAGAGAGAGGGCATTTGACCTCCACAGGAAGTAGGTCTTCTTTCTTATGTTCCCAACACTTTTCACATATCTCTATTTTGGTTTGTTTAGCAAGGTCATTGTTAGAAGAGCTTGGAGCTGCAGCCAATAATCATAAGTAAAAAGAATCGGGCAATAAATAGTCTAGGAGAATCTAATCAAGTGGTGACAGAAACTGAGTATGGGAAGCAGAATTTCATCCATGCAAGTGATTAAAGTTATAATAGGTTGGGAAATGTTGAGTAAGAGGATAAAACCCAGGGCATATAGGTTGCAAAAGGAATATCATCCTGAAGGCTATATAGACCTGGAGATTTCCCTTGGCATAGTGACTACAAAATTGTTCCTTTGTCCATTTGTGTTCAGGATAAATCAATAGCCAGGTTTTCCTTCTCAAACTCAGACCCCATGGCCAGAAACTGCCCAAGGTGATAACCATGTGATAGTCATGAAATGTTGAACTAGCAACCCCAGCTCACCTATGACGACACTTGTCTCTTTTAGAAGGTAAGTGTCTGGGAAGGCTTGGAAATAAACACAACAATTATAACATAAAGGAATCCCATATTACTAATTCCTTTTTGTCAAATTGATGATAATCTGTGTTTTTAAGTATTTGCCATATTTAAAAGATAGATCTATTAGAGAATCTGACAGATTTATCTTGTGATTCTAATTTAAATAAATGATTGAGTTTGAAATAACACTCTTTAAGCTAAAAGGTATGCAGAAACTGGTTAAGTTTGCTAAGAGTGTCAAACCATTTTTTTAACTTGATTTTATTTCCAAGTGTAACTGATTAGATTGTCAAGAGTTGTTTAAAGTACTTGGGAATTTTTATTACTAGAATTCTATAGTTTCCCATTATACATTTTAAATGCTTAAAAAGAAAATATGTTAACTTTACAAATTATTTTAAAATATTTAAGGGAATTCCATTAACTAAATTCCTACAAGAGATCAAATTGTTAAGGGGATTTAATCTGTTTAACTAAGATAATCAGATAGACACAAAGAAAAAGTGGAAGAGAATGTAAAATAGATTTGCTCAAGCTTTGTGAGTTAAACATAAACGTTAAGGGAAATCCATTTGAATTTTAACATAAATTTGAGATAACTGCAAATAGTTCTCTCTGATACAAAAGCTAACCTCTGACACAATAACATTTATTTTGATAATTATATTATGAAGTTTTATTATGTATCTGTCTCCTCAATAGACTGCAAGCTCCCTGGTGACCAGAGCTGAAACCAGAAAAATGCCACTTTGCCTGATAAAATTGATACCTGGTAAATGTTCACAAAAGGACAGTTCCCTAGTCCTACCCTGTGGTAAGCTCACATGGGTCTCCTTCCTGAATCTTATATTCTCTAGGGTCTTATCATTCTTTCTGCTCCCGCTGCTATGTCCACCTGGACTGTCATTTCTACTTACCCCCGACTCTCGACTTCACCTCTGCACATTCATACTCCAGTCTAAGCATAGTACCACCATACAACCATACAATGATCCAAAGCAGAGAGTACATATATACATATAAGTATAGTGTATTTTAATACTCATGACATACGTGACAAAAGAAAACTGTTCCTTGATTTTTTAAATCTTATTTCCAGAAAAACACTCTTGTTTGATTTCACAAAAGAAAATATGATGAGATATTACTAGTCAGCTGCACCTTTTCAAGAAGAAAAAGCATTCATGATACTGTAATCCTACTGACACAAGCACATGATTAGGAAACATCAAATTATAATTCTATTTACAACGTTTGTATCATTAAACCATCCTACCTTTATTTTCTTATCTTTAAAATGTATTTTAAAGGCTTCCTAATATACTAAATCTAAAAAAATCTTACAATTATAAAATGCAAGAAATGTGTGAAAAGGAAGTCCTACGTTCACAATGTTTCATCATGAAATATCTTTGTGTCATTTTCTTTAATAAGAGTTTTAAGTTCCATTTTTGCCACTTTCTGGGGTTATACACATATATGCCAAGTATTTAGATGTTGGAAATTTGAAAACCTTTGTACCCCTAGTGTTGACTTACTTCTGTTATCAAATAAAACTAGGCTGTATTAGGCAATATCCAAATGGAGTTATATTGTTACTAAAATTCCCAATGCCGTGAAAAATTCTTAATTAAAAATAGTGGCTGGGAATTTCTGCTTTTAGCCATGGGGGAGTTAACTAGAAACAAACCAGTTTTCCTGCCATGAACTAGGACACTGGACAAAATATATGAAGCAACACTTTTCAGATGTTGGAAAACAAGCAGCACAGGACTGTGATCTCTGAAAGAAGGAAAACACACATACAAGGTAAAGCCCACCATTTTTTCTGCCTAAAGGAACTTTCCAGACTGTGGCACAGAGTGGTGGAGACCAACCAGGACAGGGTGGTCTTGCTAAAGTGAGAAGGCAGGAACCAGAGTCAGGGCTGGGGAAGCAGGAGTCATTCACAGAGTATACTACCAGAGAGGAAGGCTCCGTAGGAAGAAGGAATTCCAGAAATCTGCAAGATCAGGGAGAAAAAACACAGTGGGAGCTGGGATCTCAATGGTATTTCTGAAGGCTACACACTATTGAGAGACATAGGATTTCTAACCAACCAGACAAGAGAGATCTCTCCCCAGGAATTCAAATGAAATGCCAAAAACTCCCAGATATTAGGAGTAGGGCCACATTGACCCTAGAATAAAGACTACTCCGGATTTAACCTAACAAAAGTTAAAACAAGTCTCACATGGAAGCAACTTAAGTGTCCATCGACAGATGAATGGATAAAGAAGATGTGGCACATATATACAATGGAATATTAGTCAGCCATAAAAAGAAACAAAATTGAGTTATTTGTAGTGAGGTGAATGGACCTAGAGCCTGTCATACAGAGTGAAGTAAGCCAGAAAGAGAAAAACAAATACCATATGCTAACACATATATATGGAATGTAAAAAAAAAAATGGTTATGAAGAACCTAGGGGAAGGACAGGAATAAAGACGCAGACGTAGAGAATGGACTTGAGGATACAGGGAGGGGGAAGGGTAAGCTGGGACAAAGTGAGAGAGTGGCATGGACATATATACACTACCAAATGTAAAATAGATAGCTAGTGGGAAGCAGCTGCATAGCACAGGGAGATCAGCTCGGGGCTTTGTGACCACCTAGAGGGGTGGATGAGGGAGGGTGGGAGGGAGACGCAAGAGGGAGGGGATATGGGGATATATGTATACATATAGCTGATTCACTTTGTTATACAGCAGAAACTAACACAACATTGTAAAGCAATTACACTCCAATAAGCATGTTAAAAAAAAAAAAAGTCTCAAGAGGAACATGTTGATCTACCCTTAAATCAACTTCTTGCCAGAGCACAGCTCAACACTCAAGGGTAAACTATAAAACACACTCTCAACAGTGTAGTAGCCATGCTTTCCACCACTACTAAAAAAATGACTCGATGGATAAAGAAGCAGAAAAATAACCGATACCAGGAAAGGAAAAAGAAAAAATTCAATAGAAACTGACCCATAGATGACAGAGCTGTTGGAAATGGCAGAGAAGAACATTTAAAAAGGCACTGTGAATATATTTAAGGACTTCAGGGAAAATACAGATACATCAAGTGAAGTCAAGTAGTTTCTCAGTAGAGAAATGGAAATTATTTTTTTAAGATACAAATTAAAATTCTACATCTGATGTATTTTAACAGCATTGATAAAGAGAGACCAGGCCTTAAATTTCTGTGGTTATTAGTGTGTGAATTTGGAGGCAATGTGAACTGTTACATCAAGGAAAACACACCGTAGAGGCTTTTAGCAACTCATTTCTCTGAATAGAACAGAAACTGACTTCTACAGGATGTCTGTGTAAAGGATTCTTTTTTTTTTTTTTAACCAGGGCTGTTCTAAAGGACTCTTGTGATTACATTGGACTCACCTGTATAACTCAGGCAACTCTCCCTATTTTAAGGCAAAAGAGACAAGCCAGTAATCGGGTGCTAAATGCAGCATAAAATTAAATCTCCTAAAGAACACACAGAGGGTCTCCTTCTCCAGGGCCTCACCTGGCTCTCCCCCTGTTCCAGCTGGTAACAGGTTATGAGCACCCCGCAGTGTTAATACCTTGTTAAGGTGGTTTCAGCTGTTGGGTCTTTGAGACATCAACATCTGGACTGTTTTACTGTGAACCCTTAAAGGGTAGGGTTAATCCTGGGATATGCTGAACCTCCACCTTCTCCCACTGCAGGCATGTCTTCCCATGATATGGTGTTGCTGGCAGGGAGTGGGCAGAGACAAGATGGTGGAGCAGAAGGACTGGAGCTCACCTCCTCTCATGAAAACACCAAAATCACAACTAACTGCTGAACCACCATCCACAAAAAAGAATGGAACCTACCAAAGAGGATATTCTACATCCACAGACAAAGAAGAAGTCACAGCGAGATGGTAGGAGGGGTACTTTCACAATGTAATCTAATCCCATACCTGCCAGGTAGGTGACCTACAAACTGGAAAATAATTACATCACAGAGGTTCTCCCACAGGAGTGAAAGTTCTCAGCCCCACATCAGGCCCCTCAGCCTGGGGGTCTGGCTTCAGGAGCTGGAGACCCCACAACATTTGGCTTTGAAGGCCAGCAGAGTTTGATTGCAAGAGCTTGACAGGACCGGGGGAAACAGAGACTCCACTCTTGGAGGGCACACAAAAGGTTTCACATACACCAGGACCCAGAGTGAAGCAATGCCTCCATAGGTGCCTGGGCCAGACCTACCTGCTGGGCTTGGAGGGTCTCCTGGGGAAGCAGGGTGGCTGTGGCTCACAGTGGGGGCAAGTACACTGGAGACGGAGGCCCCAGGAAGTATTCACTGGTGTGATCTCCCAGAGATCACCATTTTGGCACCAAGACCTGACCCAACCCAACAGCCTGCAGGCTCCAGTGCTGGGGCACCTCAGGCCAAACAGCAGGGTGGGAACACAGCCCCACCATCAGCAGAAATGCTGCCTAAAGTCATCCTGATCTCACAGACACCTCTAAACACACCTCTTGACATGGCCATGCCCACCAAAGAGACAAGATCCAGCTCCACCTACCAGTGGGAAGGCACCAGTTCCTCCCACCAGGAAGTCTGCATAAGTCTCTGGACCAACCTCACCTACCAGGGGGCAGACACCAGAAGCAAGAGGAACTATGACCCTGCAGCCTGCAGGACAGAGACCACAAATACACAATGTTAGACAAAATGAGACAGCAAAGGATTATGTCACAGAAGAAGGAACAAGATAAAACTCCAGAAGAACAACTAAGTGAAGTAAAGATAGACAATCTACCTGAAAAAGAATTCAGAGTAGTGATAGTAAAGATGATCCAAGATCTCAGAAAAAGAATGGAGGCACAGACAGAAGATACAAGAAATGTTTAACAAAGACCTAGAAGATTTAAAGAACAAACAGAGATGAACAATACAATAACTGAAATGAAAAATACACTAGAAGGTGGACTTCCCTGGTGGTGCAGTGGTTAAGAATTTGCCTGCCAATGCAGGGGACATGGGTTTGGGCCCTGGTCCAGGAAGATTCCACATGCCGTGGAGCAACTAAGCCCATGCACCACAACTACTGAGCCCGCATGCTGCAACTACCGAAGCCCATGCACCTAGAGCCCATACTCTGCAACAAGAGAAGCCACCACAATGAGAAACCCATGTACTGCAATGAAGAGTAGCCCCCGCTCACTGCAACTAGACAAACCCCATGCACAGCAATGAAGACCCAACACAGCCAAAAGTAAATTAATTAATTAATTAATTTTAAAAATAAGGACAATTATTTTTTTTAAATACACTAGAAGGAAACAATAGAATAAATGATGCAGAAAAACAAATAAGTGAACTGGAAGACAGATTGGTGGAAGTCACTGCCATGGAACAGAATTTTTTTTAAAAAAAGAATGAAAAGAAATGAGTACAGTCTAAGAGAACTCTAGGATAACATTAAATGCACCAATATTAAATGCAATATTAAATGCATTATAGGGGTCCCAGAAGGAGAAGAGAGAGAGAAAGGACCTGAGAAAATATTTGAAGAGATCACAGTGGAAAACTTCCCTAACCTGGGAAAGGAAACCCTCACTCAAGTCCAGGAATCACAGAGAGTCCCAGGCAGGATAAACCCAAGGAGTAACACACCAAGACACATAGTAATCAAATTGACAAAAATTAAAGACAAAGAGAAAATATTAGGGAAAAGCAACAAATAACAGAAAAGGGAATCCCTATAAGGTTGTCAGCTGACTTTTCAGCAGAAATTCTTTAGGCCAGAAGGGAGTGGCATGATATATTTAAAATGATGAAAGGGAAAAAACTACAACCGAGAATACTCTACCCAGCAAGGCTCTCATTCAGATTCAATGGAGAAATCAAAATCTTTACAGACAAGTAAAAGCTAAGAGAATTCAGCACCACCAAACCAGCTTTGAAACAAATGCTAAAGGAACATCTCTAGGCAGAAAATAAAAGGCTACAACTAGAAACAACAAAATTACAAATGGGAAAGCTCACCAGTAAAGGCAAACATACAGTAAAGGTAGGAAGTCATCCATATAAATATGATGTCAAAACCAGAAATCATGAGAAGAGGAGAGTACAAATGAAGGATATTGGAAATGCATTTGAAATTAAGAGACCAGCAACTTAAAACAATCTTTTTTATATATAGACTGCTATATCAAAACCTCATGGCAACTGCAAAGCAGAAATCTACAATAGATACACACACAAAAAAGAAAACATAATCCAAACACAACACTTAAGATAGCCATCAAATCACAAGAGAAGAGAACAAAAGAGGATGGGAAGAAAAAAGACCTACAAAAACAAATACAAAACAATTAACAAAATGGCAATAAGAAAATATATATCGATAATTACCTTAAATGTAAATGGATTAAATGCTCCAACCAAAAGACTTAGAATGACTGAATGGATATGAAAACAAGACCTGTATATATGCTGTCAACAAGAGACCCACTTCAGATGCAGAGACACATACAGACTGAAAGTGAGGGGATGGAAAAAGTATTCCATGCAAATGGAAATCAAAAGAAAGCTCAAGTAGCAATACTCGTATCAGATAAAATAGACTTTAAAATAAGGACTGTTACAAGAGACAGAGAAGGGCTCTACATAATGACCAAGGGATCAATACAAGAAGAAGATATAACAATTGTAAATATATATGCACCCAACATAGGAGCACCTCAATATATAAGGCAAATGCTAACAGCCATAAAAGGAGAAATTGACAGTAACACAGTAAAAGTGGAGACTTGAACACACCACTTACATCAATGGACAGATCATCCAAACAGAACATCAATACGGAAACACAGGCCTTAAATGACAAACTAGACCAGATGGAGTTAATTGATATTTATACAGCATTCCATCTGAAAGCAGCAGAATATACATTCTTCTCAAGTACACATGGAACATTCTCCAGTTATCTCCAGATAACATGCTGGGCCACAGAGCAAGCCTCAGTAAATTTAAGAAAATTGAAATCATATCAAGCATCTTTTCCAACAACAAAGCTATGAGATTAGAAGTCACCTACAAGAAAAAACTGTAAAAAACATAAACACACGGAGGCTAAACAATATGTTACTAAACAACAAATGGATCACTGAAGAAATCAAAGAGGAGATGAAAAAACTCCTAGAGACAAATGAAAATGAAAACACAACAGTCCAAAACTTATGGGATGCAGCAAAAGCAGTTCTAAGAGGGAAGTTTATAGCAATACAGTCTTACCTCATAAAACAAGAAAAATCTCAAATACAACCTAACCTCACACCTAAAGCAACTGGAGGAAGAAGAACAAACAAAACCCAAAGTTAGTAGAAGGAAAGAGTCATAAAGATCAGAACAGAAATAAATGAAATAGAAATGAAGAAAAAAATAGCAAAGATCAGTGAAACTAAAACATAAACAAAATTGATAAACCTTTAGCCAGACTCACCAAGAAAAAAAGGGAAAGGGCTCAAATCAATAAAATTAGAAATGAAAGAGGAGAAGTTACAACAGACACCACAGAAATACAAAGGATCATAAGAGACCACTACAAGCAACTTTATGCCAATAAAATGGACAACCTGCTGTATAGCACAGGGAGCTCAGCTCAGTGCTCTGTGATGACCTAGATAGGTGGGACTCGGGGGTGGGGGGGGCAGGTGGGCAGTGGAAGGGAGGTCCAAGAGGGAGGCAATATGTGTATCCATATAGCTGATTCACTTCATTGTATAGCAGAAACTAACACAACATGGTAAAGCAACTATACTCCAATAAAAAAAATTTTTTTAATGGACAACCTAGAAGAAATGGATAAATTGTTAGAAAGGTACAATCTTTCAAGACTGAACCAGAAAGAAATAAAAAATATGAACAGATCAATCACAAGTACCAAAACTGAAACTGTGATTTTAAAACTCCCAACAAACAAAAGTCCAGGACCAGATGGCTTCACAGGCAAATTCTATAAAACATTTAGAGAAGAGTTAATACCTAACCTTCTGAAACTATTTCAAAAAATTGCAGAGGGAAGAATACTCTCAAATCATTCTATGAGGCCACCATCAACCTCAAACCAAAACCAGACAAAGATATCACAAAAAAAGAAAATTACAGGCCGCTATCACTGATGAATAAAGACACAAAAATCCTCAACAAAATACTAGCAAACTAAATCCAACAATATCTTAAAAGGATCATACACCATAATCAAGTGGGATTTATCCCAGGGATGCAAGGATTTTTCAATATCTGCAAATCAATCAGTGTGATACACCACATTAACAAATTGAAGAATAAAAACCATAAGATCATCTCAATAGATGCAGAAAAAGCTTTTGACAAATCCAACACCCATCTATGTTAAAAACTCTCCAGAAAGTGGGCCTAGAGGGAATATACCTCAACATAAAAAGGTCATACATGACAAACACAAGCCAACATCATACTTAACAGTGAAAAGCAGAAGGCATTCCTTCTAAGATCAGGAACAAAAGAAGGATATCCACTCTTGCCACTTTTATTCAACAGAGTTTTGAAAGTCCTAGCCACTGCAATCAAAGAAGAAAAAGAAATAAAAGAATCCAAATTGGAAAAGAAGTAAAACTGTCACTGTTTGCAGATGACATGATACTAACATAGAAAATCCTAAAGATGCTACCAGAAAACTACTAGACCTCATCAATGAATTCGGTAAAGTTGCAGGATACAAAATTAATATACAAAAATTTTGCATTTCTATACGCTAACAATGAAAGATCAGGAAGGGAAATTAAGGAAACAAGCCCACTTACTATAACATAAAAAAGACTAAAATATCTAGGAATAAACCTACCTAAGGAAACAAAAGACTTGTACTCCAAAAACTATAAGACGCTGATGAAAGAAATTGAAAATGACACAAACAGATGGAAAGCTATACCATGTTCTTGGATTGGAAGAATCAACATTGTCAAAATAACTATACTATGCAAGACAATCTACAGATTCACCCCAATCCCTTTCAAATTACCAATGCCACTTTTCACAGAACTAGAACAAAAATATTTTAATTTGTATGAAAACACAAAAGACCCCAAGACCCCAAATAGACAAAGCAATCCTGATAAAGAAAAATGGAGCTGGAGGAATCAGGCTCCCTGACTTCAAACTATACTACAAAGCTACAGTAATCAAAACATTATGGTACTGGCACAAGGACAGAAATATAGATCAATGGAATGGGATAGAAATCCCAGAAATAAACCCGTGCACCTATAGTCAATTAATCTATAACAAAGGAGGTAAGAATATACAATGGAGAAAAGACCATCTTTTCTATAAGTGGTACTGGGGAAAATGAACAGTTACATATAAAAGAATGAAATTAGAACATTCTTTAACACCGTACACAAAAACAAACTCAAAATGAATTAAAGACCTAAATGTAAGACAGGATACTATAAAACTCCTAGAGGAAAACATAGGCAGAACATTCTTTGACATAAATCGCAGCAATATCTTTTTGGTTCCGTCTCTTAGAGTAATGGAAATAAAAACAAAATAAACTAACAGGACCTATTAAACTTAAAAACTTTTGCCCAGCAAAGGAAATCATAAATGAAACAAAAAGACAACCCGCAGAATGGGAAAAAATATTTGCAAACAAAGCACCCGACAAGGGATTAATCTCCAAAATATACAAAGAGCTCATTCAGCTCAATATTAAAAAAACAAAACAAAACAAAAAAAAATCCAATCAAAAAATGGACCATCTAAATAGACATTTCTCCAAAGAAGACATACAGATGGACAAAAAGGACATGAAAAGATGCTCAACATAGTTAATTATTAGAGAAATGAAAATCAAAACTACAGTGAGGTATCACCTCACACCAGTCAGAAAGGCCATCATCAAAAAGTCTACAAACAATAAATGCTGGAGAGGGTACTGAGAAAAGGGAGCCCTCCTATACTGTTGGTGGGAATATAAATTGGTGCAGCCACTATGGAGAACAGTATGGAGGTTCCTTAAAAAACTAAAACTAGATCATAATCCAGCAATCCTAATCCTGGGCATATACCCAGAGAAAACCATAATTCAGAAAGATACATGCACCCCAATGTTCATTGCAGCACTATATATAATAGCCAAGACATGGAAGCAACCTAAATGTCCAGCAATAGAGGAATGGATAAAGAAGATGTGGTACATATATACAATGGAATATTAGCCACAAGGAGGAATAAAATAATGCCATTTGCAGCAACATGGATGGATCTAGAGATTATCATAATAAGTGAAGTAAATCAGACAGAGAAAGACAAATATCATATAATATTATACATGTAGAATCTAAAAAGAAATGATACAAATGAACTTGTTTACAAAACAGAAACAGACTCTCAGACTTCAAACTTATGGTTACCCAAAGGGAAAGGTGGGGGGAGGGAGAAATTAGGAGTTTGGGATTAACATATACACACAACTATATATAAAATAGGTAACCAACAAGGACCGCCTATATAGCACAGGGAACTCTACTCAATATTCTGTAATAACCTATATGGGAAAATAATCTGAAAAAGAATATGGATATATGTCTATAGATAACTGAATCACTTTGCTGTACACCTGAAACTAACACAACATTGTAAATCAACTGTACTCCAATATAAAATAAAAACTAAAATAAAAAAATAAAATTCTCCATCTGGAAAAACTGATAGGAAAAATGGCGAAACAGGAACACGGGAAGGATAAATGAGAAAACAATGAGGTAGTTACTTAGAAGACATAGTGGGTGGTGGGGAACAGGTGGGAATATAGGAAGGGGAGTGGAGCTTCTAGATATATAGGGATGGATGCTTAATAAAATTCTACATATTCAAAACAAGTATTGAAAGGGGAAAAAAACTAAAACTAAATGGAAACAGAAACAACTAAATTCAACTGAACTGCATTTAAATTGAGTAAGCTAATCACACTTAAGAAAATAATTCCTAAGATTGCATTTATATTAAATCCTAGAACAGGTAATACATGATGAAAGAAATCAGAAGAGTGGCTGCCTGGAAAAAGGGGGGTGGGAGCGGAGGGGGGGTTTGCAGAGTTTGCCTGGGAAGAGGTTGGAGGAAACTTTCTGGGGAGATGAAAATATATTGAATCTTGATACAGGATGTGGATTACACAGGTGCCTACAGTTGTTAAAATTCCTTCAACTGTAACACCACATTTCAACAGTGTGTAAATTATACCTCAAATTTTAAAAATAAGAGGACAGATAATGGCCTGGCTTTATAATTGCAATGTAATAATAATCAGCTTTTTCACATCATCACCAAGGAAGCTCTTCTCAGTCTCAGCCCATGAATGTATATAAAAGACACAGTTAGCAAACTTGCAGTCTTTTCCTCCTCAGTTAGCGTGAAATTGCTTGTAAGTATTCTTTTGACTTTGCCACTTCTTTACACCTGCTAAAAATTTCCACCATGGCCAGCTCCTCCCTCACCATTCTAGAGTAAATGATGATCTAAAGGAACAGGAATAAGGTCTGTCTGACCTGCTGTTAGCTGTAAAAAAAACATGAGCCATCTGCCCTGAGTCTTAAGCCACATTTCTTTTTCTTAGTGTGAATACTATTATGTGGTATATGCGAGTCCCGTACAATGCAATTTACACAGCTGGGTTGCTCTCACTGACAAAATGCCTTTTAAAACAATGATCTATCTCTGCTGGAAGTTTCATATACCCTAAGAGAGCAGAGGGAATGAAGAGGAAAGTCATTTCTTCTGAAAAAAACTTCTGCAAGGAAACTCACATTTTAAAAATCTACCAGATCGCATGTCGAATTATCTCTTACTACTGGCAGTTAAAAACTACTTTGCCCAGGAATGGCATTCTGCAAAACAAACAACTACCTTTATCTGTTGTTCTCTATATGCAATAACTCCTTAAATTAAAAAAGTCCAGGACTCTTTCCTAAAGATGATTTCAACTTTATAATCTGCATTGTATTTCCTAAATCATCTGGACTCCACTACCTTAATTATAAGAAAACAGTCACCTTTTTAACAAAACATTTTGTGCTTAAAATTTCCTATTGGTGCAGTCAATTCTTTTGCATATTTTTATGGTAATAAATGAAATTTTGCTGGGAGTCAAAATAAAAACAAAAAATTTAAAATTCATTCTACTTGTCAATTATCAATACTTGAGTCTTACAACAATACCACAGTTTCAACAACTTTACACCATCACATGTAATAGTTCATATCAGAATAAGCAGATGAGAACTTTCCAAGAGTAGCTCTCAAGCAGATAAGTGAATACGCAAAAAGAAATTACAGGTAAAAAAATAATAACAAGCATTACAATTCTGTATAGATATTTATATATTTTCAAGCTTTTACTATCATGTCAGTGTATTTCAATCCTTTCCAACAAACTAAATAAAACTAAATTTTGATATGTGGTCATTTTTTTCACTTCAAGCTACTGTACATTCTTTCAAAGCTCTATAAAGGGAGAATTCTTCATTTCCAGAAGCTTCCCATTCCTATCATTTTACTACTATCTAGTGTTAAAACTCTGTACTTAAGACAATGGTTTCTCAAATTTGACTTTTTTTTCCATATAAATAATACTCTGAAGGGGGAAAAAGAAAACATGGCTGTAAACAGCACCACTGGCTTATATCCACTAGATGTCAGTCATGCTGTTAGCATCAATTTACATTCTTAATCCTGAACGACACAGACAGAAATTCTATTAAATCTATCCCTGATTCAGTATGAATGTACCACAGAGGCACCTAGGATTTGACACGATGTGAACTAAGCCTTGTGTCTAGAAAAACTATGGTTCTGCCATCAATAAGATACAGGCTTTTGCTAACTGCCATTGTTAGTTGAGGACAGTTGGGTTGGGGGTACTTGTGACAGTAATCAGTTTACAAGAAAGAGTGATGTGCTAATAATTTCAGAGAGAAATGTTTTCAAAGGCTTAGCTTGTGGAAACGGACGCAAAAAGCCGATCATTTCTTATATACGTAAGAAATTCAGAATATCTAGAATATTTCATAGAACAGCCTTCCTTCCCCCTCAAAAATGCTGACTGGGGCCTCCCTGGTGGCACGGTGGTTGAGAGTCCGCCTGCCGATGCAGGGGACGCGGGTTCGTGCCCCGGTCCGGGAAGATCCCACATGCCGCGGAGCGGCTGGGCCCGTGAGCCATGGCCGCTGAGCCTGCGCGTCCGGAGCCTGTGCTCCGCAACGGGAGAGGCCACGGCAGTGAGAGGCCCACGTACCGCAAGGGAAAAGAAAAAAAAATTTTAAATGCTGACTGTATTGAAAATAAAACGTTCCCTGGGAAATTGACTTCAGAAGATAAAACATCCTTGACTGTTGCCACCAAAATCACAAATTAGTTCTGTTCTTAAAGATAACTGAACTCCTCTTCCCAGTAAAATAGTGTGAGTGAGAAAAGTTCCTAAGCATTCCCACAGAAAAGACCGATAAAAGGCACCTACTGTTTCTGGGAAGTAAACAGTAAAATGACTGTTTACCCAATTCTTGGATCATCCCAGGCCAGTTCAACACATTAATCGTCACCACGAACTTTGCAATCTCACCATAATACCAAACATTCCACACCATCCCTTAAATAATGTGGGACGTAACATTAAGAGAAGACCCATAGAAATCTTTGGGAAAGTCCTGATATCATCGACAGTAGAATTAAGAGACTGAATTAGGTAGTCTCGAATTTTCTTCTAGCTCTACCATTTTTTGCTTCTATGATGCAAACATGCTCTTTTCCTCAAAATAATCATCTTTTCTGAGGACTAGCTGTAACATGTTAATTGTTCCTGAAGATAGAAAAATATAAATATATGTTGTCAATTACGTTAACTCAGTGAGAACCCTGATCCCTGGCTTTTGTGGTCGCAAGGTCTATGGTTCTTCCCCCCACCCCACATCCAATGCAAGTCAAGGATTTCTTCCCCAGAATTCTCTTCACGTTGCCTCGGCTCCCATTTCTCGCCCCTTAACCACCCTTCCTACACACCCCACACCACACAGGATCCTCTCTGAAGAAATACTAGTTTGCATATTTAGGGAGATCCTACCCCATCTAAATTGTGCTGCAGGTAAATTCCCAGTGAGGACCTATCGTATTGTAGTATGTTTTCGACGTGTTGGAAGCAGCATCCGATGTGTTCGGTATAGCACTGCTTTCACGATGACATCGCCAATACCTGATTTCATAACTGACAATGAAATAAGCACGCCATCTGAGTGTCACATATGCTGGGAGGAACAAGATGTGGAACTTGGAATTCTAAGATGAGTAGATCCAACACACGCCCTTGGTCTGGGTATCACCCCATTTCTGGGCGCACTGTTAATGGGATCATGTATTCATTCAGTTTTTCAACAGATATGTCCGCCCGCTCTATGCCAGGCGTTGTGCTAAGCATTGAAGAGGAAGCTGTGAAACAGGCAGGTGCAGTCTGTTCTCAAAGAATTTGAAGTCTAGTAGAGGATAGTGATGAATTAAATCACATAAGGTTCTAATGAGAAATACAATCGTTGGAAGAGTTATTACAGTTACAATACTGCAAATTCTACGGTGACCAGTATAAACGTAACATAATCCTGCACAGAAGAGAAATGTAGACTCTCCCAAGTAATGTGCCCTAAATTGCAGGATGATTCTAATATAGATTCCAGAGCTATAGTTCTGGTGAGTCTGGGGTGCATGGGACTTCTAGAGCATTCCATTGTTTCAGTCACTCCTTGTGAATTCTGGGGGCCTGGATGAACCTAAGGGAAAAAACTGCTCAGGGGACAGATTCTAGCCCACTGTTTTCATTATTAATTTAATTTGTATTTCCTCAAAAACCTTATCAAAGGATGTTACTGACTGCCAGAGAGAGAGAGAACTGAGATGAAAAGCCATCCCTCTTTCCTTTATACTTTTGATGTTAGACTCCCTAGAAAAGAGTCTAAGGAGAGACCCTGGAAGACCTCAAAACCAATCCTGCTGTCACTCTGCACAACTTATAGGGGAGAAAAGTAGCTAATAGACTGTCAGAAGAGAGAGGTTTATTAAACCAAGCAATTAGCCCTTTACTTTAAAGGGATGTGGTGAGACTCAATGAAGTCAAGCACACAAGGTGATTTAAGGTTTTTGAAAGGAAGGACGGAGCGTTCAGGGCTGTAGGAATAAAGGCTCAAAGATTTAATGAACGTCTGTCTAGCACTTTCCACTTGGTAAGTGGCTTTCACTTATTTTATTACCTTCTCAAAATCGCCCTGTTAAACAGCAGGGCGGATACATGTCTTTCTGTGATCCCTGAAGGTCACAGTGAAACACACACTCCATGAGTTTACATAAACACACAACGAGGGGGGCGGGCACTGATGGAGACCCAACCAGTTACCTTACAAGGCTCAGCAACCTGAAGGATGTCGGCAAGAAACGGGAAGGGGCAGACTTCTGGGCGAGTGTGGCCCTCAGGAGGCAGATTCAGGATGTATTAGACGTACGTGAGCCATGTCTCAGGCAGGTTAAAATGACTTGGTTAAGACTGGACCCAGTCTACAGACATAGAAAACAAACTTATGGTTACTAAAGGGGAAAGGGGGAGGGGGAGGGACAAATTAGGAGTTTGGGATTAACAGATACACGCTACTATACATAAAATGGATAAACAACAGGGACCTACTGTATAGCACAGGGAATTATACTCCATGCTTCATAATAATCCATAAGGGAAAAGAATCTAAAAAAAATATGTATATATATATATGTCTGTATTACTGAATCACTTTGGTGTACCCTGAAACTAGCATGACATTGTAAATCAACTATATTTCAATTAAAAGAATTAGACACAGCCCTTAGTCTTTCCAATATACAATATTTTCTCTTAAACAGGTCTTAAAGCAAGGAAAGGGTTGAGGGCATTGGCCTTTGTTGAAGCCCTACTATGTGCAAAGAGCATTCTTGGTGCTGGGCACCCCTGACCTCATTTCATTCCCATCACAACCCCATAAGACACTATTATGGGCTCACTTTTACAGACAAAGAAACTGAGTCTCAGAATTTAAGTAACTTACTTACCCTAGGTTATTTGGCTCAGGAAGCTATGAAGCCTAGATTTGAGTACAGTTCTGTCTTTTTGAAAGTTTGTGATTATTGTGGGAATGTGAATTGGTGCAGCCACTGTGGAAAATATGGAGGTTTCTCAAAAAAAACCTAAAAATAGAACTGTTACATGACCCAGCGATTCTGCTCCTGGTTGTATATCCAAAAAAAACAAAAACCAAAAACACTAATTGGAAAAGATACATGCACCCCAATGTTCATAGCAGCATTATCTACAATGGCCAAGATATGGAAGCAACCTAAGTGTCCATTGATAGATGAATGGATGAAGAAGATGTGGTACATATATACAATGGAATATTACTCAGTCATAAAAAAGAATGAAATTTTGCCATTTGCAGCAACATAGATGGACTTGGAGGGTATTATGCTAAATGAAATAAGTCAGACAGAGAAAAACAAATACTGTATGAGATCATTTATACGTGGAATCTAAAAAATAAAACAAACTAGTAAATATAACAAAAGGAAACAGATTCACAGATAACAGAGAACAAACTAGTGGTTACCAGTGGGGGAGGAGGCAGGGACAGCATAAGGGTGGGAGAGTGGGAGATACAAATTATGGGTGTAAGACAGGCTCAAGGACGTATGTACAACACGGGGAATAGAGCCCATATTTTGTAATAACTGTAAATGGAGTATAACCTTTAAAAGTTGTATAAAAAATTAAAAATAGGGCTTCCCTGGTGGCGCAGTGGTTGGGAGTCCACCTGCCGATGCGGGGGACGCGGGTTCGTGTCCCGGTCCGGGAGGATCCCGCATGCCGCGGAGCGGCTGGGCGCATGGGCCAGGGCCGCTGGGCCTGCGCGTCTGGAGCCTGTGCTCCGCGACGGGAGAGGCCACGACAGTGAGAGGCCCACGTACTGCAAAAAAAAAAAAAAAAATTAAAAGTTTGTGATTCCTTAAGACGATGTTGTTGCCCATCCTACTATGTTCACTTTCTGTGTTTATCCCATAGTACCTCTCTCTACATTAAGAAGTGTTATATACATTTTCAGAGCCAGAACCATGTTTGCTAAACCTTGAGACACTTGAGGCTGCTTCCTACCAAGTTATCCAAAGGGACCTTGAAGACAACAGTAAAATACATAATTCAAAAAGCAAATGAATGTGTGGACACAAGATATTACGTAATAGAATTAAATAGGTAATTGAATAAATACCTAAATCAGAGATTGAGCAACTTGGATAACCTAAGCTTTTAATTACCTAAACGAATGCATGCTTTTAAGAGGTTAGGCAATTATTTTGGCATCAGCTTGTTCACATCACTTAACTAAGTTGATTAACATTTCTAGGAAATACGAAATCGTATTGATAATATTAGAAAAATTTGCATTTATCATAAAATCTATCCCCAAGGAAATGTTTTGGGCAATGTACGCTGCTCTATCAAAGGTATCTGAATATTCACTTTTCTTAAAACTTAAATTATATTTTCAGTGCCCTGCAGGAAAAAAATCCTATTGTCAATTATCTTGGAAAGGAGAAACTGTGTTATGAAGCAAATAGTTTACTCCTTATCCCAATTTACCTTCCATTGTCTTAAAGTGAACTCTTCAGGTGGCAGTGCCATCCTGGCATGAAAAACAATTTGCCCTTAGAAAAAGGAAATTATACACTGAGCCCCTACAGACCCCAAAAACACTCTACCCAAGAGCAAACAACCTGAAGCTTATTCCCCATCCGGAAAATTGTTCATTCACATCCCCTCCCATTTCCTCAATACTGTGACCTTACCCCAGCTGGTGAGCTAGCCCCACAAACCATTTAGACTCCACCGCAGAAATAAAATGCACACATACTGTGGCTGTAATTCAATTAATCTTCTCCTTGGGTTTCCTCCGCTCCGTGCCAGGGTCATTTGTAAGGCCATCACTCACTCCAAACTGTTGCACCTGCGATGCTATGGAAACACCCCCTTCCTCCCTCCCTGTCTCTATCCTCCCAGGCACGGTGCCCTAATCACCTTTTTCCCAGGCACAAAAGCTTTCCTCTGCAAACGAGGAAGGCTAGAATTCCCCCAAGCATTGGCAAGGAAATATTTAAATGTAATCAGAGGATCTCCCTTTGTTTTATTTTTTTTTCCTGGGGAAATTAATCTCTCTAAGGTATTCGATGTATTCTTTTGCTCTTCCGTGAGGCCACATCATCACACAGTGCCCGAGTGGTCACAGCTTGCAAAGGCTAAATATTTTCTTCTCTTTTCACTGCGGACACAGATGATACGTGCCTGGTTCCCTCAAGCATTTCTAATTGAATACTTTGCTTCATGTAAACTGTTTTAAACTTGGCTGTGAGAAGTATGTGCTTGGGCACCCTACTCCTCCCCCAGCTAGAGTGTGGATGCAGAATCCCTGGCAGCCTCTGCTGCCCTGACAGCCGCCCCTCCCAGCCTGCGGTTCCCTTGCCTCCAACAAGCTTGAGAAACTTCTCAGCTCCCTTCTCCCAAAACACCGCGAGTCTCGGGGCCTTCCGATTTCACGGAGTTCCTAGTAGAAAAGCTAAACTCTGTTATATATTTTTATAAGGTTGGAAGTCAAACCGGCCTTCAGTTTCTGCGCTACCACTTTGGAGCTCTGTGAGCTTAGACAAATTACTTGGCATTTCTGAATTTCAGGTTCATTATTTATAAAGTGGGGGGATAACGTCCACTACATGGGGTTGCTGTGAGCATTAAATGGGATAATGGATGGATATAAGGTGTCTACCATAATACCTGGCCCATACTCTGCACTTAAAGGATGTGACAGCCCTCCTTCCCATATTGTTACTTAATTACTGGGTGTCCTCAAATTGTGATTAGATAGAGCAGGCAAAGATGCAGACAGATCGGACCCCATCACTCTCAAAACAGCAAGAAGCAGACAGACCTGAGGGTTCTGGGAGTCAAAGCTCTGGGACCAGGGGTCCTCAGGCTTCAGCCAGCATTGCAGTCACCAGGAGAGCTATGAAAACACAGGCCCCTACTCCGGAGCCTCGGATTCAGAAGGCCTGGGCAGGCCTTTGAGAATCTGCATTTACAAGAAGTTTCCAGTGCCGCTGCTACTGGCTTAGGGACCGTATTTTGAGACCCATCGCTTTACAGGATGTGACAATAAGCAGTTTGGGGGAAATAACTGATGTGATGGGATAAACAAATATCTCATGTTGGAAAGAATCAACGTTTTGGAGATCTCCTTGCCAAAGGAGATCTCCTGCTTCACAACAGTGCCTGGATTACCCAGGCAGAGCTCCCTGAGTGAAATACACTCTCCCAGCCCCAGGAGACAGACACTAGTTTTTCGTTTTTCTTTTTTTTTTGGGGGGGGGGGGGCGGTGCTGGTGGTTGGTGGGCGGGGTGTTGTTTTTCAGATCAGCATTGTTTATTTCCTCTTCCCTGCATATTTTGGGCATTAGGGCCAAGGTTAAAGCTTACCATTAATCCCGCAAAGTGCTCTGTACTCTACCTTGACCATAAACAGAGGCTGACGGCCATCACCTCTGACAACCTAGTGTGGCAGTGATGGTGGTGGGAGCCCAGGCAGGCCTCCCAGCTACCCAGCTGCTGGGAGACAGCAGGGAAGCAGCGGGTGGGATCCCTGTGACAGCAGCTTTGGGGCTCCTACGGACTCTCAATTTAATCTAGGATTCTGTAAGGCAAATGCGACCATTTCCACTTTAAAAATGGAATGGAACAAAAAGATGCATGCACCCCAGTGTTTATAGTAGCACTATTTACAGTAGATAGCCAAGACGTGGAAGTAAGCTAAACGTCCATTGACAGAGGAATGGATAAAGAAGATGTGGTACATATAGACAATGGAATGTTAGCCATAAAAAGAATGAAATAATGCCATTTGCAGCAACGTGGATGGACCTAGAGATTGTCATACTAAGTGAAGTAAGTCAGACAAAGACTTATAAGTGATATAATATCACTTGTATGTGGGATCTAAAAAAAATGATACAAATGAACTTACCTACAAAACGGAAGTAGAGTCACAGATATAGAAAACAAACATGGTTACCGGGGGGAAGGGGGGAGGGATAAATTGGGAGATTGGGATTGACCTACACACACTACTATATATAAAATAGACAATCAACAAGGACCTACTGTATAGCACAGGGAACCCTACTCAGTACTCTGTAATAACCTATATGGGAAAAGAATCTAAAAAAGAGTGGATATAAGTATATGTATAACTGATTCACTTTGCTGTATAGCAGAAACTATCACAACATTGTACAACTATACTCCAATCAAAAATTTTAAAATAAAAATCAATAAATAAAATGGAATAGAAATTAAAGCTCAGACAGCATAAGTCACCTTCCCGTTCCCCCCATTATTAAGTGATGTCACCTGGTTTTTTCAGGTTTGACTCCCGAGGCTTTATTTCCACTTTGCCATTTCAGTAGCTTTTCTGTAAGATGAGGGGGACTGAACTGTGCCTCTGCTTCCTTCTGTCCAGTTCATTCTGTGATTTACCAGCTTTCCTCTTCCAAATTTACAGTAAAAATGTTTTAAAAGTCCATACATTCCCAACACAGAAACGTAAAGGGTGTCACCCTCTTAAACTATCAAACATCAACTCAGAGTGTTTAATAACAACAGAATTTTTCCCACCTGTGCTTGGTCTTAAGCCCCTATCCTTCCCTCAGGTTGCTGAGAATGAACCAAAGGAACCTTTTGTCTCTAGGTTAGTTAACGACCTCTAAGGAAATGATGTGGGTTGTAAGTGGAGTTGTCAGAATTAGCAAATAAAAATACAAGACACACAGTTAAATTTGGATTTCAGATGAATCACAAATAATTTCTAAGTATGTGTTTACCCCCATGCAGTATGTGAAAGACAGTCATACTGGAAAATTCTTCTTTATCTGAAATTCAAGTTTAGCTGAGCATCCTGTATTTTATCTGCAACCTGCCATAAAGGCTTCCTCATTAGGCTCTGTATTGTCAGAAGACAACATGTGAGATAAAAACAGGGGATGGAGGGAAGCCCCTTCCCCCTCTGAGGGCTGCTCCTTCCTTCTGCACGTCCCATGTGGTCAGGAGACATGTTAACTTCAGCTCCAACATAGGTTTATAAATCATCACTCGTTTCCTGTCCATTAACATTGCCAACCAGCAGAGACAACTTGTGACCTATTATCCCCCAGTCAAGCCCTTGCTTAGAGGTGCATCAGGAATGTTAGCTCGCTAAGTAAATGTGTGCATTTTAATACAGACTTGCTCTTCCCTAAGTCAAATCCTAACCGCCCCCCACTGTTACTGCTTATTTTTTTACCCATAGATGCCCTGACTTATTTTCCTCTTTCACTACATCATTATCAAATGATAAAAGTTTCCAATTTTTATCATTTTCCCCATCATCAGCAATAAAGCAAAGATGTTAAAACACCTAAAACCAGCAGATAACGCATAAAGTCAATTCCAAACAGAAGATCTGCTCTCGGGAACTGGGTTGAGTGCTGAGGCTATACAGATGAATAAAACACCTGCCAGGAACCGAATAGCCCTAACCTCCAATGTGATTGGATTTGGTATTTGGGGGATAATTAGATGCAGGTAATTCCCAATGAGGTAAATCTTCATGATGGGATTAGCACCCTTTTTAGAAAAGACACCAGAGAGCTTGCTCTGACTCTCCATCTCTCTTGCTACTGAGCCGAGCAAGAAGGCAGCTGTCTACAAACCAGAAAGAGAGCCCTCACCAGAACCCGGACCTCCAGCCTCCAGACCTGTGAGCAAACACACTTCTGTTGTTTAATCCACCCAGTCGGTAGTATTTTGTTGTGGCCACCTGAGCTACCTAATGCAATATCCTTTTGTGAACCCCTTTAAAATAAGTAGGAAATTTTAAATGATTTGGAAAGTATCCATCAGTCCTCTTGTTGGTCCCTGATGCCCATTCAATGCACAGTTATCATTTTCTTGGAATTTCCTCCCCCTTCCAGAAAAGCAGATCCTGGAAACCATCTTAAGTGGTTTCTTTGTGTCCCCAGCAGCTTGGTCATGACTTGTTGGACTGGGTGCACTCCTGATGTAAGTGGCATCAATCTTATCTCCACACGTGGAAATTTTGGGGTTGAAACTGAGAAACAGCAACTCAGCCTCTGAATGTGGTCGGAGCTAGGATGTGGGAACTAGAGAGCCGGGGAAGGAATTCATGCCCTCCGTGTGCTAGAAACACAGAAAACGTCAGTTACAGAGAAAAGGTGGAAGCAGACAGAAAGAAGAGAAGGTAGCTATTGTTTTTTTTTTACTCATCCATCCATTCAAGATACATTTGTTAAGTGCCTGCCACAGGTCAGACACAGCTGTAGACTCTAGGAACAGAGCAGTGACGAGACAGCTGCTGCCCAAGGCTAACAATAAATACAAGGAAGGAAGGAAGGAAAGAAGGGATGGAGGGAGGGAAGGAGGAAGGAAGAGAGGAAGAAAGGATGGAGGGAGGGAAGGAGGGAAGGAAGCAAGCAAAGAAAGAAGGAATGGAGGGAGGGAAGGGAAGGAAGGAAAGAAAGGATGGAGGGAGGGAAGGAGGGAGAGAAGGAAGAAAGGAAGGAAGAAGGAAAGAATATGATATGTCAGATAACTGCTAAAAAGAAAAAGAAAAATCAAACAGAAATAAGAAGCTCTAGAAAGGTGTAGGAAATTTTCAAATAGAGTGGTCAGGAAGACCACTCGTTGAGAACAAGATGTTTCAGAAGAGACCTGAGAATGAAGCAGTGAATGCCTTACGGGGAGATAATTTGGCACTTTGGAGGTATTCTGAACTCAACCAGCTGAGACGGCCAACTTCATCATTTAAAGTCTAAAGTACCTTTGCAAACACCTTGCAGTGGGACAGCCATTGCCTTTGGCAAGTATTCAGCAAAAACCCATTGTGTGTCTACTATGTGAAGTCAAAACAGGCAGCTAGATGGAATGGACGTAACACAGCGACCTGGAGCGCTGATACCAAGGACAAGAAGAGGCAGAGTGACACATGGCAGAAGGAAGGGCTATGGGCACTCAGTGCTGGGCACCAGGTCACAGCCCCCTACAGATCGTACAGAATCCGTGTCCCAGTCCAGAACTATGCCAGACATGAGAAAAAGGGCTGCCACCACTCAAGCCTGCCCCTCAGAGAAGCAATATCCTGGGGGAAATGTCAACGTTCAGTTAAAAGATAGAAGTGGTCCAGAACCAAGGTCAGCAGAAGACACCGTCTGGAAAGACCTTGTATGAAGGGGTAGCTGAGAATGTTTCATGCTGCTAATGATCTAAAGATAAAATATATTGTGTGCTCTGCTTTATTTAAATAAAGATGCATTAAAAGAAAGCCTGGGGCTTCCCTGGTGGCGCAGTGATTAGGAGTCCGCCTGCCGATGCAGGGGACGCGGGTTCGTGCCCCGGTCCGGGAGGGTCCCGCGTGCCGCGGAGCGGCTGGGCCCGTGAGCCATGGCCGCTGGGCCTGCGCGTCCGGAGCCTGTGCTCCGCGGCGGGAGAGGCCGCAGCGGTGAGAGGCCTGCGTACCGCAAAAAAAAAAAAAAAGAAAAGAAAGAAAGCCTGCCTCTATTTGTAGATCAGACTATAATTCAACCTAAAATACGTTTTCACGATGTCATGAAGTCAAAATAATCTGCATAAGCAGCAAGTAACATTTCCTTTGGATGAAAAAATAACGGGTGGCGAACTTGAGTCTTCACGGGTTAATAAGCAAATGACTGAGAGCAGAGAAGAGGGGGAGATAATAGAGTAAAGGAAAGCAAATACTGAGAAAGAGCAAATCATTGAGATGAGAGTGGAGGGGCGAGCCTGAAATCGAGGTACTCGGGCAGCTGCCGGCAGCCGGGCAGCCGGTCATGACTGCAGATGCTAAAGACGGAACAGTTCCCTTTCCTCTGGGTGTCCACCGGTCTCAGGAGCCACCACAAGCAAGCGATCCATCTGAATGATTACGCAGCACGCAGTATTTTCAATCACTTCAGGCTTCATTAGGTTACAGTACCACATAAGTCATACAGTGCTGTGCTTGGGAGAAGTGGCTCAGATATGCTCCTTTTCTAGGAGTTACAGTATGGGTTTCTCCCCGTTCCTTTTAAATATGTAAATATCAAGGCTCAGATGACCTCACTTTATCCAATATATCAACATAAACCTTGGGCATAACTATCACTATATCACGGTGAGGTCACTATGAACCAATGGTGTAATCCCTCCAGTCATGTTTTGCTCCAAATAATCTCAGGTTTAGGATGGAGTTGGGGGATGGGGGAAGGTTGCAGCACAGAATGAAAGGAGAGGACGTTATTGGAATGAAGGAAGAGTCAAGACTGGAGATGGCAGAATCGGGTGGGAGGGAAGAATAGAGACCACCGTCACACAAGAGTGTGACACCAACATGGCCTGGCCGATGCAGGCTGCCCCACCCGCCTCTAGTCAGAACGACCCACTGCAGGTGTTGTCACACCTGAGGATTTCAAAATGTCTCTCACATCCGCATAGTTAGTTCTCTTGTTTTTTCTCCCCTAGATGACCTGCCCCGTTGTGCGCTCACAAACACTATCCCTCGAGATGCAGCTCAATCAACAACCCCCTAGAATTTTCTGACCATTTTCCTCCCTCCCCCGAAATGTGGAATTGACCACCCCCTCTGCTGTGCCAGTACCCAGTCCTAACACAACACCAGTTACATTTTACTAAACTCAGATGTCAATTCTCTGCCTACCCGGTGGAAAACTCCCTGAAGGCGGGAATGGCGTCATTCTCATTATGACATACTTAGCAAGATCTATCAACTAAAAGACAAGCAATTCCGTTATATTCAGTCTTAATTCTCATGATATCAACTGGTATCTTTTAGAGAATTCTCTGATCAATAGAGCATTCAAGCTAAAACACACGATGCCTTCTTTGCAAGCCGACGAACTGAGCTTTAACCTCCAAACGATCCCAAGCACGATACCTGTGGAAATATGCGGCCAACAAGCCAGATTCCCCCTACAGGAGGTCACCCTGGGCCTCTCGAGCCCTTTCTGGAAGAACAGCAGTAAGGCAAAGAAAGTTCAGCTTGTCAGTTACTTACACTTACAAGATTGGAGGAGGAGGGCTTCCCTGGTGGCGCAGCGGTTGAGAGTCCGCCTGCCGATGCAGGGGACACAGCTTTGTGCCCCGGTCCGGGAAGACCCCACATGCTGCGGAGCGGCTGGGCCCGTGAGCCGTGGCCGCTGAGCCTGCGCGTCCGGAACTTGCGCGTCCGGAGCCTGCGCGTCCGGAGCCTGCGCTCCGAAACGGGAGAGGCTTCGACGGTGAGAGGCCCGCGTACCGCAAAAAAAAAATAAAAAGAAAAAGAAATAAAAGATTGGAGGAGGGACTCTGTGTGGTCAGAGAGCGAGCCCCTAGCTTTTCCAAGAGGAAATTCATTTCAAATCTTTATCTCCTTAATTCTAATTCCGTTGTATCCACTAACTAATGGGTATTTCCACGTGGAAGCTCTGTAGTTACTTCAAACACAGCAGTTCCAAATTCAAGCCCATCATTGCCTCATTTAATCATCTCCTTCTACCAATAGCCTCCACTTCTTGGACCACCTGGCTCAGACACTGGGATCACTGTTAACTTTCTCTTCTCCTTCACACTAGTCTCACACACTATCATGTTTATCTTGCATTTGCATGAGGCATTAGAGTTTTTTAAACTGGCATATAAATTGCCTCATTTAATCCTTACAGTAAACCTGTGAGAAATAAGGAAAATGAAAATTGGAAAAATTGATCAATATCACTAAGTTAGTAACAATGGCATATCTGAGATTCAAAACTTGCCTTCTGACTCCAAACTCAAGCCTCACATGCAAGCACTAATAAGGCCTATTTCATTCTCTTTGAAACACCGATCTCTCCCATAGACTCCTACTGCTATGCAACTACATTGGTGCTGGCTCTCAGATCCTCAAGCCTGGATCTCAACATGTCTCCAGGCATCAAAAGTCACTCATCTCCATCCATCCTCTTAATGGTAATGCCAAACTAATATGCCTCAAACATTGCATTTGTCATATCCATAACTACACAAAAGGTTTCAGCAGAATCCTATTGCCCTGAGAATAGGCTCCAAGGGAGAGCAGTGTTTGGAAATGGTATGAGGTAGGGAGAGGCACTCCCATATGCTTCTGGTGGTAATGGAGATGGGCATGACCTTTCTGGGAGAAATTTGGAAATATCCATCAACACTGAAAATATGAATACCCTATTCCTTAGCAAGTTTACTTTAAAGATTTATCTTATGGAAAACTTGCTTAAGAATACAAATATAGGGCTTCCCTGGTGGCGCAGTGGTTGAGAGTCCGCCTGCCGATGCAGGGGACGCAGGTTCGTGCCCCGGTCCGGGAGGATCCCACACGCCACGGAGCGGCTGGGCCCGTGAGCCATGGCCGCTGAGCCTGTGCATCCGGAGCCTGTGCTCCGCAACAGGAGAGGCCACAACAGTGAGAGGCCCGCATACCGCAAAAAAAAAAAAAAAAAAAGAATACAAATATATATTACAATTCATGATTGTTGCAGAATGGTTTTTTTATGTAAAAGAAATTTTTAAATTAATTTTTATTGGAATATAGTTGACTTACAATGTTGTGTTAGTTTCTGCTGTACACAAAGTGAATTAGATATACATATACATATATCCACTCTTTTTTAGATTCTATTCCCATATCAGAATTGTTTTTAACAGTTAAAAATTAGCAATGTAAATTTCCATCAACGGTGAAGTCATTATTTAAATAAGGTTTCATCTATACAATGGAATATAATGTAGTTACTTAAAAGACTGTTATAGATCTACACACATCTACATGACAACATGGTCTGTATAAAGTGAAGTAGGCAATAAGGGAAGTGTATTATGACCCATGCCCTTGTGTTAAAAATACATGTATGTGTGTATGTATTAGGGTTATATTAATGTACATAATATTCATTAAACTAGAAATCAATAACAGAAAGATATCTGGAAAAAACCCAAATTTTTGCAAAATAAAGAACATACTTCTAAATAACCCATATGTCAAAAAAGAATATCTCAAGAGAAATAAAAATATTTTAAACTGAATGAAAATAAAAATGCAATACATGAAAATACGTAGTTTTGCAGCTAAAGCAGAGATTAGAGAGAATTTTATAGCATCGAATACATATGTTTTTAAAAAAAGGTCTCAAATCAGTAACTAATGTTCTCCCTTAAGAAGCTAGAGAGAGAGCAAATTAAGAACAAGGAAATCAGAAGGAAGAAAATAATAAGGAAACAGTAGTCACTAACTTTGTCAAGGTAGGTCATACCCCATGCTGTCAGGTCTCCTGGAATATTTACCTAAATTCGAACCGAGAAGCTGTCCAGCAAAAGGGAGAAAGTCTGGCTTTGTAGGTGCAGATGAGGATTGGCATTTACTTATGTTCAGAAAATAAACTCCCATCATGTCATACTGGGCAGTATTTTCCCATAAATTCAACTCTAATTGTATTCAACCCACAAGTCAACTTTGTTTCATTTTCCACGTTTTTGTTTTTCATCTAAGCTAGAGCCTGTTCCCTGCGATGTGGCAACCTCAGCAGTCTTACCATCTCAAAATGCCCCCTCTGATCCCCTTAGCTTCAGCAAGCACCTTGAACCCTTTCTCTAATGATCTGTCTTCAACAAATGCATAATGCACGCTAAGAAGACCTTTTCCTTCTAATTTTTAAATCCACATTTATTTGAAGAAGTTTATATATGCCTGTTTACCCTCAAATCACCAAGAGAATTGATGGTGGCAGTGATTTGATCACCAGGAAAGCTTTCTAAGCTTTCAGAAAGTTTTCAGAAAACTTTTAAAGACATTTTTAATAGAGGAAATTGGGTTTCTTTTGACTGTAGCTAATGTGGAACTTCAAATTTCAGCTCATCTACATCTACGTGATTGAAACAACGTCTAAACTCGGAGACAAGCATTTATTTAACCCACAAGGCAACTTCTTTCCTCCATATTTTCTAATCAAATTTTAAAATGTTTCACAGCGATACAGTGGAAATACTATTTCCAGAGCAGCCCAATTTAGACATATGCAGACCTATAATACTCCTTCAGTGTGTATTTTTTTTTATTGAAGTATAGTTGATTTACAGTGTTGTGTTAGTTTCAGGTGCCCAGCAAAGTGATCCAGATATATATATATAGATATATAGATATAAAAAGTAATCTTTTCCAGTGAGTATTTTAAATGTAGAAAAATCTGACCTCTGAACTAGCAGTTCCAGTGAGAATTGTGAAATACCAATCTCTGGTCTTTAAAATATAATTTTAGGTGAACTCAGTACTTAGGAAATATGAGTGAATTAATGGAATTAACTCAAATGTATAAAGACGGTTGAAGACACCTTAATTAGAAATCACACATATGCGTCAGGTTCTCCATTTCTGAACTTTCTTAAAGAATCTACTGTTTTACCAGAGCTGAGATGTTCTCCTTTTAATATAACAGCAAAATAACAATTCTCTATGTTCCTAGAGTAAAAACCAGGATTGTGCTGATACCGTGTTTACAACCACTGCTCCCCTGTATTATTCTTTCATCTCTTCCTCTGCTAGAGTCTTTCATCCGTCAGTCAGCGAAGGTCAGACTCACCTCGATGGCTCAGCACCCCAGTCTTCTTTCCATTCCATTTGGAGGCAAGAAATCTGAATCTTTACCGTGCTGACCTGATTGTTTTAGAAACTATTGATTGTGGCTATCAAGTCCCAACAGTTCACTGGCGTCAGTCTCTGGAAAAAGAAAGGCAGAAAGACAAGCCACATCCCTCTCCCTTCTCCGACCGTACTGACCCCTCCATTAGTTAGGTTTGGGGGGTAATCAGACTGACTCACCGCAGGGTGCAGCCCCTTGTCTCTTCCAACCCTCCACTCTGCTTCACCTGGATTTTGGGCCATACATCAGAGTACACGTCTGGTATGTAATGAGGAATGGACAGAGCCGATGGGGGAGGTCAGCGAGAAGTGGATGGGTCCTCCATAGAGATGATTACAGAGTTACTGACACACAAATAAATGGCATGTATCACACTCCACAACACTCAGGAAGTGTAAATCTCATATTTGACATACCCTTTGGCGAGAGATAGACTATATGAATCTTTTTCACGTCACTAGAGCAGCTTTATACAAGGATACCCTGTCCTGGCATAACTCTCAACCTCAAAATGCTTTCCTTATCTATCAGGAGTACGCGTTTTCACTGTCATTGTTTCAATGTATTAAACATTTCATACAATAATCATTAAGCCACAGCACTTCTGCTTCATGTGTGATCTTCTCCCTGGGCCACTTGCTTTCTAATCTTGTGATTCCTCTAATACTACTACTACTTATTGAATGTTTGCAATATCCTAGGCCTGGTGCTAAGTGATTAACATAATCATGTCATTTAAACCTCAATAATCCTACAAGGAAGAGTTGTACTATTATCTCTACTTCACAGATAAGAAGACTGAGGCACAGTGGGATTAAGCGTTCGCTCACAATCACACAAACATTAAGTGTCGGAAACCAGACTTTTAACCCAGGAAATATGTCTCTGTACCCGATTGCCTCCTTTTCATTAAATGAATGAATGAATGAACTAAGCAACTACCACCCTCCCACCAACTCTGTGCCTGATCTGGTTGCTCGGTGCTGGGAATACAAAGGTGAATCTGTCATTGTCCCTGAAGTATTCCCCAGAATAACAACAGTGTGTGCCCATGCCGTTTTATCACAAGGGTACAATTATAATAAACTAGCTAACATGCATTGCTTGTTACATGTCAGACACTGCTTGAAACGCTTTACCTTCCTTGCCTGACACAAACGTTGCAACTCACCAAGGTAGGCGGTATTGTTATCCCCATTTTACAGGTAAGAAAAACAAAACACAGGAGAGTATAGCTGACATGTCAAGGGCAGCCAGCTGTCAAGGTGTGGGTGTGAGACACAAGGTAAAGCGGAAAAAGCCACAAAACGTGTAGATAATGGGGTAGATTTCATAAAAGAACATGTTTTCCTTCAGTTGAGAAAAATCAGGGAAAACTTCATGGCAGAGACGGCATTTGAGCTAGACCTTGAATTCTAAGAAGTAAGAAGTTGAGCTAAGGCATAAATGTAGAAAAACAGGGCAAATACTGAGAACAGTAAATACTCCAGAGTGAACCATACAGAAAGCAATACTAAGTAAAGGCCATGCTTATATGAAATCACATGTGTGAAACTTCTGAAAATTATAAAGCACCATATAATTTTTTAAATAAAAAATAAAATAAAAATAAAGCCATCTATGTAGATTTTGATCCTCATGGTATCCTTGAATTGGTGCTCTTAAATCACACAAAGGTAAACAGATTACAGAATGTAACTTGTAATCCACCTGTAAAAACAGAGATGGAGCTTCCCTGGTGGCGCAGTGGTTGAGAGGCTACCTGCCAATGCAGGGGACACGGGTTCATGCCCCGGTCCGGGAAGATCCCACATGCCGCGGAGCGGCTGGGCTCGTGAGCCATGGCCGCTGAGCCTGCGCGTCCGGAGCCTGTGCTCCGCAACGGGAGAGGCCACAACAGTGAGAGGCCCGCGTACCGCAAAAAAAAAAAAAAAAAATCAATCATAAGACAGTTAACTGTATATTCAACTCAATCATTAAATAAATTGAAAGTAGCAGATGAACCCTGACACCATCCCTTTAGTTTCACTCCATGTCAACCTCACCTGAATCAAACAATTATATTTTACATGGAGAGCCCACATTTTATCCTAAAGTTGCTAAGGAAGCAAGTTATTGAAGCATTAACATGTTTAAACAATTATGATGATATTTTGGGTATAAGGAGAAATTACAAAAGTGAAAATGCTAAGGGAGATTGCTAGACATAAATGAAAAAGCATGGACTTTGATATCCAAAAGCCCTAGGAACTAATTCTGATACCAGCTCTTTCTACCTTGTTCTTCCAAGTGTGGTTCATGGACCAGCAAGCAGTTTCAGCATCACCTGGGAGCTTAACAGAAATGCAGATTCTCAGATCCCACCTCAGATCTACTGAATCAGAATCTACACTTTAATAAGACCTCCAGGTGATCTGAATGCACGTGACAATTTGAGAAGCAAGGATATACTGGATATATGCTGATTACGGTTATGTACAATTGCAGGTAGAAATATGCAAGCAATAGCGGCTTAAACACTATAAAAGTTTGTATTTCTCTTTCATTCAAAAGAATTCCAGAAGTAGGTGGTCCAGAGCTGATATCATGTTCTGTACTGTAGAATCTATACTGTCAGGGCTTTTCAGTTCTTAGTAATGGTTGTCTCCTCACAATCTAAGAAGGCTGTTGGAGCACCAGCCATCGTATCTATGTTCCTGCCAGAGGAAAGAAGAAAGTATCGGGGGGAGGTGTCAGAGAGACAATCTTCTGAGACACTTCTCTGAAGTCACACACATTTGTTGACACCTCATTGGCCAGAACATAATCCCATGGTAACACCTAAATGCAAGGAATGCTTTAAAAGTAATCATTATTCCAGGGATTCTTATAGCCAGTTAGTAATCAGGAGGGTTTATTACCGATGAAGTTGGAAAGAGTAAATATGGGGAAACAACCAGCATTTCATGTAACCTTGGGCATGTTATTTAACCTCCCTGAATCTCATATTCCTCTATGCAAAATGTGAATAACAAAAGACATATAACAAAGTTATCACGAAGATGAAATGAAATGAACATAAAATATCTCACACATAGTAAGGACTCAGTAAGTAATAGCTCTTATTTTAGAAGGAATGCTTCAAGAGCTCACTCTTTATATAATATATAATGCTGGTCAAAAAAAAAAAGCAAATAAATGTTATTGCAAATATTAAAAATTGATTACAATTTTGTCTTTTAGAAAATTCAGCCACAAGCTGATCCCAAGGGAGGTTTTATCGACTACAGTGGTATTCTTCCCTGGGCCACACCACACCAGTCCTATCCAGCATCCTTTATCACTTCTAGATGAGGGTCCATCTAGAAGTGATACGAGAAAAAGCAGCACAGCATAGGAGTTAGGGGCTGGACTCTGAAACCAGAAAGTCTGAGGCTGAATTTGGCTCCATTGCTTTACAGCTACGCCATTTTTGTCATCACTTTTCAGCTTCTGTAAAGCTGAAATAATAATTCCCATCTCACAGGGTTATTGTGAGGATTACCTGAGTTAGTATAAGTAAAAGCACCTAGAAAAATGCCGAGCTCATAGTAAGAGTTAAGTGTTAACCATTACTATCAGCCATGCAACTTAGGGTGAACAGTGTGCTAGGAAACAGTCTTTTTCTACAGTAGGACTTGTCTCTTAATAACGCAGCAGTTTACCAGCTAGGATTTAGTTAACATGCAAAGGTCATTCATTCAGCTAATTCTTGGCTTTAGAAAGTATAGGGGAAAAAAATCAATAAATACACAATTAAAAAGAAAAGGAATTAACGTTTTCATGTTTACATGGCTCTCCCTCTTAGGAACCTTCTTGATAAATACTTGCTGATACTGCAATCAATAAAGGGAAGGATTTGAAGATCACACCTCCCAAGAAATAGGCAGCAAATGGAGAAAAAGTTCACTCAAGTCCTCTAGGATATGAAAGAATAGAGTTAATTTCGGATAAAATATTTAGTTGAATGAGGGTGATTCAAAAATTGCCTTGGTTAGAACACTTTGAAGTTTTTCCCACTGTGAGGAAACAGGTTCCTGCCCCATTTGCATTCATGTGGTTTATATTGTTCTTACCTAATGAGATATAGAAAACCTCCCAAACACTGACACGTTTAAAGCATGCTTCATTCAGCATGAAGGTTTGAGACGTCAAGGATACCTTGAGCATCCTCCGATTCCAACAACTTGTCAGACAAATTAGCACCTTCTCAACCAAGGGTAAAATTGAGTTTCACATTCCTCCCTGGTGGGGGAGAAAGAACGAAGGGGAAAATCACTCTGGTTTAATGCTTCCTTTGTTAAGACAAATACAGAGAGGCTTATCATCTCTGTATGGCTCTCCCTGACCTCCTGGTTTTTAATTCATTGGTTTTAAATGATCCTGGACAGTCAAGATCCTTTTGTCAGCTCTTACGTGCTTACCCCAGAAGACAGCCTCTCTGACTTTTATCACTCAAGCTTATTTCTCTTTGTGTGCGTTTAACAAGCTAGTCTTAAAGAAAAATTTAAATTGTGCTAACGTGATGAAAGTAGGTCATAAATCATAAATAAGATCTTAAAATGTTATACATAGTCAATTTTACAGACGTTTTAAAAATTCAGTTGCATCCAGCTTGTGGTCTAAGTTAACCACTTCAGGAGAGGACCTCACTAATTGCTTTAAAACTTCTCCATGGGGGCTTCCCTGGTGGCGCGGTGGTTGGGAGTCCGCCTGCCGATGCAGGGGACGCGGGTTCGTGCCCCGGTCCGGGAAATCCCACATGCCGCGGAGCGGCTGGGCCTGTGAGCCATGGCCGCTGAGCCTGTGCGTCCGGAGCCTGTGCTCCGCAAGGGGAGAGGCCACAACAGTGAGAGGCCCACGTACCACAAAAAAAAAAAAAAAATTTCTCCATGGGAGCTTGAGAAGAATGCCACCTTGTACTTGCGTACAAAATTTACCATGTTCCTCCTTCCTTTTTTTTTTGCCGTATGCGGGCCTCTCACTGTTGTGGCCTCTCCCATTGCGGAGCATAGGCTCTGGACGCGCAGGCTCAGTGGTTGTGGATCACGGGCCCAGCCGCTCCGCGGCGCGTGGGATCCTCCCGGACCAGGGCACGAACCCGTGTCCCCTGCATCGGCAGGCGGACTCTCAACCACTGCGCCACCAGGGAAGCCCCTTCTTTTCTTTTTTCTACAGTAACTTTTCATTTTGTAAAGTGGGATAAAATACATGACAAAAAAATGCTTTGAGAAGTATTTTGTGTGTTATTGTCATTATAGTAAAAACTATATCTTTCTAGAGATTAATCTCATAAAACCCCTAAGCTCCAGAAAAACTTCAGAAACTCCTCCCAAAAAGAACCTCTTTGGTGGTTAATCAAACCCTACACACCTGGCAATAGATGGACATTAAGAAAGCAAAGCTGGTGTCATCAGGGAGGACCTGGTGGGGGGTCCATCTCTGACACCCGGACTGGCCCACTCACTCTGGGGGAAGAAGGATGAGCTTCACCAATAGCCAGGATCTATTCTTATGAAGACAGTTCTTCAGTGGAACCCAAAGCAGGTAGGAGAACGGATCAAATGCAGAAGAGGCAAGAAGAAGAATGAGAGAAGAAGAATCATAGACTTAGAAAACTGGAAGAAATCTGGGAAATCACCTCCTCCAATCGCCTCACGTTTCAAAAAATAGGAACCAAGGGCCACTAAGTGACTTTCCCATGGTCACATCACTACCCTGACTCCCAGTAGCAGAAGCTGCAGGAAAGGCACTATATGGACATCACTAGTGGAGGCAGGAGGGAGGCTCCAAGCAGGTGGCTCCCCTCACGTGGGCGGGTACACAGTCCACACTCTCATCCTGAACAGAACGAAAGGCTGAGAAAGAGGGAAACCCTCCTGCCTGACAGTGGAGCTCGACATAGGTCTGTTTTGGCTTTTAGCCTCTAAAGCATCGACTTTCCTGGTCTCCAGCCTGCTGACTGCAGGTCTTTGGGACTTTGCAGCCTCCATAGTCATGTGAGCCAATCCCTTATAATAAATCTCTCCCTCTCTCTCTCTCTATATATATACACACACACACACACACACACATATATAAAGAGTATATATATATAGTGTGTGTAGAGAGAGGGTATACATATTTATAGAGAGACCATATGTGTATATATATGACTGTGTGCGTGTGTATATGTAAATATACACATCCTGTTGGTTCTGTTTCTCGGAAGCACCCTAATACATACAACGTAATTAATTTTTAGCTGAATATATACTCCCTTTCCTATAAGAGTTCAGCTCTTTGTGGCTGGAACCAATCTACTTCTCAGAATATTAATGAGTCCAGTGTTATGCACACAACTGGTACCCCAACACTCCAACTACACTGATACAGGCTGAGCATTTCAACAGTTGATATGTCAAAGCAAAAGGGGTTAAAAAGCTTTTTGGAGGGATAAACCCAAGGCTACTTTTGGATGAAGATAGGGGTCAGGTAATAATATTAGAACTCATCAAAATGATTTAAAAATAGGAGGCAATTCTAGTTTGGCTTCTGACCCAGTTGACCATGGGAAGTGCTGGCCGGGCAAAATGCTCCCAAGACTATAATAGCACTTCCCATCTAAAATGGGTGAGAAGTAAATGTGCTCGGGGAGATGACTTTTTGTTTTCCATTCTATCTGGAATAAGCACATCAGGGCAGTTATTTGAATTCACAGTCAACAGGCTTGGACATTTTTACTGTCATTATGACATCATTATACTTAAGCTCCCTGATTGCTTAAAATTTAAAATTAAAATTAAATACGTACATGGTAGAGCAACCTTTAAAAGTTATTGCCCAACCATTAAATGTAAGCTGTAATCCTGGACTGGATCCTGGGCCTGAAAAAGATCACAATTAGCAAATTTAACTAAGATCTGAAGATGACTGAGTGGAATTAAATCCGCGTGAATTCCCCGATTTTGATCATTGTATCAGGCTCAGGTATCGTTAACATTGGGAGAAGCTGGGGGAAGGGCATATGGGAACTCTTCGTTCCATTTTTGCAACATTCTTCTAAGTCTAAAATTATTTCAGGGCTTCCCTGGTGGCGCAGTGGTTGAGAGTCCTCCTGCCGATGCAGGGGACGCGGGTTCGTGCCCCGGTCCGGGAAGATCCCACATGCCACGGAGCGGCTGGGCCCGTGAGCCATGGCCACTGAGCCTGCACGTCCGGAGCCTGTGCTCTGCAACGGGAGAGGCCACAACAGTGAGAGGCCCGCGCACCGCAAAAAAAAAAAAAAAAAAAAAAATTATTTCAAAATAAAAAGGTAAAAGTTTTAAATTAAATCACAAAGTCCAAGTTAACCACAGAGTTGTGGCATTAGGCACTCCATAAGTTAGCTCTGTCCAGAGCTGTTGCCCTCAGCGAGGCTAACCACAGTGCCACAAATTCATTATCCTCGTGGTGTTTTCCTTAATTTACTACTTACCACTTGCTAGGACTGAAGTATCCCAGTTGAGTTCATTTCCAATTCGGCGAAAGAGAAGAGGAAGCTGTTGAAAGCGGGACGTGATTGTGATGCCACAGCAGCCTCGGTGTGCTGGCTGGCTGCCAAGGATGCGCTGCATTTGGGAAACAGGCGCCTTTCCTTTCTAATGCACATCCTAAGCAATTACAAATTTAAAACATAACAAAAAACACAAAAATCTCAGTGGTGTGAATTTCCTGAAGCACGTCAAAGTGTCATTCTTCAGCAGAAACCAAGCAAGGAGAGTTATAACAGAAACATGGAAGCAGTTTCTTTCTCTGCTGCTTTCCTTAGGTACCACGCTGCCATTTCTTCTTCTTTTTTTATAATTGAAGTAGAGTTGATTTACAATGTTGTGTTAATTTCTGCTGTACAGCAAAGTGATTCAGTTATATGTATACACACATTCTTTTTTATATTCTTTTCCATTATGGTTTATCACAGGATGTCGAATATAGTTCCCTGTGCTCTACAGTAGCACCTTGTTGCTTATCCATTCTCTATATACCAGTTTGCGTCTGCTAACCCCAAACTCCCAATCCTTCCCTCCCTCACCCCCACTCCTTGGCAACCACCAGTCTGTTTTCTATGTCTGTGAGTCTGTTTCTGTTTCATAGATAGGTTCATTTACATCATATTTTAGATTCCACATATAAGTGATATTGTATGGTATTTGTCTTTGTCTGACTTACTTCACTTAGCATGATAATCTCTAAGTCCAACTATGTTGCTGCAAATGGCACTATTTCATTCTTTCTTATGGCCGAGTAGTATTGCATTGTATATGTGTACCACATCTTCTTTATCCATTCGTCTGTCCACAGACATTTAGATTGTTTCCATGTCCTGGCTATCGTGACTAGTGCCGCTATGAACACAGAAGTGCATGTACCTTTTGAACTATGGTTTTGTCCAGATATATGCCCAGGAGTGGGATTGCTGCATCATATGGTAACTCTATTTACAGGTTTTTTTCGCTGAGGAACTTCTATACTGTTTTCCATAGTGGCTTCACCAGCTTATATTCCCACCAACAGTGTAGGAGGGTCCTTTTTCTCCACACCCTCTCCAGCATTTTTTATTTGTAGACTTTTTTAATGATGGCCATTCTGACCAGTGTGAGTTGGTATCTCATTGTATACACTGCCATTTCTGGCTAGAATATTCATACCACAAATCAGGATGTTCATAATCTCCTGGTTTCAGGTAACACAGTCAGACTCTCTGAACCTCATACCATTCTGTCAAGTACATTCTATAAACCAAAAATCAAACAGCTAGAATGCTTGTACATCATTTGTAGCATAAAAAGTTTTTGTGTGTTTTTTTGCATGTTTCTCAGGGGAAATAAATGAGTGGTGGTATGAGAGGAATACTTGAACCTCCCTCCCCACCCCAACTGTTTTAGAAGAAATAGGTATTGTTTTACACCTCCTGCACTATGGACAGGACCACTCGTCAGGTGCAAAAGTTATACCCATGGTCTGATCCTAACACTGGCCAGAAACTCTTGGGTAGTGTTACATCTTATAAAGAACAAGAGACAGTTTGTTAACTAGATGAAGACATACAACCTAAACTGTGGGTCCACAACTGTGCTATTTTGACCCAAACGATGCTGCAAATTTCTATCCCGACAGTGGGCTGTCTCTTGGTCAATCTAGAAAAATGAATCAGAAGGAGTCTTCCAAGTGAAGGTAAATGACTTTTTAGGTCATCTGTCCTCTCATGATTTAAATGTGCTTGGTAGAGCTGGGGAAGATTATGTTTTGAGAAAGGAAGGTAAAAGATGCAAAGGTACATTTGGAACTGCTGCAGAATTTCAGGAGTGTTACAAAATGGTCCGTGGTTCTCATGTAGGTGTGGGTATATAGTAAGGGCACAAGCTGTAGAACTTTTGCACGCAGCCTTTGTCTGTACACAGATGAAGACAACTGGAACAGCCACAAGCAAATCATAGAAGAAGGAAATTTGCCTTGAATGACTCTGTCTTACCTCTTCTGCCCCAGTCCCTGCACTTCAGGAAAACTGGAGTTTTCTGTCCCCAGAGAGCCTGCCCCCATCAAACCAGAAAAGCTCTGACACCCATATTTACCTCCCTGCCCATATCCCGTTACACCAAGATGTGAGCTTTGCCAAGTGTGTTCAGCCTTTTAATTCTGTGCACTAGGAAGCTTTGTTTTCTTTTAAAAGGACAGGGGTGGGGAGAGGCAGGGACTAATTGTGCTGAGAAGCAAAGCTTTCTTTCCTGACTCCATAAAAGCAAAGGTTACACACTTGGCTTCTTTTAAGGAACCAGAGATGCTGAATCAACAAGTGAGTCTCCCTAACTCCTTTCCTGGAAAAGCCTTAGCTCCTCCCCCAACCCTCATTCTCCAGCTCCCTTTCCTGTTAGCTCACCCCTCCCCTCTGTCTATCGCTGTCTGGGCTATTTCCTCTGCTTCCCATGCTCCAGAACCTAGAAAAACCTACAGATTAAGGTGGGAGAGAAGAAAAGGGGCTCATGACATCTGCTCAAAAGCAGAGGCTCTCAGGAGATTTGTAAGATGATGGAAAGAATCCATACTGTTTAAGGCTGGATTAAGAACAGAACTCATACCTTAAATTATTAAAAAGTGGTTGAGGTCAAAGTAACCCCCATTGTGAAAGAGTAACGTAAAAATTTTACCAAAAATAAAAAAATTGGGTATACCTGAGTGATGGTAATGATAGAAGTTAGGATGAAACAGAACAGGGTATTTGGAGAAATTTCTTGATTATGAAGACTAAGTTACACAATGAAATTGGACTGGGTAAAATGTTCATAATCTTATTAGATTTTGAAAGAATTATAGAAATTATCTCATTACATTTCTTATCCAAAGGAGGAAAATCTTATATTTTAATTAAAAACATTTATTTCCAAACTGAGGCGGTGAAGAGGTATGAATCTTTACTAGCTGTGTGTTCTCAGGCAAAAGCTTACCTTCTCTGGGCCTGAGAGAAAGCTAGGGTCATCTGAATCCAGCCAGCCTCTCAGATTCTATGGTAGGATGCACATAGCTTTCAATCTATGCTGATCTATAAGGTGTTACAATGCAGTTTATAAATTTTACTAAATATATATTAGACTTCATGTAGATTTAGTTCAACATAAGAACAAAATCTTCAGAGTTTAAGGTTCATTACTTTGGGTATCATTATCTGCTCTTGTAGCAAAATGCACAATCAAAACAAAAAGAATCCTGTATTGTGTGTAATGTTGCCTTATTGACACATGTTAATAATGTTGAGTTCCTGACCATAAATAATTCATATTTCTGTAGGAGACCAAGAGTCTCTTGGAGACCCCTTCCGTGAGCTTCTGAGTTTTCCCCCAACACTTTGAGACAACCAACATCATGTCTCTACATACAGATGGACAACAGGCACATGAAAAGATGCTCAACATCACTAATTATTAGAGAAATGCCAATCAAAACTACAGTGAGGTATCACCTCACTCTGGTCAGAGAGACCATCACCAAAAAGTCTACAAATAACAAATGCTGGAGAGGGTGTGGAGAGAGGGGAACCCACCTATTACTGTTGGTGGGAATGTACATTGGTGCAGCCACTATGGAGAACAATATGGAGGTTCCTCAAAAAACTAAAAACAGAACTACTGTATGATCCAGCAATCCCACCCCTGGGCATATATCCAGACAAAACCATAATTCAAAAGGTACATGCACTTCTGTGTTCATAGCGGCACTATTCACAATAGCCAAGACATGGAAACAACCTAAACGTCCATCGACAGAGGAATGGGTAAAGAAGATGTGGTACATATATACAATGGAATACTACTTGGCCATAAGAAAGAATGAAATAATGCCATTTGCAGCAACATGGATGCAACTAGAGATTATCATGCTAAGTGAAGTAAGTCAGAAAGAGAAAGATCAATACCATATGATATCACTTATATATGGAATCTAAAATATGACACAAATGAATTTATCTACAAAGCAGAAACAGACTCACAGACATAGAGAACAGATTTGTGGTTGCCAAGGGGGAGGGATGGATTGAGAGTTTGGGATTAGCAGATGCAAACTAGTGTACAGAGAATGGATAAACAACAAGGTCCTACTGTATAGCACAGGGAACTATATTCAACACCTTGTGATAAACTATAATAGAAAAGAATATGAAAAAGAATGTATATGTGTGTAAAACTGAATCACCTTGCTGTACAGCAGAAATTAACACAACATTGTAAATCAACTATACTTCGATAAAATAAATTTTTAAAAAATTCTTTCCTCTTCTATCTCCTCTCTGCCAAAGCTGTCAAACAAGGAGGGACCACCCATTAGCCAAAAAATAAAAACTAAAAAACAAAGCACACACACATATTCAGACTTCCCTGGTGGCACAGTGGTTAAGAATCCGCCTGCCAACGAAGGGCACATGGGTTCAAGCCCTGGTCTGGGAAGATCCCACATTCCGTGGAGCAACTAAACCCGTGTGCCACAACTATTGAGCCCATGTACCACAACTACTGAAGCCCGTGCGCGCCTAGGGCCCGTGCTCTGCAACAAGAGAAGCCACCGCGATGAGAAGCCCGCACACCCCAAAGAAGAGGGGCCGCCTCTTGCCGCAACTAGAGAAAGCCCACGTAGCAACGAAGACCCAACACAGCCAAAAATAAATAAATAAATAAATTTATTAAAGCACACACACACACACATTTAGCTATAGGAATATGTGTCCTTTACTTAAGAATGTATGTCAGATGAAGGGGAAAAAATACAAAGAAATTCCATGTATATGATACAAGCTCTCCACCTTCAATGGACACTGATTGTGATTGACTCACAAAACACCCTCTCCTACTCAAACTGAGCAAGGCTACTTAAACATGACACTTTTAAAGCTTTTTAAGGAGCTAATTAATTCATTTGTTGGTTTCATACAAGTAAGGTCCATTTTTATTTTCTTAGCCTCGGGCCTAGACTCTCCGAAGGCTGTAAAGCCTGCATAATGACTTCATCTGAATTTCACTTTTTTGGAGCTATTTTGGAACAATTACGTGACCAACTTATATTGGTCACATCTCAGATCAAGTTCCCACACGCACCCTGCTCATCCTGCTTCCTTCTGTGTCACCACCGACATGAAGGAGTTGAAAATTCCAGCATTATGAGTTGATGTTATTCACCTTCTGGATCTTTTTACGGTTCTATTCCTGGTAAACTCATATAAATTATCGGATAAACAAAGTTTAAGAAATGTTAGTGCATTACACAACATTGTTAATCAACTGTATTCCAACATAAAGAGTTTAAAAGAGAAAGAAATGTTAGTGCATTTATAAAACTAAAATTAAACTGAGTCTTAAAAAATAAAATTACACTTACTTCCACTCGCATCATTTGGAAATAGTCTACTATGCCAGCTACCCCTTCCTGATCTGGCCTGAGTTCACTCCAGTTAGGAAGTAACTGTTAGTGGCCTTTCACACTAGTAATTGCTAATGAGCAACTCACTCCAGATACATTAGGAAACTCAAAGAAGTCAGGTTATTTGGTCGGGAAGTTACCTTTGTTGGTGAATCATTCTATGAGCCTCCCAGACAACAGAACAAAGTGGCTTAGATATTAACCTAGCATCCTCCTGACTCAGCATAATCAGTGTCATTTTTGAAAGGGAGAAATTGGTTTTATAAACTTTCTTGCTTTCAGAAAAATAGTCTTAGGGACTTCACGCTACCATAACCCAATCAGACTCTCTTATTATCTTTTTTCTTCTTATTTTTCTGCTCTTCTTTCTGTTTGCCCACAATCCAGCCCTGTCTCCGGAACAGCAAAGGACTACACTGGTAGAGAACGATGAAAATACTTTGTAGCAAACTGGGAAGAAACTTTATTCATTAGATAAAAGCACTGCCTTCCCCACAACCCCCCCTCCCCCCACTTCAATAAAATTGCACCAGGATTCTTTATTATTCCACCCTGCATTTCTAGAAAATACCTAAGTCTAAAAAAGTGTCCCTGCCTTGTGAGTTCCAAGAATGGAATACTTATTTATTTTTTCAAATTATGACTAAAGAGTTTACGAGTGCAGATGCAAATCACCTGGCGAATATTTTACTGAGGCATGAGAGGAGGATTTGTATAATGTTTACAGCAGAGTAATAGTTTAAGTTTCATCCTAGGCTCCTGGATGACCCTTCTGAAATCAGAATCTGTTCTTCAAGCATCCCCAAAATGATAAACACCAAACAGCCATCTATCTTAGAGACAGAGGGTGGGAACACCACAACCCAAGAGTATTATAATAGGGAAGAAATTTTGTATTCCATTACAAGTCAATCACTAAAGGGATATTGCCTATACGCTTAAATTATACATAATGGCCCATTTCCGGGAACCCTACCTCCCAGGTAATGCGTGTTCAGCTAAAATTACTTTGTTTAGCTCACAGGAAACCTCCTGACCAGGCCCACTTGTGAATGGCTGCAGAAAGAAAGAAATTAACACATCCCCTCTGAGTCTGGCCAGAACCAGGACTTTAGCCACCCCCCCCCCACCTTAGAATAAAAGAAGCCTGAAGTCTAATTCCAGGAGATGGAAGATTTATTTATTCCAGGAGATAAAGACATTTATGCTCCATTTTTTCCTCACTAATCACTCTAAAACAACAACAAAAATAAGCAAGTGAGATGTAATTTCCACTGGAGGA